>NW_026045914.1:4616601-5276115 GCF_023898315.1 Schistocerca nitens
GCGCGCAGTTTGGCTGCGTACCTGCGCAACCCAACCAGTTCTGTAGACTTATGCGTCTCTCAGAATGCTCTTTCGACACTGTGTCTCTTCATTATCACTGAAGTACTGGCTGTTAACCTTCTCAAGTATGGCAAAGATGCAAAACACAACACTTGCTCCCTTTCTGTGTTATGTCAGAGTTTCACTATAATTATGTTACCACTCCTCTGGAGGATCTTCATCACGTGCTGTAGTCAGATAGATGGGATTTCTGGGCAATAATAGCCGAAATCCTGTGGATAAGAATGCTAAAAGCAGGGCTACACGTATTTATCTGTGTTGTAGCAGCTGGATGCGTCTGAATACACATCCATGTGCATCGATTTCCCGAACGTAGCATCAATTAACGTGAAATTTTGCTGTTCCTATACACAGAAAAAAGAAAATGTTCCAGGTTTTCCCGGCCATGATGCCATAAAACGAAAGCATTGTTTACATGTCTGTACAAATGGTAAAATTTGAGGCATTTAGACTCAGTACAAATTTGTCCAAAATGCTACGGCTATTTTTGGTGTCAAGGGAGATCTCGCAACCACACCTTCCAGCTGCCAGTAATAGTAAATGGGCAGCAGTAACAGAAAAAAACTCTCGGATGCATTCGGGTGAGTAACGACTTTGTTTCAGAGCTCACCAGTAGGTCGTCCTTGTCAAATCGAATGTCCCTCACCAGGTTCACGATCTTGTATGAGTTCATCATGTTGTGTACACAGTATCTCACTAAGAGTTTGGGTAGTTCTGCCATATGTGTGTCCAGTCTGTAAAGTGGCGAGCAGATAGTGTTTACCATTGGACATATCCACAGTCATTCTTTTCAGAATCCTATGCAAGCGAAGAGAAACTGGTCCTTTAAGATGTAGTTACTTCATCCTTTCCTGTAGCATAAACCGAGTTATGCAGAACAGCGATAGCTTCCTTCGCAACAATCGATGTCACACTCTTCGAGAGTTGCTCTTTTGCTGAGTCAAAATCTTCTGATAATATCTCGATATACGCAACACAACACGAGCGTTGCGTTTGTCCACAGGTAATATATGAGTGTGTGTATATTCTCTTACAGGTGCGAATCTGATATAAACTCTTGGACATGAGGATCGAGTATTCAGCCTTATTTCTTCATTTAATTTACGGACAGATCTTGAATGGCCCCATTGCACAACGAGGGTGACTCTTTGAATGAGTCATGAATTTGGTGCAAAATGATGGCCTCTTGACGTCACTCGTATAGTTGCTGTACATAGTTCACTGCGTGTCGGTTTGACTATGCTACTGTGGCCAGAGAGAGATGTATACCTGCCACTTTGCCATATTTGCTTCGTTACGTCGTGCTGTCCCGTAATTTATGCATCTCGCTGACAGTGTTTCAAGTGCTATCTAACTACTCCCACGCATCTGTGGCAAATTCCTTGGCGATGTGCGAATAATACATAAGTCCTGCAGGAAGAGGAACTTACAAAGTACGTTATGTTGTGATGAAGGAGATCGTTTCTCTTCTAACGAACTCCAACTGTCCGTAGGATAACCCAACAAATAACGAAGGCCGTAGCATCCAATCGCTTTTACGAACTTCGTGAAGCACATAAGCTACCACTACAAGGTTATTAGCTCTGGAACACATCAGCATACGTACTTAGATCTGTCTGGAAAATAATACTGATAATACACTACTACTAGCCATGAGTGGAGGAACAGGCTGGAAGGGAAATAATATGTAAAATTAATCGAAATCGACTGATATTTCTGTTTGATGCAAATCCTGGTAAAAACACGTATCTTTGAGTTGGGGCAGAGATGGGCAGTTGATGATACATAAAATAATCGTAATCTGGCAAAGTCTCACAATTAGCTAACACAATTTAAACACCAAGCAAAGATATCTAGCTGACTATACCCACCCCTCGAGCAATACATCAAAACGATGTAAAGTATCTGTCGGTAAACTCTTTGATATGTTTCTTACACTTGCGAAGGTGTTTTGGTTGCAAGAGAATTCTCTGAATCGGACGCTTTAGTCCTCCTGCCAACTACAGCTCTTGCGTAAGATCAAAAAATTTGAATTAATGACGTTCGATTTTTCCAGGCAAAAGAAATTTCGCCAAACTATTGCGAGCATAACGGTAATCGTTAAAATTATTGGAAAATAGAGACATGAATATTCCTGATCATGTAACTGGCCCCAGTGCGGTATCGTGGAAATTCTACCGGAAAGCTGTGAAGGAAAGTAGTGACGTAACGGATAACAATACACGCATGCGCTGACGAGGTTTTCAGTATTTACAGCCTGGTTAACTCTGCGAGATCTGAGCGTCAAAGCTTTCTTAAATATCCTGTAGACCGCTCTTCGTTTTTTTTCCTGGCCCTACCCCACGCACGTTGCTCTGGATTTGGCAGTGTGACTGGTAGAGGGTGCCCAGACCCCTTTCCTGTTGCCACCCATTAAAGGATGACAAAGTAATAACTTCACAAATTTACCGGACGTAAAATACGCAGTACAGTGTGTTCCTTCATTTGACTGTTTCACTTCAGTGTCCACTTCATGGATTATTCTCTCGTTCCAATTTCCCTAACAGGAATATACCAATATTTACTTCAGATGCAAGTCTGTCGGTCAACTTCTTCTGGCGATAGTCTAGCGATGACTGTAGTTACTTTTGTTTTACACGGAATTCTATTTTGTTTCACGCTTCCAATTGAATGCATTTATGTTTGTAAGATGAAATATGGCCGGCCGCGGTGGTCTCGCGGTTCTAGGCGCGCAGTCCGGAACCGCGCGACTGCTACGGTCGCAGGTTCGAATCCTGCCTCGGGCATCGATGTGTGTGATGTCCTTAGGTTAGTTAGGTTTAAGTAGTTCTAAGTTCTAGGGGACTGATGACCACAGCTGTTAAGTCCCATAGTGCTCAGAACCATTTGAACCATTTTTTTATGAAATATGTTACAAAACACTAAAATAGACACACGCGATAAAAACACACATTACTGAAATATAAAATACGTTTTTGAATTGTGCACAAGAACAATAACTACTCAAGAATATTAACCTAATTATGAGTTTCATGACAGATATATATTTCTTTTGACTGGTTGTTAATGGGCTTGAAAGTAGTTGATACACTATATTTTCAGTCGAACAGTGCAAATCAATGAGAGTTCCACGCAATTCAAAATTGTAAGTGACAAACTAAAGCTGTAGACTTTTATGAACTCTGGAGGTCAGTTTGATTGCTAACGAAAGTGGAAAGCTGCGTCGTGACTTAGGAGAGCATCAGACGCGCAGAGGGCCGCCATATTGACCTCCTTATCCGCCAGCTGGGGCCCAGCAAATGAGTGGAGAAACAGCTGGGGCCCAGAAGATGAGCAGCAAAACTTGGCAACCAGGTTATGAATAAAGCCACGGCCTGAGCCGCGCCGCACGCCGTCGTTCTGCTCGTGAAGTCTCGCTGCGCGCCCTCCGAGAGTTAAGGCCGAGGCGTGAGCCACGTGGGAACCGCGAGAGAGCGGCGGGCCGGCGCTGCTGCGTACTTCCTGGGGCGTCCAGGAGGAGGCGGCTGGCTCATATGTAAGGGCTGCTAGTGGTGCCAGATTTAGCGTCCAGACACTCCTGAAGAGGACAGGAACTGAAATACTGGTAGCAGAGCAAGAGCAGAAATGTTCCGTTTTTCTACTGTTCCTTTAAAAAAGGAAAATTAAGGAATAAAGCCACAGTATAATTCTGGAGCCACTCCAAAAGTTAGTGATATTGATACTAGCGGGTCTGCTATTGAGAAGTAGCTAATATCGCTAAAATTGGACGAAGTTAAAATCCCAATGATGTCACTATGAGATTCTATACCGAATTTGTGGCTCAGTTAGCCATTTCCTTAACTGTACCGTACATGTCTTGAATAAAATATTGTAACCAGTAGCCGGAAGAAAGCACAGGCCACATCCATCTACAAGAAGGGTAGCAGAAGTTATCCAGAAAAATTCCATCCAATATTTTGCGAACCAGACGTTCCCTTTCTACTAAACAGAGTGATCCGCCAAAGTACCGTCTAATGTCTTGCGAAACACTCCCTTGCTATTAAAGAGAGAAATGATGCTAGTTATTTGTCTATCTACACCTCTCCACCAATGAATCACACTAATTAAAATGTGCACAAGAGAGTTGAAAAACGCTAATTCTCAGCACAGTGTTGGAGTCACCCACTCTGATCTCGAAACTCCTATTATTTCGTGAGGATATAGGCCGAAGAACCTGTGTGAACACATCAGAGAGAACGAAACAAGATTAAATATTATTTCTATTGTTGCTCAGCATAGATCTTAGGACTTGATCTTCCTTGGAGAGGTGGCTTCGTATGCCGGAGTGGAATCAACTGAATCCATAGTCAGACTCAGGGCTCTCAAAGACTGCTGCACCAGCTCCGAGCGCAGGACTTTCACATGAAGTGTGGCGGGTGGCCTGCCCAGTGGTTCGTAAGGCGCTGCCCGTCACCTGGCCTGCAGCTAATGAGACCGCTACCACAGTGTGTGTGTGTGTGTGTGTGTGTGGCTCACATTCTGAGACAACTCTGTCCCTCTCAGGTCCCTGCCGGCGTTGTCCCATCAGATGGACCACAATCACAGATTCTGTGACGTGTTGGATATCATTCTGAGACTCTGGTTCACTAGGCTGTCAGACCCAAAGATGCTGAAGTTTAGTTCAGTTATTGTCCTGAACTGGAATGATATTAGTGGACTTGTGGGCTAAACTGCAACACCAGCTTCACTACCGGATGCTGGTTTGCTGCATTCCACGGCTACAAATCACTGGTCATCACATCACGCAGCAAGAATATCACCAGTACTGGAACAATCTCACACAAGATGTTACAATATAACACTCAGAGAACTGAGTATAAGTGACATAAACACCATCAGTCCTACTGAGTGGGATGGAGTATTTATAGCATTGAAGAGCAGCGTTGTTGTAGGTCACCATTTGTAATGACCGAATCAGTGTTGCTCATTACCACTCTGAGGTTTTCAGCTTTGCTGTTTTGATTTAAACAGTTTGTTTCAATGGCGTAAGTGCTTCGTCAAACGCCTGATAAGTTTTCTTACCTCCTACCTCGTTCTTCTTACATAATGTTACGAGAGTGATGGGGCAGATAGGTCTATAGCTGTCTCACACTTTTCTGCTGGGCACGCTCGCAGTCACATACGGAAGCGCTAATGTCACACTCGTGGGGACTGCCTAACCATGTCTACATGTGGTTAGCTTGTGTTGATACTTCCGTATGTTTGAGCAATGCCGGGCTGGACGGACATACTAAGGGAATGGGAGAGAGAAAATTTTTCTATGTTGTTGCGTAAACACTCTTCTGCACTTTAATAAGATTCATCCTGATTTTTACTGTTTCCTTGTCTACCACTAATCTATCTTACATTTTTCATTTACACAGAATCTTCGGTTTCTTCGATCACAAAAGAAATCTGATCCTTTGGGTGTGTTTATAAATAACTTTTCCGACATCAGACACGATTTTCTTTTATTCATATTTTGCACGACGCATTTTGGGAAATGATTCCAATTTTCAAGTGTGTATTCTCTTTGTAATATGCCATTTTTTAAGTAATCTTTTCGATGCGTCAGGTTCTGCTCTGTTTTGTTGACTTTACTGCAATATACAAAAAAAGTGCAATTTTTAGTTGGTTATCGATTTTTATATGTAGTTAATGGCGAAATTTGAAAGAACTTGTACTGACAATTTTGTCATGGTCAATTTGTGCAGTGTCTTACACATAACATCAAACACAACTTTCAGTGCACAGTGTACATCGAGAATAGCATACATAAACCAACAGATGCTTCGACAGTATACCTAAAAAAGTAACACATAGAAATAAGCGCCGTTGTAAAATCGATAAAGGCAAATTATAATCCATATTGTTCAGATAAATACCTTCTTTACAAAAGCATATCATGCTCTGTAGGAGACCTGTGACATTATTTCTGCCAACTACACCTACAAAAATAATTGTCACTCTTTTTTATGTAAGTTATTCTCGAAGTTTACTGTGCAGTGAAAGTTATATGTGATGTTTAACATGTATGATACAACGCACAAATGAACCATAAGGAAATAGTAGGTACGAGTTCTTACAAATTTCGCCACTAACTAAAAATCGAGAACAAACCAAAAATAGTGTGTCTTTTATATATTGCGCTAAATTCAGAAAAACAAAGCAGATCCTCACACACCGAAAATATTGCATAAAAATGGGACGGCACAAGGAGAAACCTCACTTTAAAATGGCAATAATTTTCCGAAAGTCGTCGTTTGAAATATGAATGAAAGAAAATCGTGACTGGTAGCAGGAAAGTTATTTATAAACAAACCCATCGTTTTCAGAGTCGTAGGCTTTCAAAGAACCATTTGTAGTGGACAAAATCAAATATGAACCTACTTTAACAGTGACTTATTAGTTTTCTTCTTTACACATTATTGATACTCTGAACATACCAGCTAAACTCTCATACGGAGAGCTGGTAGCAAATCCTTGTGTGGCGGTCGGCTTTAATACACCCATTCCACACAAAAGGAGACGAAAAAGTCGTCAATAATTATGTAGGCATTTCTCTTACGTACACGATTCTCTCCAAACCACTGCAGAACTGAATTAGAGATCATCTTGATAAACAGACTTGAAGAAAATCGTCAGATAGAAGACGGTTGACAGGGATGACTATGGTAGTATTCGTTGATTTTGGAGAAGCGCATTACTCATTTGACTGTGAGTCGTTATATAATATTCTGTAAGAAATTTGGTGTGGACGACATACCCAGAAATCTGATTAAACAGCCTTTGATCGAAACGGCGTCAAAGCGAAATCGGTCGGCGAGATGGTTCAAATGGCTCTGAGCACTATGGGACTTAACATCTGTGGTCATCAGTCCCCTAGAACTTAGAACTACTTGAACCTAACTAACCTAAGGACACCACACACATCCATGCCCGAGGCACGATTCGAACCTGCAACCGTAGCAGTCCCGCGGTTCCTGACTGAGCGCCTAGAACCGCGAGACCACCGCGGCCGGCGGTCGGCGAGATCTCGGGCCCATTTCAAACCCGAGCTGGAGTCAGACGCCGGCCGGGGTGTCCAAGGGGTTCTAGGCGCTACAGTCTGGAACCGAGCGACCACTACGGTCGCAGGTTCGAATCCTGCCTCGGGCTTGGATGTGTGTGATGTCCTTAGATTAGTTAGGTTTAGGTAGTTCTAAGTCAAGGGGACTGATGACCTAGAAGTTAAGTCCCATAGTGCTCAGAGCCATTTTTGGAGTCAGAAAGTATTAGACGAGATCCATCAATCTAAGTGTCTTGTGAAAAAGGTCATTCGAGAATGCAGGAAGAGACTGAGGCAAGAAGAAGGGAATGAAGAATGCTTCAAACTAGAACACGAATTAACCAGGTGTACCTCGATTGTCTGGCCACTGATGATGACATAGACATTTACAATAGTAACTCATCAATAGTAAATTCATCGATTGACAGAGATACCTGAGAAACTAGTACTACAGGTCTCGTTTGAGAAGAAATATGTGACATATAGTGATAGGTCAGAATAGATTATTTTAAACCAAAGGAAGATTAATCACATGAAGAAATTTAGATATCGTAATGAGATAATTCAACAGAAATTTTTTTAACAGGTGGCGAATAATCTTAATATCAGGAAATTGAGTCCATCCTATAACTCGACGAAAAACATCTCTTAAAAGTACTCACTGAGCACTGGAGCCAAGTGGAGGCAATATGGTATTGTTGCCAGAACTGAGCGACATCGATGAAGATTCTGAATTTTTTCGTTTTCTGAGTGGCACAGCAAGAGTACTTGATAAATGGACGTTGTGTTTCTATTATGATGGCATGAAAATGATGAGCAGACGATTTAGATGGAATTCGGTTAATGAAAAGGGGACATACAATTCAAAGTTTATTTCCCCAAAACAACTAATTAATTGTAATAAATTACCCTGTGGCTCCCAAATGACAGTGACACAAGCCAATCAAGCTGCTTAAAATATGAGGTAATAAAATTGTTATATGCCACAGGTGAACAGAGAAACTTATTTGTGTCGTTTGAATCACTGCCAAACAAAACACTTTGATACATTAACAAATAATCATTGTGCATTAAACTACATACTTTCAGCTGATACAGTTAAATTTTATAATGTGTAGCACAAATGTATAATTTACAATTAAATTTGCGGTCGAAGTTACTCCTTCCTATACCTTCTTTAAAAGAGTGATAAAATTTCCAAAAGGTATCTCAATTAAAAATGCCCTAAAAGCCGTAACACAACACGTACATGACTAGCTCAAATAATAAATATATGTACGGCAAAGCCCAACATTTGCTTCCTTACAGAAACTTTGCTGATTTCAACAGTGCGGACCACATTCAAACTCTAGCCAACATGGGCCGCTTGCCGGTAACAACGTGTTACGACTGCGGCAGCGGGCAAACTTACATAGGTTATAAAAGAACACAGGCCACCTAACAATCTTACCAAAATCAGTTTACACTAAGAAGGAAGGGGAGGGGGGGGGCATAATAAATACCATACGCAAGTGCACTTTCCAAACCTACTACTAAAAAAACAGTATAAAAGGATCTCAATGACAAAATCCGGGATAGTCCTAAAAATATTGCACCTGAGCGCTAGTAGCCAACATAAGGTTGACAGATACCAAGGTCTGACATCATCTTAGGGGTAACTGGCACAACAAATAAATAAGAGTATAAGAACAAGCAAATGACAATGCCCAAGAATTTAAATAGGATTAAGTACACACGAGGCTAAAATCAATTGCTAGCACCTTGGACATCGTCTTAGGCTTAATTGACACTACAAATAAATGAAGGTAAAAGAACAGGCAAATGATAATGCCCAGCAATTTAAATAAAAATAAGTAAGCACAAGGCTAAAAGCAATTGCTAGCAACTTAACAAGCACACATAGAAATATGAGACTGCTGCCACATCACAAAACGGAACAGGCGCACGCGCAGTCCTCAGCAAGCCAGAAAACCAATAACACACACTCCAGCAACCGAGTCAGCCTGACCACAGTAATTTCAACTGAGAATCAGAGCGCGTGAGCACACCGGTCCACGCAAAACACACACTGCCAAATAATTCCCACCAACATATACGGCTGCCCCCCGGGCGGGAAAACGGGGGCGACGACCGGTTACACACAAGCAGAAAACTCGACACCTAGACTCCGGCCAAAACGGAATCACGCAGAAAATATAAACAACAGCTGAAGTAAGGTGAAACGAACCCTGCCATGCAGACCGGACAGAGCAAACACACAGAAAGCCTGCCCTGCATTTCTTACAACTCCTGGGTGCGGAAACCCAAGCGATATCGTGGCACCCTTTCCAGAGGCCGTGAACCTCGAGCGATCGCGTGCGGGGATCCATCAGTTGTCCACTACAGCACATCACCAACACGCCACACCGCCCAACGGCCAAATCAACGAGGCCCGCCAACAACGAGACCACACCTCCGTGCCGGGGCTGAAGGCAAAATACCACCAGCTCAGTGCAAATTCAACTGCCGAGCCGAGCGCGCGCGGCCCCCCGCGAAAAACGCTCCAGAGGGCAGCAGCCGCCTCAGCGTCTGTGCAGGCCGAACCAGACGGAAAGAGAAATACAAGTCGCTATCGATAGTGCCAGATATGCAACGCGCCAGAGAAATGGCACAAATGATATTTACAGAAATACAGAACCGACGAACTTCCATTGATATACAGTGGAAACAATAGTGATTACAGTTGTGAGAAGTTGTGTTTTAGGTTAAATACCTCATTTAAAGAGACTGCTTTGAAAGAGAATTAGATATCTCAAGTGTCACACACAGAAGAAAATAGTATGAATAGCCTTACCATTATGCACCATAATGTTGGATGACTAAAAAACAAAAGTTAACTAACTGCTTATCTATTTACACTATATAATACGTCAAAAGAAAGTTGGTGTATAATGTCTGGCTGAGCAACATGTAAATATACACACACACCACGTTAAACACAGAAGACTACAATTTGTCAGTCAATTTCTGTGTGTACAGTACGGAGTAAGAGCAAGTTTTACAGTATGTAAAAAATAAATTCATGTTAAGTAGTATTGATGTAAGAAAATTCTGCTTAGATCAACAACTGAAAGCATATTCCTTTGAACTTGCTGCTGTTTTTGTAATATCACAGTGGACCGCTACCCATTTGGTAGATTTCATATATTCGTACAAGTATATGAGTCATTGTAATATCATATAGCCGAAAACAAATGACAGTATTTGGAGATTTTAATATAAATATATTGAAATACTCAGATAATTCGAACGATTTGGACTAGTTACATAGCACTTACAAGATGTCTTCATCATCACCATCACCATCACCATCACCATCACCATCACCATCATCATAATGATCCTCCGTTCATGGATTAATCTGTTGCCTGTTCTTCACTCATAAACAAAATCATTCCTATCATTTTTGTGGTCTTCCAGTATCTATTTTCTCTCCTGCAAACCCAGCAATGCTCCGCAATTGGTAAATATGTATGGGAATCTAATCTTTAATTAACTTATTTTATTTATTTTGGTCTGTATCTTACATCGAACAGTATATCACACAGACAGTACCTTTTCATCATAGTTCCTTAAGAAATAACAGTTTTAATATGATAAATAGTGTAAAATGATTTGAGCGTCCGTAGTCACAATGTAACTATCACTGGCTACAAGCGAACACAGTTAATACTGGCAGTAGCTGTACTACTACTGCTACTGCCACTAATAGTGATAATAGTAGTAATGATAGTGACAACAATAACGACACTAACAACAATAATGATAGGTCAGGTATAAAAAGAATTTTAGGTGTAAAAAATAGATGTTTTCTGATATGAGTTCTGGGGAAAAAAAGTTTAAGTAGAATGCACCAGCTAAGAATACTGGGCAATGAGGAAGATCTGATTGCAAAGAAGGAAGTACAACGGTAACGAGTGTGTACAGCGACAACCATTATCATAGTTGTTACTTTAGTAGTTATGGCATTAACTGACTTCTAAAGCTCTAGAAGTTCTTCAGTTATGTAATATACTGCGGGAGGTTATTCCAGAGTGGAGTTACTGCTACTGAAAGTGTTTAGAGAAAGTACGTGAACGATGGAGCGGGATGGAAATGTGTGTGTGCTATTATGTTCAGAGAAGAGCGTTAAAGTCGAGGGGAGAGATGAGAAATTCTGTACGTCGATAAAACGGTATAGAAGACAGAGGGTATGGGAATTTCTTCGCTTGTCTGTATGGAATCAGGATAGCTCTGCAGATGGTGATGTAATATGATCAAAGAGTGTAACATTACAGATATTACACACACAGGCATTCATGACCAGTTCCAAGCGCCGTGGACGTTCCTGAGAAATGCCGTATAGGATAAAATCACTGTAATCAACGACTGCAAGTATAAGTTTTTCTACAAGTTTCTTTTCCAGGTCAAGAGGGAGCAGCTTTCTATACTTTTCTATGGAGAAATATCGCTGTCTTCTTGCACACTGCAGTTACATGCTCAGTCCAGTTTAGATTGTCATGTGCTATTGCTCCTAGACTCTTTGTTGAAGGAGAGAAGTTGATATTTAACCCATTTAGGATTAAAGAAGATAGGGATTCCAGGTAATTCGGGTTAGTGAGCCTAGAAGGACCACCCAGTAGCTCTTGCTTTTTGCATGGGTTGAGCTTAAAACCCATATCCCGCGCCTACCTTTGTAGTGCACACAGGTCGGTATTCTTGATAGATGACTTTAGATTTATTAGTTTTGCACTCAGATACATCTGGATGTTATCAGCGTGCACCTGACATTTTCCCGTAAGACAAAGCTGATGACTCTTAAGTCCTTTACAATGAAAAGTTACAAACAATGAAATAACTAATGCCGAACTCTAGGGTATGCTAATGCTGCCTGCCTCCAATCTGAATTTATGGCAAGACGTATTGCTGGCGAGACGTCAGGTAAGAACAAACCGTTGTAGTTCACAAGGCGAGAAATTTAGGTTGCTAAGCTTCGCAAGTGAAATATCGGAGTCGACATGCTTTAGATACAACTTTTCGTGGCTAGAGTCGTTTACTCCCTTGAGATAATCAGTGAGTCTCTGTTTTGTTTGTAGTTCAATGCTGTTTCAAGGTAATGTGAAGTATCGGTTCATTTTTTCGGGTGGGACAGTTGTAACAACTGCAATTTTTGCTTTGCCTACACCAAGACCACGCAGCTCTTTCTGTAGGTCAACTGGTCTACTTCTGTTGTACGTTAATTTCTGGCCATGCCTGCGTTTTACATCTCTCGCTGCTTGGCCGACTCTTTTCTGCTTCTGCTTGTAAGCGGATTGATTTTCGCCTGTGGGGCACTGTTTGTATGCACGATATGCAGCGTCTCTAGTTCCTCAGTTAGCCAGGGTACAGGCTTCCTGCTTACACTTCCTATCTTTAGGGGAGTATATTTGTTGTAGATTTGAATAGCTTTGTTAGTAAATCAATGAAGTTTTCGTTTATGTCCGAGAAGGGAACAGAAGACGTCTCCTAAACTATTTATAGCGCCTCAGTTGAATTTCAGATAAATTAACGAGTTTGAAGCGTCGGTATGTAGTCAGTTATGATTTCTTTCTGGGCCATTTTACCGATAATGTCATGAAATGTGTGTACGGGGAGGCAAACCGGGTACAGATATTTGAGAGGTATGAGTTACTCTGTTTGGGGATTTTGTTGAAAAATTATTTATGAGATTGTGACTACTGTTCATATGATGGTAAGGAGCAAGCCGAAGTAGCGGCACATTTGAAGAAGAAAGCATTCTCTTAAATTTCACACGGGGAGTGTGCAAGGGCTAAGTCCCTGCAGTCGCGCTATTCGTCTGTGTCCTCGGTGGCTCAGATAGATAGAGCGTCTGCCATGTATGCAGGAGATCTCGGGTTAGAAGCCTGGTCGCGGCACACATTTTCAGCTGTCCCCATCGAGGTATATCAACAACACCTGTCGGCAGCTGAGGGTTTCAATTAACTATCATTTATTCTAGAGAAGATGCATGGTCATTAATGGTAACTGTTCTTTCGAGAACAATTACTATGTTCATATATATAATTTTTGATCTTCCTAGGCACTTAGCACCTCAACGAAAAAAGAGGAAATCACCAACTCGGAGAAATTTACAATAAGCGTCGTCTAATTCGGAAAATGTTATATAAGTTGCATTTTGTTTGTACTTTCATCGAAACGATTGCAACGAAAGCTGTTGTGCACAAGTGTGACTGACTTACACGTATAATTTGATTCCATCTGAAACTGCATTTAGCTCAAGATTGGTTTAGTTTGTATAAAAAGCTGAATAGTATCGTTGAGGAAAATTTGTTGTTAACAGACCATTGGAAGGTTACTCAGATCAAAATGTTTCATTTATTTAGTTATCCTTGTTTCCATATCATTACATTATCTACAGTGTGTGTACTTGTAATATAGGACAAGTCAGTTTAATCTAATACTTAAAATACGTAGTCTACATATTATAATATAGAACACAAAATTGGTGATAATGATAGTAGGCTGCATAGACTTTTCTCTCGATTAATATTTAGGTCTTAAAGCTATTCGTATATTCCTTAACGACAGATCATACATCCAAAACTGTGTGATGCATAAAATTTGTTTCCATTAAATAATCCTTTAGCTCTTTCCGGAATACCTTTTTAACCATACTGCCCTGTATACTCTTAGGAAGTTAAGTTTTACAACCGAGTACCAAGGAGCTTTCTCAGTAGTTCACAGTTTGTGTGGCATACTTCTACGTTGGCCTTTATTTGTTGTCATGTGAATGAACACATGGTTTTTTTCCTGGTAATACACTGGCAACGATTTACGAAATTGTTCTGTACATGTAAATGGACGGTAACGTTAAAATTTTTAGATTATGGTAGGCAGTTCTGCATGATTCAGTTTTTTATTGAAGATCGTCTTAGTTTCCTTTTTCTGCAATGAATAAATTCTTTTAGTATTATTGCAGCTGGAGTTTTCCCACGCAGACATTTTCTACTGTAAGTGTGGTTCAAAAGGAGCAAGATATACTGTACACAGAAATAGTTGGTTAGCATAATGTGCAAACTGTTTCACGATAACATAATTAGCTGATTGTGGTATACGTTGTATAACTGTAGTTGCTAGCAGTAAAATGTTAAATTTGTGTTCAAAATCAGTGCAGGAAACTTTGTCATCATATTGCTTCTGTTTAGTCCTGTCACAGATCTACATCAACTAAAATGGCCAACAACTTTCATAAAATTGTATATGGGATTACAAAAAGGAACCAGTAACTTTATCTCCAAATAAAACGACTAATTTTGTGGAATTTGCGACATGTAATTTTTTCTTCGTCACTTCCACTCTACGTTTAGAGAGACAGAAACGCCGTCATTTAACAAACAAAATCGATAATGCTCCATTCACTACAGTCAGAATTAAAACAGCTGACATGGCGGAGGTAAACTAATACTTGCAAATGCTTTGTCTTATTACGTGTATAGCACTACAAAGATATGTCTACTGTTTTGTGTGTTGTACATTTAATCTTTCAAACACAAGTGTTGGAGCTTAAAGACAATAGTATATATCTGCCATAATCTTACTAAAATTACTCTAAATGCACATTTTACTATTAATAAGTTGTTCACTTGTCTAACTTTGTGCAAATTTGTTATTCAGTTGTTTGCAAAAGTTGTTCCTTTTCTGTTTGTAGACTATTTTCCCACCAGTTGTTGTCCTTCTATTGAGTAGCTTTAAAGAACATGGAAAGAACTACGCTAAAGAGCTATGAAAATTTGCAGTCACTTTCAACTTTTTTCAAGCCTAGCCTATGACAACGTTAGAGAAATTTTTGAATATACGTTACCATATCCCAACGAAAATTACACCAAAGAATAAATGGTTAATTACAGTTCAGTGCGGAAGATAAGACGGCACTTATCTTGGAATCACGCCATATTAAAACTAAGGACAAATAAAGTTGTGGTGTCTCTCATGATGGACTAAATGCCCATCAGGAAGCACACAGAATTTGATGGTAATCGGTTTGTTGGAAATACAGATTGTGATGCTGAAGTTAGGTGTGATGACTAATCCGATGTAAAAGATGCCTTGGTCTTCGTGGTTGTTGCACTGAAAGACTACTGCAAAATTCCAGTGGGGTATTTTCTTTCATGTGGTTTGAGTGGTAGTGAAAGTAACAATTTAGTTCTGGCTTGTCTTGATTTCCTGAAACACATAGATATTAACGTGCTCTTCCTAAGATTTGATGTACCGCTGTTAACTTGGCAATGGTTCGTTATTTGGAGGATGAACTTAGTGCAGACGATGTGAAACCAAGGTTCATAAATCTATCAACAGATATAAAAGAACATATTCCGTTGGATGCTTGCCACATAACACAACTGGTGAGAAACTGTCTTGCCACAAAGGGGACAACTTTCATAAAATTGGCTAAATACAATGGAGTTATTTTGTGGAACTATGGAACTTACAGAGGCAAAAGGGATTGCATTTGGTGACAGAACTAAAAAGAAGCCGTGTTAATTAGCACAAAGAACACATGTAGGTTAAACTTGCTGAAAAGACATTTCGTGCAAGTGCAGCCAATGCTAATGGATACTGTGACAAAAATTGGGGAATGTCTCAGTTTTAGGCTGTGAGGCAACAGAGAAATTTGTCAGATTGACAAACAATTTATTCCACATATTAAGTGTTAGGAACCTATATTGCAGGGGATAGAAAAGACCCCTGGCCCCAACTACGTACAGTGATGTACGCACGTAAGTAAAGGAAGCGAAATATTGGCTGTTTACATTAAAATAATTTGTTGAGGTAACATTACTGGTGCATTCCACAAGAGGAATTGTGTTCATACTTAGTTGTGTATGACAATATTTTAAGTAGATTTGCACAAGGAATTACATTTTTATTGGCACAGAAACATAGTCAGGACCACTTGGAAGTATTTTGTGGGAGGGGGTCAGAATTATACACTCACAGCTCAGCAATTTGAAGCTACTTTAAAGATACTTCTGGTCCACATCCAAACTGGAAAACTACCAATTGCAAATTGTTCTGCCATCGATGCCATCCTTGGCATAACATGAACTAACCTATAAATGAGGCAGCTGAATGCAATCAATTTCCATCTGTTCCAGGGATGGCATTAATATATAGTAACCATGGTTATATAACGCATATAGCTATCTCACTTGATATCTGAATAATGTTGTCGGATACATTGCTGGATTTGTGGCCAGGAAATTCGTCAAAAAGTTAAGTGCAGTATTTCCAATTGGTACTATGTCCAGTGTCCCATGGGCAGCGGTCTTAAACATAAGAACACAGGTGTCTTGTCTATTCAATCGAATAATGTTGTTTATATCTGTAAAATGGGTGAGAGGGTATTAAAGTGTGTTACGTGCTGATTTTTGAATTTTGTTCAACTTTTTGGCACCAGGTCAGGAACTGAAAATGTCATCAGAGGTGTACTCTCCCATGACACTTTACCAGAAAATGCTGCAACACTAACACACATAATATAAAAACAATTGTGTCAGAGGAACATTCGCAACTGAGCATTATACCAGAGGTTGAAAATACAGCTACAGTTGTAAGGTTCTTTTATTTAACACATTTAAATAAAAGAACCTGACAACTACTGTGGTCTTTTTAACCTCTGAAACATATTGTAGCCTACTGTGGGTTCTAAAGAAGTTAGGAAACTGATCATGATCCTATTAAAAAACACTGTTTACCTTATTCTTCCGAGAGAGTAGATCCTCAATAAGAAATATGCAGTAACATAAAGACAAACACAGTGGTATCAAGCTTAATTAATATTTGTATGAAGTGTTTAGGGTATACATTGCTGCCCATGTAAATAATGTTTTTTGGGGGCTTGTGTAGGGCATTGGTGTTGGCATATTTGTATTCTTATGTAAATGAATCCTCTTGAGCAGGGCACTTCAATTAAATAAAGTGTTTGGGCATGTGTAGTAAATAGTATTTATCTGACACAACACCATAGCACTATAATCTGTTGAGGGTAATAGTACAACTATCATTATTATTAATGATTACTTGAACAAAGTAAAAAATTTCTTTCGAAGTAGTAACATTACTGAACTACACACCAATTCGATAAATAAACTAGCATCACAAATCAGAAAACAAACAAAATTTTTCAACACAATATCATCAGAATACAAAAAGGAAAGAAATATTGTAATAAATCCAAGAACCTCAACACTTCATGGACCGTTACAGATAGAGAAACCTTTGGCTCCTCTGCATCAAATTGTTAACAGCATTAACAGCCGAATTTGCCGAATTACTAAAACACTCAACAAACTGAAGGTGAAATGTTTCACATATGGGGAAAAACTACACCACAAAAAAAATACCTGGAAATACAATAAAGGACAAGCAGATCACACAATGCTGAATTCATTTCACTCAACAAACGTCTACACTTACATACCTACACAAGAAAGAATAGATATTATAGAACATAAACTCATGACTCATCAGAAAACTACAAAATGAAGGCACACATTATGTTATACAAGTTCTCAAACTAACCTTTTCGCTAAACTGTTTCCAGTTTAAAGAAAAAAATTTCACGAAAACTGATGATGTGACCATGAGGAGCAGAATCGCTGGATCCACAGGTAAATAATTCCTTAATAAAGTCAAAACAAATTTTATCAGCTGACAACAATCATTTCTAAAAACACGTAATATACTACTACTGGCAAGTCAATGACACATTGCTACTCATACAAGGAAATGATCACGACATACAAATAATCCACCAGAAATTCGATAACTTGCGTCCTAAAATGAAATTCACTTAGGAACTGGAAAGAAGAAATAGATAACATTTCTAGATCTCATGATAAACAATAACGGCTACAAAAAAAATACGTCTTCACATTCGAAATCTCACAAATATGCATTCTTTCATTCCATGATTAACAGATTCCTAATCTGCTTCTGGAACTGGAGGCCATATCCGAGTAGTTAGCACACCACAATACATCGTATACAAGGACAGCTATAACTCTAAAAGGATTCTACAGCTATACGACAAAAAATACAAACTAAGAAGACCTCATAACTCATAAAATAACACTAACGAGAGAAACTACATTAAAAAAGGAAACCATATTCATACCAACAGACTGTATGGGAAAACAATTCGATAAAATAAAAAATGCAAACGTGAAATTAGCTTTTATAACAACGAATAATATGATCACAAAACTTCATTCAGGAAAAGTCGCACTACCGAAACTTAACTGCAATAACCTCACAAAATCTTATATAGGGTAAACTGAAGGGAATTTCATCGCCAGATTCAGAGAACACTCGACAGAAACAAATAAAAAGAAATTCATCTTCTTTACACACCTCAAAAATGAAAAACAGGAAGTTGACAACACTGAAAACGCGGGTCTAGTGTAGCAGGGGAAATACAGAAGCGTCCGATCTTACCCGTCGGCTTTGACCCATGACGTCACAAATACCGCGGAAACGACCATAAACAACAATTCCAATATGGCGGATATAAAAACATCGAATACGTATTGTAAACACTGAAATACACAAGTTTCACAAAAAGCCTAATGACTGTAACGGGACAAGCGTGGGAAATTGGGGGTTTTTGGGTGGGGAGAAACTAAATATGTCGTTATGCGGTGGGGGGAGTCTGCAGTGCCCCCCCCCATCCCCCCACAGGCTTCATTAGTGTCAAATCAATATTTTCGAATCATAGGCGGCCGCTGCCGCGGCCGCATTCCAAAAAAAAAAACTCCCAACCTAACCTCAAGTGGGCTACGCTACAGATCAATATGTTCATCAAATTGCTTCATATTACGTATACATGTTCTTTAAACAAGAGTACATCAAACCATGTATTAGGTTTTCCGCGCCGTAATGACGTCACACACCACAACACGCTTACGTCACGGGTCAAAGCCGACGAGTAAGATCGGACCTTTCTGTTGACCCGTAGCAGGGGATACAACCCGTCAGCTTTGAACAATGACGTCATAAGTCACCAGAGAGCATGTATTACAAAGATGAAAGAGCTGAGGAGAATGTTGAGAAACAAAGGAATGCGAGAGAGATGAACATTGATCTTGTCAAAAGCTGAGAAGCGATTCTTCTTAGTGTTGTAGCTCCCTTCAGTAACTGATAAGTGTTTTTTGGCTTTAAAAAAAAATCTCACGAGATAGAATAAACTGATCCTACTTTATTAAGCAATCAATAAAAAAACTAAACTAAAACATAACAGCAAAAGCTGTTATGTTTTGGTTTAGTTTTTTTATTGATTGCTTAATGAAGTAGGATCAGTTTATTCTATCTCGTGAGATTTTTTTTTAAGCCAACACTTATCAGCTACTGAAGCTTCTGTATCCTAGGATCAGTTTATTCTATCTCGTGAGATTTTTTTTTAATAAGCCAAAAAATACTTATCAGCTACTGAAGCATATTGGTGGAATAAGAAAGTGAAATATGGTAAAATAGTGAAATATAGATAAACGATCGCTTTTAGATTCACATTCAATTATTTTAATGCTAGCGCTTATTAGAACACAGAACTGCTTTATTATCTATGCCTCGAAGTGAAAACATTACTATCTATGACTAAGGAATGACGTCATTGTTGAAAGCCGACGGGTTGTATCCCCTGCTTCACTAGACCCGAAAACGCACTACAAATCCTCCATGAAGTCATAAATCATCCAGTAATAAGTATTTGGAGGAATCTGAAATAGACATACGCACTAATTACTATTTTCACGATATACTAAATGAACAAACCGTTTCAGGCACACACATTCTTTAAAAATTTTATTGATATTTTATGTAGGTGTAACGGGTAACCAAAACACCAGAGATTACAATCACATGAATAACAGTTCCACAGATACATGAGCCACAGAAAGATAACCACAGTCTAGCTGTGTGTCATAACTATGTTTGAGTAAAGCGAGCTACCAAACTTGAATTCCTACGAATGTCTAAATAATAAAAAACGTACTATAACATACGTGGAACATGAAATTATTGGCCAACTTTAAAACATTAATGAAAAAAAATTACGTACAAGAACAACGAACGGAAGCTACAGTTTATTTAAAATTGACGTGTTCGTTTACAATGCTAGGACTTGAGTACAACCTCCAAAGTAAAAACACTTTTATAAATTATATATTATGTAAAACAGAAGTATATGCGATTGTTTACAGATGTATTGACGATGGCAAAAAAGCCGACATAAGCTTATATAAAAAAATCAAGCTGCGTGCTGTTTACTAATTCTCAGCATAATGCTCTACTGTGACATAATATATGCTGCAGTTCCCATAATAAATAAACTTATACCTCAGTACTTCTCCAGGGTT
Organism: Schistocerca nitens; assembly: GCF_023898315.1. Lineage (NCBI taxonomy): Eukaryota > Metazoa > Arthropoda > Insecta > Orthoptera > Acrididae > Schistocerca > Schistocerca nitens. The sequence continues at coordinate 4,637,158 of NW_026045914.1, forward strand.
TGGGATCCGTACCAAGTCGGATTAAAGGAAGACTTCGAAGCAATTGAAGGGTCATCTGCTACATTTATTACCGGTAGATTCGACAGCACACAAGTATTACAGAGATTCTTTGGGAAATGAAGTGGGAACCCTTGGGAAATTTAGAGAACTGGCATTTGAAGCTGACAGTGGAACGATTCTACTACCACAGTCTTACCTTTCATGTATGTACCACAAATATAAGATTGTGTATATGCCTCCGTATGAGGCCTCATTTCTCGAGTCATTTTTTCCTCGCTCTGTTTGTGAGTGGAACAGGAAAGAAAGACCAGTTGCCATGCACCGTACGGTAGCTTTTCAAAAATGTCTGACCATTTCATCACCTGCAATGTCAACGCCCCCCCCCCCTCTCCCCCTTTCTATATGCCTAGTTACTGAGTCATGTCTACATTCAGACAATTTCTCCCTGAGAATTTTTTAGAAATTTGCGTTTATAGTTTATATGTTGTACACAACTGCACACCCCTGTTTCAGTTTTTATTACAGGCGGAATATTATGGAGTGCAGCTATAGAACTTTTATTTCCAGCGAATACTTTATCTGCTGTAGACCAGCACGTAAAAATTTCCTTACTAAATTATGGGGAAGATAAACACTTGCAATAGATGCCTCCATGACATTCATGGGCAACAGAAAAGCAGTTTAGGCCAAGAATCACGTCACATACCAAGACTGTACTCGCTTTTGATTAAAAAGTAGGAGAGAATGTTTTACGTAGAGGATAGTGTACTCTGGAACACATTATGGGTGTTGGTGATTACCTCAAGCTAGTGACTGATTTTCGAACCACAGAAAGAAACGCACACTAGAGACCGCCATAATGTTTCCGCGACATCCTACTGTTTTGTTGTCCTTAGACATGACGTTGTTTTTTGTGCAGCATTTCTGAGTATTTAACATTCTATAAATTAAATGCTGTATTAATACATTAAAGATATTCGGAACAAACTGTTAATTCGTCAGGAACAGAACTGTCTTTGAAAATGGAAATTTCTGTTAGTTCCCAATAGCTTCTATTTCAAAATGTATTTTACTTATAACTGATTTCTGATAATACTTTACTACCCACCAATAATTATAAGTGAAATCAAATCAAGCTAGAGTAATAAGGCAACAGATAGACCATTAAGTGCGGTATTGACAACATTTTCTGGACTGTAACTCCTTTAAATTTCAGTAGGATGACCATGACTATGTGGTACCTATGAACACTATTTTACATCTGGAGAATCTTAAATTTCCAGTGTAATTTTTGTAATTTCAGAAAAAAAACTGCAGCAGATAAAGCGTGAATGAGGAAATTTAAAAACCGGCAAGACCGAGTAGGACATACACTCTGAGGGTATTATACAAATTTAATTATGCCTATATCTGTTCCTGAGAAAAAATGTTCTTTACAGATGGGCAGACAGAAGGACAAAAAAAGGACAAAAATATTATGTATGTTATATAATTAGAAATTAACCAATTTAAAAATGTTTCCTTCAGTGGTACAGCGAACTCTCGGTCCTTGCCAAATTTTATGTCGCCAAGTCAACGAGAAGTACGCTGTAAGTTTTGATGCGAGTTTGCAAGTATCAAAATATGTTATGTTAGTAGCTGAACCTTTTCACCATAATCGCAGAGAAGCTTAAAGTTTTACACCGCCAAGGAGCCATAGTCGTTAGTATGTGACATAAATTTCATCATGGTACCTCAACATTTCCTGAGAAGAAAGGTTCTTAACAGTCAGAGAGACAGACAGTGAGACAACAAACTGATGCAGTAAGGGTTCCGTTTTTACCGACTGAGATACGGAACGCTAAAAATGCAGTAATACTGTTGTCTACTACTTCGTACACAGTGGTAAGTATATGTGGGTCTACAGACTGGTGCAGCAACTGTCATCGTAGTGAAGCTGAACAGCAGCAGAAACGATAATCAAACACGTAAATACAGTAAACAGAAGTTTCACTTACCTGAAAGCTTTCTCCAAGAGTTGAGCAGAAACTTTACGAAAGGAAAAACAGCTGCAAAGTCCAGATATTGTAATTCTAAAAAACGTTTTACTGATGTAATAACATAAAATTATATCCGTTTCATAGTTAAAAGTTATTTGCAGTTACAGGCTTTTATACACGAAGTGCCAACAGTTTATGCCAACGTGGTTATAAGAGTGATAGAATTAAAACATCGTTATTTGAATCCATAGCATAATATTGTTCGTGGCACAGTAAGGAGGACTTTCTACAGAATAACTAGTAGTGATCTAAGTGAGATGTTGCCCTCTTCACGTAACAGCTATTTTTCAGTCAAGAGCATGATGTTATTTAGAGGGAAAAATGTTGTGCTTTATACGTGTTGCAGATATAATGTAGCTTTTGCTTCGACCTAAAGAGAGTATTTAATACTTTTGACATAAGTGTTAGCTGCGTCAGTGATGGAACATACTCGGAAGTCTGCAGTCAAAAGCACCTGAAACTTTCTGAAATTCTGGAAAATCTTAAAAGCAGTACCTGCGCAATAATTCGTTGGACTGGTGACATACTTTTTTCTGCATAACCTGGCCACTGCGGCAGCATTTAAACAGATTAGTATCCAGGAAGTAATGGCTGCCAACAATGAAAATCTCGAGTTGAAATTATTTCTCAGACAGGATGTTAATTTTTATATAAATAAAACCACATGGTACTTTAACAAACACAAGTTGTGTTTAAAAGACAAGAAATACATAATTTCCAACAGTACAGATCTTTTATCGAGCGAGCACTATAAGAACATGCAGATATTAGAATCCGTGCTGAGATAAAACATAAAGCAGAATGAAGAAACCATAGTCTCTGCATTACAAAAGGAACAATTGTCTTTAAGTATTCTTTGCCGCGCGGGATTAGCCGAGCGGTCTTAGGCGCTTCAGTTATGGACTGTGCCGCTGGTCCCGGCGGAGTCCTCCCCCGGGCATGGATGTGTGTGTTTGTCCTGAGGATAATTTAGGTTAAGTAGTGTGTAAGCATATGGGACTTAACTGCTAAGGTCATCAGTCCCTAAGATTTCACACACATTTGCATTTTTTTTTTAAGTATTGTTTGGTTTGGTCGAATATTAGACGCGACACGTATATCTATTTGTGAACTCTGATAAAATTACTATGTCGTGTGTCTCTGTCCTTTAAGTAATTTTGACACAATTCACTTGTACACTCCTGGAAATTGAAATAAGAACACCGTGAATTCATTGTCCCAGGAAGGGGAAACTTTATTGACACATTCCTGGGGTCAGATACATCACATGATCACACTGACAGAACCACAGGCACATAGACACAGGCAACAGAGCATGCACAATGTCGGCACTAGTACAGTGTATATCCACCTTTCGCAGCAATGCAGGCTGCTATTCTCCCATGGAGACGATCGTAGAGATGCTGGATGTAGTCCTGTGGAACGGCTTGCCATGCCATTTCCACCTGGCGCCTCAGTTGGACCAGCGTTCGTGCTGGACGTGCAGACCGCGTGAGACGACGCTTCATCCAGTCCCAAACATGCTCAATGGGGGACAGATCCGAAGATCTTGCTGGCCAGGGTAGTTGACTTACACCTTCTAGAGCACGTTGGGTGGCACGGGATACATGCGGACGTGCATTGTCCTGTTGGAACAGCAAGTTCCCTTGCCGGTCTAGGAATGGTAGAACGATGGGTTCGATGACGGTTTGGATGTACCGTGCACTATTCAGTGTCCCCTCGACGATCACCAGTGGTGTACGGCCAGTGTAGGAGATCGCTCCCCACACCATGATGCCGGGTGTTGGCCCTGTGTGCCTCGGTCGTATGCAGTCCTGATTGTGGCGCTCACCTGCACGGCGCCAAACACGCATACGACCATCATTGGCACCAAGGCAGAAGCGACTCTCATCGCTGAAGACGACACGTCTCCATTCGTCCCTCCATTCACGCCTATCGCGACACCACTGGAGGCGGGCTGCACGATGTTGGGGCGTGAGCGGAAGACGGCCTAACGGTGTGCGGGACCGTAGCCCAGCTTCATGGAGACGGTTGCGAATGGTCCTCGCCGATACCCCAGGAGCAACAGTGTCCCTAATTTGCTGGGAAGTGGCGGTGCGGTCCCCTACGGCACTGCGTAGGATCCTACGGTCTTGGCGTGCATCCGTGCGTCGCTGCGGTCCGGTCCCAGGTCGACGGGCACGTGCACCTTCCGCCGACCACTGGCGACAACATCGATGTACTGTGGAGACCTCACGCCCCACGTGTTGAGCAATTCGGCGGTATGTCCACCCGGCCTCCCGCATGCCCACTATACGCCCTCGCTCAAAGTCCGTCAACTGCACATACGGTTCACGTCCACGCTGTCGCGGCATGCTACTAGTGTTAAAGACTGCGATGGAGCTCCGTATGCCACGGCAAACTGGCTGACACTGACGGCGGCGGTGCACAAATGCTGCGCAGCTAGCGCCATTCGACGGCCAACACCGCGGTTCCTGGTGTGTCCGCTGTGCCGTGCGTGTGATCATTGCTTGTACAGCCCTCTCGCAGTGTCCGGAGCAAGTATGGTGGGTCTGACACACCGGTGTCAATGTGTTCTTTTTTCCATTTCCAGGAGTGTATTTTACACTAATAGTGTAACGTCCCCTGCAAAAGTTTAAAGAGATTTGGGCGATGTGATGCTCGCACTACTAACGTACGAGTGAGGTTTCAAATGCTGACTAAGACTGGAGACTGTCAAGGACTGCGACTAAGACTGGGCCGCGTAGCTGCAACCACCCACCCGCCCGTGCTGTAGCGCGGCGGCACACGGCGCTCGTAGTCAAAGCAATTGAAGGCGTGCCTCAGCGACCGCATACCATAGGCTCCGCCGGGTCCCCGCGCGTCGGCTTCGGCTATTGGCGTCTGTCGGTAAAGTGCGTTTTGTGGTGTCACCGCTAGACACCACACTTGCTAGGTGGTAACTTAAATCGGCCGCGGTCCTGTAGTACATGTCGGACCCGCGTGTCGCCACTGTGTAATCGCAATCCTAGCGCCACCACATGGCAGGTCACAAGACACGGACTAGATCTCGCCCCAGTTGTACGGACGACATAGCTTGCGACCAGACCTACCAAGTCTTCCTCTCATTTGCCGAGAGACTGATAGAATAGCCTTCAGCTTATTCCATAGCTACTACCTAGCAAGGCGCCATTTGTATCAGTGCTTATAGCTTACTACTATTCAAGAGATGTATTCCAACAAGAGAATAAAGTTAAGTATATTATTCCAGCTACGTACTTTTCTTCTTATTCATTAATAAGTCTCATGTTCCAGTACTTCACGCCCGTCTGCGTTAGTTTAGCGTGCACTTTCAGCCACTTCGATCTACAAGGTGTTGGCCCCGCTGCCGACACATCACATGGCGACGAGGGAAAGTGTTTTTTCTGCTTTGGACTGATTTGTTCTTTTTCCCTTTTTGTGCTCTGATTTGCTTGTGTCATGGCTTCGCCACAATCTCCAGATGTACTGTCCGAATTTTTTCGCTTGCAGAATCAGCAGACGCAGGCGTTATTGGAAGCCCTTGGACAGCTCGTCCAGGGTCAACGTGCGCTGCAAACCGATGCGGCAGCCGCCGCTTCATCGCTACCGCAGCCACACAACGCTGTCGCACCGCCATTTAGGCCCTTTGAGGCCACGTGCGAAACCTGGACTGAGTGGGCCAGCCAGTTCCAGTTTCATCTCGCCGCGTACAGAATACAAGGTAAAGAGCGGCAGCCGTTTTTGCTTTCTTGTGTCGGTGTGTCTACCTACCGTGTGATAGTGAAATTGTTTCCCCGACGCGACGTAGCAACTCTGACCTACGAGGAAATTTTGTCGGCTTTAGATGCCTATTTCAAAGAAACAGTAAATGTAGTTGCAAAACGGTATACGTTCTTTCGTACAAAACGTACGGCCGGTCAGACTAATAGGGAGTGGGTTGCAACTTTGCAAGGCCTTACTAGAGACTGCGCGTTTGCCTGTGAATGTGGCCTCCCATATTCCGATACAATGGTGCGTGATGCAATAGCACAGAACGTTTCTGATGTTCGCATACGGGAACAGATTTTGAAACTCGTAAATCCCTCCCTTCAACAAGTGATAGACATATTGGATAGGCAAGACACACTTGACTTTGCTCAGGACTCATTTGAAACTTCGCCAGCAGTGTGTCACATTAATCAGCCCGCCGGGCCCGCTGCACGGGACGCTAAGCGGCCCTCGCGCCCGTCGCAGCCTCGCTCGCAAACACGTGCGCCGCGTAAGCAAGCAACTGCAGTGAAATCATGCCCGCGGTGTGCAACTAGACATTCGCGTGAAAATTGCCCGTCACGCCAAGCTATTTGCTTTTACTGTCAAAAGAAAGGACATGTACAAAGTGTTTGCCAGAAAAAGCTTAGATCAGACAATCGCAATAATTCCAGGCCTTTTGCTTCGCGCCGGAATCGAACCCAGGACAATCAGGCTCGTGGACCTTCGCCCATGGACATTAATGTAGTTCATTCCCACCCGTCCAGTGACACTTTAGCTAACAGTGACTGTGTTCGTCCCACCCAAAGTGTGTGTCGACGTCACAGGAAATCCCGTAAAGTCGCAAGTGCTTCTGTACCTGTATCAGTTCAATTTGCACGTGACAGTCGCTCTTGTCGTCAGCAGGACAATAAACTTTTTGTGGACTTAGACTTTGACGGCAAAGTGATCCCATTCCAGCTCGATACCGGAGCTGCAGTTTCATTGATTAATCACGACACTTACACACAACTGGGCCAACCGCCATTGCGTGCCGCAAATGTTAAGTTAACTAGTTACTCAGGACAGCAGATCCCTGTGTTAGGACTGTGCAGCCTTCTTGCAACATACAAGGGACAAACAAAACTTGTATCATTTTACGTTCTTCGTTCTTCTACTGCAGTGAACTTGTTTGGCTTAGATTTGTTTCAATTGTTTAATTTGTCTATAGTAAATCAGGTCCTATCAGTGAATCAGACTGTGCCTTCCGCCAGTGTTTCTAGTATTTGTGAAGAATTTGCAGACATTTTTGCACCGGGCCTTGGTTGCGCTAAGAACTATGCTGCACATTTGGAATTGAAAGACAACGCGCAACCGAAATTTTTCAGAGCGCGCAATGTTCCCCACGCATTGCGTGATGAGGTCGCAAGAACATTGGCCGATTTAGAATCTCAAGGTGTAATTGAACGAGTGCAGGCTTCTCTCTGGGCCTCGCCCTTAGTAATTTTGCCAAAACCTTCCGGAAAACTGAGACTTTGTGTGGACTTCAAGGCAACTGTGAATTCACAACTTGTGACTGCTACTTTTCCTTTGCCCCGCCCGGAAGATCTTTTTGACAAACTGTGCCCGGGAAAATATTTTTCCAAATTGGACCTTGCAGATGCGTACTTGCAAATACATGTGGACGACGAATCCCAGCGCGTCTTGGTGGTAAACACGCATCTTGGCTTGTATCGCTTCAAAAGACTGCCATTCGGGTGTGCATCCGCCCCTGCTTTGTTTCAGCAATATTTACAAACTGTGTGTGCGTCGGTCCCTACTGCTGCGAACTATCTGGACGATATTGTAATCTCAGGAAAGACAGAAGCAGAACATTTGCAAAATCTCCGAACATTATTTCAGGTCTTGCGTCAGAATGGTCTTCGCTTGAGGAAGGACAAATGTGTTTTTTTTTGCTCGGGACTTACCCTACCTGGGGCATGTCATAAATGCCCAAGGTATACATCCGAGTCCAGAGCACCTCCGTGCCATACAGGACTTACCTGCTCCGCAGAACTTAAAACAGCTACAGAGTGTGCTGGGTAAAATTACTTATTATTCAAAGTTTGTGCGCAATGCTTCTTCCATTTCAGCTCCGCTTCATCGCTTACGCCGTAAAGGTGTTCCGTTCGTCTGGACGACGGAATGCGAACGCGCCTTTCGCCAGTTGAAATCGGCGTTACTTTCAAATACTTGCCTTACGCCATTCGATCCCCAAAAACCCCTTTTGTTGATGGTTGATGCATCGGATTTCGGGATCGGTGCTGTGCTTGCGCACAAAGATGGCTCGCATGATCGCCCTATTGCCTTTGCGTCCAAATTGCTCTCATCTGCGCAAAGAAATTATTCACAAATAGAGAAAGAAGCTTTAGCTCTCGTGTTTGGTGTTACCAAGTTCCATGACTTCTTGTATGGTCGTCACTTTACAATCATCACGGACCACAAACCGTTGACATCGCTTTTTCATCCGCACAAGCCTGTACCTCCACGTACAGCGCAGAAATTCATTCGCTGGTCACTTTTTCTCTCGCAGTACCGCTACGATATTTTGTATCGGTCCACTGCTAAGCACGGAAACGCTGATGCGTTGTCCCGTTTGCCTGTTGCTGAGGATAAAGCATTCGATTCTTCCGAACTTGCTTGCATGTTCATTGATTCGGAAACCGATGACGTGGTCGACTCGTTTCCGATTGATTTTCGTCGTGTAGCTACAGCCACAGCTGCTGACCCTGTCCTTGCTACTGTTTTGCGTTTTGTTGCTACGCAATGGCCCTTGTCAAAGTCACGGGTCGAGGATCCTTTGGTTCGCCGTTTTTTTGCTCACAAGGAGAGACTTTTTGTCCGACGTGGTGTTTTGTTGTTGCGTTCTGATAATGATCAATCCCGAGTCGTGGTCCCACGTTCGTTGCAGTCCTCTGTCTTAAAGCTTCTTCACCAAGGACATTGGGGTATAGTGCGAACGAAACAGCTTGCTCGTCAGCACTGTACTTGGTTCGGAATCGATGCTGCGATTACAAATATGTGCTCCTCTTGCGTGGCGTGTGCCGAACACCAATCCGCACCGCCGCGTAAATTCTTTGCATGGCCAAACGCCACTTCCCCTTGGCAACGCTTGCACATCGATTTTGCTGGTCCATTCTGGAATGCTCGATGGTTGGTTGTGGTCGATGCTTTCAGTAATTTTCCTTTTGTTGTCCGGATGTCTTCCACGACGTCTTCTGCCACAATCCAAGCCTTGTCTGCTATCTTTTGCATTGAAGGTCTTCCGCAGACTATTGTTTCCGACAATGGCCCACAATTCATGTCCGCAGAATTTCAGTCATTCTGCACGGCCAATGGTATTCAACATCTGCCATCCGCGCCGTTTTCGCCTCAGTCCAACGGTACCGCGGAACGATTGGTCCGGACTTTCAAGTCACAGATGTTGAAATTGAAAGAATCGCATTCTCGGGAGGACGCTTTGTTACTCTTTTTGTCATCGTATCGCTCTCAGCCCCGCGATGGTCGCTCGCCGGCTGAATTGCTCCATGGTCGATCTCATCGCACCCTGATGTCTTTGCTGCATCCGCCACATGAGGTTCCTGTGCAGCGGCAGACTCCTGTTTTTGCTCCTGGCGACGTTGTCTATTATCGCACTTATCGCGGTTCACGGCGTTGGCTCGCAGGGCGCATTCTTCGCTGCCTCGGCCGCGCGATGTATTTGGTTTTGGGGGCCTCTGGTGAGGTGCGTCGGCATCTCAATCAGCTGCGCCTCTGTCGTCGCCTGGGTTCTGCCGCTCCCCGTCTGCTTTCAGCGACGGAGCCGTCAGGTCAGCGCCTTGGGGACCCATCTACTGGCTCGCCTCATCCCCAGGTGTTGCCGACGCTGCCTTCCATTTTGCCACATGGCGTCGCGCCGCCGCCACCGCAGCCGCCGCCGGCGCCGCCCGCAGCGGACGCTTCGCTGCAGCGGCCTGGCGCCTCACTGGGTCACGCGCCGCCGCTCGCTTCCCGTGCCCAGCCGTCCTCCGCCATGGACCTCTTGCCCGCTCCGGACCAGATGTCGTCTTCGCCCGTCGGGTGCTCCGACCACATGGAGGTCGACCCTCCTGTCTCATTACGTGCGCATACACCTCATGTTGACGTGCACCCTGGACTAGGTTTGCAGGCGTTTCCTAGCTCCCCTCGGACCGAATGGCCGGGTGCGGGTGGCACAGTCTCGCCTGTTGTTAGGCTCCCCACCTCATCGCATACGTCAACATGGGGTCCTCCCCACGGCGGGCGGAAGCCTTATCTCACGACCGTTCGCCGATTTGCGGGGGAGGAATGTGGTGTCACCGCTAGACACCACACTTGCTAGGAGGTAACTTAAATCGGCCGCGGTCCTGTAGTACATGTCGGACCCGCGTGTCGCCACTGTGTAATCGCAATCCTAGCGCCACCACATGGCAGGTCACAAGACACGGACTAGATCTCGCCCCAGTTGTACGGACGACATAGCTTGCGACCAGACCTACCAAGTCTTCCTCTCATTTGCCGAGAGACTGATAGAATAGCCTTCAGCTTATTCCATAGCTACTACCTAGCAAGGCGCCATTTGTATCAGTGCTTATAGCTTACTACTATTCAAGAGATGTATTCCAACAAGAGAATAAAGTTAAGTATATTATTCCAGCTACGTACTTTTCTTCTTATTCATTAATAAGTCTCATGTTCCAGTACTTCACGCCCGTCTGCGTTAGTTTAGCATGCACTTTCAGCCACTTCGATCTACAAGGTGTTGGCCCCGCTGCCGACACATCACGTTTCATGGTATCGATCTATGATACCACAAAGATAATATATTAAACTTCGATTATAAGGCTGGCTAGAGGCAAAAGTCTAAAAAGTGCACCAAGGTACAACACTCCGTCCTGCGTATATTCTGCGATGTTGGTGTCAGTTTTAAGTAGGCTGTTTAGGTTTTTATGTTGGTAACGCCACGTTTTTCTTAGGGGAAGTTACATGTGGCGACCCTGCCAGGATTATATGTAACGTCCCCTTAGAAAAATTATAAATGACTGTACTGATAAACCTTTTAGGTTGTTTGATTTTCAAACAGCTGAGAAAAACTGAACGTACTCAGAAATTTCTCTCTTTACTTATTCTGATCATCCTAAACTGACACACAATATTTTTTCTTTACCGCAACGCAATTTGACTTTCAATAATCCCTACATAAGAATGGCCCTGACTAACAATAATCTATACCTTTCATGAATCACTTAGGCCGGCCGGTGTGGCAGAGCGGTTCTAGGCGCTTCAGTCTGGAACCGCGCGACCGCTACGGTCGCAGGTTCGAATCCTGCCTTGGGCATGGATGTGTGTGATGTCCTTAGGTTAGTTAGGTTTAAGTAGATCTAAGTTCTAGGGGACTGATGACCTCAGATGTGAAGTTTCTTAGTGCTCAGAGCCATGAATCACTTACCTCACAAATATCTTCGTTACGCGAACTAATGCAATACAGCAAGTGCCAATACCGCCAGCTAAATAAAAGATTCTAACTACTGAAGGCACTAACTACTGATTGTTTGGTCTCTATCAAAATCTTTCATTTGCTAACTATGCCAATGTATTTACCTTAATAGTTTTCAAAAGTCATTATATATATATATATATATATATATATATATATATATATATATATATATATATATGAGGCACTGAGAGCACAAGCGGACTAACCCACACTTTTTGTGAATTTGAGGTATTGACATGTTGTGATAACAGTATACGAGTATTATGCAATGCATGTTGATCTGTTTGTTTATCTGAAGGTTTGTCTAATGTAGCAACGTAAACATTGCTGTTGCACTCAACCGCCGATAGATACCGTTGAGAGCAGGAGTGGACTATGCGTCATAGTCCATTTGTGCTCTATGCTCTCCGTCCACTGCCATTGCGCGTGACGCCGGCGAACGAAAGACTTGTGTATTTAGTGTGGAACAACGTATTGGACCAGTGACCACGTGGACGTGTATTTCAGTTGATCAGCATGGCAGCCCCTGCGAAAAGCGTGGAGGAGCAATTGGAAGGTTAGTTTTTATTGTGTTCCATTCCTTTTTTGCGGATAGCATTGTCGATTGTACACTAACGCGTTCATATGCAAACACGTCTAGATGTACCGTATCTCGAATGGTGACTTTGTTCAGAAAATGCAGGTTGTTTTCCATACGAAAACAGAATGACATACAAACAATACTTTATGTATTGCTATTTTGTGTAATCAAGTAACGATCACTTGTAATGTTATGTGTACGACAATGTTTTACCGCCCGCCGAGTTGTGTTGAGCAATTGCTTCGCCTGTGGATACCAATGCACACGTTGACCATTACTGTAGTGTAGTTAATATTACATTGAGGGATGGATATTGTTATTACAGAGATGTTTGCGTCCGATGGGGAAGTGCCGGGAGACGCGAGAGCGAGCACGGCTGCAGCAACAACTGTTCCAGAGGACGTGCCAGAGACGAACGACGATGCCGTGGTACGGAGCCGAGGAAAGAAGCGCCTTAGAAACGAAGATAAATGGCTTCGTAACGTTAGGAAAGAACGGAGAGCTCTAGGTCAAGAGTATGTAAACCGTAAGGGTAACCTTATACCTCGAAAGGAATTGCGGAAAATCAGCGAGTGTACGTGCCGGTATGAGTGCCACAAACACATCAACGAAGAACAGCAGGAACAAGTGTTCAATGAGTTTTATAATTTAGGCAGCCACGATCTGCAGTCGGCTTTCCTGTTTACCATGATTAAAGTCGTTGATAAAGCACGGTCTTACGTAGGTCAGCAACATTCACGTAGGGAGAAGACGAGATTGTATTACTTGCTCAATTCAAATGGGTCTGAAACGAGGGTGTGCAAAAGATTCTTTCAGAATACTTTAGCCGTATCTGCTGGAAGAATCGATAGGGTACTCAAGAATAAAGGGGAAAAAGCCACCCCTCCTCGTGATGGTAGAGGTAAAGGTGAACCTGGTAATAAAACACCTCGCCACAAAGTTGATGTAGTAAAACGTTTCATAGAAAAATTCCCGGCGTATGAAAGCCATTATGCGTATCATAAAAATAACGGTAGAAAGTATTTAGGACCAGATTTAAATTTATCAGTCATGTATTCACTGTACTGTGCAGAGGAGCAAATGCCCGTTTCTCATTTTATTTTCCGCAAAATTTTTTACGAAAACTTCAATTTGTCATTTCATCCACCAGTGTCCGACTCTTGTCGAACATGTGATGCTTTGCAGGTAAAAATAACAGCTGCCGATAATGATAAGGAGAGGACGGAGTTAATTGCAGAACGTGAATTCCATCAGCAAAAAGCTGCGTATGCACGGGCAGGTTTACATAGTGATACATTGCTTAGCAAATCAGATGGTAACGTTACAGTGATAACATTTGATTTGATGAAAACTTTGCCTACACCGATCATCTCAACTGGAGTTTGCTATTACAAACGTCAGTTGTGGACATATTGCTTCGGCATCCACAATATGCACAATGATGATGTATACATGTTTCTGTGGCATGAATCCATTGCGTCGAGAGGGCCACAAGAAATTGGTTCTTGTTTGCTGTACTTCATACGCAATTTTGTCAGGACTGAAAAACTAATTATGTACTCTGATCAGTGCGGAGGCCAGAATAGAAACATAAAGGTTGCTGTACTGTGCCAATACATTGTCAACAGCTCAGAGTTCTCTGTGAAGGAAATAGACCATAAATTTTTAGTTAGCGGACACTCGTACCTGCCCTGTGATCAGGATTTTGGCTTAGTTCAGAAACGAAAAAAGTATTTTCCTAATATTTACCGTCCTAAACACTGGAATGATGTGGTAGTGAGTGCCAGAAAAAGGAATCCATTCAAGGTAATTAATATGAATGCGGAATGTTTCTTTTCAACAAAACAACTCGAAAGAAACATCACGAATCGAAAAATGTCTTCTGGCAATTGTAAAGTACAATGGTTGAACATACAGTGGCTGCGGTATGAAGCAACCAACAGATTCAAAATATTGTATAAATACTCGAACCAAAACCAAGAGCCAATTCAGGAAATTGATGTGGCCAAACGAACATCCACATGCATCAGCAATCTCGAACTGCTTTATCCTAATGGAAATGTAATTACAGAGGCAAAAAAGAAGGATCTGCTAAGTTTGCTTCCGTATGTACCTCCACTTCATCATGATTTCTACAAAACTTTACAAACGTCATCAAATGCTGTAGAAACATTGCCTGTGGATGATTTTGAAATGTAACACAATGCGTAACATTACAGAAACCAATGTAAAATGTTGCATGTAATGTGTACAATGTATACTAGTAATGAATACTATTGTCACATGCATCAGCGTACTAACGCACCTGTCATTGAGAATGTTCAACTACTTGGAGCGAAAATGGACTAAGCCACAACAAAACTGCTAATATTCTACTATATAGTACTTTTGTAATTTATCTATGTCAAAATATTGTTCAATAAAACCACAGTTACATCATATGCATGTTACAAGGCTGCAATGTATCACAAACATACATTATTTGTGGGCCCGTATTATGAGACCTGTTTCCTCCATATTGACTTCTCCGGGGTTAGTCCGCTTGTGCTCTCAGTGCCTCATATATTAGTTCATTACATCCAGTCTTACAAATTTCCTTTTTCTGACGGACACACGTCTAGATCGTCCGCACTCAAAACTGTGCCATCTCTCTCCCCACATCCACCACTGCTAGCAGCTCACCTCCAACTGCACAACACTACGCACTGTTCACATCCAACTGCCCAACACTACAATAGCGAGTATTCCAAAAATGCCAACCAGCCACAGACTGCACACAGCACAGTCAGTGATTTTCATACAGAGCGCTATGTGGCATTACCAACATAAAAACCTAAACAGACTACTTACACAGTTCCTGCTAAACGATTACTTCCTTAGTTCATGGGTACTTTGTTCTGTCAGAATAATTGATCTCATATTTGTTCTGGATAGCTATAGCATAAGTAAAGATGAATCAGTTGTGATAGTGCAGAACTATAATTTTTTTCAGTAATTTTGAAACGAATCTTTTTCTTTTTTTTTAGTTCTGTTTTCGAGGTATCGGGAACATCCGATGTAATAGAGGTGTGGGAGCAGAATGTCAAGTTCTTTCCTTCTGCGTTCTTGTGGCACGCCATGTTGGATTTAGGTAATACACGCAGTGCCCGTACCTCTGGCCGGCGCGCGGAGGGAACAGCAGCGGTTTGGGAAGAGCCCGCTGTCTGCGCGACACACACACACACACACACACACACACACACACACAGTGCTCCGGTGGCACAGCGCCGGCCGCCGACATCATCCTATTATTTTGCGCTTCCTGTGGCCAATCGATGTGCTCTGGAGCGGGGCAGTGGTAGGAGCAGCGGGAAACTGAGTGCCGTGTGCAGACGGTGCCGCGAACACAGCCCCTGGCACCGGGTCTCCGTGTAATTGCTGACCCCGCGGGGCACTCGCGGTACTCGACGGCGAATTCGGCTGCCCGTGTAACGCGTCCTGCCAATAGAGGCTGCGCCGGAGGTGTACACCGGACTACCGTTGGCGCCAGCGTCCCCTCCGGGCTATTACAGCGCGCAGCTCGAACCTGCAGTCCTCATTCTCACGTCGTTTGCGGCCATTACTGTGTCTTCTCCATAGTGTCTTCTTCTAACTAGTAACGATCGCAGACAATATACTCAACAAAATTGTGTATGTTTTTTTTGGGGCGGGGGGGGGGGGGGCGGAAGGGGGGGCCCTACTCCGCACTACTGCGAGCAGATGCTGCTGCTGTTGTATTGACCAGTGCCTGTGGTCGTCGACAATCTCTCGTAATTGAATTCAACTGTTCTACTGACAAAAACAAGTGCTGCCACAGTATATGGTTGACAGACAGTGCCAGTTCGTAACGGCTCTGTAACATTCCCGTCACGTATATACTTGCTATACGCATCTTTTTAAATGAGGAAAAGGCTGTCGTAAGTAGCCTGCACAGATTAAATAAACAATTAATTAAAATATAATAAAACGAAAGCACAGAACAGTATACAAACATGCCGTTGCTCTCCAGTAATTATATTTTAAGTAAAATGCCGAATTCAGTTCATGCGTATCAGACGTACGCAGCGTTAATACACAAGAAACTCATACTCTCTCGCTCCATAATAATAACTACCATGGAACTGTGACGCCTGCTTGTATTATGACTCACTATAGTAGACGATTGCGAGGAGTAATTCTGTAAGACATTCAGTGTCTGCATGTGTATCAGGTAGTTTTGAAGTGACACTGTTTTCTGCTCTCTTTTGTCTACTTGTACGTGTTACCGCAACGGTTCGAAACCCGTTAAAGTGCAAATTACGTTGTTAATATGCAGGTTAACTACTTACATCCGTTAACGTCCGGGATCAAGTGTTTTCCGCTTTTTACCTAGATAACACTCTTTAACGGCTTCCGTATCATTAAACGTCAAAACTTTTATCTTTCACTTCTTTTCCCTACTCCTTCCCCCTCGCCCTCCAGTTTTGTAGCCAGTTTCTTGTCGTCGGCGACTGTTTTTATTTCTCATAATTTATGTCGTCTGCCAGAGCGTGAATTTCTGTAGTGATTTTTTGGAAGCAGACAAATTTAGCTCCCAATACGTAAACAAGCACCGAATTGGTGAGTAAAATGAAGAAAAGCTACTTCTCAAACCTCTTTGACGAAGATTCAAAATATAACAGCCTTTTAATGTCAAAACCAAAGTAAGATTCTATAACTTTGTATATAATGCGAATAAAACAAGAAGAATGAATCATTTCAATGTTATAGAGTAATTCAGGGGTAAAATGTGCTGACTGCACAAGACTGTGAAAAACTCACTGAGCCGTTGTCAGAGGCGTGAGGAAGTGTGGAAAAGTTTGTCCATGTCGAAGAATTATTTGACGTAGTGTGTTCTGCTCATGTGTCAACTGGCTACAGAACGATCAAGCCGTTGAACAGACTTTTTAAAATCATAACAAAAACTCAAATAAAAAATGTTATTGGATTTACGTGAACCTTGTCAACAAAAACACAATAATGCGAGAAAAGGGATTGTTGCAAAGTTGATTATTTCATCGTATTTCAGTAGCACATGCCCAGTGGGTCTCATGAAGCCAAGGAAGGTTTAAAAAAACAACCAGAAAAAATGTCAACATTTCCTGATGCAACGCAAGCAGACGTCGATGAAGGTGTCACTATGAGAATTAAGGTACGCTAAGTAAACAGAGCCAAAACTGACGCCCATTCGATTTTAACAGTGCTTTTAAATAGAACAGAGGATGGCTTTTGTAAACTTGGTACAAAAATGGGTATTTTAAAACCGTGGTATGCAAAAGCCGAATTCTGTGTTTGCAAAGAGATTTTTAGAGAAAGGTGTCCCTGCTGTAGATATATCTTTATGTCAAACAGCAATAAAACAATACCTTTGTATTGGGCAGGGCTTCAGAAACTGTGACTGCAAACCTAAATGTTCCCCAAGTAGATATGCTTGTCACAAAAAACCCGTTGCTACGTAATTCTAAGTGTCACCAATCTTATATTTCACTATTAAGCTGTGCATATTGTTATATGTTTTGCAAACTGATTTCCTTAATTGTAATAATATTTTAAACCGTTGTATTCTTTGTAATGTAGTTTTAATTGATTGATGATTGAATCCATCAACTACTTTGTTGGTTAAATGACTGTATTTACTTGATTATTTAGATATCGAAAAATAAGTAAATAATATTATTTTAATTTCCCCTTTGCCATTATTCCAGCAAAAATCTTATTTTCTGTTTAAACAGAGCCTAGTACGTGATGTGCAGATTGTCTAGATGATTTGCAGATTATCTAGGTAATTTGAGAAATTAAACAGTCCTTGGCACGTTAACGAATCACCCTTGTTATTCTGCACATCACAGAAATAAGCTGCAAACATTTCATACATTACCGCTGAAATCTAAGTCATGTTACTATGGTACGCAGTTTCAGTGATTTGGCAAATACTGTTGCCAAGTAGTCAGTCTAGTATTTCGCGCTTTATGGTTTAATGCTGAGTGAGTTCCATCCCGAATGTAAAAGCTCGGAATTGATGTCTGGAAGTTTCATGTTTGGTAACTGCTAGAGAAATTACTATGACTGTGTGCAAAATTACAGTTACATTGGACATCAATACGTGAATCTGCTTTCGAAGGTTCTAGTAAATTCAAATTTTAAATTAACTTTTGTTGTTCGCTTTCCAGCGGTAGATGTTTTGCATTTTTTAAATTCGCTGAAGAGTACTGGTATATCGAATACTGCGTCACTGTTAGTTATAATAAACAACTTTTCGTCATGTTCCTGAAGGCCGTCAGAGGTATATGTCTGATACGCTCTTACCTGAGTTCCACGATAGTTGCTGGTAGTGGGTTGGGTTGGTTTTGGGGAAGGAGACCAGACAACGAGGTCATCGGTCTCATCGGATTAGGGAAGGATGGGGAAGGAAGACGGCCGTGCCCTTTCAGAGGAACCATCCCGGCATTTGCCTAGAGTGATTTAGGGAAATCACGGAAAACCTAAATTAGGATGGCCGGACGCGGGATTGAACCGTCGTCCTCCCGAATGCGAGTCCAGTGTCTAACCACTGCGCCACCTCGCTCGGTCGGTAGTGGGGAGGTGGGCGATGTAATTTCTGGACAGCTTCATTATTGCTGGTCCAAACTGGTGGCACAATGGTGGCTGCCCCGGTTTGATTTTAATAAATTCACTTAAAATTACTTCCACGGAAATATTATCTCCAGAAATCAACTGAACAAGAAATATTGTAACCACTCGAAGGAAAATTCTGGATGGGATTTAGATGAAGTATTTATGCAAAAACAACAACATTTATATCAACAATCAAAGCTCCCAAACACACCTACTATGGAATCACAGTTACTAAAATGTCAAATTTTATAGTACTGAAGTTCACGTAATAGTTACGGATTCTGATAAACTGTCAGTTCTTATGCCATAGCCCTTCTACACTACACAGTCACAATACATCTTCCACCTCGCTGACGAATAAAAATCTCAAGACTTCAAACTCTGTAAACACAGTTGATTCACTTCTCCTGCTCACTAGATTTAAATCAGATTTCTGTTATCTACTCTAATCTTCAATCACGTCGTAGCTCTCACTGGCTCTTAATCAATTCCTTATGTATTCTCTTCTTCTCTTGAAATGTTCCTCAGGCTTCTTCTGTCTTCCAGTCTGCCACTATTCTTCTCTTGATACACGCCTACAGTGTCTAAATAATTTTTACATATGATGACAACAGTTTGTCGATCCATACCAGCACAATTCCATTATCTGGTCTCTGACAGCAACCTTCGTTAGTTTGCAAATTTCTCCAAAACCGCTTCACTTACATTTCTTCTTATAAAATATTTTTCTCCCCCTTACCAAACATCAGTTTCTAAACCTTCTCTCAGAATACTTTTTCTATTCTCATTACATAGACCGTTCCTCACTTAAAGTACTATCATATCTCTCACTATCTTTCCATTCTAAGTCGCTTTTGTTCATTTACTGACATGGATATTAATGTTATCCTGAAGTGCATTGTATTACTCGTATATTACATTAATCACAACATTTTGCAGTTGTATTACAGAGAAGTACAATCAATGAATACGTTTACAAAGACAAATTATACCATTCTCACACATATTTAATTTCATTATTTTTATAAAAATCAATAAAATACCAATCAACATTGGAGGCATAGATAATTAAGAACGCCGATAATACTGTTCGATTGACACATATTAGTTTCATGGGACAGAAATCTCTGTCACACTGGTTGGCCAGAACACAGATGTTGAGCGTGCCTGCCTTCACGCTCCCATGCTGTCCAACATTGGACCACTGACACATCTGTTGAGTGACTTCTTCCCCACTCCCTCCATTTGCACTGCCCTCCAGCTCCGTATTCAAGTTCTTTTTCTCCACTTCTAAGCGTCGCTTACACTGACCCACTGTGTATTGTGGTCGCTTTCACTCATGTGTGTAATCATGTGTGCGCACACGTGTGTGTTAGTGTATGCGTGTGTGTGGAATGGGGGATAGGTGAAAGATCGATAGGGGCTTTGTGTGTTTACTAGATATATCCTGCAGCATTTACACGAACGTAGCTAGCTCCTTTCTGTAAATAAAGTAATAACTTGAAAATGCCTATCTCTGAAATGGATCGATAGCCAGAATATGGCGCTGCGGTCGGCAACACTTATATCAGACAACAGGTGTCTGTCGCAGTTGTTATATCGGTTACTGCTGCTGCAATGGCAGGTTATCAAGATTTAAATGATTTTGAAATTGGTGCTATAGTCGGCGGACGAGCGATGGGACAATCTTCAAGTTGGCGATAAAGTGGGTATTTTCCCGTACGACCATTTCACGAGTGTACCTTGAACATCAGGAAGCCGGGAGAACGTCAAATCTCTGACATCGCTGCGGCCGGGAAAAGATCCTGCAAGAACAGGACCGACGACGACTGAAGAGAATCGTTCAACGTGACGGAAGTGCAACCCTTCCGCAAATTGCTGCTGATTTGAATGATAGGCCATCAACAAGAGTTAGTGTGCGAACCATTCAACGAAACATTATCGATACAGGCTTTCGGAGCCGAAGGCCCATTCGTGTATCCTTGATGAGGTACACGACACAAAGCTTTAGGCCTCTCCCGGGCCCGTAAACACTGACATTGGACTGTTGATGAATGGAAGCATGTTGTCCATTCGGACGAGTCTCGTTTCAAATTGTAGCATGCTGATGGACGTGTAGGGGTACTGAGACACTCATGAATCCATGGACCCTACATGTCAGCAGGGGACTGTTCAATCTGGTCGAGGCTCTGTAATGGTGAGGGGCGTGTGCGGTTGGAGTGGTAGGGGACCTCTAATACGTCAATATACGACTCTGACAGGTGAAACTACGTAAGCATCCTGTCTGATCACTTGCATCCATTCATGTCCATTGTGCATTCCGGCTGACTTTGGCAATTCCAGCAGGACAATAAGGCAATTCTAGACGTATGTGGAGTCGCAGAGTGGCTCGAGGAACAGCCTTCTGAGTTTAAACACTTCAGCTGGCCACGAGACTCCCCAGATATAAGTTTATTGAACATATCTGGGATGCCTTGCGACGTGCTGTTCAGAAGAGATTTCCACCCCCTCGTAATGTAACGGATTTATTGACAGCCCTACAGGATTCATGGTGACAATTCCCCCCAGCACTACTTCATTACTTCATACATTCGTCAAGTCTACGCCACGTCATGTTGCGGCATTTGTGCGTTCTCGCGGGGGCCTACACGATGTTAGGCAGGTGTGCCAATTTGTTTGGCTCTTCAGTGTATAAGGTAACATTCAGTTTTTGGCTGCTTGTCTCCAGTTTCTGAGCTAAGAGGCCTTGAGGAAGACGGTTTCAGTGTCACTACAGACATTATAAATAACAGGAGACCAAGTCCATTATTGAAAAGCTACAGACGTAGTTCACTATGTGTGTGGAGCTGACCAGCAGGGTGCTGACAGCATGGCTTAACTGCTACGAAATAACAAGATAGTGATCATACACTTACTGGCGCCACTATTCCTAGGTAAATAATTATTTTTGCTCCTAGGCATGTTTCTTTCTCTTAGAGATGCTGTCACAAATAAAAAATCGAACCAAATGAAAGATTTCTGGATTATATTCTCTTTAGTAGTGCAGCATTATAATAGCTCCTTAAATAGTCTCAGAGAATCGTCAGTCTGAAGGTATAGGATGAGAATTATATGCCAAGTAGGTGGATTAAGGACGGAAAGGCCCCACCATGATTTAATAACAAAATGCGGAAAATGTTGAGGAAGAAGAGACTGTTACATTCTAGGTTCAAAAGATCGCGCACATGACTACAGGCAAAAATTATTAGAAATTCGCGCTTCTGAAAAAAACCGATACGCAAAGTATGCAGTGACTGCCAGCGTCATACCTTAACAATAAATAGGTCTTGCCGAGAACCCGAGAAAATCTGGTGCTACGTAAATTCGCTAAGCGTTGCGAATGCTTCTATCCCGTCACTCATTGATCCAAATGAAGAGGCAATACAAGATAGTAAAGCGAAAACGTTTAAGAAATTGTTCGTGTAGAAGGATAGTGCAAGCATACCATATATTGGGCATCACACAGACTCCCATATGGGCTACAGTAATAAGCATTCCCGATACAAAGAAGTAACTAATGGGAGTCGATAACGAATGAATGGCGATGTCCGGAAGAAATTGCTGTTACGTTATAGAAGGAGCATTTAGAGGCACTTACCCCTTCTTACTTTGTATTTATCGCGAATCTCTGACCCAGCAGAAAGTTCCAGACAAATGGAAGATAGCGCAGATGACTCCTGTATATAATAACAGAAAAGAGCTAATCCGCAAAATTACGTACCAATATCCTTAAAAGCTGTTTGCTGCAGAATTATCAGACTGAACGGAATAATTTTGCTTGAGACGGAAAACTTCTGTCCACGAATCACCACTGTCTTAGAAAGCATCGCTCTTGAGAAACTCCACTTTCCCTCCACTTGCACGATATCCTGTCAACCATGTATGAATGGCAGCAGGCAATTCCTTATTCTTAGAATTTAGAATGCGTTTCACACGGCGACCTTCTGCAGACTGACGACGAAGGTCCAAGCATACCGATAAGCTTCCCACATATGTGAGTAATAGAACCCAGTACATTGTCCCCGGTGGTGAATAATCAGAGACAAGCGTATCATCATGAGTGTCTAAGGGATTCGCGACAGCACCATTTTTATTCCCTATATACACAAATGATCTGATGGAGAGCAATATGCAGCTGTTTGCTGAGGCTGCTGTGGAGAACGGTAAGGTGTCGTCGCTCAGTGACTATAGGGAGATACAAGATGAGTTAGACAAAGTGCACAGTTTGTGCGATGAATTGAAGATGGCTCTAAATGTAGAGAAAGGTAAGTTAATACCGATGAGTAGAAAAAACAATCCTGTAACGTTCCAATACAGCATAATTAGCGTGCTGTTTGACACAGTCAAATCTATTAAATATCTAGGCGTAACGTTGAAAAGCGATATGAAACGGAACTAGCACATAACTACAATAGTAGGGAATTTTCGGTTAATGGGAAGAATTTTACGAATGTGTGGTACATCTGCAAACGAAACTGCATACAGAACTCTACTGCTCGAGTGTGTGGAATCCTACCAGCTCTGATTAAAAGAAGACATCGAAGCAATTCAGAGGCGGGTTCTTACATTTGTTACTGGTACGTCGGTCAACAAGTGAGTATTATGGAGATGCTTTTTGAATTCAAATGGAAATCCCTGGAAGGATGACGACGTTCTTTTCTTCAAATACTATTGAGAAAATTTATAGAAACGGTATCTGAAGTTGACAGCAGAACCATTCTGCTGCAGCCAACATACATTTGGCATAATGACCACGAAGACAATGTAACAGAAATTACGTTTCGTGTGGAGGCATATAAGCAGTCGTTTCCACCTCGCTCTATTTGCAAGTGCAACAGGAAAGTAAAAAGCCATTTTTTTGTACAAGTACCTTTCGCCATGCACAACAAGACGGCTTGCAGAGTATGTGTGTAGCTGTAAATGTAGTAGAGGAGCCAGGTAAAAGGAACAGTAAACATGACAGAAAGTGAATAACACAGTGATGTAAAACTGTGTATATGACAGAAACTGAACTTTAGAGCATTAATCCAACCATACAAACATGGTCGCTGATCAGGTTTAATAATGAGTGGACCTTTCAGGATTTGACCTTATGGTTCGCAGAGAGTTGTGCAATCAGCAATCATTATGTTGGCTCACGAATATGCGGTTGTGATCCTTAAAGGTAAGAAATATTTTCTTTTCTAGGGGAGTGCGGTGATTTACTAAGCTGAAAGTACTGTTGGTTAGGATTTGTTTTAGGACAATATTGGAGTTTGGCAATTAGTTTTTAATACAAATAGAGACATCAGTAAAATTGCTACTGATATCAGTTTTAATATTTAATAGTATACTTCCACACGTAACTTCATGTGTTAATGATAAGTGGCATAAACCAAAACATTTACTTGATGATGAAAAGGTCACGATTACACTGGACGTGACTTGCATATCTCAGTAATACGCCTGCTTCGAAGTTTCCTGTGAAATACCATATGATACTGTTAGTAATGTGATAAAGCTTGTTCTGACACACTTTTTATATCGAATTGATATGCTAATTAATTAAACCACCACTCCCCCTCATGCCTCCCACAACCTTATGTAATTCTAAATGATTTATATCCCTCTGGGAGTTGATCCCCTGTGGGTTGAGTTTCGCTCTGGGGATAATTTGTCCTTCTGAGATAACTTCACCCCTCCCCCTCACCAAGACCCCCACCCTCTGGCAAAAGGGACACATTTTTATCACCTCTCACCTGTTCAGTTACGAGCCTCTTTTCCTTCTCCTAGGAAATACCCCTTCCCTCCCCTCCACCACTTCTCCCCTCCCATACTCCATTAGGAAAATCGCGGTAAAAATGTCTGTGCTGAGCTGCTGGAGAGGAAGGATGTAGGGTAGTGGCTTTATTTACGTTATTTATTTCTGAGGATGTTGGATTGTCTTACAGTTACCTCCACACTCCGCCGCCCCCAACTCCCAATTTCCGCCATCTCTCACAAAACTTTTTCTGATTGTGTGTGTATATGTTCGCCTCGAAATTTGAAAACCAACTGGTCTAGCCCACAATGCCGCCACAAGAGGGTGCTCGAAACTGTCCTAAGGCCACCTCAAACCACCCCCACTTTCCCTCACCCCCCGGCCCCACTTGTGAATTGGTAGGAACAAGAGTGGAGTGGAAGGTAGTGTCTTTATTTTTGGTGGGAAGTGTGTTCAATTGGTGAGATGTTGCTGTTGAACAGAGTAGAGTTTAGTAACTGTATTACCTATAAGTATACAACTGAGGACTGAATAAATAGTCTCCTACCTGAGGAATGGAAGGGGGTGATAATGGACAAGCATAAGGGAAATAATTTTCAGCAAATAATGGTGATATTGCAAGATGGACTGGGGATGTATTTCGCAGCTCATAGAGGCTACCGTCTATGCTAGAGCTGTTTGTGTCTTTTGAAAGTGCCATTCAATCAAATGGTTCAAATGGCTCTGAGCACTATGGGACTTAACATCTGTGGTCATCAGTCCCCTAGAACTTAGAACTACTTAAACCTAACTAACCTAAGGACATCACACACATCCATGCCCGAGGCAGGATTCGAACCTGCGACCGTAGCTGTCACGCGGTTCCGGACTGAGCGCCTAGAACCGCGAGACGACCGCGGCCGGCGCCATTCAATCCACAGGACAGGAGACAACTTTTTGGGGTTCCGCTACCCAAGATTGAATGATCCAGAGGTGCTCATCTTGGTGTATAGGACTCAAGTGAGAACATTTGAAATTTTGGTCTCGTTTCTGATCATATGTGTATGCATATGTTTACTACGCTGTGTGGTCTAGTCCATAATATCCCTCGAAATTATCAGGGAACTGTCCAACGATTGCTGCAACAAGAATTGTCTCCTACCAATCTACAACTGTACAGCTGCGGAGGAACTTGTAAACAGACACATGGTGAGCGGAGCTCAAACTATCACTGAAGTGAAGAAAGAATGGCCTTCTACCGACTGCAACAGTACAGCTGCTGAGAAACATGTACACAGATACATGGCAAGAAGGGATAGCACAGCAAACTATCACTGAAGTGTAGAAAGGAGAATGCACACTATCACAAGTGATGGAGAATGTTTCACTGCTCTAATTACACATCTAAATTGTCATGAAAAATAATCAATGCTCGCAAACAATGGGTCATAATGCTACACGCATAACTACTGCAAAAACCGACGTGGAAAGTTCCCACGAGGAGAGATTGGCAGCAGCAGCAGCAAGTGTCTTCACCTCAATGTACAGATACAGGATATCCATCTTAAAATAAATCTTACATCCTCTCCTACATTGCCACTTCCTGTAGGTAGGGATACTGCTTTCCAGGGCCTGTGCTATACTGTCTGATGGTACACAGAGAGATCCATTAGCTCCCAATGATGTGCTGTTTCCGGTCTGCAGAAATCAGTAACATATGGGCAAAAGATTGAGGAAAACGACGCTTCCTGCAAGCAGTTAAACGTATTTCTCGAAAATACTGACCTCGCAGGAGTAATAACAAAACATCTGGTGTGATTCTTATGCTCCCTACAACGAATATTGCACCGACAGACCTCACCTGACATCGTGTAAAATGTGTAGTCTTGTACTTTTAAAAACGAATGCTGTGATTGTGCAAATAGTGGATATAGTACAAAAACCAATGAAATCTCGAGCTAAGTTAGTGTAAACTTACTCTCCAGTTGTGTTTCCTACGCTTGCTACAACGAGTATTGTACCGACAGACTTCACCTCACATCATGTAAAGGTTGTATTTTCATGCTTTTGAAACCGATACTGTGAGAGTGCAAACAACGGATATATTGCAACAAGCAATAAAATCTCCACCTAAATAAGTTTAAAATCACTCTCTAAGTGTGATTCTTATGGTTGATACAACAAATATTGTATCTATGGGCCTTACTTCACATCTTTTAAAGGGTGTAGTCTTATACTTCTAATCGAATACGGTGACAGCAACAGTGCAAATAGCGGAAACAACACCAAAATCAATGAAATCTCCAGCTAAATAAGTGCAAACTTACATTTGTGGTGTGAACGTATGGCTTGCTAAAATGAATATTGACCCAAGAATATTTATCCAGCGTTGAATATACAACAAAATAAATAGTGAACACCATCCAAAAGTCATTAAACATGCATTCAGCAGGCAAATTCCATTCACTATAGTGAGCAATTCTGGTAGGACCAAACAACAGCTTGACAACCAATATCGAACATTCTAGGTTGGATGGAGGTGTTTTTCTTGAAAGTGGTACCAGCTTGTTTTAGGATGAGAGAAATATATTCCTCTTATAAGCGAGCAACTACACACATCAGAAAAGGTTTTGCACCACCCCGGTTCCCAGAACTCCTGAAGGTAGACGTTGACTGTGGATATTGTATCGCAGACACAATCCCTTTGACTGTTCAGAGATGTCACTAAACCTGCCCAAAGGTGTAAACAACCATGCATGAGCAGCGCCTATTAGACGGAGGAGGACCGACAACCGATCAGTTCCAGTCATACCATCAGGAAGGAGGTATACGGCTCGTGATGTTTGTAGTTCAGCCATGCCTAGACGGTCAATACAGCGGTTCGATCGCGTTCGAATTGTTATTTGTTCCAGGAAGAGCTCTCAACAAGGGAAGTGTCCAAATGTCTCTGAGTGAACCAAAGTGATGTTGTTCGGACATGGAAGAAATACACAGAGACAGGATCTGTCGAAGATATGCCTCGCTCAGGCCGCTTAAGGTCTACTACTGCAGTGGATGACCGCTACATACTGATAATGGCTCGGAGGAACGCTGAAAGCAACGCCACCATTTGCGTGCCGCCACAGGACGTCGTGTTACGACTCGAACTGTGCCTAATAGGCTTCAGGATGCGCAACTTCACTCCCGACGTCCATGGCGAGGTCCATTTTGCAACCACGACACCATGCAGTGCGGTACAGATGGGCCCAACAACATGCCGAATGGACCACTCAGGATTAGCATCACGTTCTCTTCACCGATGAGTGTCGCATATGCCTTCAACCAGACAATCGTTGGAGACGTGTTTGGTGGCAACCTGGCCAGGCTAAACGCCTTAGACACACAGTCCAGCGAGTGCAGCAAGGTGGAGGTTCCCTCATGTTTTGGGGTGGCATTATGTGGGGCCGACGCCGACGTACGCCACTGGCGGCCACGGAAGGCGCCGTAACGGCTGTATGATACGTGAATGGCATCCCCCGTCCGATAGTGCGAACATATCAGCAGCATACTGATGTGACCTTCGTCTTCATCGACGACAGTTCGCTCCCCCATCGTGCACATTTTGTGAATGACTTCCTTCAGGATAAAGACATCACTCTACTAGAGTGGCCAGCATGTTTTCCATGCCTGGGATAGATTGAAAAGGGCAGTTTAAGGACGATGTGACCCACCAACCAGTCTGAGGGATCTACGCCGAATCGCCGTTGAGGAGTGGGACAATCTGGTGGGATGCCACGACGAATACGGGTATGCATCAATGCAAGAGGTGTGCTACTGGGTTTTAGAGGTACCGGTGTGTACAGCAATCTGGACCACCACCTCTGAAGGTCTCGGTGTATGGTGGTACAACATGCAATGTGTGATCTTCATGGGCGATAAAAAGGTCGGAAATGATGTTTATGTTGATCTCTATTCCAATTTTGTGTATAGATTCCGGATCTCTCGAACCCGAGGTGATGCAAAACTTTCGAAGTAAAGAAACACACAGTAGCAACAACTTTGTTAGGAGACAAAAAATAATAAAATAAAATCATAAGGACGGTTGTTGGTGTTTTTTTGTCGCTACCAGTTTCGACGCTTCACTGCGTCATCTTCAGTCTGCTTTAATGCGGTACAGGTTGATACGATTCCATGCATAACCCATCAGTTGCCAGCATTACTGGATTCGCAGATAGTGTGTCAGCACTCCAACCATCAACTGTCAACTGACACGAGAACCATTCAAATACTAATAATAAAATAAAAAATAAAAACACCTACAGCTGTCTTAATGCTTTTGTCACTGTAATAAACGGCCGTCGTCCCATAGACGTCCTGCTAAAAGGATGGACATACAAAAACTTTGTCAGATTGTGGGCGCATCTCAGCCTTGGTTTTACAGAAAGACGAAACACTGGAATAACATCACACAACTATAGAAAAACATAAAAGATCTGATTGGACAGACTGGCGATCGTGAAATGTGTGCTGTCTACTGACAGCAGGATTGCTGGAGAATCGTGGCCACGCCGCCCATATTGGCAGTCGTCCTCCCATCTCCAGCTGCTCATGGGTGATGGCAACAACAGTCTCTCCAACCTAACCATCAACTGATCAATTTACATAAGGGCATAACTGTCCAGCGCGAACACTCGCCATACTGAATCTTCTCAAATTTCCACACAAAAATTGGGGAATATATACGACACACACACCCGCTTCTGCCGCCACTCAACCAGCATACCGGCTAGTTCGCTACACAGCAACCCAGAGGGCGCTTTGAATGCCTCCACCACTGCTTAATCCGAGCCAACCAGCTGGAATGTATCTTTGTACCCGCCAGCCATGTGAGGTGAAGCCATGGCTTCCGACCAGCTTTGTGACTACTCGTGCCACTGGCCACAGCACATTATGAGACAAGCAGGTGCGATCTGAAAGTATAGTTCTAACTGCAGTTCAACCCGTGACATAGACTCCCCAGTTTAAACAATCCACTTCACCCAATCTGAAATGGGGATGTTGTCCACACACCTCGACTTTCTCATGTAAAATATAGATTTATTCCATTTACAGCGGTTATTTTCGAAGACACAAGAAACGGATCCATACACACGTTTTCACGTCGCTTATCTGAGAAATAAAACCATCATGTGGATGTTGCTAGGACTGTATAAATTGACATACTGCATTCGAATATTTGACGGGGAAAAAACATCTCTAGGAAACACGACGTATTTCTCTCGGTAACCTGGTTCGCAGGAGAGCTTCTGTTAAGTTTGGAAGGTAGGAGATTCAATCTGACGAGTGTTTGCAATGGATGATTATTCCCCTCATTCAAATAGATCGATTGATGTCTGGACGGTCACGACCATTGTCTCTCTGGTCTGTGAGCACCTGGTAGAGCTGGAAATCGGCGCAGAACTGCCACCATGGATGGCTTGGCAGTGCCTCTCTGACAGACCTGCAGATTATACACTCCTGGAAATTGAAATAAGAACACCGTGAATTCATTGTCCCAGGAAGGGGAAACTTTATTGACACATTCCTGGGGTCAGATACATCACATGATCACACTGACAGAACCACGGGCACATAGACACAGGCAACAGAGCATGCACAATGTCGGCACTAGTACAGTGTATATCCACCTTTCGCAGCAATGCAGGCTGCTATTCTCCCATGGAGACGATCGTAGAGATGCTGGATGTAGTCCTGTGGAACGGCTTGCCATGCCATTTCCACCTGGCGCCTCAGTTGGACCAGCGTTCGTGCTGGACGTGCAGACCGCGTGAGACGACGCTTCATCCAGTCCCAAACATGCTCAATGGGGGACAGATCCGGAGATCTTGCTGGCCAGGGTAGTTGACTTACACCTTCTAGAGCACGTTGGGTGGCACGGGATACATGCGGACGTGCATTGTCCTGTTGGAACAGCAAGTTCCCTTGCCGGTCTAGGAATGGTAGAACGATGGGTTCGACGACGGTTTGGATGTACCGTGCACTATTCAGTGTCCCCTCGACGATCACCAGTGGTGTACGGCCAGTGTAGGAGATCGCTCCCCACACCATGATGCCGGGTGTTGGCCCTGTGTGCCTCGGTCGTATGCAGTCCTGATTGTGGCGCTCACCTGCACGGCGCCAAACACGCATACGACCATCATTGGCACCAAGGCAGAAGCGACTCTCATCGCTGAAGACGACACGTCTCCATTCGTCCCTCCATTCACGCCTGTCGCGACACCACTGGAGGCGGGCTGCACGATGTTGGGGCGTGAGCGGAAGACGGCCTAACGGTGTGCGGGACCGTAGCCCAGCTTCGTGGAGACGGTTGCGAATGGTCCTCGCCGATACCCCAGGAGCAACAGTGTCCCTAATTTGCTGGGAAGTGGCGGTGTGGTCCCCTACGGCACTGCGTAGGATCCTACGGTCTTGGCGTGCATCCGTGCGTCGCTGCGGTCCGGTCCCAGGTCGACGGGCACGTGCACCTTCCGCCGACCACTGGCGACAACATCGATGTACTGTGGAGACCTCACGCCCCACGTGTTGAGCAATTCGGCGGTACGTCCACCCGGCCTCCCGCATGCCCACTATACGCCCTCGCTCAAAGTCCGTCAACTGCACATACGGTTCACGTCCACGCTGTCGCGGCATGCTACCAGTGTTAAAGACTGCGATGGAGCTCCGTATGCCACGGTAAACTGGCTGACACTGACGGCGGCGGTGCACAAATGCTGCGCAGCTAGCGCCATTCGACGGCCAACACCGCGGTTCCTGGTGTGTCCGCTGTGCCGTGCGTGTGATCATTGCTTGTACAGCCCTCTCGCAGTGTCCGGAGCAAGTATGGTGGGTCTGACACACCGGTGTCAATGTGTTCTTTTTTCCATTTCCATGAGTGTATATTAATACCTTCAGCAGTTGACCGGCGTTGATATACAGGGTGAGTCACCTAACGTTACCGCTGGATATATTTCGTAAACCACATCAAATACTGACGAATCGATTCCACAGACCGAACGTGAGGAGAGGGGCTAGTGTAATATGTTAATACAAACCATACAAAAATGCACGGAAGTATGTTTTTAAAACAAACCTACGTTTTTTAAATGGAACCCCGTTAGTTTTGTTAGCACATCTGAACATATAAACAAATACATAATCAGTGCCGTTGGTTGTATTTTAAAATGTTAATTACATCCGGAGATATTGTAACCTAAAGTTGACGGTTGAGTACCACTGCTCCGCAGTTCGTTTGTGTGTGTCGGAGAGCACCGAATTACGTAGGGATCCAAAGGTAACGGTGATGGACCTTAGGTACAGAAGAGACTGGAACAGCACATTACGTCCACATGCTAACACCTTTTTATTGGTCTTTTTCACTGACGCACATGTACATTCCCATGAGGGATGAGGTAAACGTACACACGTGGATTCCGTTTTCAATTACGAAATGGAATAGTGTGTGTCCCACTGGAAACGCGTCGACGTATGTGGTATCAGCATGATAGTGCACCTGCACATTCCGCAATTAACACTAGGCTGACCCTTGACAGGGTGTTCGACGGGCGTTTCATAGGACGTGGAGAACGCAAAAATTGGCCAGCCCGTTCTCCTGATCTTACACGTCTGGACTTCATTCTGTGGGGTACGTAAAAGGAGAATGTGTACCGTGATGTGCCTACAACCCCAGAGGATATGAAACAACGTATTGTGGCAGCCTGCGGCGACATTACACCAGATTGCGGCGTGTACGACATTCATTACGCCAAAGATTGCAATTGTGTGCAGCAAATGATGGCCACCACATTGAACATCTATTGGCTTGACATGTCGGGACACACTCTGTGGTGTCACTGCCAGACACCACACTTGCTAGGTGGTAGCTTAAATCGGCCGCGGTCCATTAGTACATGTCGGACCCGCGTGTCGCCACTGTGAGATCGCAGACCGAGCGCCACCACACGGCAGGTCTCGAGAGACGTACGAGAACTCGCCCCAGTTGTACGACGACGTTGCTAGCGACTATACTGACGAAGCCTTTGCTCTCATTTGCCGAGAGACAGTTAGGGTAGCCTTCAGCTAAGTTAATGGCTACGACTTAGCAAGGCGCCAATTGTATCAGTGCATGTATCTTACGAGTCTCATTTGTATAGTCAAGAGAGATGTACCAAAGGAAGCATTAAAAGTTAAGTATATTCCAAAGCTACGTATTTTCTTTATAGCAGTCATAACTTATCCTGTTCCAGACTTGACGCCAGTCGGCGTGTGTGTACGCGTGCCTTTCGGCTTCCTCCTCAGTGTGGCGTGACTAGCTTGTTACGCCACAACACACTCTATTCCACTTCGTAATTGAAAACGGAAACCATGTGTGTACGTTTACCTCACCCCTCATGGTAATGTACATGTGCGTCAGTGAAGAAGACCAATAAAAAGGTGTTAGCATGTGGACGTAATGTGCTGTTCCAGTCTCTTCTGTACCTAAGGTCCATCACCGTTCCCTTTGGATCCCTACGTAATTCGGTGCTCTCCGATACACACGATCGAACAGCGGAGGAGTGGTACTCAAGCGTCAACTTTAGGTTACAATATCTCCGGATGTAATTAACATTTTACAATGCAACCAACGGCACTGATTACGTATTTGTTTATATGTTCAGCTGTGCTAGCAAAACTAACGGGGTTCCATTTTAATAAACGTAGGTTTGTGTGAAAAAACATACTTCCGTGCATTTTTGTATGGTTTGTATTAACCAATTACACTAGCCCCTCTCCTCACGTTCGGTCTGTGGAATCGATTCGTCAGTATTTGATGTGGTTTACGAAATATATCCAGCGGTATTGTTAAGTGACTCACCTTGTATATCAACGGGGACAGGTGAAAATGGCCGGCCGCATTGGCCGAGCGGTTCTAGTCTGGAACCGCGCGACCGCTACGGTCGCAGGTTCGAATCCTGCCTCGGGCATGGATGTCTGTGCTGTCCTTAGGTTAGTTAGGTTTAAGTAGTTCTAAGTTCTAGGGAACTGATGACCTCAGATGTGGAGTCCCATAGTGCTCAGAGCCATTTGAAGAGGTGAAAATGTGTGCCCTGACCGGGACTCGAACCCGGGACCTCCTGCTTAAATGTCAGACGTTCTATCCATCTGAGCCACCGAAGGCACAGAGGATAGTGCGCCTCCTGCGATACCTACATTCTCACCTTGTACGTCCACACACTACATTCGTAGTGTCCCACCCCAACACACCTATTACTCGTGGAAGGCATTCTTACCAAGGCCCTTAAGAGTTCGGGTAATATGTGTGCATCCGCACGGAAGAGGAATGTCATGGCCGGTATTGCCAGAACTATATACTTACATGGAAATGGTGTCTGTTCTTTCGGACATGTCAGTTTTAAAAGCATAAGGCCACGCCCTTTACACGACATGAGGTGAGGTCTGTCAGTAAAGTATTCGCTGTAACAAGCATAAATATTACACATGGAGAGTGAGTTTACAGTTATTTAGCCCGATTTTTCATTGATTTTAGTGCATTACTCACAGTATCCGTTTCAAAAAGCATAAGACTACAACCTTTACACAATGTGAGGAGGTCGGTCAGTTCAATATTTGTTGTAACAAGCATAGGAATCTCACCTGGAAAACCAGTTTATACTTTATTTGCTGGAGATTTCGTTGATTTTTAGTACTATATACATTATTTTCATTGTCACAGTATTCGTTTGTAAAAGTGTAAGACTACACTCATTACACTATGTGAGGTATGGCCTGTCAACATAATATTCGTTGTGAGAGGCATATCTCACCTGGAGAAAACATCGTGGTAACACCTTATGCAGCAAAAGAGTTTTCGTGTTTAATCAGTCACTTTTTTAATAAGTGAGCTGACATTACAGCAGCTGAGATGCTTAGGACGTCAACGCTTTAGGCAGACACCCAGTTTCTTTACTCCAAGAAGAGCTAGTGAACTGTGTAAAATTTCTCCACCATCTAACCCTCCGCCACCTTAACAGAATGAATCTCATCCTTCCACAATAAACAAGAATACACACACACACACACACACACACACACACACACACACACACACACACACACACACACACACAGTGCTTATTCGGTACAGTGCAGCGTCTCAAATCTCCACCAGACATCCTTTGGAAACTCTACCTGAAAAAGTAGAATACATGCGAGTAATGATGAACACCAGCAGCAGTGGAAGCTAGTGACTGCAGGACTGCTCTCCACCTGTCGGGCAGACTGGCTTACAGTGAGTTGAGTATTATAAGGATCTGTGTGCGTCTCATTTCCATGGGAAGTATTATTTCAACGTTTTTGCTGCACGAGCCTGATTTTACTTAGCCGAGTACAACTTTCAGACAGTGACGACATATCCAGAAAGTTTGGAAACACACTGCTGTTGACCGTTCACTTCATCAGCCATGATGGATAGTGAGGTATTTCGCTGTTGTTCCAAGGTGGTCAGTCTTTCTGAGAAATACTTTTGCTGCGAATGTCCTTTCTTGATACTTTTGTCGATGTTTAACTGGTTTCTGCAGGCTGGAAGCAGTATATCACTGCCAGGAGATAGATCTCTATGTGTACCATCAACACAGACTAGAAAATGCCTGAAAAAACCGGTATCCCTATCTGTGGGAGGAATGAAGGTAGTAGGGCTTGTAAGACTGATTCTGAGCTGGTAAGTCTGTTTCCACACATCGAGGTCAATACAGGTGAAGCTGCCGCTGCTGTCTCCTGGTGAGACCTTATGGGGTCAGTGTTTGAGGTAGTTGTGATATTACAATGGTTTCACTCAATTCTCAGTCTGTGTGTTCCATTATGACACGTTGTTTACAAGTGGTGGGCTTTTTAATGACAGTTTCGGTGTGTGATTTGAGCAGTGATTCCCTCAGTTGTGGTAGTATGCTTTGGCTTTCCTACACTTCAGTACCAGTATGCTGCCCTATCCCTTCTTACCAAGTATATGCATACAGATTTCTCAGCACCAATGCACTTGTACGTAGATCGGTAGAAGGCAATTCTTCCAGTAGTGGCTGTGGGGCAGTTCCCCACCAATTTTGGGTGGAATTTGGTGCAAAACTCGTTCCAAGCGTCCTGAGTTGAGTGCTATCCACCAAGGCGAGCATCTCTGGTTCATTCAGTCTGGGATAGTGGCCAGTCAATCTGTAGTGTACAGACAGCTTTGCACCATCCCATTTCAAAAAAGATGAACAGTTCCAGCACAGGCAATAGTCTCCATGATTTTTGAAATGTATCCTCAACCCAGCCCGCTATTTCACCATTATTTGCAGAGAACCATTCCCCTTACGCTCGTTCATTATCACTTCCTTCCTCCCTCATGTAGGTGGCTATGTATGTAGTCCTCAGTTGTTGGTCTACAGGTAATACTAAATTCCTCCCTGTCCAAAACCAACGTCTCATCAGTTGAACACATTTCCCACCAAAAATAAAGATAGTACCTACCACTCCAGCTTTTTACCCACCAATTCATAACAACGGCCTGATTGGCTAATTTCGAAGCTAATTTACTCGGAAATGGAGCAACGTTTCAAGTTTTATTTCTTAACAATTATGTCTCTGCACAGGCTACTCTGCTACACCATTACAAGCTTTTCACTCTGTTTCTGACCACACTGCATGAGATCGCTGCGCAGTACGCCTTTCTTTTCTTAAACAGCTTTTTGCTCGTTTTAAATGCACTGAGAAGGTATTATAATTTATTTGGTTGGATGCAATTGCTCATATTTCTCTTCGCTTTCAAGTAACATTTTTCTGGTCTCTCAGTTTCACTTGAGAAACATTACACCACTAACAATTATTATCAGCAGTATTATGTATCAAACGTTTCACTCATATCTTAATGATAATCTTCCTTGTTACCTTTGTTGTGTATACGTTAAAGATTTATTATGAGTACCATATAGTGTCTGGTAGATACGTACAAACTATTGGTTACATAAAAGTACAGTCGTGGAGGGACTGTAGTGGAATCATAACAGACTTTTTTTTAACTGCCACTATATAGACCAAGTGAAGACAAACAACGGCCTTCCGTTCCGTCATTTCCGTTTACGAATTTTCCTGCCGTAAAGTTTCAATCGTGCTAACAGAATTTATTTCAATGCTCATAGTTTTGTTTCGATTCGCAGCTTCGTGCTGGCGACACATCGGAATTGTCTGTCTTGGATCCGCACAGGGTAGAAACAGAAGCAAAACTGAACACGAGAGAACCAAATGACGCTTGCATCCATCGTCATAAAGGAAGTAGGTGGGAAGGGAAAGCGGTTTTCAACCGACTATATTCGTCGGAAGATCGACCAAAGTGCTGCATCGACAAAATAATTTACCACTCTTAACATTTTCGTTGAAACTCCATTTCCTATCTGGTTCATTTAGCAAGGCGGAAATCAAAATATGCTAATGTAGCTTGTAGATGAAACTTATCAGTGTTAAGCTAATTAGGTTCATAATGGAAGCTGCAGGTGATTTTGCCGCACAAACAGTTTTACTTACGCTTCTGCTCGTTGCTGTTTTGTTCAATCCATTATGCTATCGATTTCGAGGTTATGTCCCTAACATATTCAGAATTCCGCAGCTTGCATGTGGAATATCACATCCATTTCTTACCGAGCGAGCATTCGGTAGGACGACTGTTCGTACCCGCATCCAGCCATCCTGATTTAGGTTTCCCGTGATTTCTCTAAACCACTTCAGGCAAATACCGATTTACAGCCTTCCCCAATCAGAGCTTGTGCTCTGACTCTGATGATCAACTTGACGGACCGTTTAGCACTAATCTCTTCCTCCTCCTCCTCCTCCTCCTCTTTCACCTTGATTGAGTCTACTGATTATCATTAATTGTAACCGTTTACTTCATAGTATTGGTATTTACCGTCACTTTGCACTGCTCCTGACAATACGAGCACAGCTTTTGTGCCTTTTAACTAACGAAACAGCACAGGTTGACCCGTAATGAATGAGCTCACTTTTCCACGGCTTCAGTAGACTTACTGATACAGGGCAGCAGAGTGGTAGCAAGTAAATGTTTATCAAACGATTACGGATAAGGTGAGTAAGTATGTTTTCCGGGACCTGGGTACAAGATGCATATCTGGCAGAAGCCGGAATAGGCGGCCATATGGCACCGAAATCTACAATACCATACATACAAGAACGAAGGACATAGGTGTAAGGAAAATTGACGGAGTATTCGATGCCGCACTGCGTAAACAAACTGTCGACCATATAAAATTGATTAGGCAACAGATATCTCGAACAGCCACGGAACAGTGAGTTATTCATTTATTTTATGTTTGTAACAGCCAAATCTACGTCATTAATTTCCAAAAATGAAACGACAGTGGCGCAGCAGCGTGAAGGTTATGACGCGCGGGCACCTGGACACGTACTGGCTACAGAAATGTATCCACAGATCAGCCCGACCTTGTTATCAGTTATACTGAATGGGGCGATATTGAACGCTGCCTCTTCCGAAGAATTATTCTGTATGTGTTTCCCGGTTCGAATTTTCAAAAAGGACAAACGAGCGCTAATAGCCTTTACTCTCGTAAAGATTCATGTGGGAAATATCAAAGTTAAGCTACTCTTAGCATTCGGATATACTGCAGTTAGTTTGTGTTGTCAAGACAACCAGAAATGCTTAAGCATATTACTAAACAGTCAGGCGCGCAATAGCGTTAAGCATATCTCTGGTTCGCGTAACGTAACTATGAAAATATTCCACTTTTCAGTATCGACTTTGTTTTGGAAAAGGTGGGAATAGTTAAAACTTATTCAATGAAAAACTCATAATCATGAGAACAAATTAATCACGTCTTTCCAATATTTTTTGGTTGCGTGTTATTTAATCCTGTATCTCTCCTTTGTAACTGATTATGATCTTGGTTCAGTTCTGATAACCAGTTTCAAGCATATACACTGCCAAACAAATATTATCCACAGCAGGTTTTTTATTTTCACAATGTTTATCTTCTCCGCTGGTTTACTGATAATTCTTCAATATATATATATATATATATATATATATATATATATAGTATGGTACATATTTCCATCAGACTACTGACTTCAGTGCAATACTGAGATGAACTGAACAGAATTACAATAGTAACAAGTCCTTTTCCGTATTAACAGTGTTATAAGTTATTCTGTGTCGAATCTGCTGGCCCAACGACGTCGCCCTCTGGCGAGGCATGCGTGTCGGCTCGGCGCGTGCAGCGACCAACTTCCGCAGCTGCGTTACCATGCTCGTACCAGTCCGCCGTCGCTGATCAGCGTCCTCGAACACATGGAACATAAAAACACAGAAAACACTACACACAGTACAGTTTTTACATAATTTACATTCATCACTTTATGAATATTAACCACGAAATTTGTTGACTACATGCTACTTCATATTCTTATGGCATGACCATACATCGAACAGTGTTCTTGAAGGAAGACAGTGCTTATCGGCAAAAAATGTGCGATACACACTCAAGAATACCCCGTCAAGATGGAGAGTGGATCACTGGAAAACAAGAGGAGGAGTAAGTGGTAGCAGCCGACATGAAGAAATTTAAACATTTTTAGGACAGAGTAAGTATGAAATGAGAAGGTAATGGGAACGCAAGTGTGAAAAAGCGAACGTACCGTAGTTGTAAGTGTGGTGTCACCGCCAGACACGACACTTGCTAGGTGGTAGCCTTTAAATCGGCCGCGGTCCATTAGTATACGTCGGACCCGCGTGTCGCCACTGTCAGTGATTGCAGACCGAGCTCCACCACACGGCAGGTCTAGTGAGACGTCCTAGCACTCGCCCCAGTTGTACAGCAGACTTTGCTAGCGATGGTTCACTGACTACATACGCTCTCATTTGCCGAGGCGATAGTTAGCATAGCCTTCAGCTACGTCATTTGCTACGACCTAGCAAGGCGCCATTACCAGTTAATATTGAAATTATAAAACATCTACCGTAAAGAGCGATGTTCTCCAATTATGGATTTAAGTTAAGTATTACATCAACTACGTACTTTATTTGCTACTATTAATTCCCTTAACTGTTCCAGACCTCACGCTAGCCTGCGTGAGCTTAAGCGCGTGCCTTTCGGCTTCCTCTCATAGTGACTTGGCTGTGTTGCCAAGTCACAACAGTAAGAAAAGGCTAGGATCAATGGCGCCTCTTCTTGAACTGATGACACTGATTCTTCAAATTACTTCAATGATTTGCAAGGGGAATCCACACTCCTTTTTAGAACTACGTGAAGTACTATGCTATATCTGGTGACAGTGACAATGTTTTTCCTATACAATTAAATTATTGCAACAACTGAAAGCTATTGAAACGAGTTCACTTCAATTTTGAACAGAACGAATGAAATACAAACGATGTAATAGAGATTAAGGTGAATGGCATTCATTCTCCTTGGCAGCGCTATATACGTTTTAAGCTGCACAGTAAAGGATAGCAGGGCGTAAAAAGTTTTTGAAAACCTTCTCAGCGAGAGTCACTTAACGCGAATGAAACTTACATCAACGTGAATGAATCGTTAAAAATCTAGTCCACGTATGTGAACAGAGATGCGAAAGAATTATCAGACAAGCATTTTAATAAAATATTTAACAACAGATTGGAATAAAGTCTCAAGATTTGACTGATTCTTGCCCATTCAAATCGTAGATGTTCCTGATGCTCGTAACTTCGTTGCCAGACTTGAACTGACGTAAAACTTTGATGCGAGATCAGAGCAGAATAATTCTCTCTATTCGTTACCGCAATAAAGCTGCAGCAAAATATTCTCATAACCTTTATATTTCTTAGGAAACCCTTCTATGTGGTCCTTACTAGTTTGACCAGAGCAGACGACTGCAGACCACTGTCTGCTTACAATCAGGCCACAGGCTTAGTCTTCAATAGCGATAGGAAACTCCTGCAGTACCGAAGAAGAACTAGCACAAGAACTCATAAATGCGGTAATTTTAACTTAACTTCACAAACTAATCTCAGAGCGAAACACACTGCCTGACAATATAAGTGAAGTATACAAGAGGGGAGGAGAAAAACGAAATTACACTCCACAGGTTGGGAGGATACGCAATGTTCCTTCAGTGATTACAAAGTCGAGTAAAATTTACACAGAACTTGGCAGTACGAGCCCATTTACCACTATGACGGCCGGCCGGGGTGGCCCAGGGGTTCTAGGCGCTACAATCTGGCACCGCATGACCGCTACGGTCGCAGGTTCGAATCCTGCCTTGGTCATGGATGAGTGTGATGTCCTTAGGTTAGTTAGGTTTAAGTAGTTCTAAGTTCTAGGAGACTGATGACGTCAGAAGTTAAGTCCTATAGTACTCAGAGCCTTTTGAACCAGTATGCGCTAGTTCGGGTGGGAATTGTTCCATGATGCCGCTGTAGCCTCTCCTGAGGCACGCTGGCCCACAATTGTTATACCTGCTTCTCG
Source organism: Schistocerca nitens (assembly GCF_023898315.1). Taxonomy (NCBI): domain Eukaryota; kingdom Metazoa; phylum Arthropoda; class Insecta; order Orthoptera; family Acrididae; genus Schistocerca; species Schistocerca nitens. The sequence goes on from NW_026045914.1 coordinate 4,677,944, forward strand.
ATACCTTTCATACTGGCACTGGGACGGAGTTAACATCAGAACCGGGACACACATGTTGTGTAAGGGACAGGGACAGAACTCGGGACCCTGATGGCCACGGGAATACCTCAGCTTCACGCAGACAGTTCGTAGAGAAAGGTGCCACATGTGGAGCAGCATTTTCCTGTTCGAAATTGGCACCACGGTACTGTCGCATGAGGTGTAACACTTGAGTACGCAGAATGCCCATGATGTACCGTCGTGCTGTCGGACTCCAGGTGAAACAGCGGTCTGCCTCATCAGAGCATTCGAATAATGGAACCTCTCCCAAGGTCGCAGCCTGTTCGCCGATGATAGTCATGCGGAGCAGTGTAGAACTGAATTTCATTGCTGAACACAGTGGTATATTATTCATCAGCAGTGCACGCTTCCTGGGCACGGCAGAACTTCAAAAGCAGCTGTTCATGTAGTGGTGAGTAGGGAACCACTACGGGCTCCTGCCGAGATAACGATCTTATCAAATCCAGCATCGTGTTACGCTTTGGTGTCAGGCTGCCCCGTTGGGATCCTTGGTGTCTCCACTCCCTCTCACTCAGGACATCAAAGGGAATTAAATTTCATTTACTTTACGACTAGGGTCACAGAATTTGTCAACAGATTACCGGTTTCGGTCTATAGGGCTATCTTCAGATGTGCCGCAAAATATGGGCTTAAAACAATAAATAGACCATAATGAAAAGTACTACTGATGTACGTTTGCATTTGTGCGCTTTACGTATGAAGAGGCATACCTGTTTTGTGAAAACAATGACCTAATGTCCTGTGGCCATAGTGGCATCTTCAAATGTTAAATGCAAAAGTTCACCATATGTCATTTGTGCTAGCACCAGATTGGAGACGATTACACATACAGTGTGCAAATTTCTCTACCACACCTGGGGAGGTGATCTGGTTTAGTGTTAGGAGGACCTATGGAGCTCTCTCGTTCGCGACATGGTCGTCATGATCACAGGTGGAGTTGGTGCACTTCACTGACTCGTTCGACATGAGAATGCTGGGGAGAGTTGCTCCTTATGCATTGGTGGTAACATCAAAGACTGGTACATACCTACATGAGGATGAGCTTGCCGTTATTACTGCACGTGGGAAATCTCTCGGCCAGAACTGATACGGCAGCAATCTTAGGGACCAGCCTGTAGAGCACTGTGCCGCAACGTCTTCATCGATCTGTGTGTAGTGTGATCACAAGCATCGACACTCTCGACTACACTGCAACACGTCGGAGTCTGGGGGGAGGGCTACCCTGCAGGCTACATGATTTTCACTGCTCATCTCTCTAGAGGCGTATGTATTAGCGATGTGCTACACACATATCATGATAAAATTCTGATGTTTCAAATCAAAGATTCGTCATGTCACATTAGCTAGTATTGCAATGTAGATTTTTTATACAATATCTTTGGTTAGAATTCTCTATTATGTCTCAATTTCTATGTCTTCGTTTCTAACAATATGCTGTCACCTACTACTAATAGAGCAGTGGCTTAGCAATGATACATAATCGGTACCGTCCTGAGGGCATCATGTTTTCTGAATGATGCAATGTGATGTGCCACAACGAGACATTGTGATGCGGCGTTATGACACGATGTGACGTGATGTTCACTTGCTGTTGATGCATAGCTCCCGTAACTAGGTACAATGCATAAAAGTGTGAATGAGAGTAGTTACCTATCCGTCTAAGTGGGGCCTCTGCTAGTGCCTGTAATGACGGAACATTAAACTATTAAGATCAAACGGCCCATATTATCACTTGAGCTTCAGATATTTTCGTTTTTAGTCAACTTCATGATGTCATTTATGCCGAAATTCCTAATGCTGAATAAGGTCCATTGCTGTTCGATATTGTGATGAAGAACATGGTGCATGGACCGTGCAGAGCCATTTATCCACCGTCTCCTTGCATGGTACATAACAAATGCACGAAAAAGTATCCCAGAGACTTAGTTCACGAAATACGCATTGGTGAAGCCGAAAACCACAAGATGGGACTCATAACGATCAGAATGAGAAATGTTGACGCTGCAATGGACAACAGATGGATTGTGCCATATTGTCCTTTCTTACTGGAAACGTTTGATACTCACATCAACGTCGACTACTGTCATTCCGTCAAATCGATCAAATACATATGGAAATACGTCAAGAAACGCTGCGATATGGCATGATGCACACAACGATGAAGTGAGTCAATTTCAAACAGGTCGATGTGTCGGCAGCAATGAGGCTGTTTGGCGTGTTTCGAGTTTCCAAATTCACAGCCGCCATACCAATGTTGTTCGTGCTAGCTGTCACTCGCGTCCAGTCCGAATATTTCTCACAATGATTTTGACCACATGTTCACCATCCACCCCGAAAGGTTTGTGGGAAAATGTCAGAGAGAATTTGAGCGAAGACATTTTGCACCGTGTTCCTACCATTAGCAATGGCAATTGCATCGATTTTTCGGACAATGTTTTCAATCAAGCTCTGGTCTAAATCGAGCACATATGCTTAATCATGAGCAACAAAGAACTCATTCATCTTGCCATGATTCCTCTAGAACGTTCCGCACTTGATCTTTGTGATAACGATTTAGTGAGACAACAGAAGTACAATGCCAATGATTTGCGTTCATTTGCTGAAGCAAACGAACAACTTTCCCTTGCAGAACAAAAACTGGCCTACGACACAACTTTAAATGCCGTGTCAAATGGCAGAGGTGGTCTGCTCTTCTCCGATGCGCCTGGCGGCACTGGAAAAACGTTTATTAGTTTGCTATTGGCTCCGATTCGATCTCAAAATGGAATTGCTTTGTCTCTTCCTTCATCGCTTATTGTGGCTGCATTATTAGATGATAAGACGAACAGCGCATTCGGCGCTCAAATCGCCGTTGAATATGCATTTCTCGGAAGTTCCAACATAATTCATAGCCTGAGTTATGAAAGCTTGCAAGGTAATTGTCTGGGACGCATGCACCATGTCTCATAACAAATCTCTTGAAGTGTTTGATCGAATGCTCAAACATTTAGGATTAAATGCCCAACCGTTCGGTGGCGCTCTCATTTTATTATCTGTCGAGTTTAAACAAACTCTTCCAGTGATACCTACATCAACGCCAGCCGATGCGCTCAGTGCTTGCCTTAAAGCATCGCATCTTTGGACCCATGTGCGTAAACTCACACTGAAGACGAATATGAGCGTACATTTTCAGCGCGCTGCGTCGGCAACCACATTTTTGAAACTGCTATTGAACGCTGGTGAAGTAAAAATGCTACCGCAAAATTTCATTTCCATTTGAGTTCTGCGTCACTGTACCATCCATGGAACAACTTATTCAGAAAGCTTTTCCACAAATTGTCACCAATTATAAGAATCGTACATGGATTGGTGAACGTGTTATTTTGGCAGCAAAAAACATTGACGTCAGTGCAATCAAGCACACAATTCAAGAACAAATCTCAGGCTATTCTGCTGCCTACAAGTCGACTGACAACGGACGAAGATGTTAATTATCCAATCGAGTTTTAAAATTCGTTTCATCTTCCTTCTGTGACACCGTATAAATTGCCACTCAAAGTCGGCGTACCAATGATTCTCTTGCGGAACATTAATCCACGCCGACTGTGTACTGGAGCAAGACTCGCCGTCAAGAAACCGATGCCGAATGTCATCGAGGCAATTATTCTTAATGGAAAGTCGGATGGAAAAGATGTGCTCATTTCACGCTTTCCCATCATTAGCACCGTTCGGTAAATGTACACATTATCGACAATAAAATAAATATTATTCTTTCTATCATCCCTAATTGAACAAGATCACTCTTAAATTTCAAGCGGTATTTCCACAATTATTTCTCCTGCAGCAGCAACGCGCCGGGTATCAGGTAGTAACTATTAAATCTGTTTACTTTAGAATATCATTCAGTTGCAATTAAATAGCGTTCTGTCGCGTACTTTTCTAACGTCGCAGAATTATATCGCTGGCTGTTCACTTCTTGAAACATACCGAAACACGAATTACATACGTACGAAATCCAGTTCCTTTACAGCAATGCTCTTTGAAAAAGCGAGCCTGGTATTTTTACTGCAATATAAATACGACTATCCAATGTTAATTATACTGGTTTAGAGAGTATAAATCTTTGCTTTACCGTCGCGATGATCGTAACTACACGTCAGGAACAAAATGTTTCGTAATGTTAACTTTTCGTAATATGATTCCCTTACCGTATAAGTCAAAATATTTCGGAGCATTTCCTTGAAAAGGTATATATAGTATCACCTTTTAAACTTTCATGAGGACTTTATTGTTTGTATAGTAGACGGAGATATTTGAAGTTTTTCATTGATTAAGAAAATTAATTTGCTGACTATGAAGTAATTCTTTTTCAGACTCAACGGAATTAATGGCATCACCTGCACGTGGGCATTGATTTAAATCAAGGGGGGAAGTTGAAAATTTGTGAAAGACGTGGATTCGAACCCGGGTCTCCCATTTACCAGACAGAAGCGCTGACTACTGCACCAGGACACAGGATAGTCCGTGCGGTAGCGACGACCACCATCACGCCACCCGTCGCACCTAAATGCTCAACTCTCCCACACGCCACTGATGTGGCACCCCTTGCTTGTTATCCTCATTACCCGCGGCATTTCACCGATTCCCGTAAGAGATCGAGGGCAGTGTGCATCTGCACCGAAGTGCTCAATTGGTTGCCGTCACTTTAATTATGTACGTGCTGTCTGTTCTTTCAGGCGTGTGCAAAACAACAGACACCACATATGTAATTCTTTTTCTTAAAATTGTTTATTTTATTTAAATGTTTTTCTTTCTTTCTTTATTTCTCTGTTCAAATGTGTGTGAAATTTTATGAGACATAACTGCTAAGGTCATCAGTCCCTAAGCTTACACTCTACTTAACCTAAATTATATTAAGGACAAACACAAACACACCCAAGCCCGAGGGACGACTCGAACCTCAGCCGGGACCAGCTGCACTTTATTTCTTTCTGTCTTTCCTTTAGCAATCAATAGGTGGGATTCTGTTTATTGATATGTAGGAAGACTTTCTTTTTCACTATGAACACAACAATACTTATTTGCTCTTTTATAGCACAGTTGATTGTCATTATGTTACGAGGGCAGGCAACTCCTTAGTGAGCAAACCGGATACTGAAAAAAATCAATCAAGCATAAACCACTGAGACCAACGCTACTTGAGCTCTGGTATTTAAACAACGTGAGCTACCTAGCTGCTCCAGGTGCTGGACTGATATACTACGTGAACTAAAGGTGCTATATTGACAGGCTGTAATCTGCAACAAATCGTTAGCACACTAGCAGAAATTCGGCCACCAACTTCCGACTGCCTGCACTAATATATGCTCTTTGTTCGATTCAAGACTAAACTGATATCAGCTCGAGCGCAAACGGTATTAAGCTGCACACGAGTCAAAACGACACTGCCTCTCTACCTTATTATTCGCAACTACTTTTCAATGCAAATGAACAGAGTTCCCTCCACCGTTAACAACAGAGTAATAATAATAATAATAATAATAATAATAATAATAATTATTATTATTATTATTATTACTGTTCGCCGCTGGTCGCTAGTGCTGGGGTGGACAGCTGCAGTCCTAGCTATTGCTTTGCCGCCAACCGCCTCCTCGCTGCTACACTTCTGCATTACATTTGTCTCCGTTGCTACAACACTAAAAAAGAATAAAAACCAAACACGCAGCATAGTTCTTTACAGACAACACATTCATTGGACTAACTGTTGACACCTCAACCGCACTGACATTCATCTGTAGGTAAGGTGAATTAAATTTGCGCTAGAAAATTTGGACCCTTCCAAATTCTTTTATAAAAACGAATGTTTTAGTGACTTTTTAACCGTTTTAAGGGCCAGGGCAAATAGTTCCTTGTTAAGACTCATTTGAAAATGAGTTTTTAAGTTATTAATTGTTTGATGGCCACACTCATTGTTTGAATATATTAAAGATCCAACTGAATCGTTTGTTCAAGTACGAATGTGTGCGAAATTTTTAGCCTTGCTTGTCTGACAAAATAAAATCTTAAATAAAATGCTTGGTTGCTAACTGCTGAAGGATCCCCTGCATCCACGCCTACCTGCTCCATAATTAACTACCACCATTCAAAATGTTGCAGAGACTAGTTGTCGCTAGATAAATGAGTATCTTGGTACCGAGTAATCAGTATCTTGTAGGCCTGGTAGATATAAGAATTTATCCTGTTGTATGCTTGTTAATACTGTACTTGTCACTGCAGCTTACTGGGTTTTTGCAGTATTCTCTTATTATAGGAGTAAGAAGCGTTTTGGAGCTGATGCATCTGAGTGAATCATTTGTTGCAAACCGGGCAAGGGTAATGTGGCTGAGTTGCGTCATTAGATGTGGGAGATTTTGGACAGGCCATTAACCACCAGGTCACAAACAGTCTGGCAGGTGAGCACCGCATGCAGTGCAAGTCATTCTTACCTCAGTGTGGTTCAAGAATGTATTGCTTTATTGGAAGCTACCTCCCGTTCGAGGGCACAAATGTTGCTTTTTCATGCTCGGTAGACCATGTTGCTAACAGGGTTAGTGATGTCCGTTTACGTAACAAGAAGCCTAAGCCTGCATCCGACGTACAAGCCTTGGACGACGATATTCTTTTCATTCAACAATGTGTTTCGTTCCTTAAATGGCAGGAGGGGAGTGAAGTAGGTGAGGACAAAGCTATACACAACTTGGAGAAGTTAAGTAAGTAAACTTCAAAACCCTCTCCCTTCTCTTGTCCAAAATATGCTACAGTATGGAGTCTAGATGAAAACAGTTGTTGAAATTACCCAAAGAACAAGTGGCTGTAGTCAGGGCCATGATATCGGGGTTGAGTGGAACCATAAATTCGATCGCTATGAATTTCCACATCTCAAAAATGGAATGATTAAACTAGAACAATTGATTACATATTCTCTGAGGACTCCATATCGTGGTCTAAAGAGGACTGCCTCATTCATGACGACAGGTCAACAACTCTTGCAATAGAAATATTATTAAATGTATTATGTACGGAACACGAAGAACTAGTAAATGTGGTAATTCACGCCCAAAAGGGCGTTTTTGCCCCTCAAGTTGTATATCCAGTTCAAACTGTCAAATGTCCAAGACTAATTCAAAATGAATCAGCAGAAGGAAAGTTTCCAATACCGCTAACAGAAGAACATATTGGTTACATATTGTTAAAGATTATGGATCTTGACTTATTTGTAACCAATGAACTATTAGGATGTGTAATTATTATACAACTAACTGAAGAGATTTCAGTTTGTATATGACATGTTACAGTTAGCAAGTAAACTCACTCCTGGTACAGACCAATATGCTTACATACAAACAGAAAAAGAATATTTGTTGATAGATAGCTCTAAGAAACTGTACGTTCAACCATCACCTGATCAATTAAACTGTAAAGAAATGGACAAACGAAGAAATATATGTAAAAACAACTTGGGTTAATTTCAGTGCGTAAAAAGAAGGACTGTCAAGTAAAATTAGTATGTGACACTCACGTATGTAGAAATCATGCCAAGAAAATTGTCTCATTATAAAGAAGTTTATGGAATAGTTTAAGTACTAGTGAGCGGTTGTAGGTAATAATTAAGGAGGAAGACATGACCGTTTTGTGCAACACGTACCCATCTAAGGATATTAAATTAAATGGCATAGGAACAACCAAATTTCGGAAAAACTGTAAAGTACACATATCACACCTTATATTCAATCAGACAAAGTGATAGAAATGAATTACACCAGGGGAGGTGTAATACAAAATGTACAAATGAACTTAGATTGCTGTGATGAAAAATCAATGCTTTAAGTATACAATATGAATTACATCACCACCAACTTAGACGAATTACGAATAGTGGATAAGCGATAGGAAGAGGTTGATAAATTCATAGATAAAGAACATCTTTAATTAGAACTGGAAAAGGAGGTCCAAACTTACTCCATTGTTACATAAGTTAAATTATTTTTGTTATTGTATTGCTATACCGCGCAATTGCTATAAGTGTTTGTACAATAAACTGTTTCTCAGCCTGTAGATGGGAACTGCCATTGGACTATTTGTGTAAATGCGACTGTAGTCCAACCACCTGAATCAAAAGAAATACCCTTACGCTCAGTAGACACAGACGAGGAAATGGTAATATATGAAAGACATCTGAGCAAAAATATTGACAGAGTGGTAATAACGAATAGACGTTAAGATATAAATAGTCTTCAGGGGTTTCCCGTCGAATGACGTAGCACAATTTCCGACAAGTGGAATTTGCACAGCGTCATCCGGCGGCAAACCCGTGAAGACATTTTACAATATATCTGCCTGTAAAGCTTGAAGAATCAGACGTTAAGATGTTTTCCTTCAGGTGTAGTATAAGAGAAAATTTACGTTAAAACTTTGTAACTATAGTTTAAATGTTTTAGCAGCACTTTAGGTAGTGTACATTGATGTACTTTTGGGCGAGGGCGCTGGGATCTTAGAAAATTTCATAACGTGTCAGATCGTAACGAGAATAGTACGCATGGTTCCATGGTCAGGCCAATCTGCCAATGTGACAGATGGAAAACAAACAAGGTATCGGGTGAAGATAACGTTTCCCGAAGGAAGGTTGGTCAGAAGCGCAGTAAGCATTACGTTTGACACATCGCCAAAGGCGCCGGAGGACAAGGTCAGTGCAATAAGAGAAAGGGTTTCGACGCCCCTGATGGAAGAATCTCGCATGGAATTTAAGAGGATAATCAAACATTAAGGTGATCACCTGTCGTGGCATGGTGGCAAGGGAATGTTCCAGACAGATACTGAAGAGGGTTGTGTGCATCCAGAATGGATTAAGAAGAAGAAGAAAAGAAAAGGTTAGCCTGCGGCAGATGAGGGAGTCAGTGTGGAGTATCCAGAGGAGAGTGACGCTCCGCCGCAGCATCTGGTGGAGCACCAGGCACTTCAGCTACGAGAATACTGTGACAGGCTGTGGTGGACTCACAGCAGCTGCAAGCTAAGTAGCGTTTTACAGCATTCATTGGCATAGTGCTGAAGAGGGACTGCCTGTCTCTGTCTCAAGAAGTTAGGAGTTCCAGAGAATACCAGGAACAGCTTGCTGCCTGGTACTTGTCTCTTGTACGGTAGGCCAAGCTGCCCTTGAGTACTAGTGAATTACTGCAGAGTGCTGATGACTACGAATTGGCTTGGAACTTAACAGCGCTTTTCCAAAACCATACACACACGAGAAGGTAAGAGAAATATTCGGGGAACGAAACTGGAAATCCTTCGAAGAAATAAGAATCTGTTCTTTCAGAATTTTGCTGAATTAATTTAGAGAACCCGTGCTCTGCGACCATTGTGCTGGCACCATCCTGTATTTAGCTTAGAAATTACGAACAGGAAAAGATATGGGCAATATTAGTGTTATGTACCTTCTGCTATGCACTTTAATCTGGCTTCCTAACATGGCATTTTGTTGTAAATGTACAATTATCCAGTAAGATTTAAGTTTTGGTTATGCAATATCTGATTCATAGAAATGAGATTGAGTAATCATCTATAAACGCCAGGTCCTGGGTGTTTCCATACTCGCTTAACCTTTACTTAGTTGCGACTCTGTGTTATCTCTTCATACGTCCACCACTGCGCAAAATAATTTTTCAATGCACTATGTGCAATGAGAGACGGCGATGCGACATGGCCGTGAACAGAAAAAACATTCGAAACGAAATTACACGCTCACGTATGTGTCCCAGCTAAATGAGAATGGTTCCACTGCGCAAAAAATAAAAAAGACTAAATAAAAATGCATGCGCCACACCGGATATTGAAGCATAAGGACAATCCGCTTATCAAATACGGCAGGGGTGTCCAGGTTGGAGTGAAATTAAAATTTAATTTATTTGATTTATTTCACTGTCTCTGGAGTTAATTTCGATGGATATCGATACTGGTATTGTCCGCTGTCGATACTGTAGGGACCCACATGAGCTGCCAGCCGCGTACAGTATCGAAACTCGGCGATCAGCAAACGGATAACTGTCTGCGCAGGCCGTGAAATCAGATTATTTGTATGTCACTCAAATACAGATAATGGAGTATCGCTATGAGTAAATAAGCAGCCATTCGGCTGAAAATAGAAAAAAATGCATACGGCACAGCCGCAAAGAAACATGAAAACTGAGTACATCTACTGACTTGCCATACACACACAATATTTACTTTTGACCTTGACAGTCGCCAGTACGGGAAACCACCTTAAATCACCTCGGCGTAGAAGGCGTACTGAGCGTGCCGTCACAGAGCTGAAAACGAAGGCATTAGATTTTCTGAAATCCTGATTAAAACTATGTGTGTGTGTGTGTGTGTGTGTGTGTGTGTGTGTGTGTGTGTGTGTCGTAACACTGTCCTTAGTATAACAGCTTCGGAGCCAGTGTGTGGGCTGTAAATGGTGTGACGGGACTAAGATTTGCCACTGACTAAAGCTACAGCAGGATAGCAGCAATTTTGAACAGTTCAGTGACAGGACAATTCTGATCAGAATCGATGGCAAAGCTAGTTCTACAGCAATACTTGAGCCATACATGCTGACATCAGAAGCAGAACATGAAATGACAGAAGACATATATGAGGGTAGTGTGTAATTCAATGAGAAAAAATGTAAATGTCGTATAGCGTTGTCGGCTGGGAGATCCCGCGGTGTGGGTTCAGCCGCCTGTGCGAAAGGCTGCCATCCGCGTACACGGGGTCCTTTCCTTGCAGATACGTGGGAGATGTGACGTACATGTAATTGTGGAGTGCTGCTAAGTGTAGTGGTGCGTATGTGGTGTAGCGTTATCTTTAATATCGTATGGTGATGAGACAAGAAAGAGGGTGAAACGCAGTGCGAGTAGTAGTCCTCTCTTCTCGAATAGTACCAAAGAGACCGCCGAATTTGAGGTCCCCATCAGATGAACGGATCACCACCAACACTGTCGCAGCTCTCACTTCATCAGACACAGAGGACAGGTTTGGAATTTAATCCACGACATTGGTGCAAAAGCTAGTGATCAGCAATTCTGAGCCGCCACCTCTCCCCCCCCCCCCCCCCCCCTTGCCAGCCAAATACTGGCAGCCAAAACTTTGTCCTCCACCAGGATTCGATCCGGATTATCATTCCCAGTCGATCACCACCGCAAAGGTGTGCGTTAGCGATTTTGGCTACTTTCTTGGTTGTTATTTTTTCTTATAGTTCACTTATTCTATTTCTGTGTGTGTAAAAACATTGTGTTCACATCAAATGTTTGTATTTAAGTAATTTCGCATTTGTATGCTGAGACATCTGTATCTTGTTCATATGTTTGTAAAACTGAACTTTCATGTAATGGTACCTGTTCTGTATTTTGTGGCGGGTGTGAGTATTTTGTAAATAGCCATTCTAAGTATTATCAGTGACCACATGTTGCTACTAATATTATAAACTTATGGTTAATCTATCAAAGAGCAGCAACTGAGATAAATTTTTAATTATTGCTTGATTTTATTTTGATGTATATTATTTTCAGTTCTGAATTCAATATCTTATATTTTGTACTGTTTAAGCATTCTGTAGTGAACATAGGAAAAGTCCAAATGTTATAATCTGCAGTGGACCACAGTTATTCAGAATTTTTATGTATTCATTTAGTGGAAATATTGTTCACATAGTTGCATGATTTTACATCTACTGTGGAACATGTTATTTGTAAATTACTGAAATGGATCTGATTAAAAATTATATATGCATGTTGCTAAAAACATTAAAAACATCTTCTTCTCGCGGAGAGGGGGGGGGGCGGGAGTCATGACTCCCACTCTCTTCCCCTGGGTCCACACTTGTTCTTCTGTGGGCCTGCTTCCTCTAACACCTACTACAGAAGCAGCAGTACAAAACAAACACAAGTGCCGAAAGCGTAATAGGGGGAGAATGATTACAAGAAAATAAGACCTTGGTAGTATGAGAGAGGAGAAACGCTAATTGATTTCTGCAAAAAATTTCAGCTACTAATAGTGATTACATTGTTCAAAAATCGCAAGAGGAGGTGTTCTTGGATAAATTCTCCATAACCGTTAGGGCAACACTGGCTGATTCCATGTTTGTGGTTCTTGGAGTACTTCATCTTTTTATTTTTTGATACTTTTCATTTTCTGGGGAGGGTAGGATATCCGAGCAATGACCCATTGTAGATTCGGGAACTTTTCACCCACTTAACAGAGGACAGCTGGTGGTGGGGAGAGGGAGTCCCAGTTGGGAATATTCAGGAGAGTATTTTTCAGTTCAGACGTTTACCTTACCGTTGAGAGAGACCTCCCGATCACCTTGGTGAGAATGGCTGGATGTGGACCATTTTGAATTTAGTCCTAATAAGTGTCTTCCACGCAAAAATATAAAATCTTAGTTCATGTGCTGTGTAATTGTTTGTGTATGCACGGAATGGAGTCAGTGACAGGCTCGACATTTGACGTGTACCTGAGTAGCTGCCGGTCGCCGATATATGTTCAGAAGATGTAAGTGTGAGATATGGGACTGTCTGGTACTGATTACTGCGACAGACATGAAGAGCATCCATTGATATCACAGGTTACAGAAACACAGACGTAGGCAGCATACAACACAATAAGTTAGTTAGTGGTAGCACGAGTGGGAAGAACCTACCAAAGGAAAGGAAGAGACGAGGTAGGTCTTTAACGGCCTGTCGACTTCGGGATCGTTATAGACGGATCACAAACCTTGGTTCCTATCCTGCGTCATTTTCATCCATATCCTTCCTTAATCATTTTCGCATTTGCCTTGAGCGACGTAGGGAAATCATGGGAAACCTAAATCAGGATGGCCGTACGTGGTGTACTGTCGTCCTCCGGAATGTGAGTCCAGTGTGCCAACCACTGCAGTATCTCTTGTGGTAACTTACCAGTGCTATAAGAGTTCATCACATATTACGTCATATCAATAAAGGATTAAAACTGAAACACTTTAACCAAAGTCAGAGCACGGTGGTCCTACGTCTCGTTTATGATCGTGGTCGCTACCAGCAGTGGAATGGTGTACTGATCTTTGTACATAAAGGCAGCGTCTTGGCCGACTTACTCGTCATCGCCCAGCCCAAACTGCTCAGGACAGAAACTTGAAATTTGGAGGAATGATGATTTTTAATGGTAGGTATCGTTTAGGGAAAGACAGTTCGAAAAACCACTCCTAAATGGGTGAGATAGAGGATGAAAGGCTGCTTGAAAACATGTCACTGTTAAGACAATTTTGAAGCTAGAACAACGAAAATCTGTTTCTGTTCTTTTTTGTCTGACTGAGAAACCACACACTTCAGCACATATGTAAATTCAGCCTATAAGGGTGAAAGTTTTCTTGAAAATAAATCTTTATTAAGGAACTACTAAAGTATTTTTGAAGGTATATTTAAGAAAACTAGTATTTCACATTAGCGTTGGAAATTTAAGAAGTATGTGTTTCACTGTTTTCGGAAACTCGAGACCATAAAGGAGTGTAATACGAAATAAAAAGTTTTATGAAATTATTTCATTATGAAAGCATTTTCAAAGCTAAATCTATGGACCTTTGGCTTCTTTGTCATACATTAAAATATACATGTTTTATAGTTTTTTTGTAAATTCGACACCTATTGAGGTGAAATAGGGGACCATAATTTTTAAGAAAATGTTTCGTTACATTACAATAATTTTAAAAGAGAATCTGTGAAAATAGGTGTATATTATGACATGAAGCTTTCTATGGAAATGTCACCACAAGATCACAAAAAACATAATTAACAAACACCGTGGTCTACAGCCACCTAAACTAGTTTTTGATTGGAAATACATTCGGGAAACACCATGCTTCTCTGTTCTTAATCAGCGCGAAAATCTTAGAAGCTGTTGCAGTTTGTGAAAAACAAAAACAAAAACAAAAAAACTCTGTGTGAGAAGCAACGAGGACTAAGCTAACAGAATGCTGCCTGAAAAATTACTGCAGTTCATCAGAAGTGTCTGTTGAAGTTAGTTTGTTCCTGTTCAGTGTGCAGCATTCATTTAATGTTAATGCTTCTTTAACACAAATTTTAAGTCCATTAAATATTTATATAAGTGTAATAAAAAAATACCTTTCATAATGGATGCACAATAGGTTCTATTTCTTTATTATTCAAAACCGCTATTTCTAAACAGTGCCCTCAACTGAGGATGCCAGGACTAGTTTTTTAAAATGTCATGGGTCGTTAAAAATCACACACACTCCTGGAAATGGAAAAAAGAACACATTGGCACCGGTGTGTCAGACCCACCATACTTGCTCCGGACACTGCGAGAGGGCTGTACAAGCAATGATCACACGCACGGCACAGCGGACACACCAGGAACCGCGGTGTTGGCCGTCGAATGGCGCTAGCTGCGCAGCATTTGTGCACCGCCGCCGTCAGTGTCAGCCAGTTTGCCGTGGCATACGGAGCTCCATCGCAGTCTTTAACACTGGTAGCATGCCGCGACAGCGTGGACGTGAACCGTATGTGCAGTTGACGGACTTTGAGCGAGGGCGTATAGTGGGCATGCGGGAGGCCGGGTGGACGTACCGCCGAATTGCTCAACACGTGGGGCGTGAGGTCTCCACAGTACATCGATGTCGTCAGTGGTCGGCGGAAGGTGCACGTGCCCGTCGACCTGGGACCGGACCGCAGCGACGCACGGATGTACGCCAAGACCGTAGGATCCTACGCAGTGCCGTAGGGGACCGCACCGCCACTTCCCAGCAAATTAGGGATACTGTTACTCCTGGGGTATCGGCGAGGACCATTCGCAACCGTCTCCATGAAGCTGGGCTACGGTCCCGCACACCGTTAGGCCGTCTTCCGCTCACGCCCCAACATCGTGCAGCCCGCCTCCAGTGGTGTCGCGACAGGCGTGAATGGAGGGACGAATGGAGACGTGTCGTCTTCAGCGATGAGAGTCGCTTCTGCCTTGGTGCCAATGATGGTCGTATGCGTGTTTGGCGCCGTGCAGGTGAGCGCCACAATCAGGACTGCATACGACCGAGGCACACAGGGCCAACACCCGGCATCATGGTGTGGGGAGCGATCTCCTACACTGGCCGTACACCACTGGTGATCGTCGAGGGGACACTGAATAGTGCACGGTACATCCAAACCGTCATCGAACCCATCGTTCTACCATTCCTAGACCGACAAGGGAACTTGCTGTTCCAACAGGACAATGCACGTCCGCATGTATCCCGTGCCACCCAACGTGCTCTAGAAGGTGTAAGTCAACTACCATGGCCAGCAAGATCTCCGGATCTGTCCCCCATTGAGCATGTTTGGGACTGGATGAAGCGTCGTCTCACGCGGTCTGCACGTCCAGCACGAACGCTGGTCCAACTGAGGCGCCAGGTGGAAATGGCATGGCAAGCCGTTCCACAGGACTACATCCAGCATCTCTACGATCGTCTCCATGGGAGAATAGCAGCCTGCATTGCTGCGAAAGGTGGATATACACTGTACTAGTGCCGACATTGTGCATGCTCTGTTGCCTGTGTCTATGTGCCTGTGGTTCTGTCAGTGTGATCATGTGATGTATCTGACCCCAGGAATGTGTCAATAAAGTTTCCCCTTCCTGGGACAATGAATTCACGATGTTCTTATTTCAATTTCCAGGAGTGTAGATGGACAGGGAAAGGGACTTATGTGAAATCTTCACGGGTTGTCAGCCGAGTAACGTCGTCGTCTCGTAGCAACGTTTGAATGGAATGCATCTCCATTATCTTCAGGCGAAGTGTCGGGATATCGTCGACTTGGGCTGATCTCTCTCTCCACTCACTCTCATCTTATACTTTGCCCTCTTTGGGGAAGTATGTGCGGGAGTTTGTAGCCTTTCGGCTTTTACTCCTCTTTGTACTTGTGTGTGTGATTTTATCCGTGATTTTTTAGTGTCTGTGAAATGTGATGTTTGTTCTGTGTGTGTCTGGTACTTGCCTGAGGTTGGTGAGATGATTGGTAGTATGTGGGAGGGAGCAGGATTAGGGATTCGATATTCGGATTTTCTCTTCGACTTCGTCGTCGAAGATCGTCATTGGGCGTTTGTGATTATCGTGGGACATGTCATAGCGAACTAGGCAGTGGATGAGGCCGTTTCCTGATCTGGAAGAGCCTTCATAGAAGGCCCTTGCCAGATCTTGGAAACGCTCTCTCTGGCGTGGGGTTTCAGCAGCGGCGTGTAGGTCATCGGTAGGGAATCCGAAGGGTAGATGCAGTGCCCGCCTGAGGGCGCGGTTCTGCAGCCTCTGGAGTTTGTCCAGGTGCTGCTTCGCCGCATATCCCCACACAGTGCATGCATATTCCATTACTGGCCGGATCAGGGCCTGATGAACGTTCACTCCTACAGATCAGGGAAGGGAGCTGGTTGAACGCCAAGGTACTTAGCGGTTCTGCGTCAGGGGAGTTGGGTTCCGTTTAGGTGAAGGTGAAAGGTGAAAGGTGAAAGTAAAAGGGGGCGATGAGGACGTTTGCGATTCCGAGCATTCGGGTTATCAGCATAGCGTGCATCTTTTCATTGATGGTGATGCGCCAGCTACGAGCCCTAGTTTCTGTGTCATCTAAAACCCATTGTTGCCTACGGATGACCTGGTTCTTGTTCGCATTTCTAATGTAGAAGGCTGTGTCGTCTGCTTACTGTGCAGTGTGCACCAGGGGGGCCGCTGGTGGGCCCGCAGTGTACAGACTGTACAAAATGGGCCCCAGGACCGATCCCTGTGGCACCCAGCGCGAATACGCCTTTTGGTGGAGGTGGCATTTTCTACTTTGACGGAGAAAGTTCTATTCATGAGATAGCTTTTGATCAGCTTAACTATGCTCCTGGGGAACCCTTGCGTGTACAACATGTAGAGTAGCCCTCTATGCCATACTGAGTCAAAGGCTTTGGCTACATCTAGTAGCACTATCCCGCAGTATCCTCTGTGGTTGAAGCCCTCTGTGGCTGCTTCAACCACTCTCATGACCTGTTGTGGGGCAGAGTGGTTCTGCCGGAACCCAAATTGTCAACCCGGCAGGAGTTTCTCCCTGGTAATGTGTTCCTGTATGGTTATTAGCAGGAGGCGCTCATAGATCTTGCAAGAGGCTAATCGGCCTGTAGTGTTGCGGGAATAGAGGATCTTTCCCTGGTTTGTGTACAGTGACCACTTCCGCATGTTTCCAGCAATCTGGAAACTCACGGGAACGAGTAATCTCGTTGAAGACGTTCTCGAGGAGTGTGATCGCCGAGGGTGGGAGGTTTTTGAGTAACTGATTAGTGACACTGTTCTGTCCTGGCGCGTTTCTTGTGAGGAGGGACCTAATTACTTTTGCCACGTCTTTGGGGGCGAGAAGTGTGGGTTCGTCTTCTGGGTCCTCCTCAGCATTGAGGAAGACAGCCAGTTGACGACGGACCACAACTTCATGCTCGTCAGCCTGAGGTTCTGCCGCTTGAAACTGTTTCTCGAAGGGGTCGGCGAGGGCATTGCCCTTTTCAGCATGGCTGTAGGCCAGACCCCACTCGCCCTGCAATGGCGGCATCCTAAAACGTCTTTTTGTGAATTGCTTGGTGGTTTGCATTAGTATGTGATCGTAAACTTTGAGAGCTGTGAGGCGATTTTGCCATTGCTGGTTTCTGTGCTCATTGCACGCTACCTTCAGCTCTCGCTGTAGACGATTGAGCAGCCTCCTAGTGGCCTGATTTCTGGTGATCTTCTTCTCGAAGGAGAAACCACTTCCGTGTATGTTGCCCTTGGTGTATCTGGTCTTAGTTTTACGCAGGCCTTGTCCATGTGTGTTGTTGTGTTTTGTTTCTTTGTGTGACCGGATGCTTTGGTGGTGTTTCTTGTGCGTGTGTGTGTGTGTGTGGGGGGGGGGTGGCCTTTGCCTGCTGTGAGTGTCTTTTGTGGTCCTCACAACCTTGGTAACCCGCTGTGGGGTTTTTGGCACACAGCACCACCTTATTTGTGGGTTAATGTGTTTCAGTGTCCAGGACCTCGTGTCATGGGCCTCGGCACACTTTCTGCATCTTATCACCGTGGTGCAGTGTGTGGTGATATGATTCAGGCCTTCACACATGAAGCACAGCACTGTCTTGTTTTTGCGGCGCAGTGACTCAGTGGTGACAGGCACAGCGAGGACCATTTTTATCTCCCGTTTGTTATGTGGCATATCTGGCAGTGTGGCCTGAAATTGCGGTCACTTGCTATCTATGTTGCCCATCTAACCGCGTTGACAACGTTCCTCTGGGCATTCAAGTCTGTTTAGACTTGCTGGGGGGACAGTCGTCTTGGGAGATCTCTGATTACAATATTATTGTTTCGAGTTTTTGTTGTGGGGAACGTGTAGTGGGGTATGTTTCTGTTGTTGAAAAGTGTTTTGATTGTGGTCTAGTCTTCTAGTGTGTGTACTGTTATTTTTATTTTGTCACCTTTGGCCTCAAAACTGCGTCCCACGATTTCTGTTTTTAATAACTCGAAGAGCTCGTAATTTTGAGGAAACTCAGCGACAATCGGAGGGAGGTGGTGGGTGAGGTGTTTCTGTGTTTGTGTTGTGTTGTATGATGTCTCTGGCTCATCAGCCACTGCCTGAAACCTGTTTGGGGTGGGTTCTGCTCCCTGGGCCGCCAGAAGCCTCGGATGGTGAAAGGTTTCCTTCGAAAGCACGAAGCCCTCCGCGTCCTGCCCAGTTACGCAGTTCCCGTCCAGGACGGTAGTTTCCTGATTCCGTCCCAGGGCGACAACAGGTGTTGCCGGGGGCGCTGGCTCCTCAGAGGGTGTAGGAGTGGTTGGGGTAGGGGTAGGGGAGAGGATGGTGAACCTTTTCTTACTCTTAGAGTGCCTATCCTTGCAGTCCTTCCTTGAACGCCACTGTTTGGATGAGGTGGATTTGTGTGTGTGTGTGTGTGTGTGTGTGTGTGTGTGTGTGTGTGTGTGTGTGTGTGTGTGTGTGTGGTGGGGGGGGAGGGGGGGATTTTAGGAATTTGGATTGGGTGGAGGGCTGGGTTTTGGCGGTGTGTTTGGGGAGGATTTCAATCTCCTAACGGGTCTTGTGCTTCTCTTTAGTGAAGTATGCTATGTAATTTGGGTTATTGGTGGCATTGGCAAGAAGGAGCGGACCCAGGACAAGGGGAGGAGAGGCGGGATCGCAAGTACTGACGATGTATGTCGATGTCGGCGTTTTGTGTGTTACAGCATTTAGTGTTTTTTCTCCATGTCTAGAGCGGAAAAGGGGGCTGCTGCCAAGCCTGCTAAGCACTTATCACAGATACTAAAACCCTTGGTGGGATATGGTCCACACCATGTGAAAAACTCGGCTGAGTTTGTGAAGGTACTACAGGACATGCGGCTGGAAAATGAAGACCTACTAGTCAGCTTCGATGTGACATCCTTATTCTTACGAGTACCAATAGAAGACTCCCTGGCTTTACCCGATGAACGCTTTGAGGAGGATATCATCAAGCTCTTCCGCCATGTGCTAACCACAATCTATTTCAAATGTGGAGGGAAGTTCTACGAGCAGATAGATCGTGTAGCTATGGGCTCCCCCTAGCACCAGGCATAGCCGACCTTTACGTGGAGCACTTCGAAAAGCTAGCACTGGACACTGCTAAAAACAATCCAAAAGCCTTCTACAGGTATGGTGATGATACTTTGTCCCTGCCATGTGGCCAGACTACCAAATTGCTAGAGTTCCATCAACACCTCAATGGTATACATGGAAATATCAAATTTACTATGGAGACAGGATATCCAGAAATGGTAAGCTTCTGTTCTCTTCTAATTACAATAAACGTGGACGGCACGCTGGGAGACACAGTGCACAGAAAGAAAACACACACGGACCTCTATCTTAATGCCAACAGCTGCCACCACCCTGCGCAACGCAATTCTGTACTCAACACCTTAGTGCACAGGGCCAGGTCCATCTGCGATAAGGCAAATTTGCCAGGAGAATTGCAACACCACAAGGACACCTTCAAGAATAATGGCTACGGTGAGAGACAGATAAGGGGATCTCTGAAGATCGACCATCCCAGCAATGCAGTCGGGAAACCTAACGGTGTCAACGAAGGCTGTAACTGGCACCCCCCTGGCAGCGCCCTGCCTCCCCGCTCCAGACATGGAAAATAACACAGAAAATAATGCCATCCTACACAGAACACCAACAACCTCATACATCGTCAGTACTTCTAATCCCACCCCTCCCTCCCCTCTCCTAAGTCCTCTCCTGCTTGCTAGCGCCACCAAAACCCTTTCCTCATTCATTCTTTCCCTGAACAAAAACAAGCAGACGACCCGTCAGCCGATCGCAATCCTCCCCAAACCCACCACCTCGTCCCAGCCCTCCACCAGATCCAAATACCTAAAATCCCCCCCACACAAGTCCACCACATCCAAGCAGCGGCGTGTAAGGAAGGATAGGAAGGAGAAGCACTCCAAGGGGAAGAAGCGATCTACCACGCCCACCCCAACCACTTCCACACTCTCTGAGGAGCCTGCGCCCCCGACAGCAACTGCTGTCGCACTGGGAGGGGACCAGGAAACACCGGCACTGGAAGGGAACCGTGTAACCGGGCAGGACTCGGATGGTTTCTTGCTGGCGAAGAAGACGTTTCGCCAGCCGAGGCTTCCGCCAGCCCGGGGAGTGGAACCCACCCCGAACAGATTTCAGGCGGTTGCTGATGAGCCAGAGACAACAGAAAACACAACACAAACCCAGAACCAAGTCGCCCACCACCTCCCCCCGATTGTCGCAGAGTTTCCTCATAACTACGAGGAGCTCTTCGAGTTGCTCAAGACAGAAATCGGGGGAGGCAGCTTCCAGGCAAAACCCGCCGGTGGAGACAAAATAAAAGTCACAGTACACACACTCGAACACTACAACACAGTCAAAACACTATTCAACACAAAAAACATACCTCACTACACGTTCCCCACAACTAAACCAAGAAACAAAAACATAGTGATAAGAGACCTCCCAAGACAAGTGTCCCCCCCAGGCAGTCAAAACAGATTTGATTGCCCAGGGGTACGTCGTCAAGGCGGTCCAGCAGATGGGCAACATCAACAGTAAGTGGCCACTATACCAGGCCACACTCCCGGACATCCCCCAGAACAAAAGGGAGATAAAAATGGTTTTGTCTGTGCCTGTCACCACTGAACCACTGCGCCATAAGAACAAGACGGTGCAGTGTTTCAGGTGTCAGGGCCTGAATCACATCGCCGCCTACTGCACCATGCCAGTAAGGTGCAGGAAGTGCGCCGGGGCCCACGACACAAGAACATGTACACTTCTACACATGGACCCACAAATAAGGTGCACACTATGTGGCAAACACCACACAGCGGGTTACCAAGGTTGTGAGGTCCACACACACAACAGGCAAAGGGCGCAAAGGCCGTCCCCCCACACACAAACAAAACACCATAAACCCACCCATACATACAAGAAAACAAAACATGACAACACACACGGACAAGGCCTGGGTAAAACCAAGGCCGGACACACCGAGGGCAACTTATGCGGAAGTGGTTTCTCCTCCGAGGAACCATGAAAGCGTGGCCCAATCATCACAACACCAGACACTATCACGAGAACAACACCGGGAAACACGCAGCAACAATGACCAGGTCCACCATGACGGAGGAAGCTCTAGGGAACCCCACACACACTCCACCCCCATGGATCAGTTGTTAGGTGTAATGGTGCAGACCATGAACCTCGTCATGGAAATGATGAAGGAATTCAGGGAAGCCCAGAAGCAGAACACACAGATCCTCGTCGCCCTTCAGGCAACAGTCCAGCAGTCACTCCCCTCTGCGACTTCCTCAGTAGTATCAAAACCCCATCATGAATAGATGACCAAATATTCAAGGCCTGACAATGTGCGTCTTTAACGCAGACGGCACTGTTAATCAAGAGGTCGAGTTCAGAGCACTCATGAAGGAGTTCTCCATCGACATACGCATGATGGGGGAAACCCACCTAAAACTGGGAATAAAAGCGACAGTTCCCAACTACGTTAGCTACCGTAAAGACAGGCCAACCCAAGTCGGAGGAGTGGCCATATATGTAAAAAGAGGGATCCCCACCACCAGGTATACTTACCAGCTACCAACAAAATCGAAGCAGTGGCGGTGGAAGTAACCACTGCCACTGGACCCCTAACAATTGTTGCAGTCTACCGACCCCCACATGACCAGATAGATGAGGGAGACATAGCTGCTCTAGGGCAAATTGAAGGCAAACTCATAATAGGGGGAGACTTCAATGCCAAACATCCCGATTGGAATTCTAGAGTAACCTCCAGAGCAGGCGCCAAACTGCAACAACTAGCGCACATCCACCACTTCGAAATATGGGGTCAGGTCGAGCCCACACATTTTCCAAAAAATGGAGGCAGGCCTGACGTGATAGATATAGCTCTCACTAGGAGGATCGCAGGGTTTGTGGCCGCAAGGACAATCAACAGAATGTCCTCCGACCACAACCCAGTGATTCTGGAGGTCGATGTGGGAGAATGGGTAGCACTCCCACGGTACCAGACGTCGTACAAACGTACAGACTGGGAGCGATACCAAGAAACTGTCGCCTCTGATATCGCTCGCGCTCCGCCACCTACTGCCGAAACAGTAGAACAAGCGCTACAAGACCTAACAGGCACCATCTTGCAAGCAGCGGAAGAAGCCACCCCTCCACAAAGGGATGGCCCACCGCCGCAAATACAGCTCCCGGAACACTTTTGCCACTCTGTTCTTATGTCTAATTTGAGCTAGCAAGAGTGGAAGATCACCAGAAATCAGGCCACCAGGAGGCTGCTCAATCGTCTACAGAGAGAACTGAAGGTAGCGCTCAATGAGCACAGAAACCAGCAATGGCAAAACCGCCTCACAGCTCTCAAAGTAGACGATCATACACTATGGCAAGCGACCAAACAGTTTTCAAAACAACGCGCTTGGATTCCGCCACTGCATGGCGAGCGGGGACTGGTCTACAGCCATGATGGAAAGGCCAACGCCCTCGCCGACTCCTTCGAGAAGCAGTTCCAAGCGGCAGAACCCCAGGATGAAGAGCATGAAGAGGTAGTCAGTCGACAACTGACTGTCTTCTTCAATGCCGAGGAGGATCCAGAGGACGAACCCATACTTTTTGCCCCCGAGGACGTTGCAAGAGTAATCAGGTCCCTCCCTACAAAAAAGGCACCAGGGCACGACAGTGTCACTAATAAGTTAGTCAAAAATCTCCCACCCACAGCAATCACACACCTCGCGAACGTCCTCAACGAGATTACTCGATCCCGTGTTTTCCCAGCTTGCTGGAAACATGCGGAGGTGGTCGCGATACACAAACCAGGGAAAGACCCTCTATTCCCGCAGCACTACAGGCCGATTAGCCTCCTGCCAACTCTCAGCAAGATCTATGAGCACCTCCTGCTAAGACCCATACAAGAACATGTTACCAGAGAGCAAATTCTGCCGGATTTCCAATTTGGGTTCCGGCGGAACCACTCGGCCCCTCAACAGGTCATGAGAATGGTTGAAGCAGCCACAGAGGGCTTCAACCACAGAGGCTACTGCGGGATAGAGCTACTAGACGTAGCCAAAGCCTTTGATTCAGTATAGCATAGAGGGCTGCTCCACAAGTTGTACACAGATGGGTTTCCTGGGAGCATAGTTCAGCTGATCAAGAGCTATCTCACGAATAGGACTTTCTCCGTCAAAGTAGAAACTGCCACCTCCACCAGAAGGCGTATTCGTGCTGGGGTGCCACAGGGATCGGTCCTGGGGCCTGTATTGTACAGTTTGTACACTGCGGACACTCCAACGGCCCCCCTGGTGCACACTGCACAGTACGCTGACGATACAGCCTTCTACACGAGAAACACGAACAAGGACCTGGTCATCCGTAGGCTACAAAGGGGTTTAGATGACACAGAAACTTGGGCCCATCGCTGGTGCATCACCATCAACTCTGAGAAGACGCAGGCAATGCTGATTACCCGCAGGCTCCGAAGGCGAGAACCTCCTCAACGTCCCCCCCCCCCCCCTCCACCTTCACCTAAATGGAACCCAACTCCCCTGGCGCAGAGCCGCCAAGTACCTGGCGTAACCTTGGACTCTCGTCTTACGTGGAAACCCCACATAGACGAGGTCCACAGGAAGGCCTGCGCCAGAATGTCCATCCTATACCCTATCCTGAACACAACCAGCTCCCTTCCCTGCCCAGTAGCAGTAAATGTGTACCAGGCTCTGATCCAGCCAGTAATGGAGTATGCGTGCCCTGTCTGGGGATACGCGGCAAAGCAGCACCTAGACAAACTCCAGAGGCTGCAGAACTGCGCCCTCAGAAGGGCACTGCACCTACCTCTTGGATTCCCCACAGACGACTTGCACGCCACAGCCGAAATCCCACTCCTGAGAGAGCGTTTCCAAGATCTGGCAAAGGCCTTCTATGAGGGAACTTCCAGATCCGGAAACGCACTCATCCACTCCCTAGGTCGGTATGACATGTCCCGCGATAAGCACAAGCGCCCTATGACGATCTTCGACGACTAAGTCGAAGAGAAAATCCCAACACACAATCCATAATCCTGTTCCTTCCCATATAACACCAATCTTCTCGCCTACCTCAGTCAAGTACCAGACACACACACACACACACAACAATCATCACAAATCACAGACACCAAAAACTATAGAAAAATGACACACACACGTTCACAGGGGAGTAAAAGCCGAAAGGCTACAAACTCCCCCTCACACTTCCCCAAAGTAATAGATGAGAGCAGCAGATATCCCGACATTCCCGCTCAGGCTGCGGAGGTGAGCTGTTGCTGCTCGAGACACGGATCGCTGCTGTCGCTGTTGCTGCTCGAGATGTCGGGATGCGGAAGGGGACGCACAGCTGCAGTCCTGGCGGAGTTACTGCTCACGCCAGCAGGAACGTCTGGCAACAGGTTCAAATGGCTCAAATGGCTCTGAGCACTATGGGACTTAACATCTATGGTCATCAGTCCCCTAGAACTTAGGTTAGTTAGGTTTAAGTAGTTCTAAGGTCATCACGCAACACCCAGGCATCACGAGGCAGAGAAAATCCCTGACCCCGCCGGGAATCGAATCCGGGTCCGGCAACAGGAAGAAGAAGACCGTAGTGCAGTGCTTTGGCTGCCAAAAGCTTGGCCACGTCGCCAAGCACTGCAGCGGCGCAGTCGCGTGCCTGAAGTGTGCGCAAGCACGTGACACACGCAACTGCAAGAAGGAGAAAAGTACTCCTTGTACCTGAGTCAACTGTGGCGGCGCACACGCGACGAACGCCCGTTCCTGCGCCTACAAGAGGAATTGGCGCGGACCGGACAAGAAGACGACGCAGAAGCAAGTGGCCACCACACATGAAGAGGGGGTCTCTCGTACAAAAGAAGACGTCTCCAGGCGTCTAAAGGACGCTGTACAAGAAGCCATGCCCGCCTTCAAATCCGCCATGGCGCAAGAGAGGACGGCCATGTTGGCGGAACTGGGCGAGGCTCGGTGTCAGATTGCTGTGTTGTCGTAGACTTTCGCTGAGCCAAAGAAGACTCCGCCACCAGAGAAGACATCGCCACCCAGACGACTCCTGCTCGAGAGAACGCAAAGGTGGCCACGCAAACCGACGAGCCTGCCGAAGGGGAGGCGACACAGCACAAGGACAAGGACACCGAAGCAGCTGCACAAGAGGAAGAAGAGTGGGAAGAGTGGGAAGAAGTACCACTCTTCCCGCTTCCGGACATGTACAGCGCTAGTGCTGTTCTGAAGAAAATGGCTAGTTCGCTTCGCGACGGTACATACCCTCACCATGAAAATCCCTATCCATTTGTCCCACCAAACCACCCAAAACCGCCACTCCCACATCAGGGTCTTACCTATCCAGAAGGTCAAATTGGACTCCCCAGGGAGGATGATGAGCTCATTAATTCCTACCCTGTCATCACTACCCTGCAGATGAAGGGTCTAATGTGTTCTCTGCACTACAGAGAACAACTGAAGACAGAATACGCTACGTATCAAACTAACACCGAGGAACAGTCCTCAGTCACCCGTAAGAAGAAGAAGAAGAAGAAGAAGAAGAAGAAGAAGAAAAAGCGTCACATCGACAAGAACAAGAAATGAATTATCGGCACTCCTTTCCAGTTCCATATATTACCAAAAAGTCCAAGAAAGAAGTTTCATCGAGATTCTTAGGGGAGTAAAGGCCAACAGGCCACAAACTTCAACTTGAACTTTCTCACAGAGAGGAAAGTCAAAAAGCACGATATCCCGACACTTCACAGGATTTCAGCCTAGTAGCGTCGTCGTCTCTTAGCAACATTTCGATGGAATGCGTCTCCATCATCTTCAGGCGAAGACTTCGTATATGAAATTCTCCAGGAAAGCCTGCACCCATAGGGAAAGGGGCTGTCGATAAATGAGCGGTTATCATTTATGATTTTAGAATAAGCAGCTTAACGCCTTATGAATAAAGAAATTAATACTGATGTACTAGTACCACCGCTCGATGCTCAACATGCAGTCGATGACGAAGGGATTGGTGATGAAGAGGTGGTAATAGCTCTTGTTGGTTATGTTATAGGTGCCACCACGTGTGCATGAAAATGAAAAAGATGAGAGTTCAGTAAAGGTGCTTGCTTACCGGAGACAGTCTTCATAATCATAAAGTCAAAATTCCATAACCACGAAAGAAGGCAAAAGACAGTCAGAATTATACAGTCTTGAAAGAGTCGAGAAGACAGACTGCTGTCACATATTTGAACAACGTTGTTGGCACTCAAATGACTTTACTGCGAAGTATAATACACGACGAAAAGGTGCACCTTACGTGTAGACGAGATAAACAAAGAAGACGCGAATTAAAACATTGCACAACCAAACCACGCACGTAATGGTAAATCCGAAGGCTCTGTGTTGTGTTTTCACATATTCCATATCCAAATGTAACCAACATTTTGATTTAAAAGATTTTAAAAGATTTCTGTAAGCAAATTATTTCGATTGCAAATATGTTATAAGAGTCTTTTTCAATGTTGGTATGTCTTTATTTTCAATTGCTTTGAAAATAATAACTGAAAAAATGTTGGAACCTGTGAAAAGTTCATTGTTTTCTTAGTCCTAAAATTCTTTTCACCGAATTGCAGCGTCCTCATATGAGGACGGCCTTTACCTTTTAATCTATGAGGAAAAATCAAATAAACAAGATGAAATCTTATTAGAACGGTTAAGAATGGATGTTTAATTTATAGCACAAAATTAAAGTTTACATTAATTTTGAACTCAGTACGGTAATCTTCCTCGCGTTCAGTTCTGATCCGTAAGTGTGGTTTTCAAAAGCTCCTCTCTTTCATTGAGGAAACGTAATAGGAGGCTGACTAAGTTATGTTTCGACAACCTTCAAGTTGTGTCAGTTTCACAAAACACCACGATATTCACGTTTCTTTGTCTCTCCAGGTAACTCAAAGAATCAGGTCTTGACTCCCAATTCTTGCGCAACCTAGATAAAGTTCCCGACATTGACGCGCTCCACTTCATATCTGCGTTCCCACTCTGGCCTGTCAATTTAAACACTCTTGTTTTTAACAAAGTGATACTCTTGTTTTAATACACATGCTACAAATGTTATTAATATACCCAACTGTGCCGGTGCATTTCATAAAATACAGGGCACAGTTTTTGCACCGTACATTTCATATATTCATAAAATGTTACATGAAAACAGACAATATGCAGGATAATACTTTACAGTTTTTTACCAATTACGTATCGACGTAGAAGACACTCCATGTAATGAAAAAAGAGAACAAAAGAGTAAGATAAATTAAAATTTTGTCTGTGGATGTAACACAAATGTACATAAAAATCCTGCGTTATAATCTGTCGCACAGAAATTGTGACGATAAGATAAAAGTATTGTGGCCGCGTACAGAACAGTTATTGTAGTCATTTTTCACTCGATAAGTACAGTAGGGCAGAGAATCGGTAACGCCAGTACGAAGTGCCCATCGCTATGCAATTTTCAGTGCTTTGCGGAGTGCAACAGGTAGACGTAAAAAGTCGACTACTACCCATACTATATAGCAAATGCCTCACAAGACATTAACACTTATCTGTGAAAGTACGCTCTACTTAAAATGATGTGATTAGCGTCAAGTATTATTTATAGCTGACTTACGCATCTAATCATAAAGGAAATGAAATACGTGATACTTTCTGTTTCCAAACGGTGGTAAAATTTTTAAAGGACGGTACTGCATTATAGGGAAACCACGACTGGGTATGAAAACAGATAAATATCTAGAGACTTACTGATAAACTGCTACTAACAGACTCATTCTAGTTCTGTGACAGAAATTAGGCTATAAATCCCTCAATGTACTGGAAGCAATTCCATACTATGGAGAGAATGTGGTGAGGGGAAACGAGGTGGTACAAGTAGAAAGCGGCAGCTAATCCGCGAGAAAGCTTTGGATTTGCAGCGTGACTTCCGAGGGGCTGTCTCATTCGCTGTAGAGTGCCTTAAGACTTTCTTTGTGGACAGAAAGAAAAAGGAGTTTTCATTCCCATTCGGAGTCGCTTTTGTTGGTTCTACTACATGCGAGCGTGCTTTGTGTGTGTGTGTGTGTGTGTGTGTGTGTGTGTGTGTGTGTGTGTGTACGCGCGCGCGTCTGTAGCATTCATCAAGATACTCGCAACCATATCCAGGAGAATTAGGGCTGTAAAACGTTTTTCCCATTACTGCTACGACGTATACTGTAGTTTTCTACACAATATTTGCCAATGAACTCCCATATCAAGCGCATAGAGACATCATTCAACATTAAACGTAAAGAGAGCTGGCATTCCCAGAATAATGTAAGTATTTCAGCCACCAATATGAAACGTAAGCCATGATACATTTATCTACTGTAATGGATTACATGGTTGTATGCATACTGTTTCTACACGAGATATGCATTCTCCTTCATTATGGTATGTGGCGCCTGATTTGGCCGACTGGTCTAATCGTGCAATCAGTTCAATTCGTGGGGCATCTGGATGTCACATAGGCCTCGTGTTGGACTGCATAATCGTCGTAAAGGTTTCAGGCAAACACGACCTAACGACCTATCAGGACACGGTAGGATCGCTGTATTGTGCACTAAGCACATCATAAATCTCCCGCCGGGAGGTGGGAATTTCTTTTCCCGGGGAAAAAAATGGTTCAAAGGGCTCTGAGCACTATGGGACTTAACATCTATGGTCATCAGTCCCCTAGAACTTAGAACTACTTAAACCTAACTAACCTAAGGACAGCACACAACACCCAGTCATCACGAGGCAGAGAAAATCCCTAACACCGCCGGGAATAAACCCGGGAATCAAACCCGGGAACCTGGGCGCGGGAAGCGAGAATGCTACCGCACGACCACGAGCTGCGGACTTTGCCTGGGGACTGGGCGTATGTGTCGTCCTCATCATTTCATCATCATTCTTTAACGCGATGAGTTTGGACTGTGTCGGGATTGGGTCTTTGCTTTGTGCGGCGCTCAAGTGCGCGGTAATCACCACCTGTACAAACACCATCATTATCGTAACCCTTTCACATCCGCGTCAACCATTTGAGTAACAGACTCCCCGCAGCATTGTGTGTCGTCTCAGATCACTGGTCCGAAGCTAGCAGTAGCCTGACTAGGGAATCACCGTCACACGTGTAGGCTGCCGTGAACTCTAAAAGACACGAACGGCTCAATTTTCTGTGGTGCCCTGACGGCGAAACAAGTACTGCTGATGAATGACCCTCATGATGTGTGCGTGACATGGAGGTACTCACGAGGCCTGCAAGACACCCAGACCTGTCGCTGATAGAATACATGTGGGACAGCTCACACGGCAGCTCCGTGCAAGTGCCTACATCCAGGATACTGTGGAGCAGCTACAACAATTGTAGGAAAGTTTGCCTCAAGAGAGAATACAAAAGCATTATGACATCATTCCGAATCGGATTTTTGCATGCATCCAGGCCAGAGGGGTGCAACGTCATATTGATAAGTGGGCTCATAACCCCAAGTTCGTTGTAATTTTGACCCCGTTTTGCAGTCACTGAAGAACGTCATATACGCTCTTAGCCAGTGAAGTTTTATTTCGTTTCTTTGTGTCCTTATGGGACCTTCACTGTTTCACGCAGTTCATCCTGCAATGATGTGTCCACTTGAAACGACCCATTGGAAAATTATACAAGACTGCGTTGCGCTAAAAATATTGTGTGTCAGTTTAAGCACAATCTGACTTTCAAAAATCCCTACAAAAGAATGGCCCTGACTAACATTAACCTATACCTTTCACAAATCACTTATCTCACAAAAATACAAAAATCTTCGTTACTCGAAGTACTGCAATATAGCGAGCGCCACTACTGCCAGCTAAATAAAAGATTCAAACTACCGAAGGCACTAACTACTGATAGGCATAGTTAGCAAATGAAAGATTTTAATAGAGAACAAACAATGTATTTACCTTAATAGTGTTGAAAAATCATAATATACATAGCAGTTCATGACATCCAGTCTTACAAATTTCAAAACTCCGCCATTTCTCTCCCCACATCCACCACTGCTGGCGGCTCACCTCCAACTGCGCAACGCTATGCGCTGTTCACATCCAGCTGCCCAACACTACAATGGCAGACAACAATGCAAACTAGCCACAGACTGCACACAGCACAGCCAGTGATTTTCATACAGAGCGCTACGTAACGTTGCCAATAAGAAAACATAAACAGCCTACTTATGTAGCCCCCATGCTCCCCACAAAAAATTTTACAAATTGTTTTGGGCAGTGGCCAATGCAGGTTTGAAAAATTTTTTCATAATTACAATAACAAAGATATCAAATGCACACACTTATTGATACAATGTTGGTCAAAAGCAAAAATTTTCTCACAGTCCATAAAGACAGTCCTGATCATTCATCACAGTAAAATTGGTGTTTCTTTTTTTTTTCAACGTTTGAGCAGTAAAAGAAAATGCACACGGAAGTAGTGGATTTCCATACAGTCTTGAAGAAGTAGTGTTGTCCTTCCAACGGAAAGACAGTGCTGACTCTGTACATGCACACAGGTAACGGGCCACAACAGAGCAAACCCACAGCAGAGTCAGTCGAAGTTTTGAGGAATATTGGTAGGTAGGTCATCACAGAGCAGACCCACTGTAGTCCTGGTAGAGATTATGTTATTGGTGGGCCACCAGAGGTGCAGACCCACTGCAATCCTTGGAGAAATAATGGTACTGGTGAGTCATCAAAGGTGTAGACCCACCGTAGTCCTTGTAGAGATGGCCAGCAGCCATCTGTTGTGACTGTGCGGGTGCACAATCACCATTGAAGAGTCTTGCGGATAATATAGCAAGTCTTTAACCACCACTTGTGCACTCACAAAGTTTTTGGAATTGTGCTTAGAACCAGCAATGCTGTTATCCAGTCCCTTGCTGAATTATTAACACATGTGCAAACACTAACAGTCCCTACTTCTCACATATTGTCCATATACTACGACCAACAAAAACGTGTACAGTGAAATGTAACTTACAAGTTACTTAATTTGATGAACTGGTGTCAATTACAATTTTATAACATAAGAATACAATAACAAAAGTACAAAATACATCATTAAAGAACATAACAATACAGATAACATTTGTAGTAAAACAGGTTTTACAAAAGAATAGAAATAAATATGTACATCAGTGTTACAGGAATTATGACATAAGTAAATATGTAAAATAATGAGAATAGTTTTCGAAACATTAATTTCACACTTGAGCATAGCATTAATAATGTCTAAATATCTTTACAAAGTGAATAAAATATTATTGATGCAAATTATATTTGAGGGTAACAGTATTCCTCATCATAGTGAATGTACTTTAGTACTAGAAAAATTCTACAACATAAATCGTATTAGCTAAACACATACAGACAGGAAGAACACAAATACCTAAGGGTACACAAACACATAGTGGGGTAACACAAGGAAAGGACAGGGTTTGTTTTCAGTGTGACATTTGGTACTGCAGTCCTACCCAAAACTTCATTCCATAGGTCTTTCGTCTTATTTCAACATTTGTTTCCACCAAAAAAATGCTATCCAAGCATGCTTTCTGTATTTATATGTTCACACATTTCTTACCTCATTATTTATTTTCCATTATCTTACCTCATCATTTATTTCCAAGAAAATCCTACCTAAACCTGTTGTCCCTAAAACCTACTTTTCTGGTTCATATCCTCTTTCAAAATACTTTTTTGGCCAAACCATTTTCTTATAGCTTCTCAATGCATTTCTTCCAATTCATTACAACTTGTTCTCTTATATGGCCTACCCAATCTTAAGCTAACTTAAATCTACTGAGCTCAGATGCTAAACTAAGGGACAAGGCAATGCAGCAACACAAAACAATTAACACAAACAGCAATGACAGAAAAATGCAAATTGGCAAAGCAAGCAGCAATATTACAACTAATATAAGACAATGCGCAACAAAGAAGGAAAATAAATCAGTAGTAAAACTAGCTTAACAGAGTAATACAAAGGCAAATTCAGTAACACTATGCCTGGCAAACAGCAGCAGCAAATGAAATAACTTATACCTAAACATGACAAAGCTCAAGCAGAAAAAAATATTACACTAAAAATGGCCATGTCTAATACCTCTGTCACATCTTAACACTAGAGTGATGCATCAGAATAACTTACTCTACCAAAAAAATTACCAAGTAGTTGAAAAGAAAATTATATATGCAGTTACTGTTATTAATCCCTTCTTATTGTTCTTTTCATTCCAAGTGCTCCTTTTTCGAAGAATATGGATCACAAAATTATTATTTAATAGATCTGTTGACAGAAAGTGTTCACATTAGCAAATGCATTTTATTTTATATTATAAAACCAATGCTGCAACACAGCTGGAAACTAGATATTTAACAAAATGAGCAATCTCTCAACTAGAAAGACAATAGATGTAAAATGTTTCTCATTTCATTAGGCATTTTAGTAAATATCATAAATTAAGAGCTCCACAGTGTAATCATAAGTTTTCAAGTTTGAACCTGTCGTATTTGCGATGCTTTCGACAAAGAAATGTCAATAGCGAGGATAGTGGCCTCTTTTTTTTTTTTTTTGCACCTAATGGCTTTCTTTTGTCAGACGACTACCTCTCAGCTGGGCGCCAAAAACGCATTACGTCAGGGTCACTTACCTTTCTTACTGAAATATTTACGACAGCAGATTCCGATCCAGTGGCAGTCTCATATAAAAAAATTCGCAGGTTGAGAATTTGCGTTACAAATGTGTAGAAACAAAATCCTATTGATGTAACAGTGTCCAAAAATTTTCGCCGGCATTGTGATACATTCACACATTTACACACATTTCGTAACTCTTAATGTACGATTCTTGGTTTCCAACATCCTTTTTCACAAGTCAGAGTCCCTAACCACTACTCATTATTCCTTACCTTATTACACATATACATATTCGTCGACACTTCTTCAATATTTCATCATAAGAAATACGTAGCATAATCAAATTCCTCATGTACGGTATCGTCATCTTATTGATCATAAACATACCTCAACAGCATAATACACATCGTCGTCGTAATAATATCATTAGATCTCAGTCCATTCTCAAAATTGTCGTAGCTTCCTCCAATAATTTCAATCTAAAAAAAATTCTCTGCTCATTTCAATAGTGTCATCCACCTCAAACGTACTTTAAAATCATGCTCCCTTACCAAATACATCATTCAAAGCTCTCATAGTATCACAATGGTTCCAAAAAATATGAACAGTTCACAAAGTACAGACAAAATACAATATCATAAGTGTGAAGTTACCCAACTGTGTAATTGCGTAAACATGTGTCACTGATGTAGTAAAAAAAATGTTTATCTCTCAGTTAAATGATCAGATAGCTGTGTAATTTGTGTGTTAGAGAAATATGGTACCGATGTGTAAAGTTGTATAAGCAAATACCATATTAGCTAGGGCTCCTTGAGCTTGCCAAACACATGGTACACAAAGTAAGCGTGTACCCCCCTGAGGATTAATGTAATTATACCCTCAGGTGTTACAGATTATTGCAATGGAATGAAATGTATCACTGAAAAACTTTGTATCATTGTACTTCAAATATCTTTAAAAATAAATGTTTGAAGTACAAAATTAATCACTCAAATACGGGTACTGTAGCGCTAAACTGTGCGTCTTGTTGTAAGATAGCTTTCGGAGGACGATAACTACGACACTTCCACAGAGATTAAGTTCTGCAGAAGTCAATGTACTTACCTCATGATAAACAAAAGTGAAATGCTTTGCGTATAGATATCTTAGATATTACGCTTATTGCCATGATGAAGAAAGTACTGTGCTGTAACGTATTGTTGTGCTACAGAAAAGGCTGTCTCCTTGTAGCTATACCACAAAAGTTACTACTAAAACATGTTTTACTTTCCAGAAGAATTCAGAAAAACTGTGCAGATATAAAACAGATACACCGCAAAAGCAACATTGTAAATTGTCACTCATTAGCAGCGTCGTGATAAGAAAGGTTTCTTATCACGCCATCCTGACCTCCAATTTTGAATTTCTCGCAATAACTTATTTCAGTCATAATTTTAGCCATCGTGAGTGCCCCATTTCCATCAGTATGCCATTTATCCACGCCTGAAATGAAGCCACGCTGCATCATGTCTTAGAGTAAAACCGCTCTTTTAATTAAGAACAATATTATCAGTGATATTTTCACATAGCGGAGAGGTGATCGATAATATCGGTAATAATTAATTCACACTTTTTCATTGCTATTAAAATTATCGATATATAATCTCTCGTCAGAATAACGCCCACAGCAAAGTAGCGCTTCAGGGAAGCCAAAGAGGGTTCAACGCGGCTACTTTTGTTTCTAAATCCTACTATATAGAAACCATGTGCAGGTATTGTTAGCTCTCTTGTCTTGCTATCTGCGCTCTGAATAGGTCTACGTAATTGCGGCGTACGATGTAACGGGCGTTTCCGTGTGATATGCTACGGAAGGGATCAGGGCACTTCTGTTAAACTGCAAGATAGTCGACTATAGTTAACTTTTACGGTACAAACGTTAGCCGTAAGGTCACGGATTAAGAATATGTGAGAAACTGTATGCGCGAGAGAAAGTAGCGCTCAGTTTAACATCCCTTTGTATAGTCGGCACGTAATATAATTTAATACTGAGTATAAAAACGGAACTGGACACTTAGCTTCGTGAGAGTAAAAGCGTACGAAGTTTGAATGACTGTATCGATGTATAGTAATGGACCATAGTCCTTGCTATGATATCTTTGAGTGACGAACTATAAAAATCACGGACATTTTAGCTGTCGTAATTCAGTTCAAATGGCTCTGAGCACTATGGTCATAAGTCCCCTAGAACTTAGAACTACTTAAACCTAACTAACCTAAGGACAGCACACAACACCCAGCCATCACGAGGCAGAGAAAATCCCTGACCCCCCCGGGAATCGAACCCGGGAGCCCGGGCGTGGGAAGCGAGAACGCTACCGCACGACCACGAGATGCGGGCAGCTGTCGTAATTGCTGAGAGTAATTGTAGGTACGCGTGCATTACTAAATAATAAGTAACATCCAAAGACGTTATTAACTATGTTGTCTTCGGTAACGCAGCAACAAATTAGTTGGATCGACCGAGCAAAAAGTTAACATTAATTTCTAGTATTAAAACCCGAAATTTGGTCGCCGTTAAAGTGAAGATGTTTATGACTGCTCCATCCGAGGTATAGATATAACGAACAGTCGGACGTATGCAGTAGGTAACATCAAGATCTTACGTCAGAAAAGTTTACGGCTGCAGATCGACCGAGGGCAGCCACAAGACGAAGAATTAATTGGGAATCTCTCACCAGTGAAGACCGTGCACACTAGGTAGGTATCATACAATGTGATAAATTCAGGTACTTCCTCAGGAATCACTAGATATAGATTCTGAGGCATTGTACTACATGGTATAAACTATAATGTTACCACCTTACGCCACTTTCATTGAATACTAAACGTGAGTTCAGTGTTCGTTCAATGTGTCATAGTTCGTATTTCTACACAGGATATTATTCAAACAGAAGTCCTCTGTAAGTGATACGTCTCGTGACAGAGGTTCAGAGTACCAGCGATGTAATCTTTGGTTGTCAGTAGCAAGGTCGTTGCTAGTGTAGCATTCAGTGAGAAGTAAGCGAGACAGTCGGGTGTTGGTGATGCGGCTGAGCGGTTTGGAAGTAACTAGCAGAACACAGAGATGCAAAGGCAAAGGATGTTGCTTTTTGGAAATATGATTTTGTAAATATTGATTTGCTCCATTACTTTCTAGCACCTAATTTATCAGGACTGAAAAAGGCAAATATTTAGCACGAGTTTTTCTTTATTCATTCGGGTCAGTTTGATCGTCGATACGTGGTTGAACAAGGTTATCTGCTCACTTAGTTTGGACTCATACCTATATATTCATCACTCCTTTACTACTTCATTAACTAATTTCATGGCAGGGCCATGTTTGTAAAGATGGTTGTAACTGTTAAGGAACGAGGTTCGTAATACAGTCTTGAACGCTAGTCTCTTTGAATTCGTTTAGTAAGTCGAGTTCCTTGCACCATCTCCTCAAGCAAGTTTAATTTTCTATTTCAGAATAAAAACAGTCTTGGTTGCGAAATTAGTTAATATCAGGTGGTTGTAATTAAACTCTGCCTATTGGTCACATTATAACACAAACTAATGCTACCGAGTTTGGGACACGTAATTAATGTCCAGAGTATGGGGTGCATGTTTTCCATGCGTCACAGAGCCACCGTCCAGTTCCACCTATGGCCACCAGATGCCGTGATCAGTCATGATTCACAGTCTCACACATCTGACCAGTCGCAGAGCACTTGTTGACGTGACGACATGGGCTTGGACAAAACGAGCTGGGCATTATTGGTGAAGTTCTATTATCAAAACAACAGGAATACTGCAGCTGCTTTTCGAGAATATCGCTGGATGAAAGGATTACGGAAGGATCTTCTTTCTCCACTTGCTGTACAGAGCGTGATGAAGAATTTCGAATCATGTGGAGAACTGGGCGTCGCTCCGGGAAGAGGCCGACGACTGGTTGCACCGAAGGTGATTGACGATCGGTTATTGCGCGCAGCGTTGTCTACCATAGCAACAGCGATTTCATCAGACAGTGCGCTGGCTGTGTCACGACCATTGAACATCCAATTCTCAGGTGGTATCCGCACAAGATCCATATCTTACAGCAGCTTGCTCCAAAGAACGCACAACGACATGTTGACTTCGCTCTTGACTTTCTCGAAAGGACTGAAGTTGACGAGGGCAGGCGCTGGACCATCGTATGGACGGACGAAGCTCATTTTTCTCTTATGGGCGAGGTGAACACACAGAATTGACAAGTGTGGGCATCTTCACCTCCAGTCACTGTGCATGAAGTTCTCCTGTGTGGTGAACGTGTCACCGTATGTCGTTGCCTCACGGTTGGCACTTAAGGACGAAAGATGTGCAGTGTGACGGGCCAGCATTATTTTGACATGCTTCGCCAGCATTTCATGCCCACCCTGCAGGACAGAGACGCATTGAACTCGACAGTTTTCATGCAAGATAGGGCCCCACAGCACATCACTCGTGAAGTTTACCTGCTTCTCTGAAACATAAGTAAACGATCGAATCATCAGCCGATTTGGCTGGCACGATTAGCTGATCTCACTCACCGTGATTACGGGTTGTGGGGCTACCTGAAGTACAGCGTTTACCAGGGGAACATTCACATATGTACTGATCTGAAGTGCAGCATATAGAGAGGTAGCCAGCATACCGACGGACATGCTTCATTCTGCTGTGTCGAATGCAGTCCTGCACTTTCAGATTCTTCTGGACACCGATGGGCGCCATATTGAGAAACGTTTGTAGCAGTAATGGTACCGGTATGTAATGGTGTGATATACTGTAGCAGCACAATGTGACGTAGCTACAACTTGTATGCCTGTGTTCTTTTGTGACTGTAGACTCGATAAGCGACACTGAATCTGACATCTATGCAACACGCACACAGTTTTAAGTATTTCGTGTAACGATCTGTTGACAGCTTAAACGACACTAACGTTTCGATAAGTTATCTGATTGCGTATTTGAATATGGAAAAAGTACGGGAACAATCGAACATGTAACAATGAATACCTGAGCTATCTGACTGCGTTTTTGAATAAGAATTTACAAGTGATAGAGAATCTGAGTTCTGCAACGGAAGTTACTGGATTAGAGTACACGAGATGTCTTTGCAAAACTTACGGCCAAAACCGAGACACTGACTCACTCACCTCTTTAGATGACTGCCTTTTTCCTTGTGGCTCACAGGAATTCGTAGCAGCATGCAGCTAAAGTGTATTGTTACTATGAATGAATTTAATAAAAAGGAGTTTCCTTGGGTCATGTTAACTGTTAAATAACTTGTTAGAAGGTATTTCATAACTGAAGTCTATTTAAAACTTTAGAAATCATCATGACCAATGACAGACAATGACAGTGTCATAGCAACCAATAATGGCTGAGTGCCATATTAACAAATTATTTCAATTTCAAACTTACTTCAATTCAAAGTTACATTAACATTTAATAACCACAGCATACTTATTAATTAGATGTGGAGAGTAACTACTATTATTTGGAGGATAAGGAGGCTGACAAGGAAAACATGGGATTATTGCAAACTCGGCTAACCCTGCAGTTGCGCTTTACGCTATGCTTGCGAACTTTACCTGGGCTCTGAGCACTATTGGACTCAACTGCTGAGGTCATCAGTCCCCTAGAACTTAGAACTACTTAAACCTAACTAACCTAAGGACAGCACACGAAATTTACCTTCAATTCCATCTTCAAGGTGGCCGAGCGGTACTAGGCGCTTCAGTCTGGAACCGCGCGACTGCTACGGTCGCAGTTTCGAATCGTGCCCCGGGAATGGATGTGGGGTGAAGTCCTTAGGTTAGTTAGGTTTAAGTAGTTCTAAGTTGTAGGGGACTGATGACCTCAGATGTCAAGTCCAATAGTGCTCAGAGCCATCTTGAACTATTTTTCCATCTTCAATCGTAGTTAAGCCATCTAAATATCTCCTATATAAATGAAATCAGGCTTTTAGTGTGGTAAGATCTGCCATCTGCGACGTGAGGGCAGCACGACATGTCTTCTGTCTCCGAGCTCTCGACCGACACCACTACCTCCGCTCTCGCAGGCAGACCTTGTCTCACAACAATGGTTAGAATCGTGCTCCCATGTTTTGCGCTCAGATTTTTACTCTCGACATCTGAGTGCTTATTTATCTCCTATTTTACACTATGCAAAAAATAGCGTTACGTTGGCAATGTTGTTTTTAATTTAAGAGAGAGTTTTGACAATCTCCTTACAACATTCGAAGTGTTTCAGTTGAACAGATTCCACATTCTTTCTCTTCGAAATATCCTTGACATTAACGCTATCAAGTTTGGTAAACGTACGGTAATTATAATTAAACTTTCCCTATTCGACACGTTATAACACGTAAACTAATCACCTGGTCTTTATGACCCATTTCATCACTTTGGGGCATGATCAGACTGTTTGTTTCTAATTGATTGGTTTCTTGGTTTTATAGGCAAAGGAAGGAGAGTGGCCGTATCTTGTACGACTACGCAGGGGAAATGTATTAAATGTATTATAAACTTACGTAAAAGTCTCTGGATATGAACTTTTATTCAGAAATAACTGGAAACCGGTTACTGCAGCTCCCTGTCACAATTTTTATATGAATTTGCCTTTTCAGGCTACCAAGATGGTGGCGGCCTCCTTTCGGAAAACTGTTGGTTTTACATAGTTTTTGTATTCTGTAAATTGTGCGTTACGCTTGTCATGCTCGTCACCTGGGTAACTCTTCCCTCATTATGTGCGGTGTCAGCGTATCGATCTGTAACAAAATTATTTGTGTGCACGCCGAACGGGGACGGTGCTTAGCGGGGTTCATACTGCGTTTATTTTTGTCACCGTGGCTCTATTTTGCTTTGTAATGTGAGAGTCAGTTGTTGTGCTCAAGGTAACATGGGATGGTCGCTGAAATTTGTCCGCCACCTTCCTGTACCTTTCTGATGTTATACTGACCGTTTCCTATTCTTTTATCTAGGTGCACGTTGCATTTTATACGTTTTGTGGCGGACTGATAAGGCCATATGAAATGGAAAATGGATTTGTAATGACAGATCGGTCATATATCCAGTCACCTCCGTAGTCGTAAAAGACAGCACCATGCCTCTTCCTCTATTTCTCTATGAAACGAGAAACCAATCAATTACAAAGAATCTGTTGATGCCCCAAAAGGGTGAAACGTGTCATTGATATTAAATAATTTCGCAACCTTGACTGTTTTGTATTCTGCAATAATTCGAAACTGGTTGCTGTAGCACACTGCCACAATCGGCTGGAATAATTTTTAATTTTCTATTTGTGTGTCGCCGCACTGCACTCAGCGGAACACAGTTGCGCAGAACATGATGTGGATAGCATGGTTGTTTTTTGTTGCATTCCACTTGGCAAAGTTCTTTCATTAGCTGATTTGCTGTGTCTTTGTATTTTAATATCGTCATTTTCGGGCAGTACCGAGTTTCCCCTGTCACTAGGTAAATCATGAAAATTTATTAGAATCAGTTTAACATCAGTCAGGAACAGCCATATCTTACACAGGCAAGCACAGCGTTTCAAAATTATCTTCAGGATCAGCACAGGTTAAGTTCAGTTTAGATCTCATTTATTATGCAGTCATTCTTATTCTTACTGCGCAGTTTTACATTCGGATATATTTATTTGCCGTTTAAAATTTTATTAAGTGGGGTTGCTTGCATAAATTTACTGGGCATTTTCACAGAATCGTTTAGGATAATTATTCATTCAGAGTTTAGTTTGTAATTTTATGTGCATTTTTTTCTGTGTTGGTTTGGTGTGTTGGAATTGTTAATCACTTAGTGTGGCGTCACGCGATGTAGCACGGTGCACTGTACAGCACGATACAGAATTTCACAGGACAGTTTCTTTAGTATACGGATTTACGTTTCCTAATTAATTTTTATAACTGTTAACCACAATACGGTTACACCGTTTGAGATGGGTTGGGCGATTCATTTCACCAGACACACTTTACGTAAGAAAACCAGCAACATTACTCAGAGTCAACAGTACAACACGCATACTCACGAAAGTAAAGGGTAAGAAACCAGTTTTCATACACAAAAATATAAACAAAAGAGCTACACTTGGCGAACCGTCTGCCTAGGATAAGAGGTTTTAGGAATTTTAGCTTCACTATCGACACAATTCCGTCAACTGATTACGATAATCACAGAAAACTATCACTTTTTACAACAACATGCACGCATTCTGCTTTGCTTGCTAATAGTAAGTGTAAGAATTATGTACATTTTATTGATGTATTATTATTTGTATTTTCATAGTTCAAAAAAATGGTTCAAATGGCTCTGAGCACTATGGGACTCAACTGCTGTGGTCATAAGTCCCCTAGAACTTAGAACTACTTAAACCTAACTAACCTAAGGACAGCACACAACACCCAGCCATCACGAGGCAGAGAAAATCCCTGACCCCGCCGGGAATCGAACCCGGGAACCCGGGCGTGGGAAGCGAGAACGCTACCGCACGATTTTCATAGTTTCTACTATTTTAAAGATTTGTATGGGTTTTTACGTGACATTTCGTAAAAAGAAATTATGTAGAGTGATGTCACTGTAGTGGTGATCATACTAATTTCTGTTTCATATACGCAGGATTTTTATTAGTTATCGGGGGTTTTTATTAGTAATTCATTATCTGGAACAATCG
Source organism: Schistocerca nitens (assembly GCF_023898315.1). Lineage (NCBI taxonomy): Eukaryota > Metazoa > Arthropoda > Insecta > Orthoptera > Acrididae > Schistocerca > Schistocerca nitens. The sequence goes on from NW_026045914.1 coordinate 4,719,990, forward strand.
ATAAATGCAAAGTGCCAAGCGACCGGAAAAAAGCGCAGATGACTGTATATAAGACGGGTAAAAGACCGGACCCGCAAAATTAGAGAACTATATCCACAACATCGATTTGCTGCAGAATTCTAGAGCACACTCTGAGTTCGAATATAATGAATTTCCTAGAGACCGAAAAGCTCATGTTCACAAATTTACACGGCTTTAAAAAGCATCGCTCGTCCGAAATCTACCTTGCTCTTTTCTCACTCGGTATACTGCGAACTGTGGATGAAGGGCAACAAGCTGATCTCCGAAAAGAATTCGACACGGTGCCGCACTGCAGACTGTTAACGAAAGTACGTGAATACGGAATAGGCCCCAGATATGCGAATGGCTCGAAGACATCTGAAGTGGTAGAACCCAGTGAGGAAGGTGTCTAAGATAAGTGGCTGTAGGCTGACACAAAATGACCTATATAAAATTTCTAGTTGGTGTGATGAATGGCAGCTGTAGAAAAATGTGTATTAATGCGTAGGAGTAGGAAAAACAAACATGAAATGTTCGGATACAGCATTAGTAGTGTTCTTCTTGAGACTCATGTCTTTCAAAGGTATGAAATGGAACGAGTTTATGAGGATTGTGGTAGGCAAGGCGAATGGTCGACTTCGGTTTACTGGGAGAATTTTAGGAAAGTGTGCTTCATCTGTAAAGTAGACCGTTTATAAAACGTAAGTGCGACCTGTTCTTGAGTACTTCTAAAGTGTTTGGGATCTGTATCAAATCGGATCGAAGGAAGACATCGAAGCAGTTCAGAGGCGAGCTATTAGATTTGTTACCGTTACGTTGCATCAGCATGCAAGTGTTACGGATGTGCTTCGGGAGCTCAAGTGGGAATCCGTGGAGGGAAAAAGACATTCCTTTGGGATAACATTACTGAGAAAGTTTACGAACCCGGCATTTGAGGCTAACTGCATAACGATCCTACTGACACCAGTATACATTTCTTATGGGGATCACGAAGAAATTAGGACTCATCTGGAGGCATATAGACAGTCGTTTTCCCTTCTCTGTATCTGCGAGTGGATCAGGAAAGTAAACGACTAGTTGTGGTACGGGTACCCTCCGCCCACCACTGTGCGGTGGCTTGCGCAGTATGTATGTAGATGTAGATGCAGGTAAAGAGAAAAGTGGCAGGAAATACTAGGAAACAGGAAAAGCCACATGAAGAAATAAAATCACGGATACAGAATTTGTCAGTTCAAATTAGGCAAGAGATTAGTGATGAACTCTAAAGAAATAATAGAATGACTAGGGTAATGTTGAGACAGAACTGCGGTCACAGAACGAAACAAGCTTACAAATAGATAAAAGGGTAGATAAGACGATTTCAAATATCGAAAATAATCACCCTTCGGATAAAGAGGATTTGTTACTTAAGATAAATAGTGTAGTTCCTAGTCCCTTGATCACTCATGTAAAAGAACAGAACGAGAATCTTGATACCACGATTAGCGTAATAGGTGAACAATAGAAGCACAGTAATTAAAATCAGGAGTAGGGAAAGGACAACTGGGTACTATTTCTTAGAAAGTTGACGAACTAACTACAGAAGTAACAAGTTTGTTGACCAACACAGGCATTCCGACAATACTTTACCAGTTCATTTTTTTTAATATGTGTGAAATTTTTATGGGACTTTCATTTTTCTTAAACAGAAGAATACCAAGCTTTGAAACTATTTATATTTGGTAAAATGAGTACTGGCCGACAACAGGAACGGGAGTTAAATATGATACGTGATGAGCTATCCCAGATAAAATCACTACCATCGCCGCTTCGAGCAAGTTTCCTTTCTATCTAGTTGTATTCAGACAACTTAGATATTCATGGAGACTCAGGGCGATTAGGTGGACCATCTCGGAAACAAAATTGCTTTCGGAGACAACATAGTGGTCAGCTGGTGTGATGCAAGAAAGAACAAAAAATGGCTCTGAGCACTATGGGACTCAACTGCTGAGGTCATTAGTCCCCTAGAACTTAGAACTAGTTAAACCTAACTAACCTAAGGACATCACAAACATCCATGCCCGAGGCAGGATTCGAACCTGCGACCGTAGCGGTCTTGCGGTTCCAGACTGCAGCGCCTTGAACCGCACGGCCACTTCGGCCGGCGCAAGAAAGAACATTCTAGCGCACTGCAGAATGACAATTTCGATTACTATCGTTTCCTGACGGTTACAAAATGTGAAGTATTTCGAAATTCTGGCAGTAGAATTCATTTACAACCTTGGGTGAACCAATTCGAATTTTTCTTAACACCTAATCAGCAACCTGGTCACAAACTGGAATTCATGTGCCTATACCTAGGAAGTGAACCAGCCACAATGATGAGCTCTATAGAGAGAGAAGGTTAATTTATGGAGAATTTTATTACCCATTCTAATCCGCATATTTGTCACAGGCTACACAATATCACGTGGAATTATTACGCTTAAAGATGTTGATGAATAACTATTTTCAATCCCTGCATGTTATTTTGAAGACATTGTGTGGCGGAATCAATATCTGTGAAACACTTATAGTTCATCTGCGTTCATGTGTATTTGTTTGACAAAACTATAGACACATTCAAGACACGTTACATTTGCATCCACATACAAAGACGATTTTGAAAAATTTCTAGGTTTTCAGGAGGAACTAGATCTAGATAATGATGATAGCTTGGTAATAAACAGTCATGGTACCTACAAACAACATTACAATAGACAAAGTTATTTCCCCGAACACAAACAGTTGGCATCCGCATAAAAATTTTGAAAACTTGGATCGTTTCAACACGAACCATATGGCACAGAAAACAGGCATGAAACAAACAATCTTCGTAACAAAGGCAGCTTCCGCGACTGAGGCAGTACACACAAATCGTATCGTAACAGAAATTATGGTAACTAAAATCAGTTTATCCAGAACAACCAAGGCAATTGCAGATAGGATCCAAATTGACATTACAAGGTAGAGTAAGTCAGCTGCAGCAGCAAACGATGTGTTAGATCACATAGAAAATACCGCTCCCAAAATGTTAAATTTTGTTCGTTTAAGAAGGCATTCTATTTTCCACCCAGTTAGCACCATTCTGTAGGAAGTATTACACTTTTTGCTGATTTGGATTCAGGAATGGAATGTGTGATTTCTGGAAAGATTGTAGATGTCAAACAAGAGACATGCTTAGATTTTTAGTGTGAAGGCAACAAACTTTTTATGAATTTTCTGACTGTACATCTTCTGTCCACTGATATAATTTTAGGAGTAGACCTTTTGAGTCAGCATAAAGCTGTTTTGAATATTGATAGTCATGTGATAGGGTTAGAAGTTGAAGGTAAGTTAGTATGTTGGGCAATTGGAGTTCTAGACAGAAAGAGAAAGTAAATTGTGTATGTTTTCTGATGCAGCACACATTGTATTTTCTACACAATTTTCTTCATAATGATGTAATTCATGCACACAACTTTTGGCACTACGCAGAGGTTGTTGCTTATACACAAAGCATGATACAGGAGAAATTAAACGAAGTTTGTTCTGAAGATGATAAAAACGATCTCTCCTACATATTCCAACACAGTACGTTGTTTCCACTCATCGAGCAGTCAGTCTTAAAGGTTTTCGGCACAAATTTCGAGTCAAGGGACGCAAGTATTGCTTCTCACCATACATGATTCAGTACACGACAAAGAACAAATAAAGGCAGAAATTCAAACAATTTTATATCAAGGAATTATTGAAACCATAGCTGTTTCGTGGAACAATGCCCTCCGTATTGCAAAGAAGAATGATAGATCTATCAGACTTGTGTTACACTCAAGACACATTAGAACTGTCATATTGCCTGACACTGACAGACCACAAACGTTAGACATTTTCTTCAAAATTTGTTTCGTATCCTCTGTCGACTTATGAACAAGTTTATGGTATACTGAGTATCGTCTGGATTGTCCAAACACACTGTATTTCTATTTTCTGGAGTATTCACCAGTTTTGTAAATTGCCTTTTGGTCTTTACATTTCATCATCCACATTTGTTTGTGGTTTAAACACCATCCTTCATGATTACCTGAAAGAGCATATTACATCTTATGTTGACGACATATTGATTGCTTAAAGGTCATGGAACACAATCGTATTTTTACCTCTCTATTATAATTTTTTCTAGAATCTAATTCTTCGTCTACCAAACATTAACTTCTCAAGGTTAGCTGTATTATCAAACTTCACGTGTATACCATTTCATCAAGAGGTATGGAACTTGAACGAGAGAAGATAGACAAGAGTAAGTTGATTGCTGTTCCCACTACGAAATGTCATGGTCGCTGCTTTCTTGGCTTACTAAATTTCTACCGTCTGTTTCTAAATTTGAAGATTGTTTTGAGTCCGAGATTGTGTGAACTTATCGGAAAAAGTACTGTGTGGCACTGGGATAAACAAGATCAAACAGGATAGGTCTGGATGAGGCTATTTCGGTACAGCAGTGATTGCATCTTTTAAACATTGAAATTCTGTGTTTTTTTTCCGACGGATGGTTCAAAGATTTGTCTTGATGCTCTTCTATTTCAAAAAGTGGAAGAGGATGGTGACGTCATACAAAAAAGACTAGCTTTTGCTAGTCGTGTATCATCCAAGTCCGAACGAAGTTATTCCATTACTGAATTAGATGCTTTGCCTATTGTATACGCGTTTATGGAATTTCTTTTCTTTTCATTTGGAAAGCACACTAGGGTTTCTTTGGGGTATCATACACTTCAATTTTTGTTGTTATTTGTATTAACACAAGATCATTTAAGACGTTGAGCTCTGTACCTACAAGAATTTCACTTTGCTGTCGTGTACATTCCTGGTTCACAGAAAGTTGTTGGCAACACTTTATAACCAAACCAGTTGGCGCATGATACAAACAGCAGGGAAGACAGTCAAGAAAACAATTTCAGCTTGTGTGTGTGTGTGTATAATTTTTTGTTGTAGTTGTAATTTTTAGGTTGTCATTGTTAGGGAATGAGGTACATAATGCAATGTTAAATGTTAGTAATAGTTGAAGAGAAACTAAGTCGAGTCTTCCACCATCTCCTCACGAAAGTTTAATTTTCTAATTATGTGTCATCGCACAGTTGCACAAAACAAATATGACGCGCTTAGCACAACTGCTTCTGGCTGCATTCCATTTGGCAAGATTTTTCTTTATCTAGTTTTCCACGGCGCTGTATTTTAATATTTATCACTTTCGAGCACTACCTAGTTTCCGTTGCCAAAAGGTAAGTCATGAAAACTTATTGGGCCCAGTGTAACATCAGTCGGGACACAGTTACTCACAGGTAACACGGCATTTCAAAATAATCTTCAGGGGCAGTTCAGGTAAAGTTCAGTACAGATCTCATTTCTTAGGCAGACATACTCTTGAGGTTGCGTACAGAAATTTACAGCACACTTTCACAGCAGCATTTTGGATACTTATTTTTTCAAAGTTTGGTAGGTACTTTTAGCTAAAATTTTTACTTCGTTCATTTTGTCTGTTTGAACTGCAAGTCATGCATTGTGGCATCACGAATAGTTCAATGCACTATACGATACAGAATTGAACAGGACAGTTTCATTAGTGTATGGATTCACATTTTCTAATTACTTTTGGCAAAAGGTAATTGCAACACCGGTACACGTTTTCAGATGAATTCGGTGACTCACTTCACCAGATAGCGTTTACGTAGGAGCACCACTTGTATTGTTCATGTTAACATTTACAAAACAGAAACACTTCAAACTTAAAGAATAGGGAACCTGATTATATGTACAGCAACAACAAGCACTACTAATGAAGCGAAACTGTCGGACAATTGAACCTCTACCGGCCGCTGTGGCCGATCGGTTCTAGGCGCTTCAGTCAGGAACCGAGTTACTGCTACGGTCGCAGGTTCGAATCCTGCCTCGGGCATTAATGTGTGTGATGTCCTTAGGTTAGTTAGGTTTTAGTAGTTCTAAGTCTAGGGGACTGATGACCTCAGATGTAAGTCCGATAGTGCTCAGAGCCATTTCAACTAATGGAACCTCTTGAGAAGAGCAAATGGAAACTTGGGTATTTGGAGGAAGAAGATAATAAGTGGGGCAACAATACTCCTGAAACTTTATGTAGCGGAAGTATTGAAGCAACATCAAAAGTCAAAGAAGCGTGGTTGAGGGTGGTTAAGTCAACTTCGTTAAATTAATACGTTAACATACAACTGGCGCTAGAAGTCCGTAATTATTCAAAATTAGTACTGTAAGTATGTTTATATTCATGCTCTAGAGAAGTTATTACGAAAAACCGAAATGAAGGCGAACAAACGTTATGTAGATTACGTTACAAAATGTTCACGAGGGCCGGCCGCGGTGGTCTCGCGGTTCTAGGCGCGCAGTCCGGAAGCGTGCGACTGGTACGGTCGCAGGTTCGAATCCTGCCTCGGGCATGGCTGTGTGTGATGTCCTTAGGTTAGTTAGGTTTAAGTAGTTCTAAGTTCTAGGGGACTGATGACCACAGCAGTTGAGACCCATAGTGCTCAGAGCCATTTGCACCATTTTTTTTTGTTCACGAGGTATATACACTGCTGGCCATTAAAATTGCTACACCACGAAGATGACAAGGTACAGACGCGAAATTTAACTGACAGAAAGATGATGCTGTGATTAGCCTTTCAGAGCATTCACACAAGAATGGCGCCGGTGGCGACACCTACAACGTGCTGACATGAGGATAGTTTCCAACCGATTTCTCATACACAAACAGCAGTTCACCGGCGTTGCCTAGTGAAATGTTGTTGTGATGCGTCGTGTAAGGAGGAGAAATGCGTTCCATCATGTTTCCGACTTCGACAAAGGCTGGATTGTAGCCTATCACGATTGCGGTTTATCGTATCGCGACATTGCTGCTCACGTTGGTCGAGATAGTGTACTCAACGACGAACCTGGGTGCACGAATGGCAAAACGTCATTTTTTCGGATGAATCCAGGTTCTGTTTACAGCATCATGATGGTCGCATCCGCGTTTGGCGACATCGCGGTGAACGCACATTGGAAGCGTGTATTCGTCATCGCCATGCTGGCGTATCACCCGGCGTGATGGTATGGGCTGCCATCTGTTACACGTCTCTGTCACCTTCATTCGGTCCCTGCGAAAGCCTACAATTCAGCAGGATAACGCACGGGCCTTTCTGGATACAGAAAATGTTCGACTGCTGCCTTGGCCAGCACATTCTCCAGATCTCTCACCAATTGAAAACGTCTGGTCAATGGTGGACGAGCAACTGGCTCGTCACAATACGCCAGTCACTACTCTTGATGAACTGTGGTATCGTGTTGAAGCTGCACGGGCAGCTGTACCTGTTCACGCCATACAAGCTCTGTTCGACTCAATGCCCAAGCGTATGAAGGCCGTTATTAGGGCCAGAGGTGGTTGTTCTGGGTACCTATTTCTCAGGACCTATGCACCCAAATTGCGTGAAAATGTAATGACATGTCAGTTCTAGTACAATATATTTGTTTAATGAATACACGTTTATCATCTGCATTTCTACTTGGTGGAGCAATTTTAGTGGCCAGTAGTGTAGATGCAGATAGTTGAGGAGCATATTGCATAGAAAACAGAAGATAGTCATTATCATTGTGACATCTGCGTTCCATAACTGTTATGTACTACACTGAACAAATGAAAGGTACCTATTAAATCTCTTAGCTGTAAGGACCCATCTCCTGAACGCACACATGCATTACTGATGCCGCTGTATCTGCCTACCACTCGTACTATTCGAAATCAAATATGCTGCGTCCAGCTTTTAAGTCTCTCCACAGCAAAACTAACTGTAAATCGTGGTCTACGGTGAAAATACGACGAGTAAACCACGAAACCCGGCAGCATACTTACCTGCTTGGCTGCACTAGACAGTGAGTTGCCAGCCTTTTTGGCACAGTGAGTTGGGCCGCTGGTCGCCGAGGCGCGGTGCCTGGGAGGACGTATTCCGCTGTGTGGACCCTCAACTCCAGCTGTGGAGCAGGCGGCCAGTAGCGAACTTTGGGTGAATTAACGGGAGCGGCGGCGCGGAGCCGCAATTAAGTTGGCCGCGGGCAGCAGCTTACCTCGGGCGGCGCCCTTTGGCGGCGGCTACGCCAAATAGCAGGTTGCAGGAGTGCGAGGCGACGGCCAATAGCCTTGTTCTGCGTCCGCCACACGAGTTCGCGGCAACAAACCGGACCGTTTCATTAGCGGAGCCCTAGACTGCAGTTCTTGCCGGTACTCTAAAGAGGGCAGTGGCCGCTACGCACCATTTTTTTTTTTACCGCCAAACCTATTTGAATGTTTGTGACGTACAAGCGCTTTAATTACTGATAAACACAATCATCTTACATCGAAGTGAATGTGGAAGCGTTTGCTTTTAAAAATTAAGAACAAAGGATAGCCAGTAAGCAAATATACAATGGGAAGTAATTACCGTGGCTGCTGAAAGTGACTCCACTAACGAGGGAAGTGTGTGATCTCGAACGCTCAGAACCTCACGAAAATGTGCTTGGAATATAAAACGCTCATTCCAAAAATTGTAGTATGAGCAATTCGCATCCAAAACTGAATGTCTTATCACGAGATACATTTGAATAGTCACCTATTCGAAGTGTAGAAGAGCACCTTCGGTAATGTGAAGAAACAAAGTATCCGTATAATTAGACTGAATCCAAATCAATTTCAGAATCGTGTCTTATTGCCATACTTACCTTTCCATAAATTAATTGCCCTATCTGAACAACCAACTTTTTCTACTCATCTGTAGTGCTGCACAGCTATTAAGTCTTCAAAGTTCAGATGTGGTATTTCTATAATTGTGAAGTTGTGGGTATCCTGCCAAGCCTACACTCAGAAAAATAAAATTTCACAATTTAATTTACACCAATTTTACGTAAGCAATAACGTGGTAAACGGAGCACACTTGAGTTTTATATTAAACGCACCTAAGGTAATTATTGAACAGTTTTAATTGTTGATTATTTTAATCACGCACTTTAAACATCACAATACAGTCTTTTGAATTTACTGAAGACTGAGGCATAGAGATCCTTGCAAAACTAGTGGCCAGTAATGTTCCAGTAAGGAAAACTAATTTACAATAAACAACGTAAGTGCAATACCAAAACAGTAGGTCAACGGCACACTAACGCTCCGGAAAAAGTTCATTCAGAAACTGGTAGAGTAATTCTTTACGTTCGACACAGGTCTCAAAGTCCTTACCATCAGCTTTAGACAGATGTAGTGAGACAATTGTGATTTAGAGATCTAAAACAGGAAATAAACGATATTACCGTACATTTCATAATATTTTGAAACATTTACATAAAATTTTAGAGAATGTACCACACTTGCAACCTTTCCGCAAATCAACAGCATAAATCAATTTATCGTATCAGTGTATCAGTAACTCTGTTGATTACACTGCGTTTTGGCCTGATCATACATATTTAATCAGAGTACTAGCTATATGCAGGAAACTCTTACTCGTAATTGGTGTTGTGAAATAAATGCAAACCCAGTGACAACGCATATCTGCAAATAACCACTGTTAAAGGCCACATCAGCCACATTAAAAGAAAGTGAAGTCTGGGGCAAGATCGCATCTAGGGGTGCAATATTTACAGATTTCATCAAATCACTGTCGTCCACAATTTACTGTTCGCACCAGCTTTGGAATCTTACACAAAAGGAATACGTAATTTTTACATATGGAATCACAATAATTGACACCCGATTTTTAAACATCAGACACAGGACGAATATTCATCCACACATGAAGGATGTGCTAGCCGATATACCCAGGCAAGTAATATGTTCACTCGGTCTCGTAGAACCAAGCCCCGTTAAGTTGTAACTCAGCAGATGGAAGCTCATCCATAACTTCTGTAATATGATAATTATCAAAACTAGACATGATTGTCTTAATGGGATTTCCGCGACCGTTCATTAAATAAAAATATGGCATTTCAGTCTTTGATCGCTATTTTTTATTTTCAATGACAGATCTGAAGATGGGCAGCTAGCCTGAAACCAGTTAGACAAAGTTAAAAATATAATTAACAAGAGAGATACAGTTAGTGATAGACATATCTTAGTTTACAAAAAGAAATTTTGGAACGTATGAAATGCCAACATACCATATACAGCAGTCACAGAGTAACTTGTCAATACAGAACTATCTGTTCGCTGTCACAACTAAAGTGAATTTCAATCTGTTAAAACCTTTTATCGCAGTTTTAGAGAAACCTTATTGGTAACAGTAAAAAGTGCCGTCTACCTATAAGATTTGTGCATATGTTATTATCTTATAGGTCATGGATAAGACAGGAGATCAAATCAGGGTACATCGAGAAAGACAATCTCAATAAGCTAGCGTACGATTTACATATGAAGTTAGGTAACCTATTGTCGCCACTGCAGTTTACGCAAGTTGAATATGAGAGTGAAGCAAGAATTCAGGTACATAGGGACGAAATCAAAGAGACATAACAAGAAAATTACTAATCTATGTAGAGCAATAGCAAATGCAGAGAGGGAAACAGATAAAGTACAGTATGTACGTAAGTTTTATGACACAACATCTGTTACGTTAACGGTTCTCTTTTCTAATGAATAGCAGATGCTTTTGGATAAGGGGATTAAGCATGATCCGCGAACGAACTTGCAAGATCGAGACATCAAGAGAATGATCGCAGAAGTAAAGGTAGCATGTAGGGACACAAAGTTAACTAAATTCCAGGAGACATTTATCGCCATCAAAGCCAAAGAGACAATTTAATGCCAGAAAACGTTACATAACGGTAAATATAGTGAGCTGAAGTTAGTGAAAGAAATTAACTTAATCATGATTGCGTTGTTAGAATCCACTTTTAAGTCAGATAAGGGCAGTACCTCAGTTGTGATTTACGAAAAAGATTATGTAGATAAGACAATGCAGCTTTTTCAATAAAATGAAGTTAAAGGAATCAGAAGAGATCTAACAAAGAAGTTTCAGGCAGATTTAAAGGCTAGGGTAGAAGCATTACAATTTTTATTCACTCCAAGTGAAAAAGCTACATTAGTAAAGATGAATCCAAGAACACCAGAAGCAAGAGCGCAAATAAAGTTGCACAAGGAGAACAAACCAATGCGTGTTATTTGTAATGGGAAGGAAGCCGTTAATGAGCTCTTGAATAAGGCTTTGTATCGTAAGTTAAAATCTGCGTATAAATACCAGCAAGTTTACAACGTAGAAAATAGTGTTTTTTGCGAACGAAGTGAAGGACATTGCAGTTCCAGAGGACGCCGTCCTAACTTCAATGGACGTCGTGAACCTCTACACTAATATACCAATACCGGAATATTTGCAAATTATAAGGAAAAACCTGATAAAAAAATAGGTCAATGAGCGTGGGTGAAATCGTCGAACTCATGGATATGCTAGAGTTCACATTGAGTTTTAATAGTTTCATCTTTAACGATAAAGGTTTTATTCAAGATGAAGGTTTAGCTATGGGAAACAGTCTATCAGGCAATTTAGCTGAAATTTTTATAAATGACTTTGTTCTTAAAGTTTTCAGCTCGTTTCCAGCAATTAAGGGGAAGTTAATTTATTACAGACTGTATGTTGACGACACTATTTTATTATTCAAAGGGAAAAAAGAAGAAGTAGAAGAAACGACTAAAGTTTTAAACGAGCAGCATCCAAATATTCAATTCACGCTAGAAATAGAGGACAATGGGGCGATTAACTATTTACATTTGACCGTCAGAAAGGAGGGAGGCAGGCACGTTTTCGGCGTCTATAGAAAAGACACTTGTTCCGACAGCATCGTAGAAGCGACGTCGCACCACCCGGCACAGCATAAAAGAGCATACTCTCATGCAATGTGCAACAGAGCCCTGAGATTGCCACTAAAGGAAGATGAGTTGCAGAAAGAACTAGGTAGTATTAAACAAGTAGCAGCAGCTAATGGATACAGGGCACAAGATGTTACACGTATGTTTAACAAGATCAAAAACAAAACCGCGGGTATCCGTAACGATTCTAGGAAAATTAAAGTTAAGAACAAGTTTGTCACCCTGACATACAAAGGGCGTGTGTCGGAAAGAATTGCTAAATGCTTTCCAAAAAACACCGCTGTGGCATTCCAGAATGAAGGGCAAATGGTACATAGACTAAGACATAAACCAGGAATGACAAAACAAATGAAATACTACAATTCCGGAGTATATAAGATCAAATGTGCAGAATGTGACAGTTATTATGTAAGACAGACAGGGCGGAATTTTGTAATTCGATACAGGGAACATTGCAGTCATAGCAATCGGACAGCATTTGGAGCACATGCAAATATAGTAAACATGAAGTGAATAATATAAATTAGCAAATGGAGGTGCTACATAAAGCTCCAAAAGTCTCTATCTCAACGTGCTCGAAGAGATTAAAAATCGCATAACTACTCCTGTGCATAAAATCACTTTGCTCATTAAGAGGTAGGCCTGAGGTTTTTCTTTGATGAGCGTATATTTCAAAGACCTGTTTTAGGCTTACTCTTGAATGCAGCAGCACGCTCCAGTAAGAACCAGCTGCAGCGAAACGGCCCTCAGTGTACTGGCGGCGAAATGAATTGGGTGCTGTGGAAGAGCACTTGGCGTGGCGTTGTATACGTTCTGACGTAGGGAAATCCTTTCCTTCACCAATCAAAACATAGAAGAGGAAACGCACATTTTCGAAAGAACATCTACATTTAAATTACATTTTTAAGTTTCTTTATAAAGAAATTTTAAATTAGTGTAAATTATTTCGGTTCATGGTCCACTCAAAAATAAAAAATTATTCATATGTTATTACTTTAAAAATTGTTTTATTAAAAATATATTCGCCATTAATATGTACGGTGACATAATAACATCTTATAAGTAGAGGACCCTTTTACTGTTACCAATCAGGTTTCTCTAAAATTGCAATAAAAGGTTTTAACAGATTAAAATTAACTTTAGTTATGACAGCGAACCGATAGTTCTGTACTGACAAGTTACTCTGTGACTGCTATATATGGTATGTTGGCATTTCATACATCCCAAAATTTCTTTTTGTAAACTAAGATATGTCTATCACTAACTGTATCTCTGTTGTTAATTATATTTTTACTTTGTCTAACAGATCTGAAGATGGGCAGATAGCCTGAAACAAGTCATTGAAAATATCATATAAAAATATGGCATTTCAGTCTTTGATCGTTATTTTTTAATTAGTTCCATAACGATCTCGCAGCAGTACACCTGGGTGAATTGCTTCCACGGCACGGTCACAACCTGATTCCGCCGCATGGAAACGTTTCAGGTCAGCAACGGAAAACAAACAAAGATCCGAGGAATCTGCGTATATGTAGCTACCAGCTACACAGGCAGCTGCAAATTGAAAAACCCGTCTCCTCTCCAAGCTGGCGGTCGTCATTGTACGTGCGCTATGCTGACGTGCTCGCCGCTGTCAGGATACACTGTGGCCTATGTACTGTACTTCCATAGCCCATCACCCGTGCCGCGTTTGTCCACCGTCTTACACTGAAGCGCCAAAGACAATGATATAGACATGCGTATTCAAAGACTACATATGTGAACAGGCAGATCACGGCGGGGCGGTAGCAACTCCTATGTAAGACAACAAGTGTATGGCGCAGAAGTTAGATCGGTCACTGCTGCTACAATGGCCGGTTATCAAGATTTAAGCGAGTCTGAACGTTGCGTTATAGTGGGCGCGTAATGGGACTCAGCATCTCCGTGATAGCGATGAACCTAGGATTTTTCCATACGATCATTTCACGAGTGCACCGTGAATATCAGGAATCCGGTAAAACATCAAATCTCTGACATCGCCGCAGCCGCAGAAAGACCCTGCAAGAACGGGGCCGACGACGACTGAAGAGAATCGTTCAACGTGACAGAAGTGCAACCCTTCCTCGAGTTGCTGCAGATTTCAATGCTGGGCCATCACGAAGTATCAGCGTGCGAACCATTCAACGAAACATCATCGATATGGGCTTTTGGAGCCGGAGGCACATTCGTGAAATCTTTGTGATCGCACGACACAAATCTTTACGCCTTGCCTGGGTCCTTTAACACCGACATTGGACTGTTGATGACTGGAAACACGTTGCCTGGTCGAACGAGTCTCGTTTCAAATTGTATCGAGCCGATGGACGTGTACGGGTATGGAGTCAACCTCATGAATCCATGGACTCTGCGTGTCAGCAGGGGACTGTTCTAGGTAGTGGAGGCTCTGTAATGGTGTGGGGCGTGTGCAGCTGGAGTGATATGGGACCCCTGATACGTCTAGATACGACTCTGACAGGTGACACGTACGTAAGCATCCTGTCTTATCAACTGCAACCATTCATGTCCATCGTGCAGTCCGACGGAGTTGGGCAATTCTAGCAGGACAATGCGACACCCCACATGCCCAGAATTGCTATAGAGTGGGTCCAGCAACGCTCTTCTGAGTTTAAACACTTCCACTGGCCACCAAACTCCCCCGACAGGAGCATTATTGAGCACATATCTGGGATGCCTTGCGACGTGCTGTTCAGAAGAGTTCTCAACCCACTCTTACTCTTATGCATTCATGGCCAGCCCTGTAAGGTTCATGGGGTCAGTTCCCCCCAGCACTACTTCAGACTTTAGTTGAGTCCATGCCACGTCGTGCTGCGGCACTTCTGCTTGCTCGCGGGGCACCACACGATATTAGACAGGTGTACCTTTCTTTGTCTCTTCGGTATAAAACAGGCGCATGCGGACCGCGCCCTACGTCACGGAGTGCGAAGGAAGCTCCAGGCACCACAACTCATGGCGCCGACGCTAGCGTACAATATATCGATAGGAACCTATCAGTTTCAATAAAAGCAAAGATGATGATGTTTACAGTAAATGCTCAATATGTCCACCATCATTCCTCAACAATAGCTATAGTCGAGGAATAATGTTGTGAACAGCATTGTAAAGCATGTCCGGAGTTATGGTGAGACATTGGCGTCGGATGTTGTCTTTCAGCATCCCTAGAGATGTCGCTCAATCACGATACACTTGCGACTTCAGGTAACCCCAAAGCCAATAATCGCACGGACTGAGGTCTGGGGACCTGGGAGGCCAAGCATGACGAAAGTAGCGGCTGAGCACACCATCATCACCAAACGACGCGCGCAAGAGATCTTTCACGCGTCTAGCAATAGTTTTTTTGTTCTAAAAAACCCCATGTCATTCCAAGCATGTGTATCAATTTTTACCTCTCTATCTACATTATTCCGTGGTTTATTAAGTTTTCTAATTTATACTGACTTTCTGATCACCCGGTACTTCGGTGCCGAACGGTGAATGTAATCCTACAAATCAACAGTCCTTCCAAATTAGACTTTATGTTAGCTAAATAAATGCAAATCAAGAAGTTGGCACTATCACGTTGCCTACAATGCGTTTTGCCCTGTTTTATCGATATTTTGTTTCTTCGCATCACCGAAGTTCCTCTGTCAGACATTGAATTGGCGATAAATCGAATGTCTCTAGTGGTAAGACTCGCAGATTTGCGTGAGAATGTCACATACTACTGTTTCCAAGATGACCGATGTATGGTTCAAATGGCTCTGAGCACTATGGGACAACATCTCAGGTCATCAAGTCCCCTAGAACTTAGAACTACTTAAACCTAACCAACCGAAGGACTTCACACACATCCATGCCCGAGGCAGGATTCGAACCTGCGACCGTAGCGGTCGCGTGGTTCCAGACTGAAGCGCCTAGAACCGCTCGGCCACACAGGGCGGCCGGACCGATTTATGTTGCGAGGACGTTTTCCTGCGGTTCTGAGCATCCGAGATCATTCACATCGCTTGTAATAACCAGGGAAGATTCTATAGTCGCACCTCAGGACAGATCCAATGTCCAGCATATACGTTTGTGTTCCATCAGTCGATGAAGCGTAATGCGTACGCTTTCACTAACCCAGGGTGATATACCTTGACTTCCTGTATTTCTTTTTTTTTTAGTCCTGTTTAGTCTGCCGCTCGGTTGCCTTGTGTCTGAACATTTTCGTTGCTCCGAACGGCACTGCATGGTGCTACGGTGCTAAAGTCTTACAGCACATGTTTTAACACCAAAGCGAATGCTGTGGAGAGATAGGAATTCTGACGAGCATTTACACTCCTGGAAATGGAAAAAAGAACACATTGACACCGGTGTGTCAGACCCACCACACTTTCTCCGGACACTGCGAGAGGGCTGTACAAGCAATGATCACACGCACGGCACAGCGGACACACCAGGAACCGCGGTGTTCGCCGTCGAATGGCGCTAGCTGCGCAGCATTTGTGCACCGCCGCCGTCAGTGTCAGCCAGTTTGCCGTGGCATACGGAGCTCCATCGCAGTCTTTAACACTGGTAGCATGCCGCGACAGCGTGGACGTGAACCGTATGTGCAGTTGACGGACTTCGAGCAAGGGCGTATAGTGGGCATGCGGGAGGCCGGGTGGACGTACCGCCGAATTGCTCAACACGTGGGGCGTGAGGTCTCCACAGTACATCGATGTTGTCGCCAGTGGTCGGCGGAAGGTGCACGTGCCCGTCGACCTGGGACCGGACCGACGCACGGATGCACGCCGAGACCGTAGGATCCTACGCAGTGCCGTAGGGGACCGCACCGCCACTTCCCAGCAAATTAGGGACACTGTTGCTCCTGGGGTATCGGCGAGGACCATTCGCAACCGTCTCCATGAAGCTGGGCTACGGTCCCGCACACCGTTAGGCCGTCTTCCGCTCACGCCCCAACATCGTGCAGCCCGCCTCCAGTGGTGTCGCGACAGGCGTCAATGGAGGGACGAATGGAGACGTGTCGTCTTCAGCGACGAGAGTCGCTTCTGCCTTGGTGCCAATGATGGTCGTATGCGTGTTTGGCGCCGTGCAGGTGAGCGCCACAATCAGGACCGCATACGACCGAGGCACACAGGGCCAACACCCGGCATCATGGTGTGGGGAGCGATCTCCTACACTGGCCGTACACCACTGGTGATCGTCGAGGGGACACTGAATAGTGCACGGTACATCCAAACCGTCATCGAACCCATCGTTCTACCATTCCTAGACCGGCAAGGGAACTTGCTGTTCCAACAGGACAATGCACGTCCGCATGTATCCCGTGCCACCCAACGTGCTCTAGAAGGTGTAAGTCAACTACCCTGGCCAGCAAGATCTCCGGATCTGTCCCCCATGGAGCATGTTTGGGACTGGATGAAGCGTCGTCTCACGCGGTCTGCACGTCCAGCACGAACGCTGGTCCAACTGAGGCGCCAGGTGGAAATGGCATGGCAAGCCGTTCCACAGGACTACATCCAGCACCTCTACGATCCTCTCCATGGGAGAATAGCAGCCTGCATTGCTGCGAAAGGTGGATATACACTGTACTAGTGCCGACATTGTGCATGCTCTGTTGCCTGTGTCTATGTGCCTGTGGTTCTGTCAGTGTGATCATGTGATGTATCTGACCCCAGGAATGTGTCAATAAAGTTTCCCCTTCCTGGGACAATGAATTCACGGTGTTCTTATTTCAATTTCCAGGAGTGTAGTTTACGACATTTTCGCAATATTGAAGAGTGTGGAATATTGCAATCATTTGCCTAGGAATGGAACTTACTAGATTTTACTAAGATTTTAGCCAATGTACATAATGATAGTAAACATAATTTTTCAGGAAGCTTTAAACATTTATCAACTCTGAGACCGCGACAGGTTTATTTAGTACATCGAATTCATCTAGGTCTATTCGAAAAATACTGCGGACTCCACATCTCCTGCAAGAGACTTATTTGAATAAAATATTGAAATACGACTACAAAAATCAGCTCGTGTGACTTGTTTGGTGTACTGATTATAAAAACGAAACTAGTGAAAATTGGAAACTTTAGGAAGTTTTGTTTGAAATTTCAAACGCGATAGTTTTTGTTTGGCATACGTGGTCGTTTTTAGAGGCAAATGCGAGCAGCTGGCTTGAGTTCCTGTATTAGTTAATTTCCCCCCACCACAAATTTTGTGTGATTCTCGTAGTAAATACGCGGTTTACAGTATCCATAACGAAGTAGCTTCACGGATCGCTGTACGCATAATAAAGTGGACTGTGGATGGGACACACTCACCTCGCCACAATGGAAGCAGTGAAGTGAGTACAAGTCTCCCACGCTCTCCGCTAAAAGTATTATCGATGACTGAAAAGGAAGGAAGAAGATCAGGGTTTAACGTACCGCTCACGACGAGGACTTAGGAAGGAAGGATAAGCTCACATTCAGAAACGTTGGGTAAGGAAACAGGCTTCGTCCATTTCGAAAGGAACCACCACGAAAGGAAATGCTCGAATACCTTTTGAATGTGAGGCCAGTGTGCTACCACCGAACCATTTTCTTTTGTGGGTGACAAAATAACCAAGGGCAGCAGAACAACACTCTCTGACACGAGGTCTCCGCTGGCGGTGATCAGGGTGGGTGCTGACCGTGCTGATCCCATGCTCTGTGCGGAAGCCCTCGGGTCTGGAAAGAGACTGCTATGAGCGCAGCTCGGCCCGTGTTTAGCACTGTTCCCGAGCCCTGCCAAACCCATCTGTCCCCAGCTGGCTAGTGTACCGTGGGTAGGGCTGTCTAAGGACCTGGCGCCATGTGCGAATATATAGACGTTATCGGTGTTCACCAAATTTCATCAGATTCTAAGACAGTGGACTCCAAAACTAACAAAAAATAAAATTTAACAATAAAAACACATTCTAAAAGCAATAGACCGCTCGTTAAAAAATGAAATACACGTAAAGGCGAAGTGTGATGACAGGATACGTTTAGGTGACATCCCTGTCCTCACAGCTCGAAATACTGTAAAACCCTCGTCTACTATTACTTCTCTACTAACAAAATATAAAAATAAAATATCGGCTTGTCAGGGTATTCTCAGTAATGTGCAAGATATTCACCGACTGTAAGAGAAGACGTTTGCGGAGCGAGCAGTCGATACAGCAAAGGCGTGACTTGAAAGACTGGAAAGAAATTACAGAAATGAGCAGTGGGAAGTATTTACTAGTTTGTCGGATATTCATGTGTTCTGTCGAAGGTTTTGACGTGAGTTAACAAATTATGTACTAAGAGTCCTTAAGAAAGACGGCAGTCATTCAATAAATGTTGGTATACTGATGAATATACACAGCATGCCATGATATCACGGCTGGGCGGTGAGCAACGGAGAAATGCATGATGAGAACTAATGGAAGATATAGGAAAAACCTTGGTGAATGGTAAATTTACGAAGGAAGTTCTTCGGCGGTTTCCACTTTCTGCGTGCAGAAGAAGTAGCCAGTGGTCACCTTCCAGCAGTGGTTACATTAACATCCTAGAATTCGGAACCATTATAGATCCATGATAGTATCCTTTCGTCACACGTCTGGAAACTGTTGTTGGACGACGACAGCGTACGTAACCTACCAATCTCTACGGTATTCTAAATCAGACTGCCACGTTCTCGGGCATCATCTCTCTTTTAATCTTCTGAAGAATGAAGGCCGTTGTAACTCATGAAACGTTCCCGAAATGTCTGGCATTATTTTAGAGGTGCAGACTATGTAGTACCGGCCATTAAAATTGCTACACCAAGAAGAAATGCAGATGATAAACGGGTATTCATTGGACAAATATATTACACTAGGGCTGAAATGTGATTATGCACCCAAATTGCGTGAAAATTTAGATCCTGAGAAACCAGTACCCAGAACAACCACCTCTGGCCCTAATAACGCCCTTGATACGCCTGGGCATTGAGTCAAACAGAGCTTGGATGGCGTGTACAGGTACAGCTGCCCATGCAGCTTCAACACGATACCACAGTTCATCAAGAGAAGTGACTGGCGCATTGTGACGAGCCAGTTGCTCGGCCACCACTGACCAGACGTTTTCAATTGGTAAGAGAGCTGGAGAACGTGCTGGCAAGGGCAGCAGTCGAACATTTTCTGTATCCAAAAAGGCCCGTACAGGACCTACAACTTCGGGTCGTGCATTATCCTGCTGAAATGTAGGGTTTCGTAGGCATCGAATGAAGGGTAGAGCCACGTGTGCTAACACATCTTAAATGGAAGGTCCACTGTTCAAAGTGCCGTCAATGCGAACAAGAGGTGGCCGAGACGTGTGATCAATGGCACCACATACCATCACGCCGGGTGATACACCAGTATGGCGATGACGAATACACGCTTCGAATGTGCGTTCACCGCTATGTCGCCAAACACGGATGCGACCATCATGGTGCTGTAAACAGAACCTGGATACATCCGAAAAAATGACGTTTTGCCATTCGTGCACCCACGTTCGTCGTTGAGTACATCACCGAAAGCGCTCCTGTCTGTGATTCAGCGTCAAGGGTAACCGCAGCCATGGTCTCCGAGCTGATAGTCCATGCTGCTGCAAACGTCGTCGAACTGTTCGTCCAGATGGTTGTTGTCTTGCAAACGTCCCCATCTGTTGACTCAGGGATCTAGACGGGCTGCCCAATCCGTTACAGCCATGCGGATATGATGCCTGTCATCTCGACTGCTAGTGATACGAGGCCGTTGGGATCCAGCACGGCGTTCCGTATTACCCTCCTGAACCCACTGATTCCATATTCTGGTAACAGTCATTGGATCTCGACCAACGCGAGCAGCAATGTCGCGATACGATAAACCACAATCGTGATAGGCTACAATCCGAACTTTATCGAAGTCGGAAACATGATGGTACGCATTTCTCCTCCTTACACGAGGCATCACAACAACATTTCACTAAGCAACGCCGGTGAACTGCTGTTTGTGTATGTGAAATCGGTTGGAAACTTTCCTCATGTCAGCACGTTGTAGGTGTCGCCACCGGCGCCAACCTTGTGTGAATGCTCTGAAAAGCTAATCATTTACATATCACAGTATCTTCTTCCTGTCGGTTAAATTTCGCGTCTGTAGCACGCCATCTTCGTGGTGTAGTAATTTTAATGGCCGATAGTGTATATTACTTTTTTTCCTTGTGGCTTCTGTATATTTTCCTTATACGTACCCGTACTGGACGTAGTTGAACATGCCGCAGGGTATTATTAGTATTAGACAACGATATTGCACAGTACATTCGTAAGACAGATTCGCGGGTATAATTTGGAAAATACACGGTCATTACCTTCCCCTTCTCCCCCAGTGTAAAAATTCACTGCCTTTGGCTGCAGATTTAGTAGACCGGATTCAGCTAATCAGATAAATTCCCCGTGGGATGCACCACATGCGACAGATGACGTGTTTTACGCTTCTCGAATGATTCTCGTTGATTTCGGCTCAACTCCCAGTGAATGCTTTCTGTTGACAGTGGGCGATGGTGCGTCAGCTATGGCTGGGTGTCGACGTCGATCACCTGTACTTTGATGACCCCCAAAAAAAAGACCATCAGCATCTATGAAAATTAACAGTCTTCTGACTGGTTTGATGCGGCCCGCCACGAATCCCTCTCTTGTGCCAACATTTTGCTCTCAGAGTAGGACTTGCAACCTACGTCCTCAATTAGTTGCTGAATGTATTCTAATCTCTACAGATTTTGCCATCTACACTTCCGTCTAGTACCATTGAAGTCATTCCCGCATGTCTTAACATATGTGCTATCATCCTGTCCCTTCTCCTTATCAGTGTCTTCCACATGTTCCTTTCATCTCCTATTCTGTGCAGAACCTCCTCATTCCTTAGCTTATCTGTCCACCTAATTTTCAATGTACGTCTGTAGCACCACATTTCAAATGCTTCTATTCTCTTCTGTTCCGGTTTTCCCACAGTCCATGTTTCAGTACCACATAATGCTGTACTCCAGACGTACGTTCTCAGAAATTTGTTCCCCAAATTAAGGCCTATGTTTGATACTAGGAGACTTCCCTTGGCTAGGAACGCCGTTTTGGCCAGTGCTAGTCTGCTTTTGATGTCCTCCTTGCTCCGCCCGTCATTGGTTATTTTACTGCCTTGGTAGCTGAATTCCTTGACTTCAGGATTGATGGTCACGGATTAGATGAAGTGAAGTTTCTCGCTGTCCTCATTTCAGTTACTTCTCATTACCTGTATCATTCTTTGATTTACTATCAATCCATATTCTATAGGCCTACTCATTAGATTGTTCATTCCGTTCAGGAGATCAAATAATTCTTCTTCTCTTTCACTAAGGATAGCACTGATATCCTTTCACCTCGAATTTTAATTCCATTTCGTATCATTGATATCCTGTCACCTTTGATTGTAGTTCCACTTCTGAAGCTTTCTTTAATTTCCATCATTTCTTCTTCGATGTACAGATTGAACAGTCATGGGGAAAGGCTACATCCCTGTGTTACACCCTTTTTAATCAGAGCACTTCGTTCTTCATTGACTACTCTTATTATTCCCTCTTGGCTCTTGTACATAGTGTATATTACTCGTCTCTCCCTATAGCTTACACCTATTTTTCTCAGAATTTGGAACATCTTGCATCATTTTACATTGTCGATGGCTTTTCCCAGGTAGACAAATTCTATGCACGTGTCTTCATTTTTCTTCGGTCTTGCTTCCATTATCAACCACAACGTCAGAATTGCCTCTTTCGTGACTTTACCTTTTTTAGAACCAAACTGACCGTCATCTAGCACATCCTCAACTTTCTTTTCCATTCTTCTGTACATTATTCTTGTAAGCAACTTGGATGCACGAGGTTTTAAGTTGATTGTGCTCTTGTCTTCGGAATTAAGTGGATGATGCTTTTCCGAAAGTCAGATGGTATGTCACCAGACTCATACATTCTACACACCAATGTGAATAGTCGTTTTGTTGCCACTTCCCCCAATGATTTTAGAAATTCTGATGGAATGTTATCTATCCCTTCTGCTTTATTTGATCTTAAGTCCGCCAAAGCTATTTTAAATTCTGATTCTAATACTGGATCCCTTATCTCTTCTGAATCAACTCCTGTTTCTCCTTCTATCACATCAGACATATTTTCCCCCTCATCGAAGCTTTCAATGTATTCTTTCCACTTATTCGCTCTCTCCTCTACACTTAACATTAGCCGGCAAGGGTGGCCGAGCGGTTCTACCCGCTACAGTCGCAGGTTCTAATCCTGCCCCGGGCATGGATGTGTGAGTTGTCCTTAGGTTAGTTAGAACTACTTAAACCTAAGTTCTAGGGGACTGATGACCTCAGCTGTAAAGTTCAAAAATGATTCAAATGGCTCTGAGCACTATGGGACTTAACAGTAGAATTCCCGTTGCACTCTTAATGTTATCATCCTTCCTTTTAATCTCACCGAAGGTTGTTTCGGCTTTCCTGTATGCTGAGTCCGTCCTTCTGACAATCAATTCTTTTTCCATGTCTTCACATTTTTCCTGCAGCCATTTCGTCTTAGCTTCCCTGCACTTCTATTTATTTTATTCCTCAGCGACTCGTATTTCTGTATTCATGAGTTTCCCGGAACATTTTTTTACTTCCTCCTTCCATCGTTCAGCTAAAGTATTTCATCTGTTACCCATGGTTTCTTCGAAGTTACCCTTATTGTACCTACGATTTTCTTTCCAACCTCTTTTCAGATATGTCCATTCCCCTTCAAGTGTTCGCTAAGGCTCTAGATACAGCAATAAGTAAGACTCCAGTAGGCTACGGGAGTCTTCCTTATTGCTGTATCTATAGCCTTAGAGAACTTCAAGGGTATCTATCATTCCTTAATACTTCTATATTCCACTTCTTTGCGTATTGATTTTTCCTGACTAATGTCTCAAACTTCAGCCTACTCTTCATCATTACTATGTTGTGATCACAGTCTGTATCTGCTCCTGGGCACGCCAGTATCTGATTTCGGAATATCTGTCTGGCCATGATGTAATCAAACTGAAATCTACCAGTGTCATCCGGCGTTTTCCGACTACACCTACCCCTCTAGTGATTCTTGAACAAAGTATTCGCTATTACTAGCTGAAACTTGTTACAGAACTGAATTAGTCTTTCTCCTCTCTCATTCCTTGTCCCACGCCCATATTCACCTGTAACCTTTTCTTCTACTCCTTCCCCTACAACTGCATTCCAGTTTTCCATGACTATTAGATTTTCATCTCCCTTTGCGTATTCTATTACCCGATCAGTATCCTCATATGCTTTCTCTATCTCTCCATCTTCAGCTTCAGCTTATGATGTCGGCATGTATATCTGAAAAATCGTTGTCGGTGTTAGGGTTGTTCTTATCAGGGTCGTCAACAACCCATCACTGAACTGTTCACAGCAATAGACACTTTGCCCTACCTTCCTATTCATAACGAATCCTACTCCAATTATATCATTTTCTGCTGCTGTTAATATTACCCTATTCTCATCTGACCAGAAATGCTTGTTTTCTTTCCATTTTACTTCACTGACCCCTACTACATAGCTTGAGCCTTTGCATTTCCCTTTTCTGATTTTGTAATTTCCCTACCACGTTCTAGCTTCTGATATTCCACGCCACGATTCGTAGAATGCTATTCTTCCGTTGATTATTCGAACTTTTTCTCATGGTCACCTGCCCCTCGGCAGCCCTCTCCTGGAGACCCGAATGGGGCACTATTCCGGAACCTTTTGACAATGGTGAAAATATCATGACACTTCTCAATTACAGGCTACATACGCTGCGGATACAGATTACGTGTCTTTAATGTTTTAACATACACAAGCACTTGCAGGCGCAACCAAGTGGAAAACAATTCTTCAAAACAAACAGAACTTGCTAGAGACTAATGCGAACCTTTTTCTGCAGAGGTCTCCTCGCAGATACAGGTAAAGTTGGACTACTCCGCCAGCCTCCGCTGGCTCTATAAGGCCAGCGCAGCAGCAGTAGAGCCAGTTCCTCGCCCAGTTAGGACCAGCTCTGGCGAACCTCTCCGACGCTCGTGATGAATGGTCGTCTACAAGTTATTTATTTTTGTGTGTGTATAGTGATTGTTCGAGAAGTGTAGTTCAGTTTCAATAAACGACAGTATACTGAGTGCTCTACAATACTGAGTATTCTCCAAATGTAGTGGTTTCCATTGCCTTCTGCTTCCTCATGCCGTTGATCACTACTGAGTGCCCTGAACCTCTGTCCACTCCTCCACCCTCTTTCTTTTTTTGCAATCTCATTTTGTTCGTTATTGATCGTTGTATTTGTTCGGGAGGACTTCCCATGCCGCTTGTTCAAGTTCATCGTTTATCCATTCACTCAGTTCTTTTATTGCACAGGGCAGCTATCCCTCTGACGGAAGACTCTGAGCTACCGTGATCCCTAGACCACGGGTGCATCTCATTGCAGGCTAAAAACTGAAGATTTTTTTAGGCGAAGAGAGCGATGGTCGGATCTAATACACTATTGCTAAAACTGACTCGAACATGGTTAGCTCCAGGAGAATTTCTCTCAAGGCATGTCCGAATTTGGAACTCATTACATGCATATCTGCCGACGGTAGGCTATCTACTGAATCACAGATTTCATGATTATTGCTCAGCACACTATTCTGTTCAACATTCATCTCACACTGGAATTGGATTTTCGCACTCTGTAACACCTAAGACACCAGTTGAAGACCGATGCGATGAGCTCCTTCTCTAGCTCTTTGAATTTCCAAAGAGTGCTCATTTCGAATGATAGATAACTTTATCAAAATTGTGCTAAAGGAACATGCTGAATTATTTACAGAATATTAATAAATGAAGACAGCTTCCCAAACTGAAACAAAGCTGTAACCATTGTCCTTCACAAGGAAGTGGACAGACAAGTGATTATACTGCACGCGTGTCAGGCTCTTCTTTGTAATGTACAGATATTTACTACAATTATCAGCAAAAGGATAAAAATGTGACCCATCAGCCAACGCAACAAGTAGGATTTACAAATGGATGTAGTACAATGTTGCAAATCAGCAACGAAGTTAGGGAGCGGACTCGTGAATATGAATATCATTGAAGATGAAGCTACAACCACCCATGGCAGACAGCAGCGATAATTTCTCGTAATAATTTCACACTTTTGTCCTACAACAGTACATTCATTATTTTCTCATACAAAAAACTCGTACATTACCTAAAAGGTCTTTGCAATTTATTCACTTCAGGAACGGTTTTCCTCTATACACTACAGCATCATAAATGTGAAATGCTGAGCATGAGCTACAATAAATACAAGATGCCAGACACATGAGTTTACATATGACGTCAGTCATCAAGCGATTTTGTGGACTCTACCAATGAACAACATGGTACATTGATAGAATATTCACAATAACATTTGTCGTAGCTGTTGAAATATTCTAATGCTTAGGCTAGATCTTATTAGAAGCTATACACTTAAATCTACTACAGAAGAAACCTTGGTTGTAAATTGCTACAATTCTTTAAAGTTTCGTTTTTGTCTTTGGTTAGCCAAGTTAACTATGACGGTGTACGTATCCTTTCGATTGGTACAAAACTTCATGTACCTTTGGCTTCTTAACTCTACTTCGTCATTGTAGGGAGAAATAGAAGTATTCAGCCTCATTCATAACAGAAGTGTCTGCACCTTCAATGTCATCGGAACACTTCTCGGGAGAATTTAGTGTTCTTCAACGCTGTTCTCTGGGTCTTCATATTAAGCTAAGTGAGGAGCAAAAGCTAATTTATTTGAGTTGTTTAGCCTGAATGCTTTCATGTGTTCTCTGCATATTTTTAAACCATTACCAGTTTGGGCAGTAGGAAATTTGCTGCAAACGAACGGCTAAGCTTATGAACACCAAATTTATTGTGTGCTTAATCTTTGTTTACGTAGTAAATTTTTTGTGTGTCTTTCTATTATTTACGAAGAAACTAATATGGATTTTGTAGTACTGAGCAGAATCGGAATTTGATATGACACCTTCCAAATGCCGACACATTTCATCGGTTTGTGGAAGGAGGAGGTGGGGGGGGGGGGTAATTGTGCTAAAGTGCGTTTTGTCTTAGATATTATTTTTATTAATGCTGTTGTGAAGAAATTTAACGAGAATACTTTTTTCCTTCAGTGATGTTTACCAAAACAATCAAGGTGTTCTCAAACTATCATGGACAAAACAGTGAGGTAACGTCTATGGATCCCACAGTGGGAATAGACATTCATGTCAGTTTCCCTTGTGGAATGAGGCACTGGCCCATCCTACGTCAGTGCTGCAGCAACCTTCAAGTTTCATGAAGGTTGTCTCACAGTAACAGAATCATAATTTGGAGATAAGACAGACTGCATTCCGCGTACATTATTTTCACCACTCTTACAAGTTTTCTCGTCCTTAAAAAGGGAAAACGGAGAAGAAATACGTGTTGATGGAACATGTGGAAGGAAGGAACGAAGATTGGGTTTAACGTATCGTCGACATCGAGGTAATTACAGACGGAGCAGAAGCTCGGATAGTGTCAAAAATAGAATGGAAATCAGCTGTGCCTTCAAAGGAACCATCCCGGCATTTGCCTGGAGCAATTTAGGAAAATCACGGAAAAATTGAATCAGGACGACCGGACGCAAATTTGAACCGTCGTCCTTGCGAATGCGAGTCCAGTGTGCTAGCCATGGCGCCATCTCGCTTGGTGCAACATATGTAAACAACTAATGTCTAGCTGTTGACATTCTACACATTCAGTTTGTGACGGAAATAAACTGAAAACACAAACGGAAGAACTTCATAGTTTAGGTTCCACGTTCGAAAGCAGGTAAACAGTGAAATGCAACAATATAAAAATAATGGCTAACCAAGGTACCGAATAGCAAATAGCAGAATTTTTAACAACGAGCTTCACAGATCCAATTTATGAGTCCTATTTATTGTTGGTCGTTGAAAACGATGTCTGGATAGAGAGAAAAAAGAAACAAAAGTGCAAAACTGGTGGTAGATGACGTTAGGAATATGGAGCAACAGCACCGATGCACACGGCTGTAAATATTTTGTGGATAGAAATGTCCAGACGACACTTTTATCAACATTAAATGCCAGATGGAGGAGGAATTTTCATATTAATCAGTTTAGTGACTCCCATCACATACATTAAAAATGAAATTTTGTTTATTTCTGACATTTCAAACTTAGCACTGTTAAGGTAAATTGCACATCACTTTTAGAATAGGGGGGGACTGATTATTACCGGTATCAAAATCGTGACAGACAAAGGTAACGAAAACACCACTCACGGATTAGAACTTAGGCGTGTTGGCCGGTTGCTGCCTACAAGGCAGTGCGAGGGGGCGGTCTATGACGACATAGTGGTCACGTGTCCTCCGATCAATCACTCCAGCCGCTACCGCCAGTAACTCAGTCCTGGTGATGGCGCTGCTGCTTTACATAAGAGGCTCTTTTGGCCTCACGATGCTTGGTGGGCTCTTGTTCCACACCTCACCACCTCAGAAAAAAAAAAGAACTCTGAGAAGCTTCTAGGGATCGAATCCTGTTCCTTCTGCTACGAACGTCATTCCCCCACTTCTTTTTAGCTCTGTGTGTTTCTTCACCGCTTTTCTCCTGCAGTTATATCACATGACATCTTTGAAATTTCTTGGATGAAAATTTTACTCAGTTTTTTAATACAAAAGTGGCCAGCTGCCAAAGATGCTGAGTTACCTTGCCTGCTGCGGGAGATTACATGTATATCTTGTTCTTATTCTTCTTCTTCATCTCTCCTGTCAGCCTTTGTCCCACTTCAATGGGGGGTCAGCCGTGTTACAACGGATTTGGCAGTGGTTGTTGCAGAGGGTCTCCGGATGCCCTTCCTGCCGCCACCGCAACCCCCCCCCCTTTCTCCCCCAGGACGGAATCAGTGTATCACAGCTGTCTGCATTTAGTCTAAGCCAAGAAACAGTTACATGACTCGCAGACATTTGAAAACGTTTGCACTGAGGCGGAACGTTGGGACCAGCCCAGTATTCACCTAGTGGGATGTGGAAAACCGCCTAAAACCACATCCAGGTTGGCCAGCATACCGTTCCTCGTCATTAATCCGCCTTGTGGTTTTCATCTGGGGCCGGCGCCTACCTGAGTCCAGCGTATTGGTGCACTCGCCTACCCTGGCACGCTAATATAAGTTTTGTGCAGATACATAAAGTTAGTTAGCAAAAACACTTCGTCATTCATCATCGTCTTCGTTTCTCCTTTATTCAACAACTGGTCGGTTTGGGGTTCTTCACCATTTTACTCGCTCTTTCCACCATTCTTCTTCCAGAATTTGGTTCCATAGCAGCTGTCTCCTCAAACTCTTCTTTATTCCATGAATACATCTTGTTCCCGGTTTTCCTCTTGGCCTCTTGCCCTCAGTCTTGAACTCCGTCATTCTTCTTGGTATTCTTACCTCTCCCATCCCCTTCACATGCCCAAACCATTTTCATATATTCTTTTCAATTTTCTCAGTCAACTTCTCCAGTCAAATTTCCTTCCTAACATCTTCATTTTTCACTCTGTCTCTCGTCGTCTTACCATGAAATGAGATGGTATTACGTCATTAACGTTTGTTTTCATTTTACGCTGAAGTTTGCTTTCTTTATATTCCGCGATCAGTCACATTAATGTGGCCATCGTGTATGTTCGACGTCAACGTGCCATGACGACACACAGAGGGCAGGCGACAAGACTGGCGTTGCAGGGTATGTAAAGCGTCTCGGGAGGACACAGATAAATCGGTTCGTTTCAACATCACGACAACTACTGAACTTTTTTTCCAACTGCCAAAACAGCATGATCACTGGTTTTCTTGCCAAGAGTGGAGGAATTTCCATCTACTTAGTAGGACCGTAACTATACCTCGTAGACAGGTGCGTGAAAAAAAACACACAGATATCGGCAATTGATAATGGACGTGTAGTTCGACACAAAGAAGCCGGTCCGAGTAATCGACGAACCGCTGGACTTCTGACTTGGGGCAATACCATTATACAACGATGTTGGCAGGAATTGGCGAACCATGACCGAACGCAGCTTTAAGAAGAAAGCGGTCGACCTAGAGAGACAACAGAACGTGAGGGCCGAGCAATCGCCAGAGAGGCACTCAGCGCCTAGATTAAATCCACATAATAGATCCGACGCGCAACTGGTGCTTCATTAACAACGAGGACCATTAATAGACGGTTCACAGAAAGGGCCCTGACCTCAGAGCGCCCCTTTTGCCGACTACCATTGACCATCACCATCAAGCCCGTTTACAATCGTGTCAGGCACATTCGGTCCAAAATATCATTGGCTGGAGTATAATTGTCTTCCGTGACGAACTCAGCTTCCAGCTAACCCCCGAAGAACAGCGACGACGTTTTCTGGAGACGCCTTGGACAGTGGAAAAACGTTGTTTGGAGTGACGAATCACGGTACACAATGTGAACCGTTCGGAGTAATATGGGCAGGACCCTCCAAACAGCTAGAGACTTTAACGATCTAGCGCGCCGACTGGACAGAATTTGGCACTATATCCCTCAGGACGACATCCAACAATTCACTTAATCAATACCAAGCTGAGTAAGTGCTTGCATAAGAGGTCGATCAATGCTTTAATGGTTTGCTCAGTTTGTGAAGCTCTGGATGACTGATTCAAGATAATATTTTCACAAAACTGTATCATTTGTTTCTCAATACTGGCACATAACAACCAATTTCCGTCTCATTCGGATATTTCCTTTCTGGTGCGTCGTTTCTTTCCCTTGTCTTACAGTATATTGCAGCAAATTGGAGTCGGAAGAGGGCTGATCATATTTAATTCTGCATCAGACGTATTGACACCCTCCTTGTCAGATGTGCTGTGGGTGTACAGTAAGTGGCTACCCTTAGTGCAGCCCACATTTTAAGTGCCAACAATTCCTGAAAGGAACAGATTTAAGCAGTCTATCATTACGATTTAATAATTAAAGAGATACAGTACTTTTCTGGTCTCTCATTAATTCACCATTAGTAACTACAACACATCTACACGGCTTTACAGTATGCTCTCAACTACACACCGAAGCACGACAACACATTTACCGATTCACTCTCAATCGGTCACTGACTACTTCACACGAATTAAGAATTCTCCGCTATTGTTTATAACAACGTATTTTACATGAAAACCCATTTAACATTGAAAGGGTCCTGTAGCCACCTTTCATTAGTCCGGTAGCCCATTTTCACTAGTATTTCTCTTTCCTTCCTTGTTTCTATTTTCCCATAATTATCATTGTGGTGTGACTGAACGAATGTGGTTGGTGTCACGTTGCTAGACGGTGGCGTAGTCTGCTGCAGCCTGCGATAGTCGTACACATTGAGCAGCAGTTGTACAGAATAGCCAACTCTCGTAGTGGTCAAGTAGGCGAAGAGGTTTGCGCTACTGGTGAGAAATCCACCTGCGTTAGGTTGGTGGCGGAAATGGCATCTTTGGGTTTTCCGGGCCACGCGGAGCGTGGAAGAGACTGGAGAAGAAGCGGGAGGCAGTCTGCCGCCGGTACGGGAAGCGTCCACAGCTGTGCTCCAGTCGAAGAAGGGTGAGTTAGACTGACCGCGTGGCGCATTGTTACTTGGCGAGGGGAGAGCTGTTAGCTTTTGGTCTCGCTTTTCGCCTCTGAAAGATTGCTTTGCTTGTCGCAGCAAGGAATGCAAAACTTTGCTATAGAAATTTACTAAAAGGAAAATGTGCCAGACTTGGATCCACCGGAGGAGCGCCACACAAAGGTGTCGATAAGAAGTGAGCACTCGCTTCTGTATGAATGTCTGTTTGCCTTCAGCTGTGCCTGTATAAGCTTCCACCTTTCTAAATATTTATAGCTTTGCCTTCTCGTAAATTTTCCTTGCTTTATGTGTCTTTCGTCCGTGGGGAGCCAACCACGTGGTAGAACATTACAGTTGTAGGGCTACCGGCATCACTAACTGTCCGACCTCATGTTTGTCTTAAGTAATGTTAACTGTTCATGACTGTGTGATGTGATAGTTGCAATTTGGGCACTATACCTAGAAATTGTCTCTCCACAAACCACGTGGGCACGCGAGTGTACTGCGAAACGTGCACCGCGTCACGAGTTATTGCGATCATTTATCAGGCAACAGCAGTTGTATGAATGATTCACACCAATGATTTTAGGTGTATATTATAGCGGTGAACGTATCGACGCATTTCTTCAATGTTATCAAGAATTGTGTACATGCCTCACATCCGTGTCTTACAAATATATGTTATCCACAATTTTCTCTTGTATTCCGAGGTTACGTTTTTGCACCTAAGCCACTCATCTCGTAGCTTTCCTGTTAGCACATCCAACGCGTTTCCTTACGGACAGGTCCAGTGAATAGTTTCCCTTTATTTTAAAACAAATGCCTTAGATTAAGTCTTATTTTCAGGTGTGTTG
The DNA here is from genome assembly GCF_023898315.1 of Schistocerca nitens. Classification (NCBI taxonomy): domain Eukaryota; kingdom Metazoa; phylum Arthropoda; class Insecta; order Orthoptera; family Acrididae; genus Schistocerca; species Schistocerca nitens. The sequence goes on from NW_026045914.1 coordinate 4,752,390, forward strand.
CTGAGAGCTGATCTTCTGCACAGTGTTCTTGCATGTGCTATTTTATTTTAAATGGTTGATTCTCGTGAACAGTGCACGGGAAATACTATTAATTACGTCGCATCCTCTGTGAGCAATATCACGACGTGCATCTTCACACGCTAATTTCACAAGCAATAAGTATTTACATTCCCAATAATAACGTAATAACCCGTAGTTACAACATCTCTAAATAAGTTCTCAATAAACTGGCAAACCCGCTATATAAACACGAGCTCAGTGAAGTTCTAGAAAGGTATAGTCTGTAATTGAAAAACTAGCATCGCATGTGGTGGACGAAGTCACGTATTCCATGATGATTAAGTCAGTTTCCCTTCAGAAATGTAGTAGAGTGTGGAGAAATTTATGTGGTTTCTATCCATACACTTCCTTTGCGCTAGGATTTTTAGTAATTCATATCTCTATTTTCCACAGAGTGCATTAACACTGCCGGCTGGAGTGGCCGAGCGGTTCTAGGCGCTACAGTCTGGAACCGCGCGACCGCTACGATCGCAGCTTCGAATCCTGCCTCGGGCATGGATGTGTGTGATGTCTTTAGGTTAGTTAGGTTTAAGTAGTTTTACGCCCTATAGGACTGATGACCTTAGAAATTAAGTCCCATGGTGCTCAGAGCCATTTGAACAATTTTTTGCATTAACACTACATAAAATAAACAATCCCAGGCGTGTCCGCACACTTCGTGACCAGTCATTCAAAAGGCGAGTTGCGGAAGGATCGGAATAACTGTGAAACACCCTGTAGTTGTGTACGGTACTACGTCACAAAAAACAGAGTGGGAAACTGGCTGTTCGCTCTTCATTTTGCAGACCTATCAAGGAGTGAACTGCATCACTATAATTTGGTGAGCTAACCTCCGTCACGCTTCTAACCTTTACCCACGTGTTTCTATACTGGTATACCGTCAGCACACAATTTATGCCTGTATGGAGTTTTACTACACTTTTTAGATGCTTTACACCCTTAAGTAACTTTTCTTAACCCACTTCATTTAAAAATAAACATCAATTGGCTACCATTAAAGTACTGTTTTTAATAACCTGCAATCTTTCATCCCCTGCAAGAAGGACACTATATATCCTGTAGAAACAATGAATAAGATTGTTTTTGTAGGAAATTTAATGCAGTTTAATTTTGTACAAGGAAACGTTTTCGCTAGAAGCCGCGGTTTTCGAGATATCCAAGGAAAACCTTAAACAGTGGCCTTTACACATCCTCCCACTGCAACGGTCCCAACCCGCCGCTCAGGATTTTTAGAATGTTATTCATGACACTCGCCCCTACCACTGTCGAAAAATTTTCGACCACATGAATTTTTTCCCTGTCGAAATTTCTTGATCCTGGTTGACTGGGCTATGAAATTAGGCGGCGCCTTGTCAGTTGCTGTCCACGAGAACAAGTCTCCATCTTGAGGCGTCACTGAAGCCTCATTAGAACATTAGTTTTGGAGGTAAAACTGCTGAACAGGAGGGACAGTGTGTAACGTCGTTTACTGAAAAACATCTGCGTGTCGGCTTAAAGATGTTCTCCCAGAGCCACAATTAACAGTGGCTTAGTGATAATGAAATACGAATATCATTTATTACAAGAGGAGTGTTGGAAACGGAAAATAGACGCTGTTAACTTTTGACTGTAATGTCACCTCTCTAGTAACTTCACACAAGGTATTCATTAAAAAGTTGTGGAAATGTTTATTTTTGCGCAGGTGCCACTTATTCTTCCCTATCTGGTGTAATACCAAAAGCTATGGTCATCATTATAGTAATTAACAAGTAGTTCGACACAGTTAGTAGTTAAACTGAAAATAATTATATCTGTAGTAAATTCATGCATTTCAGACGAATGAGATTGTAGCGGAATAGCTCTCTAATAATGTACAAAGGTACTACAAGAATTAATTTCGAAATTTCGTTTGAAAACTGCCTTAACCTGCAGTCTGCCTAACAATATTTCTTATCCAAAAAGTTCAGTGTAGTCTGGCTATTATCTGACCTAGCTGCGGTTCATACTTTTACGCTGTTTTGACAAAAGTCATGGGATACCTCCTAATATCGTGACAGACCTGCTTTTGACCGACGTACTTCAGCAACTCGACATGGCGTGGACTCAGCAAGTCGTTGGAAGTCGCTTGCTGAAAAATTCAGCCATGTTGCTTCTATAGCCGTCCATATTTGCGAAAGTATTGCCGGTGCAAGACTTTGATGGGACAGAATCGAAAGGTCAGGTCGTGCAAAACGTTCGACGACATTCATGTCGGGCAATCTGGGTGGCCAAACATCCGTTTGAATTGTCTACAATGTTCTTCAAACCAATAGCGTACAGTTGTAGCCCGATGGCATGGCGCACTGTCGCCCATTAAATTCCGTAGCAGGTAGCCGAACATAGCCAGTTCCAGGCAATGATCGGTTCAGTTGGACCAGAACACCCAGTTTGTTACAGGCAAACACAACCAACACCATTATGCAGTCACTACCGGCTTGCCTTGTTGACAACTTGGATCCATGGCTACGTGAGCTCTGCGCCACACTCTAGCCCAACCAGTAGCTTTTGTCAACTGAAACCGGGACTCGTCTGACGAGGCCAGGGCTTTCCAGTCGTCTAAGTGTTCAACCGATATTGTCGCGAGCCTAGGAGAGGCACGGCAGGCGATGTCGTACTGCCAGCAAAGGCACTCCCGTTGATCGTCGGCTACCCTAGGCCATTAACGCCAAATTCCGCCGTACTGACCTGACGGATACGTTCGTCATACGTTCCACATTGGTGTCTACGGTTATTTCACGCAGTGTTCCTTGTCTGTTAGCACTGAAAACTCTACACAAACGCCGCTGCTCTGGGTCGTTAAGGGGGGTAGGACGTCAAACGGGCCGACTTTGAGCAGAAGAGGCACCACAGGACATTTTAATTCCCACTGTCTACACTTTTACAAATAAATTCATAAAAAATTGTCAGCATGACGAGGAAGGATTCAGGATTCACATTCATAGCAGTTGAAGTTCAAAAACATAACAAAATAAATTTTTTTTACATTTGCGATTTCATCATTTTCTCACTTATTCTTGGCTGCATTTGTTGCTATAGGTACACTTTTCTCCATAAGTAAGAGAGATTCTTTGATTAATTTTCCACAGCATACGAACCATACTTAGATTTGGAAAATTCTAGAGTTTCATGCACCTCTATTAAACACTGTGGTAAAAATTGAGATAATTAACTATAAAATTTAAGTTTTTTTATAAACATGAAGTTTAAAATGTAACATCTCTTTCATTTTTTAAATAAATTTTAGAGTCTCACACACCTGTAAGTATTGTTTGTATAATGTGTAAAATTCATCGAAGAATCTCTCTTACTTATGGAGAAAAGTGTACCTACAGCAACAAATGCACCCAAGAGTAAGTGAAAAAATGATGAAACTTCACATCTACAAAAAATTTGTTTTGTTATGTTCTTACGATTCCCACTCATAGCAGTGGAAGTTCGATTCCTTCCTGGTCATGCTGACAAATTTTTATGAGTTTATTTGTAAAGGTATAGACAGCGGAATTAAAATGTCCTGTGGTGCCTCTCCTGCTACAAGTCGGCCCGTTTGACGTCCTACCCCCCTTAATTCAGGTCGTCGGGCTCTGTGTTGTTACTGGTAAGAGATAATGCCTGAAATTTGGTTTTCTCAACATTCTCTTGAGACCGTGGAACTCAGAATATTGAATCCCCAAACGATTTCCGAAATGAAATGTCCCATGTGTCTGACTCCAACTAATATTCCGCATTCAATGTGTGAACTCCCATAGTGCGGCCGTAGCCACGCCGCAAACTTTCTCGTATAAATCACACGCGTACAAATGACAGATCTGCCAATACACTGCCGTCTCACACCTTGTGTACGCCATACACCCGACACCTGTATGTGTGCATATTGCTATCCAGTTACTGTCACCTAAGTGTATTACTGCGTTATCACACAACAGTACAGAAAAACACATAAAACAAAGAAATCAAATTTTGTAAAACATTCATCCTAAAAGTGAGTAATTAAGAGTATAAGCACTGCAAAGACTTGTGTTTAAATTGCAGAGTGCAGCAGTATCGTAGCGAATGAGAAGTAGAAGGTTGACGTAAAATACCGAAAGACATTCACTTAGACATTCACACCAGAAAAATCGCACTGCATTGATATTTGTTCTCATATTTGATCATAAATAATTAGAACAATGCAATCTAAGCAAGCAGACATCCTCGCCGCAGTGGTAACACCGGTTCCCGTAGGATCTCCGCACTTAAGCGCTGCCGGGCATGGCTAGCAGTTGGATGGGTGACCGTCCGATCTGTGGAGCGCTGTTGGCAAGCGGGGTGCACTCGGCCCTTGTGAGGTCCATTGAGGAGCTGCTTGTTTGGGAAGTAGCGTCTCTGGTCACGAAAACTGACAACGGCGGAGGAAGGAACGGCGTGCTGACCGCATGCCTCTCCATATCAGTATTCAGTGACGCCTATTGAAGAGGATGACACGACTGTCGGGCGTTTCCTTTGCCGCTAAGTTGTACTTGATGTAGATTTTTACTGCTCTCCGTCCGTACAGGCTAATAAAAGCACAAAGAAAAAATTATTGTAATTCCTCTGTGCAAGCTGCCAGATGGAATGCAACGTATCTTTTTGAATTCAAGTGGTTAAATACTGACTAGACAATAGTTCACGATTCTTATTATAATTCTCAATAATGGAAAAGTCTAGATGAAAATATAGTGCTTTCAATGAAATTTCACCGTTCTTTTATCTGTATGCAATATTTTCTTAGTTACCGAGCGGTCAGTGCAAAACACTGAAACTAAGGTACAGCTGTTCTTCAGCATGTTACCACAGCTGTGGACACGTAGAAAAACGTTCCCGGCGCCTCCACATTCCTTAACGCGCAAATCGACACTTGCTTAACCACACTGCATCACCCCGAGTAACAGTATCATCAACTTAAACACACAGACGGCCCTCTTCATATTGCCTATTTAGAAATGTTTCCCTCTCTATCACACGTCTACCTTCCTACTTCTACATGGCCAGCATTTCGTCACTCGCAACAAAGGGTTATGTCAAAAGTGCTACGATACCGTTTTGAGCGGCAGTTAAGTAACTGTTGTTTACCAAGGTTTTCCAATATAAAGCTTTAATTGGGTTGTTATACTTCATGGTAAATGATTACACGTGTATAAAACCAAATGTGAATAATTTTTCTGTAATATACCTTAAACATGTGTGTGAACAAGTCAGATCGCTGATGTGTCCCGGCGGGGTCAGGGATTTTCTCTGCCTCGTGATGATTGGGTGTTGTGTGATGTCGTTAGGTTTAAGTAGTTCTAAGTTCTAGAGGACTGATGACCAGAGATGTTAAGTCCCATAGTGCTTAGAGCCACTTGAGCCAGATCGCTGTCAGATGACTCTAAAACCTTGTCAGGCAGTGCATATACACAGTAAATACAGAAATGTAGTTCAAGTAACAACAGTAGTCTCCAAATGTGGAGAAACGAATAGAAAACTATCTATGTGTGTAGCCTTAGTATTGAAAGCTAATTTCAGGAAAGTTGTCTAGTGCGTCCATCAGCAAAACAAACAAATCGAGGTTGTCTCTGATCATTAACAGAGACATTTCATTTCATGTAAAGTGTTAATTTAAACACGCTGTTCAGTAATTGTCGTGTAACTGTACTGATGTAAATTCAAATGACCATACTTCCAAGTGCTTTCATTTCGATTGAAAAATAATCCGTTGAAACTTGTGCTGGTAAAACCTGCACAGTTTCGTTGTTTCTCAAATGACTGTTAAATAATCATTAAGTCCCATAGTGCTCAATCAGTCTCCTAGAACTTAGGTTAGTTAGGTTTAAGTAGTTCTAAGGACATCACACACATCCATGCCCAAGGCAGGATTCGAGCCTGCGACCGTAGCGGTCGCGCGGTTCCAGACTGTAGTGCCTAGGACCGCTCGGCCACACCGGCCGGCCGTTGTTTCTCACAGTTCTTTACCAGTATTAAAAGATAAACTAAAATACCTCTCGAACTTCGCACTGTTCAATTTGTTCTAAATCTGATTCACAGGAAATGCCTGATACTCTATCACACAGGGTATTTTATTTAAGAATTCTGAACTTTCCGTTATTATTTAATATTTATTATTGTTATTTGATTGCTTATATATGCATTTATGATTGCAGAGCTAAATGTGTGCAGAACAGGATTTTCATGTCCTCCACCCCTTCTCATCACCACTGCAATGTAGGCTTTGGAAACTAGAAATTACTATCTGATCCGTTACTCAAAACTGCTTTTCGGTTGCCTGTTTACTTTCGCGACATGCCGGTATACGTCTACTGCACAAAGGGCCTGTTTAACACCCGAGCGATACAAGCCCGCGCTTGGAGCGCCAAGCTGAGAGGGGCGCCAGAGGGTTTTATTTTTTTTTTTAAATAAATAAAGGCACTAGAGGCTCCTGTACTGGAGTACAGGACGTACTGCAATTAGCAGCAGCTGCTTGGGGCAAGAAGCTGATAGGGGCACCCAAGTGCAGGATTTGTATTCGGTGCTGAAAAAGGAGGGAAAATTATGACTGTGAAAGTGTAAGAGGAGAAAGGGGTGAAGGGAGAGTAGGGAGGTTGTGAAATAATCAGTCGCTTGCGTGGAAAAATGTTCTAGAATCGGTCTTGTACGTGGCCTGTACTTAACTGATATAACAAGGCCGCAAAGCTTCGATACCCCACAGTGGTACACTGATTCCTCGTTCGAAAGACCAGTGGGTGCCTTCTATGTATTGGTGCCTGTCACCAGCATTTTAATGTCCTATGGCAATAAAGCAATTCATTTATTTGCCTTTCTACGTTGAGACCTGTGGTTTGCGTCCCACTGCGCTACTCTTGAGCAGCCTGTTGGCAATCTCAGAATCTAATTAGAAAATTCCGCTCGATATTCACCGGCGTGTCCCTCCATAAGAAGTGGAGGCACTGCGGCCTCACTTAAAACTTTCCCCTCCTATATATAATCTCCCAGCAGCCCGCGGCCACCGAAGGGAGCGGGCTGCGGCCCCAGCTGACGTCGTTCGCAGAACTTTGGAAGCAGCTCAACAGGCGCCCGTGCTCGTTGCTCTTTGGCCGCCGGTAATCTGCAACTGAGGAACATTTCAAAGAGGAAGGACTCAGCTACTTAGAATTTCTCACTTCGTTAACAGTTCACCGCATTCACCTAGGACTAACTATTGTTGCTTCGGGCTTTAAGGGCCAGTTTATAATGTGCGCTTGAATTTTTTTCTTTGTCGTTTAAGGCAGTTTTTGATTGCCTTCGCTTTAATATTGTGGCCTGTTTCCGACAACTGGCGAAATTTGTTTCTTATTTTAATCCAATGACACGGGCATATTAATCAACTTTGTGTTGAAACAGTTCCGCCATATCACATAAGTCTGATTAAGCTGTCACAACACCTACTTAAGCGAAACCACAGTAAACAGCGGTGTCACAGTAGTCTCGCAACACCATACTTTAAACGCTCCTCATGGCAACATCACAACTGATCGTTGTGTTTAAATTTCGGTGGTAGCAAATTGCTTCACGTGAAAAAATTCTAACAGGCTCTAGGAGCGCCAACCAGAACACCAAACATTTTGTTATGATCCGTTTCGGTACGTTTCTGTAGAACAGACATGACAAAATCTGGGAGATAGCTAGTCCAGCTTTCATTACAGCTATATGCAGCTAGTTCCACAACTTTCTGTCAGCAACTTGTTTCTCAATTTTCTTTCTGCTTTTTTTTTTTGCGGTCACCTTATTCCTACAGCCTTAAGTAAGGAAAAATGCGCGTGTCTCTTCCTCTTATTCTTCTTTCCCAGCGCTACATCCCGAGAAAGGCCCGGGTCTTCCCCATCACCTGTCGCCTCCAATCCTCTGTAGACTTCGTCAGCCTTCTCTACTTCGGTACTCCTAAACTTTCTCAGATCTGTCTCTACATCATCCAACCATCCCAATATTTTCTCCTCACTGAGCAACTACCCTCTAGCTTTTTTCCGTTAGCACCTTCTTTGGCACTCGCTGTTCTTCCATTGTCCGCGTATGCCCTAACCACGATAACCTTCGTGCCTTTATAAAAATTCTCCAATCACCACTTATGTAGAGTTCATGCGGCTCTGCATTGGTCCTAATTCCCTAAGCACTCTTTTCAGACAATGCCCGATATATCTCGCGTAATACTTTGTGTTACCATGGCAAACCTGCACGCAACTGTTTATAATGATTGCAGTGTCGTCGTGTTTTTCGGAACAGCAAAAAGCTAGCTGTATTCCATTCACTAGTTCTTTTAACAGTTCCATTCCCTCTTCTGTCATGTGGACCAACCTCCGACGGCTCTCTCGGAGCAAGATCCATTCCCCAATTTCCGGCATGACCGTAGTAGGCGATGTCATACTGGAAGGTATTGCTATCTCCAAAACATTGGGCAGCCATCTTGCGGAGATTTCGAGCTCCTCCAACTATCACTCTGCCTTTCTCCATCGGGTGATACCTTTCTCCTCTCAGAATCGTGAGTGCTACAATGCCACCCTTACTATGAGGGCGATAGATCGTGCTCTCTGCTCATCCCGATCCTCCACCCCAGGGCCAGACGATACACACATTCAGATCTTGCAGCACCTTTCTCTATCGGGCAAGCAGTTTCTACTTCATACGTACAACCGCATCTGGGCAGAGGGCACGTCTCTCAGACGCTGGCGTGAAACTACTGTCATACCCATATCTAAGCCCAGTAAGGACAAACAACTTCCTTCTAGCTGCCGCCCCATTTCTCTCACCAGCTGTGTTTGCAAGGTGATGGAACGTATGATTCATGCCCAGCTGGTATGCTGGCTCGAGTCCCACAATTTACTAAACGCTGCGCAATGTGGATTTCGAGCGTTCTGTTCTGCAGTTTATCACCTCGTCACTTTGCCCACCCATGTCGTGAATGGTTTTCTTCGGAAATCCTAAACTGTGGCCGTGTTTTTTTATCTGGAGAAAGTATAGAACACCCGCTGGAGGACTGGTATCCTCTATACTCTCTACACGTGGGGCTTCCATGGCTGCATTCCCTGTCACCTTCAGGAAATTTTAAAAGACCGTATGTTCAAGGTACGTGTGGGTTCAGCCTTGTCAGAGCCCTTTATCTAGGAAAACGATTTGCCTCAAGGTTCTGTCCTGAGCCTCGTCCTCTTTGCTGTCGCCATTAAGCCTATAACGGCCTGTCGCCCAGCAGGCTGTAGGGAAGCAGCCTACTCACGCTGTAGTAAATTCACATCAGTCTTTCCATTGTGTGCCAGCCAGTCCCCTGTAACTAGCTCTGACGTCATAAATGTTGCGCAATACTTTAAAAATCAAGCAAATAACCTAAAACTTTTCTAGCATGTCAGGAGTAATACTAAATTAATGTGTGTTAAATATCAGTTCGATAACTTAAGCCATTTTCGAAATTTGGACGTTTTTCTGTAAAAATCATTGGCGCAACAGAAAAGAGGTAGAGACTTCAAAATTTATATTTAGATTCATCTTTCATAATGATTTAATAAAAACAGTGCTTTGAATTTCACAAATTAAAATTTTAGTGGAAATTCATGATTTTCTGGTTTTCGTCTCAAAACTTAAGGAAGCAAGATAGATAAAGTAGGCTAATAAATAAGGCTAGGATGTTTAGATTTAAATAGGTTGGAGATCCGCTATAACTATGAAGATGTGAAAAGTTTCATTTGAATACCTATGAAATATAGCGATAGCGTATCTCCAAAGGGCCAGTTCAGAGCTCATCTACTGCGTGCAGTGTAATTAAATTAATTCTCTCGCCCAAAATATTTAACTTAGCCACATCAAAATTTTATTATCAATACTTACCTGCGTGCTGAATGCACATTTAAATTAAGAGCTTCATCGGCCATCAGCAAAAGAAGCTATAATTTATTATGTAACTTGAAGTGGTGCGTTACTAGCCCAGCGGCTAGTCGGGAGAGCCGATTTGATCAGGCGTTCCCCTAGCCGTCCGCACCGCGGCTTTATATATAAGAACGCTGCGCGAGGAAGCAAGGCCCCAGTTTTCTCCAGACGCTGAATAACACGCCATCTGTGTCGGGAGTCGCGTCGCGTCGGTATCACTGCTACAAACAGCCTCGGATGCCGTATTCAGTTACTCGAGATGCGCGTAACCAGGAAATCATTTTCAAGTGAAGTGTTAATTCTGGGATGATTTTCATTATCTAGCTTCAGTTTGCGTATTGTCGTATTTTCACGTGCCGTCGCGGGACAGACATTCTATCAATTATTTAGCGTGGCGTTTGATGAAATATTTTCATCAAATTATGGCGAGCATTCAATTTAACATTTTATTCGGACATTTATAGTTGCATCAGCGCATTAGACTCTGAACTGCTCTGTTAGTTAGGTTGTATGGATACTTGTGTTTTTTCATCTGTGACTTTCAGAATACACTCAACTATTTTGGAAAATCGTTTTTGATTATAAATCCCGGACAATCTCCTAATTTCCTCAGAGCTATAAGCTGCAGCTATAATTGTATTCTCAGATGAAGTGGGCACTAGGATTTCTAATTACAGGCTTCACGTTTTGTTAAATCACTTTCTGGTTGCTAAAGTGTAATTAGAGAGCCAGTGTTGAGAACGGCGAAAGACAGCATAAATAACATACTAAATAATAGGAACTGATTCTACATTCAAACATTTATACAGCAATATTATTTTTCAACAATATCCGCCGCCCCACATATGGTGCATCGGCCGGGAAATCAACTAAGTGAAAGTGATTTTTAACTATTCGGATTCGCGAGTGGAATGCGACACGCAGCTGAGTAATAGAACAGTGAAAGTGTTACATGTGCATGTGGACGACGCAATTGGATTAACAACGCATCCTGATTGACGGAGCTGGCACTGAGTCTAGCGGTGCTGCCGGCATCGCGAGAAGCCAGTTTCGCCGCACCGCAGTCGTCCGCCGGAGCAGCCGGAACCGCGCCTGCAACTGCGGGCCACGCAAACACACAACAGCCGTCGGAGTGCCGTCGGCAGTTCAGCGCGCTACGGAGCATTAGCAATCCCGGTACGCCGCACAGACAACGTCGTGCAGAAGGAACTAAGTTAAGTGAAAAGGTGTTAAAAAATTTTACTAACCTGCACTAAAAGACTGTCGGCGATGGAACCGCCAAAAGAAACTGAGGTTAAACTTATATCAGAATCTATGTCTGTTGAGGGAACTGTAAATCCAGACAACGGTTAAAGTGTAAACATGCTTGAAAGTAGTAATGTTAAAGTGAAATATGAAGTATTGTCTCCTGACAGTAGTGTAAAAAGGGGCAATGATTCAATAATAGAGACCCCTGTAGTAAAGCAGAAATTAGAAATTGTAAATTTATTGGATGATAGTTTCTATGATGAATTAAAAATGAAACAGTCATCAGAGATGGTAGAGTTTAAGAAGGAGAAGTTAGATATGACTAATCAATCAGAAGTTTCATTTAGTTTTGTTGATTCTGGTGTTGGAGCTAGTTTTTCGTCACCTGAGTGTGATAAAAAGCCAGCTAGTGAGCAACCCAAAGATGCTGGGGCTATTGATTTAAATGTTATATTACAAGCAATAGCTGCCAGTAATGCTGAATTAAAGTCTGATATAATAGAGGTAAATAACAGGATTGTGGCCAGTCAAACTAATTTTAATAAACGATTGGAGGTAATGGACGATACCTTCAAGGCTGGTTGCAGTAAGTTGAAAGAGGATCTAGACAGTTTGAATTGTAAAATTGATTACAATCATGAGGATATTAACAAAAAGGTTGCTCAACAGTTTTCTGAAATGTATAAAACAGTTAAATCCGAAGTTGCTGAGGTTCGCAAAGACTTCCAAATGGAAGATGCGAAGCTGGAGCACAAGTTAACAGAAAAGATCGAGGCGGAATCTGAACTGTGCTCAGATAGATTTAAAGATGTTAGTATAAAAGTAAACATATGTCAAGCAGAAGTAAATGCAATCAAAACTATCTACTCTTTGCACAATATGAGTAGTATCAATGTTGAAATAAGAGTAGAAAATATCAGTACTAACATTGCTAACATTGAGAGTAAAGTAGCTTCAGTAACTTCTGGTAATGGTAGTATAGAACAAGTTGTAGCTGCAAGCGCCGCTTTTATTGGGTGTCGGCAGTTCTTGCGGTTCGATCCAGATAAAAATATCCACCCGCTAGATTTCTGGAACGATTTTGAAGATGTGATTCCACCAACTTGGTCTGAACGAGAGAAAATCTCATTTATTAGAAGCCATTTAGCAGGTGACGCCATGCGTTGGTCAGCTGATGTTATGTTGAAGTGTAAAACATTAGCGGAGTTTAAAACAGATTTTATTAATGAGTATTGGTCTAGCAATAAGCTAAATGAAGTATTGAGAGAATTTTGGAGTGGAAAACGCTTCAATGCAGGCAAGGAATCCATTAAAGAGTTTGCTAGGTCATGGATCTCACGTTTGTCACATTTGGGCGAAAAGCTAAAATCGGAATTGATTATACTAGGTCTTGAAGCCAAACTGCCATGGTATTGGCAAACTAGAATTATATCTGCCCCTAGAGACAATCTGGATCGTTTCATTGAGTATCTGGAACGTGTAGAACGTGTTGCTACCAGCGACTCAGAACAGTAGGTGTTCGCCAGCCTAAGAGAGGTAGGAATTGGGGAAATAATTATCAGAACCAACAATGGCATCCAAATGACAGTAATGTTGTTCCAAACAGAATTATGCAGGTAAACAACAGTACGGAAAGTAATGCTGTGCCAGTTAACTATAATGAAAATAAAGGAAACCGTAGTAGGCCGAGGCAGGAAAACTAGTTCCCGTCTATGAGGACACTGGCGCTCACCAGGCGGTTACTTTTCCTAAGCCAGTAGTTACGGGAATTGGTAAGACAAATCAGAATACTCAAACTGAACAGGTGGATGAAGTGTCGGTAGCATCTAAGGATACAACAGAAATATTAGATCACTCAGAGTATTTGATAGATACCGTGTTAGAGACGCTTTCTAAGTGGGAAGAGAAGGAGAAGGCGCAGCAGTGTAACAATAGGGAGGAGCTACAAAATACTGAATAGTCAGGTGAAGAAGCAGAAGAAATTCATGCTTATATTTACGATGAAGATGACGTGCTCTTATCTAAAGTGCCTGTGCAGGATGTTGATAATGTACTAATAGATTTAGGACAGGAGCTAAGTGAGAATGTAGAGGGTAGGCTGTTGGGGGTCTATGAACCCAGTAGCTGTGACCAGTTGTCACTTGAGAATGAAACCGACGATAATGGTGAAAGTGGTTTAGCTGTAACTAATGTTATGCCCGGTCTGGAGGCGCAGAATCGGTCAGACTACTGTAATTTGGGTTATGTTCAGCAAACTAAATGTAATGGAGTCGTGCGGTGTTTCGATTTGAAATTAATAGACCGACTGGAAAAGGCAGCTGAAAATGTAATTCAGGAAACCCCTACACACTGTGACCTAAATGTAATGAAGACAGATGTCAATCACTTTAGTTTGAGACAAATCCAAAAGGAACTATTAGATGAATTTGAGGAACCACCTGTACAACCTAGAATAAGCCACCCTATAATAATAGTGAATATGTTGGGTATCAATGTACGTTGTCTCTTAGACAGTGGAAGTGAGGTGAGTGCAATATCTCAGTCCTTCTTTGATGCATTACCTGGTGAAGACAAGCTTACAGTAATGAGGGTATCAGGATTAAGAATAATTGGTGCTACTGGCAAGGTGTCAAAAACGGTAAAGCAAGAAGCTTTGCTACCCTTTAACATTAATGGTAATTTAATTGATCATCCATGTTTAATTGTAAACAATCTCAGTATTGAGGTTTTAATTGGCATAGATTTCTTGTCAAAATATCAGAGTGTTGTTGACTTTGAAAGAAGCCAGTTAAAAATGGTGTGGTGTCACAGCCAGACACCACACGTGCTAGGTGGTAGCTTAAATCGGCCGCGGTCCTGTAGTACATGTCGGACCCGCGTGTCGCCACTGTGTGATCGCAAACCTAGCGCCACCACAAGGCAGGTCTCGAGAGACTGCCTCGAACTCACCCCAGTTGTACGGACGACAGAGCTAGCGACTAGACGTACGAAGCCTCTCTCTCTCTCTCTCTCTCTCTCATTAGCCGAGAGACAGAATAGCCGTCAACTAAGTTAATGGCTACGAACTAGCAAGGCGCCATTAGCCTTACAGTGATTGTAATTAGAGTCTCACTTGTGTTCACCATAGAGATGTACAAGAAGAAATTAAGGATAAGTATATGAGAAGCTCCATTCTTTTCTTCATAGCATTAATTACGTATTCTGTTCCAGTACTTCACACCTGTCTGCATTAGTCTCGCGTGCCCTTTAAGCCACCTCTATCTACAAGGTGTTGGCCCAGCTGCCGACACATCACATGGCGACGAGTCTACAAAGGATCTTGTGTTTTACTTTGCCCTAATTTCTTTGTGTCATGGCTTCGCCACAATCTCCAGATGTACTGTCCGAATTTTATCGCTTGCAGAATCAGCAAACGCAGGCGTTATTGGATGCTCTTGGACAGCTCGTCCAGGGTCAACGTGCGCTGCACACCGATGCGGCCGCCGCCGCTCCATCGCTACCGCCGCCACAACATGCTGTTGCACCTCAATTCAGACCCTTTGATGCCACCCACGAGTCATGGCACGAGTGGTCCCGTCAGTTTGACTTCCACCTAGCAGCCCACAGAATTCAAGGTAATGAGCGGCAGCCGTTTTTGCTTTCTTGTGTCGGTGTGTCCACCTACCGAGTGATAGTGAAGTTGTTTCCCCGGCGCAACGTAGCAACTCTGTCCTACGAAGAACTTTTACTGTTTCCTTGAAATAGGCATCTAAAGCAGACAAATGTCGTTGCAAAACGGTATACGTTCTTTCGTACAAAACGTACGGCCGGTCAGACTAATAGGGAATGGGTTGCGACATTGCAAGGACTTACTAGGGAGTGTGCGTTTGAATGCAAATGTGGCCTTCCTTATTCAGATACTATGGTGCGTGATGCAATAGCACAGAGCGTTTCTGATGTTCGCATACGGGAACAGATTTTGAAACTAGTTAATCCCTCCCTTCAACAAGTGATAGACATATTGGACAGGCAAGACACACTTGACTTTGCTCAGGACTCATTTGCAACTTCGCCGGCAGTGTGTCACATTAACCGGCCCGCCGGGCCCGCTGCACGGGACGCTAGGCGGCCCTCGCGCCCGTCAGCGCAGCGGCAGCCTAGCTCGCAAACACGTGCGCCGCGTAAGCAAGCTAATGCAGTGAAATCATGCCCGCGGTGTGCAACTAGACATTCGCGTGAAAATTGCCCGTCACGCCAAGTTATTTGCTTTTACTGTCATAAGAAAGGACATGTCCAAAGTGTTTGCCAGAAAAAGCTCAGATCAGACACTCACACCAATTCCAGGCCCTTTGCTTCGCGCCGGAATCGAACCAAGGAAACTCAGGCTCGTGAACCTTCGCCCATGGATATTCATGTAGTTCATTCCACCCCGTCCGGTGACAGTGTTCATTCCACAACAAGTGTGCATCGCCGTCGACGGAAGTCCCGTCACGTCGCACGTGATTCTGTCGCAATGTCTGTTCCAGTTGCACAACACAGTCGCTTTTGTCGTCAGCAGGACAATAAACTTTTTGTAGACTTAGACTTTGCAGGCAAAGTGATACCATTCCAGCTCGATACGGGAGCTGCAGTTTTATTGCTCAATCACGACACGTACAACCAACTGGGCAAACCTCCGTTGCGTGCCGCAAATGTTCAGCTCAATAGTTACTCAGGCCAGAAAATACCAGTGGTAGGACAGTGCAGCCTTCTTGCAACATACAAGGGACAAACAAAACTTGTGTCATTTTACGTTCTTCGTTCTTCTACTGCAGTGAACTTGTTTGGTTTAGATTTATTTCAGTTGTTTAATTTGTCTATAGTAAATCAGGTCCTCTCAGTGATTCAGACTGTGCCTTCCGCCAGTGTTTCTAGTCCATGTGAAGAATTTGCGGACATTTTTGCACCGGGCCTTGGTTGCGCTAAGGACTATGAAGCACATTTGGAACTGAAAGGAAACGCGCAACCGAAGTTTTTCAGAGCGCGCAATGTTCCCCACGCATTGCGTGATGAGGTCGCAAGAACATTACACGATTTAGAATCTCAAGGTGTAATTGAACGTGTGCAGGCCTCTCTCTGGGCCTCACCCTTCGTAATTTTGCCAAAACCTTCCGGAAAATTGAGACTTTGCGTGGACTTCAAGGCAACTGTGAATCCACAACTAGTGACTGCTACTTTTCCTTTGCCCCGCCCGGAAGATCTTTTTGAAAAACTGTGCCCGGGAAAATATTTTTCAAAGTTGGACCTAGCAGATGCGTACTTGCAAATACCTGTGGACGAAGAATCCCAGCGCGTCTTGGTGGTAAACACGCATCTTGGCTTGTATCGCTTCAAAAGACTGCCATTCGGGTGTGCATCCGCCCCTGCATTGTTTCAGCAACATTTACAAACTGTTTGTGCGTCGGTCCCTACTGCTGCGAACTATCTGGACGATATTGTGATCTCTGGAAAGACAGAAGCCGAACATTTGCAAAATCTCCGAGCATTATTTCAGGTCTTGCGACAAAATGGTCTTCGCTTGAGGAAGGACAAATGTGTGTTTTTTGCTCGGGATTTACCCTACCTGGGCCATATCCTCAATGCCCAAGGAATACATCCGAGTCCAGAGCACCTCTGTGCCATACAGGATTTGCCGTCACCGCAGAACTTGAAACAGCTGCAGAGTGTGCTGGCTAAAATAAATTATTATCATAAATTACTGCGCAATGCTTCTTCCATTTCAGCTCCGCTTCATCGCTTACGCCGTAAAGGTGTTCCGTTCGTCTGGACGACGGAATGCGAACGCGCCTTTCGCCAGTTGAAATCGGCGTTGCTTTCACATACTTGCCTTACGCCATTCGATCCCCGAAAACCCCTTTGTTGATGGTAGATGCATCGGATTTCGGGATCGGTGTTGTGCTTGCGCACAAAGATGGATCGCATGATCGCCCTATTGCCTTTGCGTCAAAATTGCTCTCATCTGCGCAAAGAAATTATTCACAGATAGAGAAAGAGGCTTTAGCTCTCGTGATTGGTGTTACTAAGTTTCACGATTTCTTGTATGGTCGTCACTTTACCATCATCACGGACCACAAACCTTTGACATCGCTTTTTCATCCGAACAAGCCGGTACCTCCGCGTACGGCGCAGAAATGCATTCGCTGGTCTCTTTTCCTCTCGCAGTACCGCTACGATATCTTGTATCGGTCCACTGCTAAGCACGGCAACGCTGATGCGTTGTCCCGTTTGCCTGTTGCTGAGGATAAAGCATTCGATTCTTCCGAACTTGCTTGCATGTTCATTGATGCGGGAACCGATGACGTGGTCGCATCGTTTCCGATTGATTTTCGTCGTGTAGCTACGGCCACAGCTGCTGACCCTGTCCTTGCTACTGTTTTGCGTTTTGTTGCTACGCAATGGCCCTTGTCCAAGTCACGGATCGAGGATCCGCTGGTTCGCCGATTTTTTGCTCACAAGGAGAGGCTTTTTGTACGACGTGGTGTTTTGTTGTTGCTTTCTGATAATGATCAGTCCCGAGTCGTGGTCCCACGTTCGTTGCAGTCCTCTGTCTTACGGCTTCTTCACCATGGACATTGGGGTATAGTGCGTACGAAACAACTTGCTCGTCAGCACTGTACTTGGTTCGGAATCGATGCTGCGATTACGAATATGTGCTCCTCTTGCGTGGCGTGTGCCGAACAACAATCCGCACCGCCGCGGAAATTCCTTGCATGGCCGAAAGACACTTCCCCTTGGCAACGCTTGCACATCGATTTTGCTGGTCCATTCTGGAATGCTCGTTGGTTGGTTGTGGTCGATGCTTTCAGTAATTTTCCTTTTGTTGTCCGGATGTCTTCCACGACGTCTTCTGCCACAATCCAAGCCTTGTCTGCTATCTTTTGCATTGAAGGTCTTCCGCAGACTATTGTTTCCGACAATGGCCCACAATTCATGTCCGCAGACTTTCAGTCCTTCTGCAAGGCCAATGGTATTAAACATCTGACGTCCGCGCCGTTTTCGCCTCAGTCAAACGGTGCCGCGGAACGATTGGTCCGGACTTTCAAGTCACAGATGTTGAAATTGAAAGAGTCGCATTCTCGGGAGGACGCATTATTTCTCTTTTTGTCCTCGTATCGCTCTCAGCCCCGCGATGGTCGCTCGCCGGCTGAGTTGCTCCATGGTCGTTCTCATCGGACCTTGATGTCTTTGCTGCATCCGCCGCATCAGGTTCCTGTGCAGCGGCAGACTCCTGCTTTTGCTCCTGGCGACGTTGTCTTCTATCGCACCTATCGCGGTTCACGGCGTTGGCTCGCAGGGCGCATTCTTCGCTGCCTCGGCCGCGCGATTTATTTGGTTTTGGGGGCCTCTGGTGAGGTGCGTCGGCATCTCAATCAGCTGCGCCTCTGTCGTCGCCCGGGTTCTGCCGCTCCCCGTCTGCTTTCAGCGACGGAGCCGTCAGGTCAGCACCCTGGTGACCCATCTACTGGCTCGCCTCATCCCCAGGTGTTACCGACGCTGCCTTCCATTTTGCCTCATGGCGTCGCGCCGCCGCCGCGGCCGCCGCAGCCGCCTCCGGCGCCGGCGCCGCCCGCAGTGGACGCTTCGCTGCAGCCGCCACGCGCCTCCCTGGGTCACGCGCCGCCGATCGCTTCCCGTGACCAGCTGTCCTCCGCCATGGAACTCTTGCCCGCTCCGGACCAGATGTCGTCATCGCGCGTCGGATTCTCCGACCACATGGAGGTCGACCCTTCGGCCCCTCCTGTCTCTTTACGGGCGCATACACCGCATGTTGACGTGCACCCTGGACTAGGTTTTCAGGCGTTTCCTAGCTCCCCTCGGACCGAATGGCCGGGTGCGGGTGACACAGCCTCGCCTGTTGTTAGGCTCCCCACCTCATCGCATACGTCAACATGAGGTCCTCCCCACGGCGGGCGGAAGCCTTATCTCACGACCGTTCGCCGATTTGCGGGGGAGGAATGTGTCACAGCCAGACACCACACGTGCTAGGTGGTAGCTTAAATCGGCCGCGGTCCTGTAGTACATGTCGGACCCGCGTGTCGCCACTGTGTGATCGCAAACCTAGCGCCACCACAAGGCAGGTCTCGAGAGACTGCCTCGAACTCACCCCAGTTGTACGGACGACAGAGCTAGCGACTAGACGTACGAAGCCTCTCTCTCTCTCTCTCTCTCTCTCTCTCTCTCTCATTAGCCGAGAGACAGAATAGCCGTCAACTAAGTTAATGGCTACGAACTAGCAAGGCGCCATTAGCCTTACAGTGATTGTAATTAGAGTCTCACTTGTGTTCACCATAGAGATGTACAAGAAGACATTAAAGATAAGTATATGAGAAGCTCCGTTCTTTTCTTCTTAGCATTAATTACGTATCCTGTTCCAGTACTTCACGCCCGTCTGCGTTAGTCTCGCGTGCCCTTTAAGCCACCTCTATCTACAAGGTGTTGGCCCAGCTGCCGACACATCAAATGGTCTTGCCAATAACCGGAGTAATTATAGTACCTTTTAGTGATAAACATGTAGTAACTGATGATGAAACTTGGGAACTGCCTATACGAGTTCTGGAAAATAGGAATTATTGGGACGAAAGTGTTAATCTTAGTAACAGTAAGCTAAGCACAGAAGAAGAAGAAGAAGCAATAATTTTGGACAAAATAGATGCTAAATTGCAGGAAATCGATAAAATTTCCGCTAATCAGACGGAAGAACTGAGACAGGTTTTAAAAAGGCATCATAAGGTATTTTCAGATCGACCTGGAGTGGTCAAAGTTTATGAATGTCAATTAAAGGTGAAACCTGGCCAAGTGTTTTTCAGGAAGCCATACCAAATACATGTAGCTAGGAAGGAGGCAGTTCGAAAGGAGATACAGATAATGATAGAGTGGGGTGTGATTGAAATAGCGGTCAGTGAGTACAATAATCCTCTTGTTGTTGTACCAAAAAGAGACGGGAGTGTCAGATTGGTCTTGGACGCTCGTTGGTTGAATGAAATAGTGGTTAGGGAAAGTGATAGACCGCAGAACATGGACGAGTTATTGCAAAAGTTCCGGGGAGTAAAAGTCTTAAGTTCTATGGACATCACGTGTGGATATTGGAATTTGCCACTGGCGGAAAGTTCAAGGAAGTACACAGCTTTCTTGTACGAAGGAGTTTGTTACCAATACCGTGTGGTACCTTTCGGACTTAATATCTCTGTTTGTGCCTTCGTACGTGTGATGTGCCATGTTTTAGGAACAGCTTTAAGTAATAAAATAACAGTCTACGTAGATGATCTGTTAATAGCAACTCCTACCTGGGAAGAACACATAGCTTTATTAGAGGAAGTGTTAAAGGCTATTGAGAGAGGTGGTATGAAACTAAAGATTGAAAAGACAGAGTGCGTTAAAGAGGAGATAGGTTTCTTGGGAAATAGGATAAGTGGAAAAGGTATTCTGCCTGACCCAGGCAAGCTAGCAGTCATTGAAAAATTTGAGGCTCCCAGAAACAAGAAGCAGTTGAGATCGATGTTCGGTCTTTTCGGCTTCTATAGGCGTTTTGTTAGTGATCAGGCTTTTAATGCTCCCTGTCTTCACCTCCTGCTGAAAAAGAATACCCCTTGGGTTTGGACAGCAGAATGTCAACAGGCGTTTGAGGTGCTTAAACAATCTTTAATTAATAGTCCAATTGTACATCATCCTGATTTTGAAAAACCATTCTGTATGTCTGTCGATGCTAGTGGCTATGGTATAGCTGTGGAGATATTCCAAGTAGAAATAGAGAACGAACAAGAAGTGCACAAGACTATAGCTTTCGCAAGTCGATCTTTACAGGCAGCAGAGAGAAATTATGGCATCTCAGAACTGGAAGCATTGGCAATTGTATTT
The DNA here is from genome assembly GCF_023898315.1 of Schistocerca nitens. Lineage (NCBI taxonomy): Eukaryota > Metazoa > Arthropoda > Insecta > Orthoptera > Acrididae > Schistocerca > Schistocerca nitens. The sequence goes on from NW_026045914.1 coordinate 4,773,468, forward strand.
GGGGCACACAAGTTTGAGCAGTATCTATTAGGTCACAAGATAATTGTTTACAGTGACCATAAGGCATTGACCTTTTTAAAGACCTGTAAATGGAGGAATGCTCGTTTGGTAAGATGGTCATTGTATCTCCAGCAGTTTGACCTTGAGGTTAGATATGTTCAAGGGAAAGACAATCTGGTAGCTGATGGGTTATCTAGAAGTGCGGAGCTCTGTGATGACGCGGGAATTACAGCAACAGACCTAAATGAAGTTCGGATGTTTGCATTGCACGAAGTAAAGGAAGAAAATGCATTAAAGAGAGTGATTAAGAACTTGAGACGTGAGCAGAATGCAGATGACCAACTGAAATTAGTGAAGAGCTATTTGGGAAATGTGAACTATCCTAAGGTTTCGCAATACTATTGTCTGCATAAAGGTATTCTGTTTAGAAGGAAAAAGGTTGGTGTTTCTGAGTGGAAGCTGTGATTTCCCTCACAATATGTAGACTTACTAATCGACTACGTACACCTGAGGTATGGGCACTACTGTGCAAAGAAGTGCATTGTAAAATTAAAAAGACAGGGTTGTGTTTGACAACATGTACCGCCGTGTGGCCAAGCGTCTAGCATCTTGTGTAATGTGCCAGAAAGTCCGTGCTGCTAACGCCAGAATACAAGGAGATATGCATTCAGTAGAGCCAACTGAAACCCTAGAATTACTGGCTTGTGATTTGTTTGGTCCTCTTCCTGTTTCGAGAGGTGGTTGCACCCATGTTTTTGTTATTGTGGATGGATTCAGTAAATATGTTAAGCTATACCCAATTAAAAGAGCAAATGCAAAAACATTGGTTGAAAAGTTGGAAAAAGATTTCTTCGTGAACGTTGGCGTTCCGAAGAATTTGCTGTCAGACAATGGGCCTCAATTTACTGCTGATAGATTTAAGGAATGTCTAGATAAGGCCGGCGTGAAACATCTGAAAATATCTGCGTATTTCCCCCAAGGAAATATGAGTGAACGTATTATGAGAGAATTGAATAGGCTTTGCAGAACTTATTGTGCTCGGAAACACTCAAGTTGGGCAGAGCACATTAAGTATTTTCAGAATGTAATTAACAACTTAAGACATGATGCAACTGGTTTTGCGCCTTGCGAATTGATGTTTGGCCAAGAACCGCACAATGTGATTGCAGATATGGTAGAATTCCCTATTCTAACGCAAATATCCACAGACGAGAAGAAATTAAAGGCTAGGGCAAATATAAGAAAAAGAGCGTTGGAAAGGAAGAAGCGTCATGACACAAAAGCTGTACCTACTAGCTTTGAAATAGGCCAGTTAGTCCTTGTCAAAACCAAGGAAAAATCAAAGAAAGTAAATGCAGAAACAAAGAAATTCATGTTCGTATACCAAGGACCTTTCAGGATCATAGGAAAACCTTATGCCAATGCATATAGGCTAGAGTACCCTAAAAGTAAAAAGCTATTAGGTCTCAGGAACGTGATCCACCTAAAGAAATTCATAGGTAGTGAATGAATGCTGTATGGAGGAGGTTGTTCTGTAACCTCTACACAGTGTGGCAGCTGTGCAGTCCCAGCTGTGTGAGATCTTCTTTCCATTTCAGGTCTCACTCACTCTTCATCTTTCCTATCCACAAAAATTTCGACCTTTTCTTTCCAACACAAAATCTTCCGGTATGAGTATCAAGTCAGCATTCAGCCAATGAATGCTGTAGGGAGGAGGTTGTTCTGTAACCTATACACAGTGTGGCAGCTGTGCAGTCCCAGCTGTGAGAGATCTTTTTTCCCATTTCAGGTCTCACTCAATCTTCATCTTTCCTATCCACCAAAATTTCGGCGTTTACTCTCAAATACAAAAATTTTCCGTCATGGCTATCAAGCCATGAGTTTTGAAACTATTCTATCCACCGATTAGTGAAAGAAAATACCTAATGTGACAAACCTAACACTGACTTAAACAACAGAGAAGTATGATATAATTAAGATACAATGTATTTGAGTAACAAGTATTTATAGAACCCTGGTAATATTGTAAGTACAAAGTGTTGTTTTATTGGAAATGGTCCCACAATAGTAATTTAAAAAAATGTACAAATTCGTGTTCAAGCAGGATCTGAAGAGGCAGTGAAACCTATTGTATGCTGTAGAGCCAGCCAATTAATAGTAAAAGAGATTGCTTAGTGTTATGAAAAATATGCAGATAGTTTGTAAGAATAAACTCACCTTGTGTAGCAAGGAATGGCACTGAAATAGAATTGAACAGTGTTTGTGGTTGAGACGTGAAGGACACGTCCCTGAAGTATTTATAAGGTTGGAGCTGGCCATTATTTTGGTATAGTGTGTGACAGGACACACCTACACGTATTGAGGTTATGAGTTGGAGGCGTGAATGCGACCATAGGTACCCTTATGTTAGATGAGACAGAGCAGCTCATGGTGACCTATAGGTTTAAGGAATTTAGCATTACGCTCGTCCATAATTACTTGATGCATTTTAGTGGTAGGTCGAGAGAGACTACCTGTGGTTTCAGCGTCCGATCGAGTGAAATGGATTGCCACGTGAGCCAACTGATCAGCTGCAATACACTAAAGATATGAAGTAAATGTGCTATCCTATGCTTTAAATGTTAATAGGGTGAGTATTACTTAAGTTCGTACACTAGCAAAGTAAGTAAGTACATAATTACAGAAACATTATTGATAGCTCAGCATAAATACACTTCAATGAAGTAAGTAAATGATTGCAAATGTGAAACTGACACAACAGCAGAGGACCAATAAGTGGATGTAGTCAACTAAACGTAGTGTGTTTTGAACACTCAGAACTGTACTATTACCAAAGGTTACTCACATGTACAAAGAAGCTGAGAATACAACTACTAATCAAATATACTCATACTATCTCTAAGAATAAGGTAATCAAAGATGAGTCAGCTAAGTGAATAAAATACAAATGTATCAGGAATGTACCGAGCCTTGGTTCAGTGTTCCGGCCCAGAAATAATAAATGGAAATTAAATAGGATTGTATGCCTTGAGCATAGTCACGTACTAGAGAAAATCTAACGGCGTTTTGAGCCATTTGTTTACCGATTTTATGACAGTTAAGTAACCGTAAGAGTAAAACTGAAAAGTTCTGTTAACTTTGTTCCAGCAACATATTGAAGGATTAAATGTATATATCCCAGCTGGCCGAAGTGGCCGTGCCGTTAAAGGCGCTGCAGTATGGAACCGCAAGACCGCTACGGTCGCAGGTTCGAATCCTGCCTCGGGCTTGGATGTTTGTGATGTCCTTAGGTTAGTTAGGTTTAACTAGTTCTAAGTTCTAGGGGACTAATGACCTCAGCAGTTGAGTCCCATAGTGCTCAGAGCCATTTGAACCATTTAGCCAAATGTATATATCCCCATTTCATTGTGACCCACCCTTAGATATTAAGTGAACAGAGTCTGAGGCACTCTTTTTGTTTGTTCTACAGGACAAACCAGATAATGGCAGCCTGGTAGCTGCGTGAAAGCGTGGAGTGACTTGGACACACCTGACAGTGACCCCTCCCCTTTCCCCATGTAATTTAGAGTGAACATGAAGGACGCACACCATAGCAACTTCCCTCCTCTAACCTTGTGAATGGAAGTGTAGGACGCCAGCCAGAGCGGCTACAACCACGTGTGTAAAAATTATTTGTGAAACTTTTCTTGCAGGTTTAGAAAAGACTGCTAAGAGATAATCATCTGTTTATGTATCATGTTATTTTCTCTGAATTTGTGTATGTAAAAATGTATTTAATGGATTTAAGATTTTCATAATTTTACATAATTTTACGTGTTTGTTTGTCTAAGGCAATATGTATGCCAAAGTGTTTCATTGATTTTGCTTAAATTTTGAGTAATAATGTTGCTTAAGAGGCAGTGAACATGCCCACAATTTAAATAATTAATGTAGGTAATCAGTTTTCTTTTAATGTTTCTACATGTTTACATTTCAATTTTGATTTTTCATAGGAAGTTACGCTGTACTCTTGCTTCCCTTTTTGTGATTAAATTTTTTTTCATTCATTAACATTCAAAAACAAAAAAATTTCAGTAGAGGGTGATGTAGGGAAGCAGCCTACTCACGCTGTAGTAAATTCACATCAGTCTTTCCACTGTGTGCCAGCCAGTCCGCTGTAACTAGCTCTGACGTCATAAATGTTGCGCAATACTTTAAAAATCAAGAAAATAACCTAAAACTTTTGTAGCATGTCAGGAGTAATTCTAAATTAATGTGTGTTAAATATCAGTTCGATAACTTAAGCCATTTTCGAAATTTGGACGTTTTTCTGTAAAAATCATTGGCGCAGCAGAAAAGAGCTAGAGACTTCAAAATTTATATTTAGATTCACCTTTCATAATGATTTAATAAAAACAGTGATTTGGATTTCACAAATTAAAATTTTAGTGGAAATTCATGATTTTCTAGTTTTCGTCTCAAAAGTTAAGGAAGCAAGATAGATAAAGTAGGCTAATAAATAAGGCTAGGATGTTTAGATTTAAATATGTTGGAGATCCGCTATAACTATGAAGATGTGAAAAGTTTCATTTGAATACCTATAAAATTATAGCGATAGCGTATCTCCAAAGGGCCAGTTCAGAGCTCATCTACTGCGTGCAGTGTAATTAAATTAATTCTCTCGCCCAAAATATTTAACTTAGCCATGTCAAAATTTTATTATCAATACTTACCTGCGTGCTGAATGCACATTTAAATTAAGAGCTTCATCGGCCATCAGCAAAAGAAGCTATGATTTATTAGGTAACAAAGTGGTGCATTACTAGCCCAGCGGCTAGTCGGGAGAGCCGATTTGATCAGGCGTTCCCTTAGCCGTCCGCACCGCGGCTTTATATATAAGAACGCTGCGCGAGGAAGCAAGGCCCCAGTTCTCTCCAGACGCTGAATAACACGCCATCTGTGTCGGGAGTCGCGTCGCGTCGCGTCGCGTCGCGTCGGTATCACTGCTACTAACAGCCTCGGATGCCGTATTCAGTTACTCGAGATGCACGTAACCAGGAAATCATTTTCAAGTGAAGTGTTAATTCTGGGATGATTTTCATTATGTAGCTTCAGTTTGCGTATTGTCTTATTTCCACGTGCCGTCGCGGGACAGACATTCTACCAATTATTTAGCGTGGCGTTTGATGAAATATTTTCATCAAATTATGGCGAGCATTCAATTTAACATTTTATTCGGACATTTATAGTTGCATCAGCGCATTAGACTCTGAACTGCTCTGTTAGTTAGGTTGTAGGGATATTTGAGTGTATTCTGAAAGTCACAGATGAAAAAACACGACTATTTTGGGAAATCGTTTTTGATTATAAATCCCGGACAATCTCCTAATTTCCTCAGAGCTATAAGCTGCAGCTATAATTGTATTCTCAGGTGAAGTGGGCACTAGGATTTCTAATTACTGGCTTCACGTTTTGTTAAATCACTTTCTGGTTGCTAAAGTGTAATTAATGAGCCAGTGTTGAGAACGGCGAAAGACAGCATAAATAACATACTAAATAATAGGAACTGATTCTACATTCAAACATTTATACAGCAATATTATTTTTCAACAATAACCGATGCCCCACAAGGCATCTGTGGCTTCCTTTTCGTTGTCGATTTTGCCATCTACTGCAGTTCCCCAAGGACTTGTCTCATTGCGAGGCATTTTCTGCGATGTCTCTATCGTCTTCACTCATAGAGCATCGACAATGGCTTTGTTTTTTTCAACGAAAAAAACCGTTTCTATGACTTTGTGGCGGCGGAACTGGTTTCTCCCACCGTCTTTACATCTTGGGATTGTTGCTCTTCCGTTCCTCGAAACTACGAAATTCCTGGGGCTAATGCTCGATAAGAAGCTTTCTGTGTCCTCCCACGTGTCTTACCTGACAGCCCGCTGTACGCGGACTAACAGTGTCGTATGTGTCCCCAGTAGTACGTCCTGGGTAACCGATGGAACCACCCGCCTTCACTTCTACTGGTCCCTTGTCTGTTCGAAACTAGACTATGCATGTTTCGTTTATGCATCTGCACGTCCGTTCTCCCTATGCTGTCTTAATACTATCCACCATCGTGGCATCCATTTGCAACTGGATCCTTTTACACTAGCCCAGTTGAGTCTGTATGCAGAAGCTGCCGAACTAGCGCTGTCCCACGGCCATGACTTAAACGGCATGCATATCTGCTGAGGAGAGTCTTCCATGCGTGGCCACCCATCCTATTCCCCCTTTTTCGATGACTCGCTTCGATGAGTTCGCTTTCGGCTCTTCCTTCAGCAGATTGACTTCAAGCCACCTGAAGCTTTCCAGATGGTTGTGAACCCTTTACCACCTTGGCTTCGTGCAGCGGCCCTTATTCACTTTGGCCTTCATTTGCTTCCTAAGGACACTACTCCATTCTCGCTCTATCGCCCTCAGTTCGACGGCCTTCACACGGAACTTCAATCAGTGTACACAAAGGTACTATCGCGCTGTCGGACTGACCGTTGTGACGGGTGTGCCTTTGTCATAGCCGCTGACGTTTATCGGTATCGGCTTCCAAAACACTGCCCAGTATTTACAGCAGAGCTCTTGACCCTGTATCAGGCCACCCCATACATCCGAGGACACAGTGCCCTTTACAGTCTGTGTGTGCTGTACACCATCCATCCTTTAGTCCAACGCGTCCAGGAAAGCTGTCACTTGCTCACTCTTTATGGAGCCACTGTGATGTTTCTGTGGGTTCCTGGTCACAACGGTCTGACAGGAAACGAGGCTGCTGATGGTGCTGCCGAGACTGCAATCCTCGTACCTCAGCCCGCTGGTTCTTCCACTCCCTCCGATGGTGTGTTGCCGTCTGTCAGCAGGAGGTGTCACCTTGGCATCACTACTGGTCCTCCCTTCATGGGAGCTCTGGGTTATTAAGCCTCTCTCGGAGGCTTGGACGACTTCTTCTGCTCCCTCACCCCGTGAGAACATTTTAACGGGATCTCTTATTGGGCACTGTCTTTTTAGCCATCGCCACTTTTTAAGTGATGCTCCTCCACCACTTTGTGCCCAAACGAAAACGCAAGTGGAATAAAAAAGCATTCCGTCAGGGAATGGCGTACCGTCAGAATTATAGGCCGTTTTAGGGATATACGCGCGGGCTGTCGACCGCGATTTACTTTTTATCCGTCGTAGCAATATGGCGAAGGACATTTAATTTTTAGTTCTGGAACCCCGTATCTCTATGCCGTGTCTTATAGCCCTTTTTCCACGTCCCTATTTTTAACTGTCTTCCGTATATTGGGATTAAGGAGTAGTCGTTTTTAGGTCATCTCTTTGTTTTCGTGTTCTACAGTTTTGACAAGGGCGCGTATGACCCTAGCTGTTTTTGAGTCCTAAAAAAATCCAACTGGCTGCTTTACATTCATTACCTGTATTGCACGAAGCACTCCACAAAAATTCTACATTCCCTGACCAAAAAGACGTGAAGCACCCAGAAAACACGGTCGGACGTCAATGTAGTTTCCTAAACGTACACAGCCGTTGGTGGTTATGTAAATGTGTCGAGTTGCAATAATCTACGACAGGCAGAACGTCTACCAGAGCGCATTAGTGCTCCTCGTGTTTACTGTTGTTACTATGCCTCGTACTTCATGTAAAAAGCGTGAACAGGTGTCATATTTTCAGTGATCACTGTGGCGACCCGTATTCCTGTGTGGCAACGTTATAAATACCTGACAGTGTTTGAAATGGACCTGGTTATGGTCTGTGTTTCACCATCTGGTCGAATAATGCAATATCCTGATTTTTGGGGCGTACGTAAGCGACAGCAGCCGATGCCTGACACATGAGTGTTTCTCTCGTGATGACATTTTTCAGCAGGACAATGTTATACAGCTCATGGAGACTCGTGCCATGTGCTGACAGTGTGATGTTGGGGTACTCCTGTGGCTAGCCAGGTCCAGAGATGTCTCCTCTATAAAACACGTTTTTGACAGCTCGGACGTCAATTCCCGCCCAATGCCAGTATCTGGCGTATCATAGACCAGTTGCAACAGTGATGGGCCAGGCTGACTCAGAAGAGGATACAACGGCCTTATGACAACCTCCGCAGCCAAACTGTGCTCGCATCGAGATCAGCGGATCTGCACTGGTAAGTGGGTTCATACTGTTAAGTGCTTTGTAGCTTTGAGTAGTTTTTGTAATTTCTGATACGAGGGCTGAATGGAAAATAATGCCTCCACTTTCGTTAATTGGATTTGGATGGAAATATTTTAATAAATCAAAAGCAGAAATAATCCCTACAATGTTATCTTTAATTACCAATATTCACTTTTCCACATAATCACCTGCCTACTGGATACATTTCTACCAACAGGGAACAAGTTTTCTGAAGCCGCAGGGAAGAAGTTGACACTCTCTTTCCGCAACCACACTCACTGAGTTCTCTCAAAGTCTTCATCAGAAACATAATGATGTCCCCGCCGATCATCTGTTCCCAATAATGAAAGACGGAGGCATGACGGTGCTAAATCTCGACTGTATGGAGGATGCTGTACCGTGGTGAGATTCAGTCTCTGAAGTTCGGCTGTGGTGGCACATGACGTGTGTGGTTTGGAATTGTCATGCAGCAGAAAAACATTTCCATTGTCCTTTCGGACCCAACGACGCACAGTACTCAAATCAACACAAATGGTTCAAATGGCTCTGAGCACTATGGGAGTCAACTGCTGTGGTCATCAGTCCCCTAGAACTTAGAACTACTTAAACCTAACTAACCTAAGGACATCACACACATCCATGCCCGAGGCAGGATTCGAACCTGCGACCGTAGCAGTCGCACGGTTCCGGACTGCGCGCCTACAACCTCGAGACCACCGCGGCCGGCACATCAACACAATCACCATAAACTGCATTCATTCTCTGATGGATCTCCTTTGTGGTGAGACCTTGTGCTGTCAGTAATTGAATGACTGTACATTGCTTAAATCGCACTGACTGACCGTCTGCGCAGGGTTCCATACTTTACACTGTGACAAAACAACGGTTCAATGCTAAGGCTTCCAGCCAACTGGAGCTCTAGAGAAGAGGCTACTGAACAAACCAGTACCTGGGGCATACCAACGCTGCGGACTGTTTAAGAGTTAAGGAGGAGGAGGCAGTACTTTTCAGTCAACTCTCGTACTACAAACTTTCTCAGCCCACGAAATTTCAGTCTTCCCCTTTGGCCGCTTCACTTCTGTGGTCGGGCAGCCTGTTTCAGCATCGTGGCACTCTAATGATCACTTCAAAAACAAAATCTTGGTTGAATACATATATCGCTTTTCACCTCTCCAGTAAAAATATTAAAAAACCACGCTCCCTCCCGATTTCAGAAATTATTCTACATAAATTTCATTTCAATATGAACAACATCTGACAGTCGCGTCAGTGACTCAATAATGATTAGATGAAACGCCTTATCGTAGTCCATAAACAGTGGCTTCAAAATATATCGGCAGCCAACAGGTATCAGAAAGCGCAACAAGACAAAGTTTTTGTTCAGAGGGAACATATGAAGATGACAAAAAAAAGGACTTGGAACTGAAGTACAGCCTTTCATACTGTGTAGTATTATGTTCTCTGCAGAAACTTAGATTGGAATCAAGAGTAACGAAATACAGCAAAATTGCGTCACAGGTACTTCTATATTACATCTGATGCCCTCCAACTGCATACATTTACGATTATAGTAAGTTGTAACATACAATAACAGTGTTACCATTTTGTGCTGCTTCCCCGTTGCAACGATAACGAAGTAAACCAGGATGATTTTCTGTTTCTTTTTATTAATTAAGCCTTTGAAATTTTCAAAACAGCTTTGTTACATTTTTTACTGTGGAAATGGAACTAGCTTCGAACCAAACCAAAGTAAAATAACGAAAAACTGTATCGACAGTACCAGCTTCCTTTATTTGGAATGCAGGGTCCGAATATCTTTGGACTAAGCAGCATTACATTACTCAACAGATTTCGTGGATTACGATGTCATTATTTCCTAGTAATGGCCAATACGCAAACGAGGATATTCGGCAAATTCTCTGAACCCGATAGCAGTGTAGGTGCTAGATAAACCTAAACTTTAATACTAACGCCATGAGAAGCGTTCAGAGAGATGGCGAACATTGTTACAGTTTTGATTAGGTAGAGAAAAAGAAACAGAGCAGTATCGATTTTCATACGTGCCTATGCATAAACTAGATGCTTACGACCATCTCAGCTAATTCTTCTTAGGCTGCTCTGCAGTAGCTAATTGCGTAACAAAGAGGAAAGATAACTTCAAAATATGAGCAGCGAAAAATTCAACTTCCTTGCCCACCTGTCAGCAGACATTCCTTTTCTCCCCCTGGATATTTATCCACTGCGGTGGAAACAGCCGCTATTTTCCGGCCAGTCCCGCCAGAAGGCGCTCTCCCGTGAGTTATGGTGGTGGTGCAGGTCGATGGCGAGGGGGGAGGGGGTGGTGGCGGCTTCCTGCCGGCCAGGAGGGCAGCTCGCGGAGCCAGCGCCGGTCGCCTGCCTACGGTGGCAGCTGATTGTTCGTATTTTGTTCGTATGTCAATTCCCTTACATCACAGTATTTGTAGAGCACGGATGACGGTACTACTGTTGTAGCAACATATTCCCACAAAGTGGAAATCTTACTGGCATCTCATGGGCGCCTCGTGATACTTGCATCGAAATCACGATGGCTACGAAGTCGGGCCTCCCGTAGGTCTGATGAGCCACCACCGCGCCTCTAACCTGAAATAGTGTCGCCAGACGCCGGGTGGTTGGATCCCGCCCACTTGTAAGAATTTCCGTTAGAAGTAACGTCGTCGTGCTGCCTACTCGCAGTGACACAGCCCGTGTCAACCTTCGGGGAGGGAGTCTTCCGTCTCCTGTGAACTGTGCCTAAGCGTGAGGCCCACGTGAAAGACAGCCTGTGGCGCGCACAGCACAGCACGTGACACTGCAGGTCTTACGAGGGCCAGCAGCTGTCCCCAGTGGGGAAGAGTAACTATTTCAGACGAGCTTAATAATTCTTGACAGCCTGTTACAATTCATGTACGCTCTCTTTAGCACACGACGAAATCAAGATTTTTAGTGGCTATCGTTTCAATTAGATATTTGTTTCCCGTGTGCGTTGCAAGGAGCCGAGCGTTCGCGACGTGTGCCGGGTCAGCCCACTAGCGTGGACAAAAGTTCGTCGCAGGCCCCGTACAACAAGTTGGTCCGAATCTTGAACTGTGTCAACAAGTGTATGAGAACTTACGTTCACTAGTGACTGTAGTGAAGCCATAATATTGCCGGTATGAACATTTATAATTTGCCACTCAGTAATCGTGGGTCATTTAGTGTGTCCTGAACGCAGGTCCACGTGCGTAATTTTATGGCTACAGCTGAGCCTGGCAAACAAAGAGAAGGCTGTTGTAATTAATAAAGTATTACTTACGCACAATGTTCAAATTATCTGAATTATTACTAGCCACCTCAGTTTCCATGAAGTCAGTTTACCAAGGGTTAATTTCGTTTTGTCTCTCGTGTATATGCAGGTTTGTAAATATGAGTAAATGAACAATAAAGGAGTAGTATTTCAATGTCTCTATTGATTTTATCGTCAGACATATACACAACTAATACACGACACTAATACTTGCTATATCGACCATGAAAGAAAGGAAGAAACATATATTAACATCCATTTTATCTGGCCAGTGTGATGACAAAAATGATTAAATTATAGAACACCGACAAACTGATTGATTTCTTGGAGTATTGCACTTTAAAATACGACGTAGATACCGGCCAATACACATCCATAATCTCTTACCCCTGTTGCAGCCACATGTAGTAAGTGTTTCTTCACGCAGTGGAGAATGGCAAACCAGAGGCACGCCGGCGATTGAGGCGTTGCGAAATAAGTGCGGCACACATAGCCTTGCTGACAGCAGCAGTCTACCAACAAGCTGACGCAAGAACGCACACAGACCGAGCGCCGAGCGAAGCCTGGAGAAGTGAGGCCAGCACGCTAAGTTACGCTGCAATATACTGCGGGAGTAATAACAATAAACTACCACCAAGGGTAAAAAAACATCCTCCTGCCGGATATAAATAGTGGAGCGCAGCCAGCAACAGACAGAAGCCATTAGGAAGCAGCTCGGATCTGAGGGACGTGGCCCGTGTCCGAAAGTTCAATCTTCGATTCCGGAAGTCTGTTCCAGCTCGCTGTAGTCATCCGTTCGCCGCCAGATGTCAGCTTCAGCTCTGGGGATCGGCCCGAGTTCGGTCGGCATCATGGCTGACTAACTATAGCGAGAACTTCCAGCAGGACCGGCCGCAGCGGTCACAGGCGCCGCCGGGGACTGACGCCCGGACTTCACGGCAAGCTGGCCCCACGGCGCGTGGTCCTTCCATGACGGGACCTCGTGAACATCGCCACTGACTGCTTCCCAGCCGCCGGTGCAGCAGGCGTCGGCAGCTTTCCTCACAGCGACGAGTTCATCTCAACCACGGGGCATCCTGGCTTCAGCGGAGCACTGGTGGCGTGCATTGCATGCATTGTTGGAGAATCTACACAGCAGCAGCCAGGCGGAGGGATCCGCAGCGCTGGGCAGCGACGACGAGGGAGAAATTGTAAAGAAAGTTCAATAAATAATTGTAAAACTCCACACTGTCTCAGTCTTTGGCGCAGCCACTGTGTCTGCTGCTAACAAGTACTGCAGAAGCCGTGAACACCCCCAAAGAGGTAAGTATGATTTCTGTTTGGATCGTTTTACTTTCACAAATAAGTGATACGAGAAAGAAGGATGATAAAGATTCAAATACTGTGCGCATAAAGTCTTTGGATTATTACTGTAACTATGGCAGAGATTACTACTGTGACAACCTTTCGAAATTTAACTCAAGCGATATTACACAGTTTCGATTGTATTGTTATAGCTGCCTGTATAGTACCACACTTACAGCTTCAACAACAAAAATAATTTATAAAAATTCACGTGTTATTATCATCAAGGGGAAAATGCATTCGAAACAAGTGAGTTGTCTTAGTACATGCCCATTTCTAATGCTTCCCTCTGGTGTGCAGAGAGCATTCCACATTTTATCCTTTTTTATTATTGACGTCGCCGTAAGAGTGGTACCATACAGGCTGGTTTAACAATTTTCTGTTATTTGATGACGATATTTATATACTAATCTCTAGCAAATATCACCTGGCCTCCGCTCATTCCGTCAACGCACACCGACCTACGAGCGTGCGCCTACATCGATGATCATGGAAGGGTCATCTTCCATGTTTACACCGAAACACTTAATACTGAACATTGAACTTACACCTAAACTAACTTGATGTACAACTACTGTACATTGAGGACAATGATGTGTGTGAAAAGGCACATGTTTGAAAGAAATTTCAATTAAATAGTGCCATACAGCACAATTTTCAGTGATGTTTCCTAATGTATGATTCCATCTGGTAAATTTGTGAACTTGTAAATTGTTATGTGATTTTGGCTATGAGTCTGGCTGGAACTAGGTCATTGTGAAGGTCAGACAACGATATTCCGAAGCATTCTGCACGGGTTTTCAGCTGCAGTTTCCCTTGGGCCTCGTCGAATGGAAAAGCGAGGTAATGATCCCTGGTAATATTATCTTTTAATCTGGATTATCCAGAGGAAACAGTTGTAACTGTAGTGCCCGGTTCTCTTTGTTTACTCAGGGCTGAAGGCCACTTGTTACTACTGAGGAAACACAGTACCACTCAAATGATGAATGGATGTACCTGCCAACTGTTGTGTCTAACCTAAGTTCAGTGGAAAGTTTGAAGCTGGTTATGTCACTTAACATGTTTTAAAGTTTCTAAGGGGCGTTGTGGCGTCACCTGGATCTAATGTATGACGCGATTTATTCAACTGATATGAATGAAATGTAAAAAGAGAAAATAATGCTTGTAATATTAAAATCATTTTGTCGATGTATGTATAACTAGCTATCTGTATGAGCTTCAAGGTTACAATGTATTGTTAATTGAAAGTCTCTTATGCTTACTTTCAAAAATACCTCTCCCTCAATGTGAAATTTATTTAAAGATAATACTATTATTGCTGTGGATTGCGCATCTGGCTTCAACTGTTTCGGTGGAGCTGAGTGCGCCATTACGTGGACTAAAAAATATTTCAGTGTTCGCGAGTTTCATTCGCAAAGAAATATAATTATAAGTGCTTTCAAGTATTTTTACAGACAGTTTTCAACATTAAATTTACTTAATATTTGTGATAACGAAACTTATTCAGAGATTTAACACCGCAAGGCTTAGGTGAGGCTTCAGCTCTGGTTTCAAATATTTTTAGCTAATTCAAAGGATTAAAATTTAACTCAGTTTCTGGAACTTTATCTCTTTAAGAATTATTTGCAATTATTTCAAAAAATTTTCAGGTGTTTGTACCATTCTCTCTTTCTGTGTAACATTAGATTAATTTGCTGTGAAAAGAAATCGTTTCATTCTCTATATTATAGCTGGGTCGGTTGCCGGTTACGTTACATTGTCATTCATTGAAAGCTTAACATTTCCATTAATAGTAACTTTTTTCCTTTGTATTGAGGTTAAAGTCACGCTACGAATATTTAAGACACATTCACTCGCGCTCAAAATATACGTGGCGTTCCAAAAACAATATTCTGAATTTGTATTGCTATGTCACATTATCATCGCTGTAGATTGCGACTGCTACATGCGGTTTGGAATACGAGAGCAGGCGTCGGTCTGCACTGACTTAAGCAAAATAGCTAAATTAATTCAACACCGCAACAATTACGCAGAAAAGATGTAATGGTACATGCTCCGTATATTGCATTTCTTAACACGTGGCAGTACTGTCGAATAGTATCTTCGAGTTGGCGAAGGAGAAGACCTTTTGCCTCTGTTTGACTTGTTGGAGCCTTTCTGGTTGGGAGGAGAGGACTCAGATCTGAGTTGGCTGGAGGGACATAGAACAGAAGGAACACTCTCGTGAAGACTTCCTGTTTGGCCTCACGGGGCGAAGTCACCAGCTAGGCAACTGGCAGGCCAAAGTTTGGTGGCTATTTGCACAGCTGGAGAAGGAGACAGGGGCGCTACCATGATGCTGGGCGATTTCACAACTGTGGTGTTAAATTTTAGGTCGCATGTATGCATGGTCATGTCCTCTGGAGCGAGATGTGGCAAGAACAGTACTGTAAGTGCCAGATGGTAGAACGCAATGTTTACAAGTGCCTGACAACTTGCGAGCGACCAGGTGAGGGACTTTTTCATTACTTGGATCTCTCAGACAGCCTGCTCATCGAGATACACGGGACAATCACAGGAGGGGGCAGTACCGTCGCCATTGCAGCTGATGAAGTGGGCAGAAGGAGAAGGCCAATTGCTCTTATGAGCATTCCTACCACAAAGTACACATTTGGCTGGGTGTCGACAGGACTCTCGTGTGTGGTTGTAACGATGACACTGGTGGCAGTGCATCGGATTCAGAATATACGATCTGACTGTGATTGTTTCTCATTTTTGAGAGTGGTTCTTCTGTCAAAGACCAAAGCAGGTTATGAGGTTGAGTGCGTATGGACACTAAGGAGGCTTCTACTTTTTTCATCACCCAATGGACTGCAATGACATACTGATCAGAGAGGTGCGTTTGGATTTTTGCCTTGGTCAGACCATCGAACAGCCTAATGCAAATAACACCATGGGAAGAATTCAGCGTTAGACGGGCTTCAACACAGTACCCATGGAGGAGCGAAGCTGCAAGCAGTTGTTGTGCTTGAGACTCAGAAGTAGTCTCCTAAAGCGAAGTTCCATTGCATAAAGGAGAGCAGGATTTCACAGGACCATCAATTGCGCCAAAACATATTTGCTACGGTAAATCCGTTTATTATTCAAAGGACTGACCATCTTCAGTACGTCAAACCACGAGGAATCTTGGTGCAGTTGGGAGGGTCTTTGAATCGTTAGCCTCATCCTGTTTCCGTTTCATAGCCGTTGACTGTGAAGATAATTGAGTCATTGCGAGAAAATCTCCATGAGTGCCAGCACCTCTGATGGTGTGTTCCTTCCAACTGGGGGTCCCCTACAGTAGGGGGTGCAGCCGCCTTAGGTGTTTGGGAGGTGTGTCCTGAGGTGTGAACGATCACATGACAGGGAGACAGATCGACAATTTGGGAAGATAGCACCTCTAGCCTGGGAGGAGGGGGGGGGGGGGGGGGGCGGGTTGCTGGTGGCCCGTCCCAGGACATATGTGCGAACCTTTCCTGTCGACCTGGGGCTGAGAATTATACATTACCCAGTCACCTATTACGCTTCAAACACGTGGGATGGCCATCAGGAGCGCATAGGGAGGAAGAAGGAAAACAGAAACCCCTAACACCGCAGCAGAGGAAGGATAGGAGAAGGTGGAAAGAAAGAGATGAAAGGTAACCCTGGTGGGACTATTTTAAATGATTGAGATTGTAGGTAAACGTCAGTGTACTAACATTTATTTTTCCAAGACAATTTATAAATTATACTAAACAATTTATAGATTGAATTTTCTAAACAACTAACAGGTTATTTACTACTCCACTGGATGGATCCTGGGTGGCAGAGGCAGTTTAACTAGGTGAACAGTGAGTCAAATACCCTGCCCCTAAAAATGTGGATAATGCAAGCTGAATTGATCTGACGTGGAGCAGAATTTGACTGATCAAATCTACTGGAGTTTCCCTACATTGGTGTAGCTGAGAGCAACTGGCAATTGAGATCTGTACGCCCTGTCAGTGCCTGAGCGGCAGTACGTTACCCTGTTTGAGTCATGCGGCGATGTAACTTGCAGCTGGCGAGATGTGTGCGGCGGAGGTGAGACATGGAGGCGGCTCCTGTGAATCGATCGTGGCCGCGAAAGAAATGCAAAAACCTCACGGTCTAGCGATCACGCAGACGGATCGCAATTTTCTCTCAACCAGAGCCCTGAAATCACGGTAGACTTACGTGGGTGACATCCGTTCGCTGGGCGTACCAAGAATCAATTTGGTTCACTTAAACGGCAGAGAGCACAAGGATACCAAACGTCAAGGCTGGTAAACCAAAAACGAGTAAGTGTCCCCTCAGCAAACGGTAGTCCGAGACGTTTGAAGCCACACTGTAGGTACAGTAAGAACTTCACCACAGGCTCTCCAGCCTAAACTACTCGCAAGTGAAGTCAGTCTCAGGACAGGTCCCAAGTACCAACCACACATGCCAGAGTTTCGACAAGAAAGGTAAGGACCAGACCAAAGTCACGCACCCGAGTGCTTCTCACCTCTCTGGGGAAAAACGGAATTTTTCTTCTGAAAGTGCAGGAACGACACCGCCTTCACCCCATCTAGAGCCAATCAGAGGAGGAAGGGAGGAAATTAGTGTTTAACGTCCCGTCGACAACGAGGTCATTTGAGACGGAGGGCAAGCTCGGGTGAGGGAAGGATGGGGAAGGAAATCGGCCGTGCCCTTTCAAAGGAACCATCCCGGCATTTGCCTGAAGCGATTTAGGGAAATCACGGAAAACCTAAATCAGGATGGCCGGAGACGGGATTGAACCGTCGTCCTCCCGAATACGAGTCCAGTGTGCTAACCACTGCGCCACCTCGCTCGGTGAGAGCCAATCAGAGGGTTCTAGAGGCGCTAAATCTCTCCTCCCAAACGACAGCAGAAACTCATGACGAACCAGGGCAAGTAGAAGAAACCTGCATCTCTGGGAAAAGAAGCAAATAATTGGCGGTTTCTTTGTTTTTGCAGAGGGGGGAGATTTTTTTTTCACAAGTCGTGTCTCTTCCCATTGCAACAAGTGAACAGAACAGATACAATCTCAAAAATCTTTATCTAAATCGCCTGTGCCTTGGAGCTTGTTAGTCGTAGCTGTGAGGTGTAATAAAGATTCTCCCAACGTTTCTCATATGCCAGATTTTTCTTATACAACCAACGCGGCTGGGGGATGTGGTTCACTGGCCTATTTGCACTATCCACGAACATCAGGTGAATTTTTATTACGCGTGGCTCTGCACACAATCCCCGGTATACAACTCCACTGTGTAGACGCATTCCTTCAGACCGTCGCCCCAGCCCAGGCTTCCGCTGGCGCCGCAGCAGATAGGTCAGTTCCTCATCGAGACATTGTTATGCTGGAGTGCTGTCTGCCCTGTATGGCTGTGGGTCTGCCCGGCAAGATTTACTGAGGGATGGGCTGGGCACCAATTTCTTTCAACTCCCAACAAGCTACGAGCTAAAAACAATAAAAATATCTCATTCTTTTAGCGCCCTACCAGGCTCCATCAACATCTGCTCAGGTCGTTAACTCTCTAGAGTCTCGCTCAAGGTGCGTCAGGTTGTAATGACATCATTCATCTATTTTTCGCATACAGAAAATTATTAGAGAATAACTATTCCATTCCTTTTCTCTGAGAGAGGAAAACAGGGAGTGTTCTGATATTGAGTACCTAAAAATCAGAATAGATTTTCAAAAACAGAACAGCTATGTTTCCCAGGGGAGGGGGGAAAAGAACAGCAAGAGGGTGGACATGCAACATGGAAGGGAAAAAATGCTGCTAAGGCACCCCAAAAGCGGCGAGCCCCATGGTTGGCGAACAGTGCTGACTACCTCCCACGGAATCCACATATTCACGTTTCAGTAGTTTTACTGTCCATGGCGGGGCAGCCTTGATCTGCCTGTCGGTGACAGTCAACTACGTTTTCAGTTAAACCATTACTGTGAATTTTATATTGCTGTCAGTTAGTACCAAAATTTTGTTAATGGGCGGTGGAAGGACTGACTCTACGGCGCCGGTTGAACGGGCATCCCCACAAACTTCTTGGAAGACGGCGTGGTTTCAACTTAGCCGTACTATTCTGCCAGTGGCGCTGGCGTCCTCGTGGTATCGAGGGCTACACGACCTGTTATCCACCAATGAGTGCCTATTTCGTATGGGATCTGGTGTCATGGATCAATCCAGTCGTTGTCCCGCCATAGACCCGTCACAATATAGAAACGCTAATTGTCTCTTCAGTATGCTTCGTAAGCATGACAGTTAAATCTAACTCGATCAGCAGAGTGTACCTTTTTGCTGCTATCCTCTTGCGTCCTGACTACTCCCACTTTCCGACGACGAAGTTAAAATTGCATGGCTGTTGGGCTACTATGCTCACTACATTGTAGATGAAGGGAGCGATACAGACAACTCCCCTTCTGCCAGTATATAGCCAATGCACATTTGATGTGTGTGCGCCTGCTACAGTATCGCATTTTAGTCCCTAGTTTGTTGAACCTCGTATTTCGTCGTCAGGGTACCGGCCGAGTTACGCGCTCCTTGTGGCTTTCTAGTCATGGCAAGTTTTTCAGGTATTTTGTTTCGAGCCTATCTCACTTTCGTGGCACAGTTTATCTTCTTTAACCCTCTAGCGGGCCCGCCGTTTTTCGTAACACGAGCGGGCGTGCGGCGCACTTTGTACACATAAAAAGAATAGGTTTCCTTATGTTACCAAGATAAGTCATCTATGATCAAAATCACAGTTTAATCTTAGTAGTTTAGCTCATATTATGTAAGTTTTTCTCCTGGTTGAAATAAACTATTTCATTGAACAATAATGAAGAATTCGAAGCGTTTAGCAGTGCAGTTGCATCAGATCTCGGTCAGCTGCTTATTCGATCAGTAATTATGTTGCTAGTTCGTAACTGGGGCCGTTTTTTTGGAACTGATTGTAATTTTTTTCTCGCAAAGCTCGCTTTGTATCTTACAGTACTGCTGCTCCCTTGGACGTACGATAACAGAATTTATCGCTGTGTTACCTGAAGTAATACTGAATGAATAGATATAGGTTTGCAGTTGTGAAACAAAAATGGAACCGCACAAAATCCTTTATTTTTGGTTGGCGCACATTATACACAGGCGCGCACGCTCGAGGAATAAGTAAAAAAATTAAAAAGTGGTGGAGGCGTTTGACATCCAGACTCCTGGTCGTTTTCGGTACTTTGTTGTGAGTTTGTGTATTCCTTTTTTTTTTTTTTCATTCGAAATTGAGAAAAAAGAAGTGGTTGACGTTCGGGCTCAGGGGTCGGTGGGTCTCTGGATCGAGTCCCACTCATCTTCGTTTTGTTTTGTTTTGTAATTGTATACGAAACAACATGACTAGAGTTAAATAAAATAAAGTTCATGCATACCAACCTTCAAACATGATGTATATGTTATATTTTGCGCTGTCCTTCCTCTCCTGTCATCAACTACAGGCTGCCTGCGACGAACTGATTAATGTATAAGGACTTCTCCATCTCGTATAGTAGTTGGTGTGAGAGTGTGTCGCCACACCGCAGGTGCAGAAAACTTCTGAAGTTCAAAAATGGTTCAAAAGGCTCTGAGCAGTATGGGACTCAACATCTGAGGTCGTAAGTCCCCTAGAACTTAGAACTACTTAAACCTAACTAACCTAAGGACATCACACACATCCATGCCCGAGGCAGGATTCGAACCTGCGACCGTAGCGGTCGCACGGTTCCAGACTGTAGCGCCTAGAACCGCTCGGCCACCCCGGCCGGCTATCTACCTGATCCTCTGAGGGATGAAGTAGTGAAGGCAGCAAAGCTACCCATTCTTCTTCTACTGCATTTCTTGCTCCCATTCCTGTCAACTGTTCCCTTATGCTCTCCCTGACACTCTGTACAACCTCTGGTTTAGTCAGTTTATCCAGGTCCCATCTCCTTAAATTCCCACCTTTTTTTAGTTTCTTCAGTTTTAATCTACAGTTCATAACCAATAGATTGTGGTCAGAGTCCACATCTGCCCCTGGAAATGTCTTACAATTTAAAACCTGGTTCCTAAATCTCTGTCTTGCCATTATATAATCTATCTGCAACCTGTCAGTATCTCAAGGCTTCTTCCATGTATACAACCTGATTTTATGATTGTTGAACCAAGTGTTACCTACGATTAAGTTATGATTAAGTTATGCTCTGTGCAAAATTCTACCAAACGGCTTCCTCTTTCATTTCTTACCCCCAATTCTTATTCACCTACTACGTTTCCTTCTCCATTTTCCTACTCTCGAATTCCAGTCACCCATGACTATTAAATTTTTGTCTCCCTTCACTATCTGAATAATTTCTTTTATCTCATCATACATTTCTTTAATTTCTTCGTCATCTGCAGAGCTAATTGTCATATAAACTTGTACTACTGTGGTAACTTGAGTTCAAGTTCAAAATCTCGGTTTGCAACATGAAATAAAACGAATTGTAAAATAAGTAAGGCAAACTGCACTAAGTAGTTGCAATAATTGCTAATTGCTTGCCACTCAGTTTGCGTAATAAATAGCTTTGCACAGCCTACCATAATGTCTACTGTTAAAAACTCACTGAAATTACTTTTTCATAATCACTGAATATTAATACTGGTTTTTTAAGATTATTGTAGATCAGAACATTTAAGTCCTTTGTGTGATCAATAATGTCTGCTCTCATTTCCAACATACGTAAAGTATTATGCAAAATATTTCTCATTAGTGCATAACTTTCATTAATTAACTACTGATTAAATTTTGCATAACAGAAAATATTTAAGAACAATTACAGTACTAGAAATTTTAACAGTAGACATTATGGTAGGCTGTGCAAAGCTATTTATTACGCAAACTGAGTGGCAAGCAATTAGCAATTATTGCAACTACTTAGTGCAGTTTGCCTTACTTATTTTACAATTCGTTTTATTTCATGTTGCAAACCGAGATTTTGAACTTGAACTCAAGTTAGCCTTATTGTGCCTGTTCCCGCCTCATTGTCTTCCACCAATTATTAAGTAAATATTTGTCCAAATCATACAATATTGTTCGCTCACACCGTGAGCTAGTGACCGTATTCCAAAACCATTACAATCTAAACTAAAAAACATGTAACACCATTATCTGAAATTTCACTATTTCACAGTTTTTCCCCATTTGTCACAATTCTTCTCATCGTTGTTGCGTGGAACTAGTCGACCAATAACGATTCGATTATAACTGATTCTACTTTTATATTGTTTTATTTGTTCTCCGGGACTGATGGCATGTGTTACTAATGTCCCTGTTGCCTGGGAAAAGTCATCAATTATTTCTGTTATCTGAAAGTGTCTGTCCCTTATCAACTACACCCGATGATATTATATGTCCCTGTAGACACAGTCTTTTAGAATTCCCCACAGAAATAGTCTACACGCGTCTAATCCGGGAAACGGACCGGCCATGTACAGATCTGCGTCCAGTCCAACGATTTGAAACAATTCGTGAAGACATGATGTGGTGCCAACATGACGGCTATGGCTGTCCAGACCATAGTGCACAAAGTAATACATGTTCCTTACTGCAGAGAAACGCCTTCTAGCATCTGTAGAAGGTATGATCAGATGGTTCGCTAATCCACGCCACACGTTTCCACGCCATGGACGTTCAAGTCCCACCTGACGAAGCCAACGGAGCTGATAAGAAACCAGTAGCGCATGTTCCGGCGGTTTAGCTGGCCATGACTGGTAGTCCATGATTCCCTGCCCGTTGAAGTAGTCTTAAAATAAGGGTCTGTCCTTTCATACGATGATAATGCTACATGTTTGAACTGCACAGTAGCTTTTCACTGAGCGCTAGTGTAAAGGCACAACAATCCTTTATCATAACTTGCAGCCAATGAAAAATAAAATACACTGCTCTGAGGTTGAGCTCCTGTCTTAGATTTCTAAGTCTTTTCCAAAAAGGAACCATTGATACGTTCGATGTTGCTTTTTCCAATTTTGGAAATTTGTTGTAAAGTATTATGGGACCAAAATGCTGAGGTCTTCGGTCCCTAGGCTTAGGCACTGCTTAATCTAAGTTTAACTTACGCTAAGGACAACACACACACACACACACACACACACACACACACACACACACACACACACACACACACACACACACACACACACACACACACACACACACAAAAGCGCGCGCGCGAGAGGACTCAAATCTCCGACGGAGGGAGCCGCGGGACTCACGACAAGACGCCCCAGACTACACGGCTATTTCTTTTTCTTTACGGATGTAGTCTGTATGCCATTTAGTACGTTAGAATCTGCAAACTGCTGGAGATACTCTCAAAATAAACTTCTGAAATACTCTTTATCCAAGGGTACCTGTTATCTGGATTTATCCTAAAAGAGATGTGCTTCTCCCACCCTTGACAAGAGGTATTTGACCATACGTGGACTGAGATCCATTCCCTACACTTTCATGAATCAGCTATACCAATCTTCCCTTCCTAGTCCTGCTAGGTCTCAGTCATACCTGGTGAAACACCATCTACTTACAGTCTCGACAGACACCATGCGCAACAGAGCAATTAGCACAAGTCAACTGCCATTTCTAACCTCACTTAATCCGCGTCTCAGCTCCATTAAGGTGTGACTGATCATGAGGTTCTAGCAGCTCAACAGAGTGTACACCGGTGCTGGAAATCAAGGAAGCTACCTTATCCAGCTCACCGCCTATTTCGCATCCACCATCCCTGTCCGAACTGTTTCCCGCCTCATTCACTATCACTACGTGGTCCCCTATCGAACAATCGTTACATAAAGACCGTAAGCCTTCTACCATTCGTCTTAGGCATACATCTGGTTTCAAAATGCATGTACTCTCGTATCCTTCCCATAACATTTCCTTTAACATCACATCAGAGGTCAGATGTTTGTGGCAACTGATTTTTTCCTACCTGTAGCGGGTCGGGCTTCAGTGACATTAGATGCTGAGCGTTTGTGTCGGAGGGGAGCAAAGGTCATTATTTTGTCAGGGATCAAGGGAAGCAAGCGAAATTTTGTGGGCGGTGGTATGGGATCATTCCTTGGCTCAGAGGGTGACGTGTCAGTGACAAATTGTTTATTGAGACATAAGACCCTTTAACAGACTGTTAATGGAACCAACAACAGAGTTTTAACTCTCCCACTTCCTCGCGGTTGCGGAGCAGTGGAGTCGTTGCGTGCAGATTCCGGTAACAGCTGACGCGGCGACGGCGTATTCTTCCAGTCAGTATCGTTCCCGTTATTAACAAGCGGCTACGGGGTGCCGTGAAGTGGTCCGTCCCAGAATCGAACCAGCGACCCTCAGGTTCGGCGGCTTCTGGCTGAGTTCATCAACCTCTAGGTTCACAGGTGACCTAATTGGTGAGGCCGCAGTCCCTCCGTCCTCACCAGCCACCTGGGTAAATATAACACGAACTTCTTTCTGGTAACAGCTGGGACGCCACCTTCTGCGTTGACCTATTGGCGCGGTACCGACATCACCTTCTGTCGAGCAACGAAGCGTCTAAGTTGTTGTAGCGAAGGATCGCATCCTCTGACTAACCATCGGTCCGTCCGTCCAGGCGACATTTCTTCGTGTCTTCTTTCTTCCACCGAAGAACGACCTCACGTCCGTCTGTCTGAGGTATTTATTCGGTGTTTCTGCCAGTGTCTAAGTTTCTAGGGTGGCGACTAATGCAGCGGTCATTGATCTATGGTCACATTTCTGCCCAACGTTAGAAACAATGTCGACACACGTGCCAGCTTTCCATTGTTTTACCTCTGTGTTGGCGTGGTAGGGCATTGCCCTTTCGCCCTCCACCGCATCGGCATCGGCATATGCGTAATTCATACGAGCTCAGTATGCTGACACTTCCTGGTGCATTGACCGCTCATGTGCGAATTGCGCTAGTCGTTGTTCTCCTCTAAAGCATTGCCCGTCTTGTTCGTTGATCTGCCGAATTGCTGGTTGCTGACTGCTGCTGCGCTAAATCCGCTGGTCATCGGCCTTCTCACGTTGGGCAGAAACGTAACCAATGTCACACACGTGCCGGCTTTCCCTGTTCCACTGCTGCCGCTTCCGAATATGGTGGCTTAACGTGTCGAAGTCTCTACGTATATCTCTGCTTTAAACAACCATAAATATTTCAAACACTTATTATAGGTTAAGTCAATAACACAATTATTATACACCCTCCATACCGTCTGCAAACCTATTTTTATACAAAAGTAATTGCAAAATTTTCTTCTTGCCTCGGAATTTATATTGAAGCAACATGATGAAGGGCAGTTTAAAGGAATTAATCACGAATATACTGTTTGAAAACTTTCCAAAATAGCACAGAGTACATAAAAAATGTGCAGTATTCTAGATGAAAACAAAACACCGAAACCAATATTCAAAGCTACAGCTACAGATGAGGGTTGAATGTCAGTGCTGTACGAGTAAGTAAGGTAACAAATGGTCACATGTCTCAGCAAAAAAATTAATTTACTATACAGAATTTTAGTCAGAGAAATACTAAATTATTCTGGACCATTACAAGCCGTTGGGTATTTCGTAAATCATAATTACTGACATCAGATGGACAGTAGACAAAGCTTTCTTCCACTTGCAAAACCACGACAGTATAAATTTCTATCTACGTAAGATTTTGTAAGAGAGCCAAATCTAAAAGATTTTAATAACTTTACATTAGATTAAGACATTACCTTTAAAGCTTTAAGGTTCTCATCAGTTTTAAAATTATTTAGTGAAACTTTAAAATAAATTTTATAAAGACAAATAGCAACAGTTATCCACAAATTATCTTTCAACTGATTTAAACAACGCAACTACCCGTAGGTTAATTCTTTTTACAATAAGTGATGAGCCTCGTTTCCGAAAGAAATTCGTTTACACGTCAGATTAACTTTAGATTATCCGGTCGGCTGGGACCACTCGCTCATGCTACCTCTATGGCTGGTTATTTGACCTTATTACAACAATTTCTGCACATAATAATAGAAGCTCCTGGAACGCAACTGTTAAGCTCTTATAATAACCGAGCCATGAACCATCGACCTTGCCGTTGGTGGGGAGACTTGCGTGCCTCAGCGATACAGATGGCCGTACCGTAGGTGCAACCACAACGGAGGGGTATCTACTACGTGTGGTTCCTGAAGAGGGGGGGGGGGGGGGGCAGCAGCCTTTTCAGTAGTTGCAGGGCAACAGTCTGGATGATTGACTGATCTGCCCTTGTAACACTAACCTAAACGGCCTTGCTGTGCCGGTACTGAGAACGGCTGAAAGCAAGGGGAAACTACAGCCATAATTTTTCCCGAGGACATGCAGCTTTAATCATACAGTAAATGATGATGGCGTCCTCTTGGGTAAAATATTTTGGAGGTAAAATAGTCCCCCATTCGGATTCCGGTCGGGGACTACTCAAGAGAACGTCGTTATCAGGAGAAAGAAAACTGGCATTCCATGCTCCGATCGGTAGAACGCCAGATCCCTTAATCGGGCAGGTAGGTTAGAAAATTTAAGAAGGAAAATGGATAGGTTAAAGTTACATATAGTGGGAATTAGTGAAGTTTGGTGGGAGCAGAAACAAGACTTTTGGTCAGGTGACTACAGGGTTATAAATACAAAATCAAATAGGGGTTATAAATACAAAATCAAATAGGGGTAATGCAAGAGTAGGTTTAATAATGAAGTAAAAAAAAATAGGAGTACGGGTAAGCAACTACAAACAGCATAGTGAACGCATTATTGCGGCCAAGATAGATACAAAGCCCATGCCTACTACAGTAGTACATGTTTATATGCCATCTAGCTCTGTAGATGAAGAAATTGATGAAATTTATGATGGGATAAATTATTAAATTTTCGTCTCCCTTCACTACCTGCATAGTCATGGGTGACTGGAATTCGATAGTAGGAAAAAAAGGCAACATAGAGGGTGAATATGGATTGGGGGTAAGAAATGAAAGAGGAAGCCGTCTGGTAGAATTTTGCACAGAGCATAACTTAATCAACTTGGTTCAAGAATCATAAAAGAAGGTTGTATACATGGAAGAAGCCTGGAGATACTGACAGGTTTCAGATAGATTATATAATGGCAAGACAGAGATTTAGGAACCAGGTATTAAATTTTAAGACATTTCCAGGGGCAGATGTGGACTCTGACCATAATCTATTGGTTATGAACTGTAGATTAAAACTGAAGAAACTGCAAAAAGGTGGGAATTTAAGGAGATGAGACCTGGATAAACTGACAAAACCTGAGGTTGTACACAGTGTCAGGGAGAGCATGAGGGAACAATTGACAGGAATGGGGGAAGAAACACAGTAGGACAAGAATCGGTAGCTATGAGGGATGAAGCAGTGAAGGCAGCAGAGGATAAAGTAGGTAAAAAGACGAGGGCTAGTAGAAATCCTTGGGTAACAGAAGAAATATGGAATTTAACTGATGAAAGGAGAAAATACAAAAAGGAAGTAAATGAAGCAGGCAAAAAGGAATACAAACGTCTCAAAAATGAGATCGACAGGATGTGCAAAATGGCTAAGCAGGGATGGCTAGAGGACAAATGTAAGGACGTAGAGGCTTACTCACTAGAGGTAAGGTAGATACTGCCGACAGGAAAATTAAAGAGACCTTTGGAGAAAAGAGAGACACTTGCATGAATATCAAGAGCTCAGATGGTAGCCCATTTCTAATGTTCAAATGGATCAAATGGCTCTGAGCACTATGGGACTTGACCACAGATGTTATCAGTCCCCTAGAACTTAGAACTACTTAAATCTAACTAACCTAAGGACATCACACACATCCATGCCCGAGGCAGGATTCGAACCTGCGATCGTAGCGGTCACGCGGTTCCAGACTGAAGCGCCTAGAACCGCACGGCCACGACGGCCGGCTTAGAGAGTGGATTCTTGAATATGAATAACATTGAAGCTACAACCACCCACGGCAGACAGCAGCGATAATTTCTCGTAATGATTTGGCACATTTGTCCTATAACAGTACATTCATGATTTTCTCATACAAGCAAAGAAGGGAAAGCAGAAAGGTGAAAGGAGTATAAAGGGGGGTCTATGCAAGGGCGGTGTACTAGAGGAAAATATTATGGAAATGGAAGAGGATGTAGATGAAGATGAAATGGGAGATACGATACTGCGGGAAGATTTTGACAGAGCAATGAAAGACCTGAGTCGAAACAAGGCCCCAGCAGTAGACAATATTCCATTAGAACTACTGACAGCCTTAGGAGAGCCAGTCCTGACAAAACTCTACCATCTGGTGAGCAAAATCTATGAGACAGGCGAAATACCCTCACACCTCAAGAAGAATATAATAATTCCAATCGCAAAGAAAGCAGGTGTTGACAGATGTGAAAATTACCAAACTATCAGTTTAATAAATCCAAGCTGCAAAATACTAACGCGAATTCTTTACATGCGAATGGAAAAACTAGTAGAAGCGGACATCGGGGAAGATCAGTTTGGATTCCGTAGAAATGTTGGAACACGTGAGGCAATACTGACCCTACGACTCACCTTAGAAGAAAGATTAAGGAAAGGCTACGTTCCTAGAATTTGTAGACTTAGAAAGCTTTTGACAATGTTTACTGGAATTCTCTCTCTTTCAAATTCTGAAGATGGCAGGGGTAAAATACAGGGAGCGAAAGGCTATTTACAATTTGTACAGAAACCAGATGGCAGTTATAAGAGTCGAGGGGCATGAAAGGGAAGCAGCAGTTGGGAAAGGAGTGGGACAGGGTTGTAGCCTCTCCCTGATGTTATTCAATCTGTATATTGAGCAAGCAGTGAAAGAAACAAAAGAAAAATTCGGAGTAGGTATTAAAATCCATGGAGAAGAAATAAAAACTCTGCTGTCTCTGACAGAATTACAATGTCATCGGTGAACCTCAAAGTACTCGGAAGAGCTGTTGAACGGAATGGGCAGTGTCTTGAAAGGAGGACATAAGATGAACATCAACAAAAGCAAAAAGAGGATAATGGAATGTAGTCAAATTAAGTCGGGTGATGCTGAGGGAATTAGCAAAGATCATCTAATACTTCAAGTGTCTCATTTCCTAATCTATTTGGGGAGCAAAATAACTGATAATGGTCGAAGTAGAGAGGATATGAAATGTAGACTGGCAATAACAAGGAAAGCATTTCTGAAGAAAAGAAATTTATTAACATCGAGTATAGATTTAAGTGTTAGGAAGTAGTTTCTGAAAGTATTTGTATGGAGTGTAGCCATGTATGGAAGTGAAACATGGACGATAAATGGTTTGGACAAGAAGAGAATAGAAGCTTTTGAAATGTTGTGCTACAGAAGAATGTTGAAGATTAGATGGGTAGATCACATAACTAATGAGGAAGTACTGAATAGGATTGGGGAGAAGAGAAGTTTGTGGCACAACTTGACCAGAAGAAGGGATCGGTTGGTAGGACATGTTCTGAGGCATCAAGGGATCACAAATTTAGCATTGGAGGGCAGCGTGGAGGGTAAAAATCGTAGAGGGAGACCAAGAGATCAATGCACTAAGCAGATTCAGAAGGATGTAGGTTGCAGTAGGTACTGGGAGATGAAGAAGCTTGCACAGGAGAGAGTAGCATGGAGAGCTGCATCAAAGCAGTCTCAGGACTGAAGACCACCACCACCACCACCACCACCACCACCACCACCACCACCGAGCAACGCGAATAAAATATCTTGGCCCTTAGTAACTTGCCAAGCTTCTTTTCTTGTTCCGTAATTTTTGGGCAATTTAAACCGACAAACTGAAATACGAATAACTAGCACCTCTACTGGTTAGTGCACTACACTTTTTAAATTAAAGCAGGTCTTTCCACCATTTTAAAATGTGTAAAATTCCAAAATAGTCATCTGATAAGCAGTAAGGTGAACTTTACACAGGTTTGCTTTAGCACAAGTTTTTTGAGCAGGATAAATGCTTACGTATTCTACTCAGCTTGGCAGGAGCGCCCGGACACACACACACACACACACACACACACACACACACACACACACACCGCACTCCCTCTGTCAGTCTGTGCGACTCTTCTCTCTAGCGCCGACGTGCGCACCCTTTTAAGAGTAGCCGCGCTAAAGTTCTCTAATATCGTAGATGCGATTTAATGCAAGGTAGTAAAACTCCGATTAAAGCTGGAGTACGGTAGGTGGCTCCATGGCTATGTAAGAAGATATGTTCAGATCGCAAAGGTAAACAGACTCTTAGGTTTGTCACAGCTGAAAAGGAAAACAAATGATGACAATTTCATTTAGAGAACTACCCTATGCTGCAGCACTGGCCCTGAGAAATAATAATGGTGATTTGCGTCAAGAACTGCTGAACGCCTTCAACTAGTAACGACTGTCGTGGATACTGTAAGAAACTTGTCAGATACCGTTTTCCTGTTTCCCACGAACCGAGTTGTTGGCGACTGCTCTTTTATTGTTTGACTGGCAGTCGTCTATGTGGATATAGTCATCACACGTGAAGAATAGTACTGTAGATTGTATAAACTTTTTGTGTTTCATTTTCAATATTTAAATTAAAAAGTAGATTTGTGTGCCGGCCGTAGTGGCCGAGCGGTTCTAGGCGCTACAGTCTGGAACCGCGCGACCGCTACGGTCACAGGTTCGAATCCTGCCTCGGGCATGGATGTGTGTGATGTCCTTAGGTTAGTTAGAACTACTTAAACCTAAGTTCTAGGGGACTGATGACCTGAGAAGTTAAGTCCCATAGTGCTCAGAGCCATTTTTGAGATTTTTGTTTTTCCCGGAAGACGAAAGAGGCAGCGCCAACTGACGGTAAATTCTTTGAGAATTGGACACGAACACTTTGGCCGACTTTTCAGCGTGACCTGATGATTTTCACTAGAACGAAACCGGCAGTGAGTTAAATAAGTTATGTTTGTTAAGTAACATCAGCGTGTGAACCGATCAGTTGATAAGCTGCCACCGCCTTGAGTTTTTGCACAGCTCTGTGAGTAGTTAGCAGCAATGCTGGGTGTTAATTGAATCTCCATAGAAGCTACCACCACCCTTGAAAATACCGCCTCCAGATGGAAACTAAGCTATGTTACAGATCATTCACCACAACCCTGTTTTATTTCTTTCACATTCACAACCAAGTTATCTTTCAGCCTAACCTTGACTTCGGGTTAAGCTACAGATTACTCTGTCACCAAAACCATCTGCAGGAAACCATCTGCAGGAAACCATCTGCAGGAAACCACTCTTTCCAGCATGATATTTAGGCTATGCAGAGATGTCTCTCCACAGAAATGATAGTGCACACAACTGTCTCATACTCAATATTTAAAGTCTAGCTTAGGTTGGAATCTCACATTTGTTAACTTTGCTAACTCACACATACCAAACTGTCAAAGCAACCTGGCTGTGCCGACAGACTTATCTGTAACTTAGCAAAGAAGGTAGCAGTTTGGTTTTGAACTGGCGAAGTCGACGAATGTGAAAGCAAGTATCTCGACTGTAGTGCCACTACCAGGTTAAGAGTAAAATTTGTGAGAGCGTGAGGTGGAACATTGCATTCCGTTGGCAGGTGAGAACGGCTTGTCGACATTTGGGTTAAAGGAACAAGCATGTGAAAGTGTTGCAAAACAGGATAGCCTCAGTCAGCGTAACATGCCAGTGCAGCAGTACTGCATGGTGCATGCAAGGCGATGTCTCCGATATCGGTGTTTCAGTGGTATTGCTCTTACGTGAACAAGAGCGGCGTAGTGGCGCAACAACTGCGCTGGTATCGGGTATAAATAACCGCTGATGGTGCTGCTTGACTAAAAGTGCATCTGCTACAACAAGAGAACGCAGGGGCACTGCCAGACGAGAAGACAACATGAACCTGCAGCTGCTGCTGCTGGAGGCAGTGAGTCCTGCCAGGGTACCTGCTTCCAGCATTATGTCTGCAGACTGCGTTCGGTGCACAGCGCAGCGACCCCACCGGTCCACTCCAGCAACAGCCCGATTCCTGCCAGGACGCAAGAGGGTCGCATCCCAGGCGCTACTGTCGGCTTCCAAAAGCTCACAGACAACTCCTGCTGCTCGCCTCGATCGCCTGGTTGCGGCCGTACATCGGTGAGGGGCTACTTCCGCTAGATTTCAGTACACGCCGCTCACGCAACATACCCGAGGAGCCGGCGCCGAGCGTGGAGGTCAGCAATACGTGGAGCGCCACCACAAGTCGCAGCCAGCTGGACAGACGACAGCCGCCGGCTGACCGACTACCGGCCCACTCCTGTGGGGTGGCGGCGTGAACGCCTCCCCATCACACTGCGCAACCGATGCACCAATTGGAAATAAGGTTTTTATTTTGTCAGAAGGCTGTGTGGATCAGGTGTGACTCTTGGATGGCAGGCCGACGAGGCCCAGGCAGAAGCGTCACTCAAAATAGACACTGCACGCCACAATATCACACAAGTGTCACTCTGCATGAAAGTCAACGTCCGCCAGAGCCCGCACAATAAGCCAGACCACATATAATAACAGGGGCCTGCCTCCCCGCCCTTAGCTCCAGTGCAAAGCTAAACACATCACTTTCGGCGTAAATGAAATCTGTTGTATTTCAAGATTTAAATGGTAACCTATTGTATTGTTAGTTATGATGAACTATTGCTATTATCTTATTGCTCTGTTAAGCAGTAAGAGTAAATTGTATCCATATAACACATTTATTAACCTATTTCTATGCTGCTGAATTTGGTTTGTGCTCGACGTTGCAACAGATCAAGACGCTAGAAGGTACCTCTGCACATTGAGTGAAAGGGACTTTTCTTCATTACAACATTCGGGTAAAGACATATTGAAACCTTCAGAGATTAGTGGATTTTTTTTATTACGGTTTTAGGGCGCAAAATTATTGCTGTCATATGCGCTCATTTTGTGGCTTAGTAAAGCGTAGACAACCGAAATTAAAATCAACAGCAATTGGACCGAAACTCGAGGAGGAGGGAAACTAAGCGGAAAACAATCCCCTTTCAATAGCAGTTTTCTAAAATTTCTTTCCGTTTTCAAAGTGCTTCAAATGACCGATGTCATCTCACTGACACTGATAAACTTAAGGATGCAATCGACTGAGCACGTGTCATCCGCTAAAAGGGAAGATAAATCAGGTAACAACTGTAGCGGATTAAAATCGGGGCACTCAAGTAAACGGTGTCTCGCCGTCCACGGTTGAGACCAATGGGGACAAAGCGGGGGAGGATCGCCACTTAAAAGGTGTCGATGGCTAAAAAGACAGTGCCCAATCCGGAGTCCAGTTAAAGCCTCTTCCCTGTACTTCGATCTCTTCCTTCCGGCATCGTCGGGAGGAGGTAATTTTATGTCCCGTAATTTATTATCGGGAAGGGCAGACCAATGTGTGTGCCATAAAAGAGCAACACGATGACATAAAACGCCTTTTAGATCGGCAAAGGGAACCATGTGAACAGCGGGCCGAGGAAGAGAGACTGCAGCCTCTGCCGCTATATTGGCTGCCTCGTTTCCGCGGGTACAAACATGCCCTGGGATGCAGAGGAATGCCACACAGACTCCAATTGTGCACGTAGAACAGCAAATACCCGACGACAAACTATAGGGGTGGGGGGCTATTATTCTTGGGAAGCTGGCTAAGGTCACGGAGAAGGCAGATCCGGGGGCGAAGCCAAGGTGGCGACGTACTCCAATTGTCAAGAAAGCTTTCGGAAATTAGTACGAAAGGGAATGTAGCAGTTGACGGAAGCGGACAACCGGTGGCACCAGGGAGGAGGAGTGACCTGCAGAACCTAAATCCAAGGAGGCGTTGGGAAAAAAAAGGCATGGATCGGATGAGCAGGCATGGAAGACATCACTAGCGTAACGACTCAGAAGCGCAGCTTGCCAATTCGACAGCGGTGGTTCAGCAGTCTCAGCGTAAAGGCTCTCCACGGGGCTGATGTAAAAAGCTCCTGACGCTAAACGCAATCCACGGTGGTGGACAGAGTGTAGACACCGAAGAATAGAAATCCACGCAGAGGAGTAAACTATGGAAGCATAGTGCAACTTCGAGCGCACTAAGGATCGATATAGGCGGAGGAGGACCACTCGGTCCGCTCCCCAAGAGGTACCACTCAGAACGCGGCGGGTATAGAGGGCTCACAGACAGCCAGCCGAAAGATATTAAACGTGGGGAGACCAACACAGTTTTCTGTCAAACGTAAGCCCCAAGAATTAGGCAACGTCCGTGAACGGAAGCTCGACAGTGCCTACATGTGGGGAATAGGGATAAAGACGGTCTTACTAGGAGAAAATCGGAAGTCTATTTCGATGCTCCATGAATAGAGGCGATCGAGACATCCTTGAAGACGTCGTTCAAGAAGGCTGGTCCGTTGAGAGCTGTAGTAGATCGTAAAATCGTCCACAAAGAGGGAGCCCGAGACATCTGGAAGGAGACAATCCATAACTGGATTTATGGTGATGGCAAACCGTACTACACTTTGCACAGAGCCCTGGGGCACCCCATTTTCTTGGGAGAAACTATGGGAGAGTGTAGTGTTCATCCGCAGTGTGCGCTCTGTCATGAATTCACGGATGAAAGGGGGTAGCCGACCACGAGAGCCCCAAGAGGACATTGTGCGGAGGATTCCTGATCTCCAACTGGTACCATATGCCCTCTCCAGATTAAAAAATATAGCTACTGTTTGGCGTTTGCTGAGAAAATTTTCCATTATATAAGTGAAGAGGGAGAAACAAGATGTTCAGCTGCGGAACGATGTGTCCTTTCCTCGGGGTTCTGCCGTGAAAATACGAAATAGAAAATCTGATTGGGGTTTGAATTTTGATGGAATAAGTTACGGATAAGGCGGACTTCGTATTAGTGATTGAGATAGTGCTATAATTTGACTGTGAATGGCAGGCCGGGTCGGCAACACTACAAAACAGGACTGTAAGGAAATAGCATCAGAAATAAGTTTATATTATAATAGATGCTACGTTTCTGACAGAATTATAAGGTAAATATTGTCTTCGTGGCTGCATCTGGAATACTTCTTGATTTTCTTGTAGGATGTCCTTTTTTCATTGTTCGCTGGTCCTCCTCCGTCTGATGAAAATTTCTTGAAGTTCTCACTGTCTGGATTAATTTATAAATTTGGCAATAACCATTGCGAATCACTACTGAAATAAGTTGAAGACGCGGTGTGTTCGTTTGATAATATAGTTTTAATTTCCGCTTAAAATCATTCTTTAACATCAGCGCCAAAAAATACACGTCTTAAACGTATGAAGACAAGATAACAAGAGAGTAATGAACTAGTTGTTAAAACAAGCACCTTCGTAAAAGTAAAAGAAGATCAAAATTACGTATGAAAATCTGTCGTTCGCGCAGCGCTCTTCTGCATGCGGGATCGTAAATCACATCTTTGCTCTGGCGGAGGCACGGTAGTCAAAGTACCGTTTCCGATGGTTTCGGAAACCGCATTGGGCAGGTGTTAAAAGATTTCGGGACTTCAGCCATCAGCCTAAACGACAATTTACCATACGCTCCAAAACCTTACATACGCTGCTCGTCAG
The DNA here is from genome assembly GCF_023898315.1 of Schistocerca nitens. Classification (NCBI taxonomy): domain Eukaryota; kingdom Metazoa; phylum Arthropoda; class Insecta; order Orthoptera; family Acrididae; genus Schistocerca; species Schistocerca nitens. The sequence continues at coordinate 4,808,837 of NW_026045914.1, forward strand.
AGACATGGGGCGACAGCTAGAAGGGAGATGTTTGTCCTTTCCAGGTTTCGGATTAGGAATGACGATAGCTTTCCAACATCATCTCGGAAAGGTGCTGTCGGTGCAAATTCGATTATAAAGGTGAAGGAGGTAACGCAGACTACGGTGTAATAAATGCAGCAACATTTTGCGGTGGATGCCGTCCAGTCCTGGGGTGGAAGGGCGAGAGGAAGAGAGTACGTTTTGGAGTTCCCGCATAGAAAAGACGGTATTACAGCTTTCGCGATTTTGAGAGGAGAAAGCTAGAGGTCGCACTTCTGCTGCTCGTTTCTTGGGGAGAAAGGCCGATGAGTAATTTGGGTCAACACTTCGCTGCGATTTCGAGCTCTTCAATGAGTTAGAAATTTCGACTGTTAGCCCAGAGATCGGGAGAAACTAGACGCGCCGGACAACTGTAGTCTGTAGTCGAATTCGACAGACTACCAGCTCCTTTAACACCTTCACTTGCTCATCTGTAAAGTAGTCCCAGCTTGCCTTTTTGCTATCACGGATGATGCGACGGCATAGCTCACGTAACTGCTTATAGCGGATACAGTTGGCCAACGTAGGATGATGGCGAAAAACGCCAAGACCATGTTTCTGCTCATGTATTGTGTCACGGCAGGCCTCATTCCACCAAAGAACTGGGGGGGGGGGGGCAAAGGGGAGGTACGAGGTATTGAACGTTCCGTGGCTGTAAGAATAACTTCCGTAACATGAGTGGTCTGATCGTGGATGCAAGGAAATTGACGGTCATCAAATGTTTCTAGAGAGGAGAAAAGTGTCCAATTGGCTTGGGAAAACTGCCAGCGTCCTGGGCACATAGACGGCAGTTGTGGTTGTAATCGAAGGACATATTAATTCTCCATATTTTGCTCTTGCTGATACACGAGTGACCAATGCGCCGAGCTAGCTGAACAATACCGACCGAAAGGTCCAAATGATAGGTTGACTTAGAGACAGACAAAACCGTAGGTTCCCCAGTCTTGAGGCAAACTAGATCCGCTTGGTGGAAGAGGTCAACCAATAGGGAGCCTCTCGGACGTGGATATCCCCTAAGCGGATGGTGGGTATTTAACTCCGCAACCAGCAAACAGGGAGGTGGGAGCTGACCAAACAGATGAAGGACATCGGCTCTTGCCATTGATATGGACAACGTAATGTATATGGTACGAAGAGAGACGGTGTATCCACAAAGGGAAACACGAACAGTTTGGAACCGTTTAAGGGGATTAGGAGATTTATAATTCTTCTCCATGATACTATCCATTATCACCTGTGTGCGAGAGTGCCATCAACGGAGGGAAGATCAAACAGGATTGATTGGAAAAGAGGGAAGATAAAGTGATCCTGAAGACAGAAGACGACTGGTGAGTAGGATCGTAGTAGGATCGACAATTCATCCAGATTGGATAGAATTCTGCGGGTATTCCAATGGATAGTTGACATAGGGTGGACAGAAAAGGGAAAAATCTCAACTTGGTTGCCGTCAACTAAACGACCGCTGAAGGCTGGTGGCTGACGACGAGGATTAGCATTCAGCCAAAGGCAGAAGATCTTGATCCATAGGTTGTCTAGGGGCAGCTCCTGATCGGCAGGTTGATCGCCAGCAGTGCATCTCGGCCACACATAAGACGGTCGAGGTCGGCCACCACAATGTGGTGCTGTCTAAGAGAGACGCTGTGGCGGAGGAGGAGAGAAACTTCGTTTCTTATGAGGCTTCTCGGAAGCAGGAGGATGTGATGAGGGAGGCGCAGATGGCTGTGAGGTCTGAGCATGTAAAAATTATTAACGAGTAGGCTATTTTTTAGAAGTCGAGGCATCCGATTTGAGGGCCCGTGATTTAGCAAAAGCCAATGACGGTTGAGCCTTAGAGTGAGCAGGTGACAGTGGGGAGGTTGAATGGTCGTCAGACCGGCGAGCCCAAAGGTGAGATCGAAAGTCTGTGTGGCGAGGACAGTGCTATATTTAGCCGCTGGGAGGACATTGCTGCTCGTAAGTTATTCCCCATCAGAAAGCCCAAAGGCACCTTTCCTTTCACTTGGATTTCCTGAATAATTCGTTCATCTTTAGAGATTGCCCTATTTTTAGAGAAAGGAGCTTGGTCGACCATACAGTTGATGCAATGAGGCGACGGAGATGGACAGTCACCCTCATGGACGTCCCTGCCACAGGTAAAGCATTTGGCTGTATTGGAACACAACTGGCTGGTATGATTAAACTGCCGACACCAATAGCAACACGTAGGGTTGGGGATGGAAGAGCGAACTGAGATTAAAGCAGGATATGAGTTAATGTTCAATGGAAGCTGAACTCTGGTATCAACCCACACTCTCTTCTTGACATTTGACAGTTCCTTTTGAACCCTTTTCATGACTATGTACAGCCATTACGACCTGAACAGACAGGTAATTTTGAATGTCCTCATTGGATAATCAGTCGAGTGATCTTGTATAAACCAACACACGCAATGAATTTCAAGTACAGTGCGCCTCCACCCAGACAGGAAGCTGTGTATCAGTGTAGATCGAAGCAATTTGTGTGCCTGGAGGGCACTGTCTGCTTCTAACAACAATGTGCCATTTTGTAACCAGGAGCAAGACTTTACAGGACCTGCAATTTGTCTACACATTTCGGAATAATGAAAGGGTTGTCTGACGAAGGTCAAGACTTCTCCACAGACTGAGAAACAACTAGGAACTTTCTCAGCTATGGACAATTTTTGCGTCAGTGCCAATCATCTAGTTTTCCCTTGTGGGCAGAAGTTGTTCAAGTAGAAGAAACCATTGCGAAATTATCCCTCATGATTGCCGACGTTTCAGACGGCATGCTCCTACGTAGTGGTGTCCCTTTCTGAAGGCATTCCTACCTCAGGTGTTTCTACAAACCTCAGGCCACATCTCCTGAGAAACGGATGGAGGAACCAATCGGCACGTTTGGAAGGTACCAGCTCGGGTCATCACCCCTCCTTGGGTCTGGTCTTTACCAGGGGGTACGTATGTGTCCTACTTGTCTACCTGGGTCGGGGAATTTTGTGTTACCCAGTCACTGGCTATGCGTGTCAATGCGTGGGTTGGCCTTCAGACATACACAGGGAGGAAAGAAAGAGAAAAACAAAGAATAGGAAAGCAGAGACGAATTCTCGAACGCCGCAGCGAAGAAGAAGGTAAGGAGAAGAATGAAGGAAAGGAGTAGGACAAAGTATGGACAGAGACTTTCCAGTACAGAGAAACAACGTCTTACAGTCACAAGCGTCTGTCTGCGGATGTAGGCACAAAACATACTCCCAAATAGAGGGAGAAGGGAAGGAATTGGGGGGGGGGGGGGAGAGAGAGAGAGAGAGAGAGAGAGAGAGAAGGATCGGGGACAGGGATGCATGTGGAAAGGGAAGGGAAGGGAAGGTAAGGTATGAAGCCCAGAAAGGAAAGAGAGCTGCACTTGCTCGGGGTCCCGTGCTCGCCACGCACGTATCCACAAAAGAATTGTGGACCCTGTAGTGGGTAGGGAGCAGTGGAGAACGCGACAGAAATGGCATTCACTAATTGAAAGGAGAAGTGTTGACCAAAGAAAGTTTGTGCGCATTACACGGGAATCGAAAGCATTTCTAGAATTCCTCGGCATGTTCGTTTTCATTCCCTCTTTCCAGGTGTTTCCTTAGCATGTTTCATTATTGCGAATTACCTTTTCTAACGACTCAGCTTGCCTGTACTTAGCACAAGCTCTCTAAGACTTGACGTACGAGTGGGATGATACATTTTAAGTTGACACTTTTCAGTGATGCAGCCAGTAGAGGAAGTTCCTGTGTAGCATGGCAGCACAGCATTGTTCGGCAGTGAGCTCCACTGAGGGAGGACGGAGCAGACGGCCGCACAACAGGACAAGGTAGGCCCCGTAAATCAGAGGCACTTGTCGCAGGAGCGCTCGTTGAAACTGCTCTTATAAGGGGGCTTCCAATACAGGTGCTCGCAGCGGCGAGACGCGCAGCGGCGAAGAACAAAATGCGCGCCGCGTCGCAAATAAATTTCCTTTGCATTCTAAATGGCTCTTTTTGCGACAGTTGCCCTGGCTCACTTCCGCTTGGACAGCAGTACCGAACGGACCGCTGCTTCTGAGCGCTCCACCACAGCTGGAGGTGGAGGAGAGAGAGTGTCCAGCGGGGTGCGCACGCCTAGCTAAACTGCCGTGTTACCGGTATAGCAGCAGTAAGAAAAGTTGTCGTGGTGGCGTTTGCCACGAGGTCAGTCGCAGAAAAGGGAGGACGTCTAAACCGACGGAATGCCCTTCGGCGACTTTGCCTACTGAGTGAACAGAACGACAGAATGTCCGGACGATCGACCAACGACTGCCTGACAACAGACGAAACTTGGAGGAGGATCTGGGCAGCTCTGCTGAGGATGCAGCCTCCGGCAAGAACGATGCCTCCCGATACACCCGCACTGAAGACGAACTACAATGGACGCATGATTCCACAATCATTGAGCAGGACATCTGCAGTCTATGAGAACCCGTTTCGCCATTCTACATCTACATCTACATCTACATCTACATTCATACTCCGCAAGCCCCCCTACGGTGTGTGGCGGAGGGCACTTTACGTGCCACTGTCATTACCTCCCTTTCCTGTTCCAGTCGCGTATGGTTCGCGGGAAGAACGACTGTCTCAAAGCCTCCGTGCGCGCTCTAATCTCTCTAATCTCTCTAATTTTACATTCGTGATCTCCTCGGGAGGTATAAGTAGGGGGAAGCAATATACTCGATACCTCATCCAGAAACGCACCCTCTCGAAACCTGGCGAGCAAGCTACACCGCGATGCAGAGCGCCTCTCTTGCAAAGTCTGCCACTTGAGTTTATTAAACATCTCCGTAACGCTATCACGGTTACCAAATAACCCTGCGTCAGATGCATGCATGAAGACTGGACCAAGTTCCCATGCTCATTCGGAGGCCCCCCCACACACGGAGATACAACCGTCAAGTGCCTTGGTAACAACACACTGTTGAAGGCGCGAACTGAATGTCTTCGACAAAACAAGCAGTCTTGAGAGCTTCATAGATTTTCTATCGTGTATCATCCTGGCACCTGGCTCTTCCTGGCGTTACCTCGGATGTGTAATGAAGAAACTGTCCACAAGAGACTGGTTATGCAGCTTCAGAGCCACATCCCCGAGCCCAACAAACAAACAAAAAACGAACAAACAAACGAACAAACGAACGAACAAACGAACAAACAAACGAACAGACGAACAAACAAACGAACAGACGAACAAACAAACGAACAGACGAACAAACAAACAAAAAACGAACAAACAAACAAAAAACAAACAAACAAAAAAACAAACGAACAAACGAACAAAAAAACAAACGAACAAAAAAACAAACGAACAAACGAACAAACGAACAAACGAACAAACGAACAAACGAACAAACGAACAAACGAACAAACGAACAAACGAACAAACGAACAAACGAACAAACGAACAAACGAACAAACGAACAAACGAACAAACGAACAAACGAACAAACGAACAAACGAACAAACGAACAAACGAACAAACGAACAAACGAACAAACGAACAAACGAACAAACGAACAAAAAACGAACAAACGAACAAAAAACGAACAAACGAACAAAAAACGAACAAACAAACAAAAAACGAACAAACAAACAAAAAACGAACAAACAAACAAGAAGAAACAAGAAGAAACCGCCGCTTTCAACCTAGCTGTGAACGAGGGAAGCTGATCATGTCTTTGAGCTTGTCGGGTACAGCAGTCTTTGGAATGTCGTCATTGGCCACCGGAATCTGTGTATACGCTTTAGCGCAGTCCAGGACTGTGAACACCGTGGCACCATGTAAAGCGTGATTATAATCCCTCAGTAACGGAACGGGATATCTGTCCGGCACCGTTCGCGCGTTAAGCGCACGGTAGTCACCGCATGGGCGCCAAGCTCCACCCTTCTTCGGAACAAGATGTAATGCGGAGGACCACGGGCTCTTAGATGGCCGCATTATGCCCTCGCGAATCATGGCGTCGAATTGTGCCTTCGCTATCTTCAATCTGTCCGGAGCGAGACGCCTAGGTCGGCATGCTACTGGGGGACCATCAGTCGTTTGAATGCGATGCACCGTGTCATGTGGTATGAACCTGGGAGCGCCGGGCGGCCTGGTCAAGTTCGGATAGTTAAGCAGTAATTCAGTGTACTCACCCTCCGTAGCATGGACCAACTTGGCACTGTGCGTTGCGGTGTTGCGACGGAAACCCGTGACAGCTAAGCCAGTGACGCTGTCTACCAAGCGTGCGTTCGCGACGTCCGGCAGCAGGTGATAGTGCGCGAGGAGATCAGCCCCGACGATCGCCTCCGTGACGTCAGCAAGTGTAAAACTCCACTCGTACGCGCGACGTAGGCCGAGATTAAGCTCCATCCTCTGTGTGCCATATGTTGCGATGGAAGAATTGTTGGCAGCCGTCAGACGGAAGGCAGTTGGCGGCCGGCAACGATGTATGGCTGTTCGTGGTATGATACTCAGGTCCGACCCAGTGTCAATTAAAAACTTAACGCCGGAACTCCTATCGGTAACGAACAGGCGCTTGGAGGATAACTGGCAGTCGGTTGCGCCTATTGTCGACCGCCGGTGGCGTTTGGGTGCGAGCATGGCGATGTGCACTTCCTTGCCTGATCGCCGAATCGTCGGTGGTACCAGCACAACGGTACCTCGCCTTGCGGAGTGGTAGTACTGCCTGAAGATCTGCTTCTCGAACGCCGCCGTCTGTATAGACTTCTTCTATTATTGTCGTCGTCCCGTGCTAGCAGCGCACTGACCTGGGCGCACAAAAGCTCAACCTTGGCAGCGAGAGAATCATGGTCGGCTCGTGCCACAGACGCGGTACTGTTTGCACTGTTGTCCAACGCCGCGACTGCGCTGACCGGAGCCGGTGTGATCGCGTCCTGAATCCGGTCTGCTAGCTGCGCCACGTCATCCAGCGGCATGTCCGTTTGTGAGGCGATTATGGCTTTTATTTGCGGCGGCAACCTACTGCTCCACAGCGTTCTGAGCAGACTGTCTGGCACAGTAACGGTGTCAACCTTGCTGCGTAGATGTCGCAGATATTGGGAAGGCTTCCTGTCGCCAATTTCTTCCTGTGTCAGAACCTGACGTATCCGGTCCTCTTGTGACGCGGCAACCCGTCGAATCAACTCTGATTTTAGCCTGACATAAGCTCCAGCCTCGGGCGGTGCTGTGATTATGTCCTGCACCTCGGCTGCATAACGTTGGTCGAGTTGGCTCACAATCAGCGCAAATTTAGTTGCTTCGACCGTTATTCCAGCGCAGCTAAAACTTGCCTCTGCCTGCGCGAACCAGAGTACTGGGTTGTCGGGCCAGAACGGCGGCAAACGGACTGCAATCCTGGAGACGGCCTGCTGTTCGGTCATTATGTGCTCGTTACTTGCGTAGCTCACGACTGCTTCTTCTTAATCACGTCGGTCTCTGCTTGGATCACGTCGGGGTCACCACTTGTCGGGTACAGCTAAACTGGTGGCTGTCCGACTTTTGCTTGACGTGATTCGGAAGAATGAAGACCTTCAGTTGAGTAATAATAACTTTATTGCGGCGCGTATCTGACGACGCCCGGCATGTGTGGACAGTTCGGGGCTATAAAATTTTGCTTCCGATCTATACAGAGGATCCTCAATCCTCGGGAACTTCTGTAGTTAGGAGAGAAAATAGTATCCGTCCACACAAGTCAGGAGACAAGGAACTACTATCTAACTCTAAAAAACAAGGAATAATAATCATAAGAAACAGAACGTATATAAAAGTTATAAAACACAGCGCCTCTAGAGGCTGGGCGCGGAACTACACAGCGTCGCTACATCACTGTACTGACACACGCGCACAGCGCACACACACACACACACACACACACACACACTGGCGAGCTTGAATTAGCGCGCGGCAGCGTCGCTACAAGCTTAACTCGTTTCTAGCGTTCACTGTTTAGGTAGAGACTCTTCCACTGGGACTCGACACAAAGCGTCGGTGCTGGAAGTGTCAGGAGCAAGGACACGTGGCAAATTATTGCTGCAATGAGGCGAAGTGAGTCAAACGCGCTATCAAACACACAAGAGAAGCCGGCACTCCGCGACATGCGGCCACCGCCACGCAGCTTCTGAACTTGCTTCTCCAACTGGTGCGGCTCTGCGTGGCCTGAGATGGCCGAGAACTCCAGGGTGTAGCACAGGTTGAGAAACTAGGGGACCTCACTAAATGCTGAGAACGCCGTGAAAACGCCGTAGGAGACCAACACGCGGCGGGACCGCGGTTTCGCCGTCGGAAATGACCATAAACGGGTTGGCAACCCTCTCTCCCCCTCTAACTGGCACAGTCTCCCGCCCACCCATCCACCAGTGGGAATGGGGAGAGGCGGTCCGAATGCGAAAAATGAAAGTGAGTTTGCTATTGCGGCACCTCCTGCCACTGAGTCAGCAACAGCCAGCCAAGACGTGCAAGATGTCAGTCAACAGGAAAAGAGCCCGGAGCACCAGAGTCGCCGCCGCTGCCCTACTGGAGGCCGAAAACCGCTTCAGGATGGCGCTCCATTTCGAAATGGAGACTGCACCTTTCTCCTTTATTTGCCGTTGGTGCAACGCGCATAGCAGGTGGCAGGCAAACGACGGACCGAGCGCATATACGCAAGAACTTTTAGACAACATAAGTGTGCGGAGATAAATGATGTGATTGTGACTGTCATTTTGAATAATTGATATACGAAAGAGAAGACGGCAACGTCATCACAGCATACGCAGACAGAAGAACAAACACAGCAGGAAGAGCCAACACAACGGGCGACGCAAACAGAGGAATCTTCACCCCAAAATCTGATGATCAACCAAAGTACACGAATCAGCGAAATAATCGCGAAAGAAGAACGGCTGATGTTCCTCAAGAAACGTGTAGCTAATGAAAATATAAGACAGTGTCGTCAAGCCATGAATCGAAGCCAAAAGACCGGACCGCAGTAGATGGGCGTATATCATAAGAAGTTGATACGATATGTTATCAAAAGTATCCGGATTTCTCCAAAAACATACGTTTTTCGTATTACGTGCATTGTGCTGCCACCTACTGCCAGGTACTCCATATCAGCGACCTCAGGAGTCATTAGACACCGTGAGAGAGCAGAATGGGGCGCTCCGCGGAACTCACGAAATTCGAACGTGGTCAGGTGATTATGTGTCGCTTGTGTCACACAACTGTACGCGCTGTTTCCACATTCCTAAACATCCCTAGGTCTACTGTTGCCGTTGTGATAATGAAGTGGAAATGTGAAGGGACACGTACAGCACAAAAGTACACTGGCCGACCTCGTCTGTTGACTGACAGAGACAGCCGACAGTTGAAGAGGGTCGTAATGTGTAATAGGCAGATATCTATCCATTCCAGTACACAGAAATTCCAAATTGCATCGGGATCCACTGCAAGTACTATGACAGTTAAGTGGGAGGTGAGAAAAGTTGGATTTCAAGGTCGATTAACTGCTCATAAGCCACACATCACGCCGGTAAATGCCAAATGATACCTCGCTTGGTGTAAGGGGCGCAAACATTGCACGATTGAACAGTGGAGAAACGTTGTGTGGAGTGATGAATCACCGTACACAATGTAGCGATCCGATGGCATGATGTTGGTATGGCGAATGCCCAGTGAACGTCATCTGCCATACTGTATAGTGCCAACATTAAAACTCTGAGGCGGTGGTGTTACGGTGTGGTCGTGTTTTTCATGGAGAGAGAGGGCTTGCACTCGTTTTGCATGGCACTATCACAGCACAGGCCTACTCTGATGTTTTAAGCACCTTCTTGCTTCCCACAGTTGAAGAGCAATGCGAGGAAGGTGATTGCATCGTCCAAAGAAAACTGACGGCCACAAATGTCTGTCTTCAGCGCCCCAGAAAATGAAAATAGCATAGAGAGATATCCGGACCGTGTGGAGGATGCCAACGGCTTCCCAGCAAACATTTATGCAGTGCAATCAAAGCAACTGTGGCAACTTGTGGGCGGGCATTATGCTGCATCAGAATGATTCTGTTCGGCAATATTCCTGGGCTTTGGACCTGACGCCACGTTTGAAATTTTACACAGTTGTCACGTACTAATGAGTGCGCCATGAAGTCGAACCGCCCAGGAATGCTGACGGGCGGCATTACTCCGCTGCAGGATAGTACCTTCCCATAACTTGTAGAGGATGTTTAGACTACGCTGCGCAATTTTCACTGGGAAGCATTTACGTACCCTCAACAGTCTCGATCTGTCCCGACTTGATTTCCATATTTATGGACCGCTGAAGAAAGACACTCATGGCCGTCGATTTCTTTTGGATGAAATGGTTCGTGCCTGCATCCGCAAACATTTCTCCATGAAGACATTGACTATTTTGTCTCACAGTGGGATAAATCGTAACAGACCCGGCCGACACCCTCGAAATAATAAACATTTTACTTACTTTTCGTCCCTCTGCCTCTCTCCTTCTACTGCCCATTATATAAAACAGTTCTAAAAAATGTAGCACGGGCGGTGGTTTTTGACTCAGATACCTGGTTCGATTCAGATGGAGAAAGAAATTTTCAGCACCAGTGTTCTAGGTGGACAGAGGAGGGGAAGTTGCAGCGTAAGATTCCTCACCACCACGTTTTGTGCCAATATCCTGTTACAAACCTGCCCTCAACTTCTACAGAAGGGAAGTAACGCGACGCTGTTGATGTGGATCCGTACATCTTTTAATGAGTTTGGCACTTCTTTTGGTACCAATCTAGAAGGCCATGTTACGTATCAGCACCGTATTTCACCCCCTCCGTTCCCTCACTACCACAGAATATAAGCGGGAAACCACATTATACATACATTCATTATTGTCGCGTAAATTAAAGAGAGAGAAATCTCATACACCATATGAATGGGGGTCATTAATAGTGGGGGAAAGAAAATCTTTCTGGATAGGTGACTGATAGGTAAGACACTCTTAGGTAAAGTTTCAGTGTCATTCAACTATTTCATTTTTTGCATTCAAATGCAGTTCCCATATTTCCACTTTGTCCATGTTACCGTTTTGCCCGATGCACAAACTGACTTGCTTGTCTGTCCAAGCAAGTTCAGAAACTACTCTTAGCATTTACAGAATTGGATAATTCTTCAGAAGGAAGGCACGTCGTTCTTCCTATTCGTGGTTGCAACCAAGAGGATAAGAAACTCAAAGAAAAACATGTACTCACTAAAGTATTCTTGTATAGACAGTCATCTGGTTTTATGAGACCCAAGAGGAATTCTCACTCGGTCCAACCTCATAATCTCAGTAACACTTACATCCAACATATAATTGACGGTAGTGCGTATTTTAGTTTCTGTCTTTCTCTGTAGTGTTTACCCTCTATCAAAAAAAATGGTTCAAATGGCTCTGAGCACTATGGGACTCAACATCTTAGGTCATAAGTCCCCTAGAACTTAGAACTACTTAAACCTAACTAACCTAAGGACATCACACACACCCATGCCCGAGGCAGGATTCGAACCTGCGGCCGTAGCAGTCCCGCGGTTCCGGACTGCAGCGCCAGAACCGCTAGACCACCGCGGCTTTACGCTCTATCCGTCCCTCTAGTGCCATGGAAGTTATCCCTGGTATCTCAACACATGTCTCATTAGCCTGTCTCTTTTTCTTGTGTCTTTCTTCATCCGTTCGTCGAAAAATCCCTTCACTCTGTTTCTTACCACCGGGTGAGTTGGCGCAGTGGTTAGCAGATTGGACTGGAATTCAGCTGGACAGGAGTTCAAATCCGCATCCGGCCATTCACATTTAGATTTCCTGTGGTTTCCCTAAATCGCTCCAGACAAATGCCGGGTTGGTTCCTCTGAAGTGACATGGCCGATTTCCTTCCCCATTCTTGAAATAATCCGAATTCAACGTCATTCGAGACGGAGCGAAGTCTAACTTCCTTCGTCCTTGTTACATCACCCAATTTTCAAGATTCTCCAGCATCACATCTCAAGAGCTTCGAATCGCTTTGTATCCCGTTTCTCCACCATCCACGGTTCACTTCCACACATTGCTGGCCTCCGAACGTACATTTCTGATTTTTTCTAATTAAGCTCTATATTTATTCCTGACTGACAAATCTCTTAGTATCATTCTCTTTATCCGTGCTAATCTGCATTTTATGTCTGATTCTTTCCACATTGAATAAAATATATAACGGTTCAAAAAAAATTTCTTCACTTGAATAGCGACGTACTTACCATAAAAATTAGAGACTACGAAGTAGGTCCTCTTTGTTCAGTTTATTGTCATTCTACATTCGTTAGTGTGTTCATTCCATTCAACGTGTCCTGTAATTTTTCCTTCACTACCACTGAAGGCAGTAGTGTCATCAGCGAATATTACCATTGACACCTTTTTACCTTGAAATACACTCCTTAACTGTAGTGGCGTAGCAAGACAGCCACGCCACTCGGGGGTAGCCGAAAGGCACGCGTTAAGCTCACGCAGATTGGCGTGAGGTCTGGAACACGGTAAAGTAATTATCCTATAAAGAAAAGAACGTAGTTCTTGGAATACTTTAGACCACAATTGTAGAACATCTCTCGTTACTGTACAGGCTTCAGAATATTAATTATCAAATGCTATGGCGCCTTGCTAGGTCGTAGCAAATGACGTAGCTGAAGGCTATGCTAACTATAGTCTCGGCAAATGAGAGCGTAATTGTTCGTAATCCATCCCTGGCAAAGTCGGCTGTACAACTGGGGCGAGTGCTAGTACGTCTCTCTAGACCTGCCGTGTGGTGGCGCTCGGTCTGCTATCACTGACAGTGGCGACACGCGGGTCCGACGTATACTACCGACCGCGGCCGATTTAAAGGCTACCACCTAGCAAGCGTGGTGTCTGGCAGTGACACCACATTAACCTTCCTTTTATTTCTGTCACAGCTCTTCGATGTACGTTGCACAGTAGGGGCAGAAACTATATCCGTCTGACACCCTTTAATCCGTGCACTTCGTTCTTGATCTTCCATTCCCATTGTGCTCACTTTGTTGTGTATGTTGTGTATTGGCCGTCTTTTCTTATAGCTTACACGTAGTTTTACCAGAATTTTGAACATCTTTCATCATTTTACATTGGGGAACGCTTTTTGTACATTGACAAATCCTTTGAATCCTATAAGTTGAATTTTTAAATGTTTTGCTTCCGTTTTCGAGCTTAGTGTCAGAACTGGTGCCTTTGAAATGCGGCAAACCATCTTTATTTTTTACTTCTCATTCACTTTTCATAGGCAAATCTGATGTAACCTCTGTTCAAGTCACACACAGCGAATAACCCCTTTTCGATTCAAGTAACAAATTGATAACAGTGATTGTAGAGGCGATATCATGCCATTCTCCCTTTTGAATCTTAATCAGTGAAGTGAATTGCTGTATGGGTAATTTTCTGTGGGTGATGTTTTAGAGCTATCTATAGTAGCTGAACACGCACGTTTGCACGCAAACAGGAGGTCTCGGTAAGGCAGACATCTCTTAGGACAACGTCCGGTTCTCAGAAGTCAAACGTCTCCCATCCACACTGAAGTGTACCTAACTCTTCCTACAATTTTTGGCGCAGCGAACAGAAGTTTTTTCCTTTCCTACGGTCAGAGAAAACAGGGCTGGTTGTCCTAAAGAACACAGTTTTGGCGAAGATTTCATGCCGCAGGAATGACTTGGCATTTGAGTGTATGATTTCTAGGGAAGCCAGCAAATTGGAGATGTCTTTTTTCTCAGCATCTGGTGTGAGAATTTGCAACAACTGAACAGTTACGCCTTTGGCTTGAAATTATCGTAACGTTTTCGAATTGTTGGATATAGTCACTAGGTGTGAAACAGAAAAATAGACTTTGAACTACTTAAACCTAACTAAACGAAGTACATCACACACATCCATGCCCGAGGCAAGATTCGAACCTGCGACCGTAGCAGCATCGCGGTTCCGGATTGAAGCTCCTAGAAGCGCTCGGTCACCTCGGCCGGCCTTAGTCCACAGTTGAAGTTAATTGGTATCTTTAATTGTTGCTCTTGGCATCTGTACGAGCATTCCATATTTTTTACCTGTATCGATATTGTTGGCGCTATAGATCTGCAATGACGGTATGTTAGTGAATTCAATCTATACCATTCTGAAGTCCCAGTCACTTTTACCTATAAAACGAGATGAAGAACAACTTACAAGTCGTGAAGACCTGGCTTCGATCCTTAAATTAGACATCACTACCATTCGACTAGGACTGTTTTGCACATCCTCAAAATTGCCGTGTTTGCCTTTCAATATGTATTTGTTGATACCGTTAAGTTTGCCACTAAATGTCCGTTTTGCGTTTCCCACCAACGAGAAGGATTTAAGTTCTTGGTTTGTGAAAGATATTCATCTAAATATCCAACGCTTTCGTTGTGAGTGGACGATACCGTGAAGAAAGACAAGATGTTACGAAGTGCGAAGCCTATCTCAACCGGTAATCCAACTTGCGAAAGGTCCCGGTCGAATAATGAATGCTGCTGAAGTTTTTCTTAAGCACTTAAAGTCAGCTTCATATTCGGTCACTGAAAAGGGAAGTAACAAAATTACTTCAGCGGTTCATATCCTAAACACCACTATAGTTTACGGCAAGTTGACGACTACTCGTGTCTGAACAAACTCTCAAGGCCTAGCAGATGTGTCTTACCTTTTCTTGCAGAGCCTTCAGAGTACGAGTTCGGTGCCTCAACCCCAACCGGACTGAGTTCTTAATTTTTTGTTTTTATCTTTCGAGTTAATCCCCTTGTCCTGCCTGGCAGCAACAAATATGTCACTCTACAAATATACTTTACTATAAAAATTACAAATATGTCAATAATAAAATTGTAACACGCCACCCACCATTAATTAATTGTAACTACTTGATTGAAAACTGAAGGTCGGGAGTTAAAATAAATTTGTGCTAATCGACTGCATCTGTCATCACATTACAAGACTCTCCCATCAGGCAGTGGTAATAAATTGCGTTTGCGTGGAGTAAAGCGTGGTAACTCAAAAGTAATTTCTATCGACTGACCCAGGCGTAATGCGAAGTGCGAGAAGAATTCTACAATACAAGGCCCATGAAACCCTCGTGGAAACTTAAATTTGTTGGATCACGTCGGCAATCAGTGGCCGGAGCGGGCGCAGTATCACCGAATACAGCGTGGCGGAGCGTCGTCGTCATGTGGACGTCGACCGACCTCGTGGTGCTGCAAGGCTGCGCTCGTCTATTCACTCCTAGCTATCTTGCTCAGTACATAGAAAATGGAACGATTGAGCTTGGAGATAGCTGAACCAAAACTTTGTAAGTCCTAAACTGCAGAGATGCTCACTCTTTCTCAGGCAAGCTGAGTAAACAACGCCACGTCCGCACTCTATGCAAGCTGGGAACGGAAGACCTCTACGGAGACTTCTCACAGTCCGCTCTTCGCCTCGGTTTCCCCTCCAGCAAAATCACTTACGACAATTGCAGCGCAAGTCGCGTTAATTATGCGTCGCTTCCCAGCGCCGACCAATGCCTACTCTGGGAAGTGAACAAATTCCCACAAAATTTCCCTTCCTCTCAACTTCTGCTATATAGCTCCTCCCAGGCCACCCATCAAGGTTAGCGTCTGCACAAACAGCAAGTTTTCCGGAATTCTGACTCCCACGAGAGTACTTCAAATTCCTTGGTCCTACGTTCCCATCAGAGGCCGGTGTATTTCATTCTGTCGCTCTTCCCCTGGTTTGCTTCAGACTCTGCGGACCGTGAATTCAGCGTGAAGTTGCTATAGTCACGAACACGCATATTTTGACCTCTGTTGACCGCTCCCCCATAGCTTTGCGTGGCTTTCTCGCATGTTTCACAGAAAACGGGATGACGGACATTTATCAACAGGCGTACAAGTTCTCCGTCTGTTTCCCGGTACACCAGCATGGAGTCGGGGTCAACCACCCACTCACTGTCACTCATCGTTACCGCTTTCTCACAGCTTGAGCCGCCCTAAGCTGCCTATTGTCGCTTCCCTTCGCCGTTCCCCCGCCAGCCACGGTCAACTCTAAATGTTTCCCTGGGGTAAACTAGCGTCCAGTAAATCGACTCGTTTCCACAAAGTTTTCATGTCGTGTGAATTACTTAAAAACCATCACCCGACATTATTTATTCCAATACGTCCATACCATACCCTCTACAAGATGCATTGTGCCTTGTCAGTCATTTTTTTTGTTCACGTAATTCACATTGATCGAACAGTAGAGCTGATCTTTAATGACCTCATGTAAGGGGCATAGTTCTTGCCATCTTACAAAATACATTGTATTTCCTATTTTTAATAATTATAAACAAGGAGAAATTATGTTAAACGGTATGTTACTTGTTGTGGAATCTTCTCTCTGCTATTCTTCATAACATCACTGCACTGCACTGAAAGCAGTAGTACCTGCACTGGGAGGCGATGTGTTGTGATTAGGAGGATGAAGTGGTGCCGTCAGTAGCCGTGTGGCTATCGAGGTTGTGGGTTCATATGTGGGTATGTGTCAACTCTGAAACATTTAATTTTTCATGTAATTAGTGTTGGCGTATCTCGTCAGTGCATTCAATGGAAGAGTAAGTATTTCACCTAAGCCCCCCGAACATGAAAGATACCGGTACCTTCCGAAACATGTATCGTGGAGAGTAAGTGGATGCCGAAGGTCGAACATACTATTGCCGGTTCAGGTTGGCACACTTCACTATTTCATCCGCAGAGAGAAACAAATTCACAATGAAATATTAACTGGACGGAAAACCGAAACCTGCCACGCACCGATTACTCTGTCAATCCTTTTTGTGAGTGCGCATGTGTGCAGGGGGCTCTCCACACCTGGATGTAGAGGGCATCCACACGAGAAGTTGGAACCAGATTTTGACAGTACATGAAAACTGGTTAACTGTGTCAGTAAATTACATTATACGATCGGCATTGCAATGTACTATTTTACTTTTGATGTCTTAGTAAGAATTTTCCCATACAGGGCATTGTTAATTATTTTATGATACTTTAAGACGATCAGAAGACCGAAGCCGGTAGTGAATACAGATTTATTTGCGATAAATTCTCGGTGGTTTTGAATGAAAACTTATACGACCTTTGTTATGAAGTAGTTAAATGAGCACTACTGTCTTGCACAAGTGGTTAACGTGCTGTTACCGGTACCATTTGCACCAGCTCTTCAACAACAGGATTTAGGAGAGAAAAAGATTATGGGGGGGGGGGGGGGGCGGAATGCCGTTTTGTCTCTTAAGAGTGCGAGGTCATACTGCAAAAATGTCGAAATTGTGGCAAACAACCTGGACGTTTTAAAAAAGAAACTTGCATTTCTTTTGGATGAAGGTAACTTGTGTTGCGGGGGCGCTCGACATCACGGTCATCAGCGCCCTGACGAAAAGTCAAGATGAAATCTCATGGGAGGGGACGAAGGCCGTCCCCACAAACAGAGCAGTTTGCCTCCCTTCCCCACTCTGTTTAACTCTTGTATCGGTATCTGCGAGGACGGTGGGCATATCTCCAGCGAGACCAAATTTCCTTTGGAGTGACTCTCGTCCATGGAAAACTACGCTATGGGAACGGAAAACAGACAACTTTAAGAGCTTTTGAGGGTTCCTTTGATTTTCCAAGTTTCAGGACAAGGTACACAAAGGGAGATATCAACAGTCTGCTCTTCTCGAAAGTGAAATTGATATTGCGGGTGGACAATCCTTCCGACCCTATAGTGAATAAAACTCGATGTAGTCCATTTCTCTTAGTAACGAGGGGGAAAATTTTTTAGATGATTGAGGGTAATGTGGAAAATGGCTCTGGGCACTATGGGTTATCAGTCCCAGGATTCGAACCTGCGACGGTAGCGGTCGCACGGTTCCAGACTGAAGTGCCTAGAACTGCTCGGCCACACCGGCTGGATGGTAATGTGGATACTTCAGAGGTTCTACCTCCCATAATTCCATTCTTGCTTCGGGTGGATTGTCAGTATGTCACTGGTGTTCATGAACCCTCAGTCTCAGGACAGTTGATACATAATCGGCCAGTGGATACATAATCGGCCAGTGGATACATAGCATGGCCAGAATGTTTATCCTGCCAACACTATTGCCGTCCTGACTACGGATGTTTCGGGAAACAACGCCTGTCAACTACTTTAACGTGGCAGGTGATGTGGACCTTATACAACCAATTGTAAGCCTGTACGTCTCTTTTAGTGCCTTGTTTGGTGTGTGCTGAATTGTACCAAACTGCCGATTATCTTGCTTAGGATGATATTTCTGTGGTGACAGTAATCATGACTCCAGAGCGTACCGAACCACAATCGATAAGCCGCGCTTGAAACAACAGCTGCGCACTGAAGAGAGCTGTCCGCCGAGTGTTTGGAGATCCTCGGTATTGTTAGTACTGAGGCCGCAGCTGCCAACCCATGGGCATCACTTGTGTAGTTAGCGATTTGTCGATGCCTCGCTAAATACCGGAACACTCAGCTACGTCGGAAAGTTCTCTTCAGTGCGCCGAGTCGTGTACAGCCTCCAGTTACCGCTGAGTCTACAAGCTGCAGTGTTCGTCCGTCGTCTCCGAGACTCAGGCTTCGTTGGGCAGCTCTGGACTACGTAGCCATCACTCAGAGGCACAGTGACAGTACTTTAATGCTGCTTATTATTAAATGTCCAGCACAATTAGATGTTTGAAATTACCTCATATTCAATAAAAGTCATTTTGTTTTAGGGGACTTGTAGTAATACTTTATTACCAATTATTGGGAATTTTCTGATTGAAGGTAACCTACGTTGTCCCCTGGATTCCCAAATTTTTGTAACTTCTCCTGTCAGTCGTGTAATGTGTCCATGCTACTTTTAAGTCAGTGTGTGATCAAGTGTAAGAACTAGAAAATTTAAACAGGGTTTAGCGTCCTACAGTATTCCCTGCCAAGAGGAATCTGACACACAAAGTTGGACTTAAAGAATGTAATTAAATTTTTTTACAGTGAGAATTTACTTCACTCAAAGCCGGTAAAGCATTATTGAGGTGAACTTCCATTTCTTCAAAGGACGTCATTTCCATAACGCATTTTTCAGACATCGCCAAAGACTGAGTTCTTCCTGAAAGCTATACAGAATCTTCTGTTCCCATTTAATTCTTCATTAACTGAGGCGAAATCATAGTTCTGAGTAACGTAAGATTTATGGGTTTGACAAACACGTCGAGGTGACAAAATTCATGGTATATCTCGTAATATCATGTCGGACTTCCTTTTGCCCTGTTGCAGCATCTCGACGTGGCATGGACTCAGAAATGCAAGGCCTGTGCAAAAATATTGATCCATGCTTCCTGTATAGTCCACCATAATTGCGAAAGCATTGCCGGTAACGGATTTTGTGCACGAACTGACTCTTCTAAGTCCCATAAATCTTCGATGGGATTTATGTCGGGTCATATGGGTACCTAAATCAATCGCTCAAACTGTCCAGAACGTTCTTCAAACCAACTGCGAAAAACTGTGGCTCAGTACTGTGTCGCGTTGACATCCAAAACTATTTCAACATTGTTTGGAAATGGTTGTATTCGCTACATTTTCCCAGTCTTTCATGGACTACATGGAGATCATTTGCAGCCAGTCAATATTCGGTTCATTTGTACCAGAGGACCTAGTTCCTACCATGTAAACACGGCCCACACCATTGTGGAGCCACCACCAGCTTATCAGCGCCTTGTTCACCAATTGGGTCTATCGTTCCGTAGAGTCTGTGCCACACCTTTAACCTACCATTAGCTCTTACAAACTGAAATTGAGATTTATCTGTCCAGGTCACGGATTTCCAGTGATTTCCACTGTGCGACGTCTAGCTTTCTGCAAGAGGCAACGGATCATGACGTGTTGTGGTCGGTTTAGAACCTGCCACAGATCTCAAAGTAGTGGCGAAAAAACAAAATGTATGGTTGTTTCTGCTGTAACACTTTGTCGCAGTTTGAAACATCGGCCGTGTACACAGGGTCACAGGGAGCGCCTCTTGCTACTTACAGTGTTGTCTGTGGGATACAGTCATCCTCCTACAGTACAGGTGATGAATAAACTGGTCCATGTAGTGGATCAATACGCACACAAGCGGCATTTATTTTCGATATGTGGGAGGAGAGAGATACAGTAAAAATCGAGTTCTCTATCGGATGAAGTTAGTTGAGCTTTTATAGTTCGTAATTTTTCCATCGTGGATGGATTAGAATAACGATGATAGGGCCCATTCACGTCTGTCACCCCAACATTCTGAGATTCGTGGCTCTATAGTACCTGCCTGTAGTTTGGAGAAGCACCACACTGCAGTAGCAAAATCCACGTCTCTCTCTCTCAGTTCCCGTTTCCGTCGAATGGTCAAAACACAGTTCTGTCGCAGTAACTCAGCTTCGCCTATTTCTACATGGGTTTCGGAAGGTGGTAGATATAGTTTCCTCCAACTTCTACTCAGTTCCAACTTTCATTGGAACGATCACATGCGCAAAACTGCAGGGATGGTAGCGCAGAGTCAGAGGGGTATTGCACGATGCGGAGGGGCTACCTAAAACGAGGCGGGAATTTTACTGTAGCAGATAGGTGACTCGTTTCAAGATATGGGAGTGCCAGAAACATGATTCACTTGTGGCCGTACTCTTTAAGACGTCTGCATAGGATCGAACACAGGTATGTAGTTAAATGGAGAGACTTTTCCAAATCATAGACATTTCTAGTGGATATAGTGTAGCACTAGAGATCTGAAAAGCTAGTGTGCATTTCTTACGCCCTCAATCACCACACCATATGCTAATGTTTGTGGTCCTTCTGAATCACTTATCGCCTATAACTCAGAGATTCTGCGATATATCTACTGACATGGTATCGAGACAGAATACGTTACAAATACTGGAGAAATATCTAGTGGGGTTGGCGTAAGGGGGTTGCAAATAGCGGTTTCGTACCACGTTCCTTAGCCGAATCACATTCAAAGTTTAACGATTCTACCACGAGGTTGCATCGTGAGCTACGTGTAAGCAGGCCGCTGGTCTGATAATACATGACCGTCTCGGTATTTGTCTGGAAAAACAACTTAATTCGTGGGTAATACCACACGTGGTTTTATGAAGTCGATACAACTTTTAACATGGATACTTGTGTGTACATGTAGAACCAAGACCGCTTGTTGCAGTAACATACAGCAGTTGTTGGGATCGGGTTTTTTTTAAATTCTGGCGATTTGTTAAACGATTAACCCTCTCTAAGACACAGTGGTACCACTCGCAAGAAAAACTTATACTGACCGAAGATCAATTATGGGTGGACATGTATCATTACTTCGTATCGCCAGTGATCAGTTATCGACGAAGTATTATGCTTAGTAGTAGGGGGTGCATGATAGGTTTGCCATGAGCATCAGGCTTGTAAAGTATGTGTTTGTGTTCCGACATGTGCAAAGGAAATGACTATCCATTCGTAAGGAAGGTATGGATTTGACGTCGAGTACTATGATAGCGACATACTCTTCCCTTCCCTGTGTGCTTGATATCGGCAAGTACTCGAAAATGGTATAATATTATGGCAAAACATACGAAAATACATGTATTCTTGTTATCCCAGAGTCTGTAGATGGGTGTAGAAAAGGCAAGCAAGCAGGTCCAGACCAGAAACGTTCCCCTTCGGCACAAATGCGTTACTGAGCCCGAAATTGTAGAACTGTTCTGAGAGTGACTTGGGCCTACTTAGGGCGCTCTGGTCACCCGCCGGGGTGGATGACCGCCGACCTCACAGGGAAGTATCTAGTGCTGCGAGGAGTGTATATGGTGTTGTCCGTCTTCATGGCATATGTATACGAATGATGTAAAAGGCCTGATTTTGTATGGTGCAGGATATGAATTGTATGTTTACTACATTGACATGGTACGCGGTGATATATTGCTGGATTGGAGATCTGTTTCACACTCTTACTCAATTACACTGCTCTCCCACAGGACAGCAGCTCGAATTTCAGAGTCTTTCCGTATTTGGCGATCCGTAGGCCTCATTACAGGGTTTAGTTGTCGGTGCAATATGGTGATCTGTACAAAATACAATCATAATGCTCTATTCATTCACGAGACATCCATTGTGCTGGGATACAGTAGCGTCTACTAACTGATTCGAAGAACATGGGTACAAGGTATGTACGGAAAGTTCCGAGAAAGCAAGTTGAAGCAGACCATCCATCTCTGATGGGGATGCCGTCACTCATCCGCCACTGTGGCTTTAGGACATCTCCAGACCTGTAGCTATAGGATACCGAAAAATCCGGCCATTTATCTCTTCTGTAAGACAGCGCTTTGAATTTTGTTTGCATAATTGTTCTGATTCCCCCTCCCCACTGACTTTGGTAAGAGAGCACTCTCTAAGCAAACAACAGGAATGCTTTTATGATTCACGAGAAACACCGTTAGCGTGCACAGGCTTTTAGCCGTGAGAACTTTAAACGTTTCTGAGGCATATATTGATAGCAAGATGAACATTTTGCGTGATGTGTCAGCCAAACTGGGTACACATACACGGCTAGATGCAGCTTGCATGTCCTGTTAGGATCGCTAGGAACAATGTAACCTGTCCTATTCTGTGACGTCAGTATCCGGAGGTATACTGTCAGCAATGGTGAACACACATGCTGCCTAGAAACGTCTCACGTATGGGACCAGCATGAGCGCGCTTTGGAGTTCTGTGACGTCAGTATAACTCTAAAAGAACTCTAACTGTTTACCCTAAAATTGATGCAACTTTCACCTTCTTGCTGTAGGCAGCAGCAGCAGCAGCAGCAGCAGCGCGAGAGAGCGATGGCTCGCGCTGGCCTGCGTCCGGTGTTTGCTTGCCGCGGCGTCGGTGCGTGCACACCCTTGGAGCGTCTTCGCTCTGTAAATAGGTCTTAGCTCCCATCCAGTCGCGTCAGCGATGATGCCTAGGTGATCATGTATTTCGAAAGGAATTTGTCAGGTGTCTAGTATGAAAGGGATGCCACCACCTAATGCTGGAGGGACCTGAATGGGCACCTATGCGTCTCTAGGCAGCTGATGGCTACATCGCCATTTCACAGGGCCCATCAATGCACCCAGATACTGGCATATAGGTCGGGCATCAGGTGGCCAGATGTGTTTTTTATAAGCAATCTTGTTTAAACTATATTCCATCGATTTAACCAACCAGTAGGATGCTGAAAATTAAGAAGAACTACCCCATACACGTGAAGAATACTAATTCAATTGATTTGCATAAAATTTTTTATATCAGTGTGGTGTAGCGGTTCAATGAATAAGGGGAGTGAGTGAGTGAGTGAGTGAGTGAGTGACATGGAGCAGAACAGCAGGTTAAGTGCAGAACATTAGGTTAATTTGTATAATTTTTATGCATTTGAACCAATTTGAACACACACAGTGCAGTACCGAACATTACATTATGCAACCTGTTTGACCCATTAATTCCTTCTTACAAGGCCTACATGTTTCCAATCAGCAGCGCGTGACGATTAAGAGAAATCCAGCCCCACAAACTGATTTTTTTATAGATAAATAATACGCCCTTGAATTTCCTGTTATGAGATCCTCTCCACCAATATACATATGTTCCATACACTGCCTTGAACCCCATAAATTGTTTAAATAAACAATATTCCACACACTAAAATCGAATTCCCTCCAAATGATCGATCAACTGAGTCGTTTTCCCACCAATTTCTGGGAGGGTGGGGAGAGGTTAATGAATTTATCAATTTCATTGACTACATAATTAATTGATTAGAGTGAGCGGTGCAATTCCAGTAAGTCAGACCTCAAAGCAGCAAGGGTGGGGGGGGTGGGGGAGGGGGAACAATAGGCTGACAAGGGAACCTCCCCATCGCACCCGTCACGGCGCTCCTGAGCTCACAGTATCCTTGATGTTGCATATGTTGCGCATGGACTACTCAGCTTTTACATTTTGCTTCTTTTTTTCATAGTTCCACACAAGTTCTTTCTATTTTCTCGATTGATCTGTGTTCAGTTTTTCAAGGTCTATCCACAATGCCAACTTACAGCTAAATCTGAGGGGGGTGCGATGGGGAGGTTCCCTTGAGAGTACATGTCAATCAAAGGAGAACAATAGTTTTGCCCCTGAGTGCATACCTGCGACTGATGTAGGCAATCCACACTAACAAAATGAACTGACGCTGCTTTACGCTGCTTTGCTCTACTACTACTACTACTACTACTACTACTACTACCGAGTTATTTCAACAGTCATCATCGAGTCGTATAACGGAGCAGAGCGTGTGCAGTGTTGTTTATGATTTCATGCCCAGAGACAATACAGGACTAAATATAGCAGGCCACCATCTCAAAGACAAACGGTTGTTAATTGCTGCAACTATTTCACCGAAACTGGATGTGTGTGTCTTAGACAGCAGGGAAACCCTGACCCAGTGTCCTGGGTCAACTGTAACTTGCGCATCGTACCGGGACATGCTTGAGTACTTTCTGACATAAGTACAGAGTTTATTTTCCAGGAAGATGTCACATCCGCATATTATCATCATGAAGTTATCGCTAATGCTCGTCAATCTGATTGTCTATCGTATTTGGTCAGGCTGAGAGAAATCCAGAAAATTGTAAGAGCAGCAGCTCGTTTCGTCACAGTTTCGTTTAGTAAGAGCGAAAGCATCATAGAGATTCTCATTTAACTCCTGTAGTGAAGGCTACAAGTGATGTGTCAGTCACCACTGTGTCATCCGCTGTTAAAATGCTGAGCATGCCTGTCCCTAGAAGAGTCAACCAATATAACGTTTCCCACTACGTAGAACTGGCGACAATACCGTGATGGCAAGATTAGAGGGATTCGAGCATACCAACAAACGAAGTCCACTCGCCAAAAGAAGTATTGCTATCAAACAGGATTTGATATCAGGAAGGAACTTTTGTGTTGCATGTATGGAGCAAGGTGTTGTATGGAAGTGAAGAACAGACTGTGAGAAAGCGTTAAAAGATAATCATCGAGGAGTTTGAACTGTGGTGCTGCAGCAGGGTGTTTAAAATTAGGTGGGTTTACAAGATTAACTTCTCGTTTTTCTGCAGAATTGGCGACAGCAAGAACATATGGAGCGCAATGACAAGAAGATGTGACGTGAAGTCAGGAAATGGGCTGAGTCGTTAGAGAATAACCTCCATATAACAACTTCCGGGACACGAGAGGGAACTGTAGAGTGTAAAAACTGTACCTGGAGACAGAGACAGGACTAAAGCCAACAAGTAAGTGAGGACGATGACTGCAGGTGATACTCTTAGATACGGTCCGCCAAGAATTCCCCTCACTTGATAAACTATTCATCTCAATCATCCCCAAGATTGATAGAGAAAAACGTCGTTCTCTCCACGTCACTGGAACTTTAAAGAGTTGGTAGTACTGGTAGGTAATTTGAGCAGAAGGTGACTTGCATTCTGCTGCAACTGCTTTGTGTACTGTCACAGGTCGGTGCATATTTGAGTAAAGTTTTAACTAGGAGGGAGATTGTAACGTTTCCTGGAAATGTTCTTCGATTATACCGTAGGCGCATCCTGGACTGGGAGTTGCTCTGATGAGAGGTGAATGAAGAAAGGAAATGTAGGTGAGCGATGGACTGTCTATGACGTTAAAAAAACGACGCAGAAACGGGAGGCTCCAATCATTTCAGCCGCTTTTGAAGGACGTCAGTGCAGTGCGTAGTTCCATCTGCCACTGATTTAGGTGCTGAGTCATTAAGAGAAGTTACTCTCTCTTGTAGGCTCCTCTGTGACGGTAAAACGGAAGTGAGGGCTCTCAGCAGACGAGCGTGGGCCTCCTCTTGTAGCGCCCCTGAGGGTCGCTGCTCAAAAGAGTCAACGCGGCTCGCTTTTGCAGCGGAGGCGGCGACACACGGAAAGCGGAAGCAGTAATCGCGGGCACACCGTGTGTAAACGCCTGGGAGCACGCAGCGTTTCGGGACTCTGGACTCGCCTCGTGCACGAACTCGTTACGCGTGTCTGGCAGAAGCCGAGTCTGGCGTTAACGTCACGTCGACGACCAGGTCATTAGCGACGGAATACGAATTCGCACTCGAGGAGAAAGCGGAATGGAATCGCCGGTGTCTGTTTCAAACGAACCACCACGGTATTTACCCTGAGCTATCTAAGGAGATAAAAGTAAAGTTTATGGCACATGCCCGTTACCTGGCTGCCCTCCTGATTGCAGGTACGAAGAGCAGCCTTTCTTCGCCATGACGCTAGGAGGAGCCGCCTTTTACCCCCAGGGAAAGATGACCTAAGATGTTGAGTCCCATAGTGCTGAGAGCCATTTTTTTTTATAAGTCCCCTAGAACTTAGGTTAGTTAGGTTTAAGTAGTTCTAAGGACATCACACACACCCATGCCCGAGGCAGGATTAGAACCTGCGACCGTAGCAGTCCCGCGGTTCCGGACTGCAGCGCCAGAACCGCTTGACCACCGCGGCCGGCTAGGGAAAGATCCCAGATGTTCATGTGATAGCAGGCTGAGCAGATCTACTCTCGTCCTGAAGGGACTGGAATTGACAAAAATTGTCATCCTTACCTGGTAATGAACTCGGGGCCTCTAGGGTTAAGGAAACCAATGGAAACCTAAATCTGGATGGGTGGACGGGGATGTGACTGAACTGTCCACATGAGAATTACTCTAGTGCCTTAACACAACGTCTGTTTATATTTAGCGGGGTCACCGCGTTTACAGGCAGTGAGTGCCATTGCCAAACGTTTTGAGGACCATTCATTCAGATGTCTTAAAATTAGACAATATGGTACATAAAGCTGAGTAGTGTTTTCACACGTTCTTACTATGAAAGAAACTCCATATATTAAAACGAACTTCATCTATTCTTGATACGTCCATGTGTAAAACACATGTGAGTAAATAGACCTTGAGAGTCCTAACAGTGGCTTTGGACGGGTTTGTGTAGTTTTCTTACTGAAGACGCAAACGTATCCTGCATTGCGCGGAAATCGCACGGTGGGAGGCAGGATGCGATCGTCCGATAATCCGTTCCTCAAGTTTCGCACAGCAGTGCACTGCACCTGCCACAGTCTAAGGACCACCTAGATAAAATGCTTTGTTACTTTAACTACTCGTTAGAAGTGAACGAAAAGCCCGTCAGCACGCTGCCACAGATCTCCCAACAGTGCACAGAAAGTTTGACGTCACATGGCGTAACTGCAGCACCAGATGGGTCTGGCCTCGCAACACAAGCAATTTTCCCGTGTCTTCAGAGACACTGTCTCACAGTCAGCGAGCATTTATGGTGCACTGTAGCGATCTTCTTCATTACAGTACGACCTGGAGACGACATATGTGTGACTTTATACAGGAAACTAGGAGGAGGAAAATGTGTGACGGCTGCAACCCTGAAGTTCGGAATTTCTTTGCTCTCAGCTTTTTTAGGTGCATGGGTTCAAATGGCTCTGAGCACTATGGGACTTAACATCTATGATCATCAGTCCCCTAGAACTACTTAAACCTACTAACCTAAGGCCATCACACAACACCCAGTCATCAGGTGCATGGGGAGCGTTCCGAGCCACAGGCACTGCTGCCAGAAGCATAGGAGGAGGTCCACTACACTACAGCAGCGGATGACCGCTACATCGTGCAAGAAGGGCCCCCCCATGTCAAAAAGCAACCACATTGGAAAGGAGGCTAAAGCGCGCAATCTCCCGCTGCACAGTACCACGGAATCTTCTAATATTCTTATTTAATAAGAAAGTGTGTGATAGCATCTTGCTGAGAATTAGAGACGACTGCACGCCAGTAATCCTGTGATACTCTTCAAACAGTTTAACTGCCGCGTTCAAAAACATGCTGCCGGTGTGGAAACGCGACACGCCCTTTAGAGACTGGCGTGAAATCGCGTTTCCTGTACACTGGATGAAAACGCTTACTGGCGCATTGAATGCTGGCGACAGCAGCACACAGACTGGGCGCCAACTGCGGCCGAACAAAGCGATGTGGCCTCCGGTGTGGCGCAGCGTCCCACAGAGGGCCCGCCGGGCCGTGACGTCATAAATGACAGCTCGCTGCGTTCTGTCCTGTGCGGGTGTCGGGGCTACAGCATGTGCAGAATCGGCCCGCTCCCTGTACTGTGACAACGCGAAAAGCGAATCGCTGACCTACACAATAACTGACTACAGCAAAGGCTGAAGGAGGTCACGATAGATTGTATGCTTCTCCATATAAATTATTATCGTTCACAGTGACTACACTGACGTAATTCGCTTCCTTCTCATTGCGTTTGAGACATTTTTATTTGTTCTGTATACTGAAATAAAGTTGATAGCTTGGAATGCTTGGTTAGAAGTGCCAGAGGCTCTGATAGTCTTGATGTTGCCATGTATCTTATACTGGTCCTTACGATGAACATGGTGGATTCCATAGGACAAGTGTCTCATCCAACAACAATTTGAAATAACAGCAACATAATTCCACGCCTAAGTCAACCTCTCCATCTGAGAGTTTCACTTTGACTCTACGTCCTCGTTACTTGCTTAATTTTTCTAATCTCTGAAAGGCTAAAAACTGCAAATGAAGGCAGAGAAAAATGTCAGTTTTTCCAGTCAATCAACTGCTTTAGAGCCACTCAATGTAGTTCTTCCGCTGATACCGCGAAAGCATGTGAGGTGCAGTAGTGAGTGATGCGTGGCACCGCCTGCACCACCCACCTGCAGTCACAGCTTGGACAGTCCCGCCACCCACAGCTACAGAGAGCGGCAGCTGTTCACTGGTTCGATTCAATTTGCAGCAGAAGCTGTGAAGGGACAGAAGGGCGGGAGTCTGGTTGAAAATCCTGTGGTCACCTCTTAACAAAAGCGTCTAGCGAGTTGAAAACCGGACTGTCAATCACAGAATTGAAAGCGCTGCCTAACAGGCCAATGGCGGTTCTCCAGGCTGATAAACGACATTTCAGTCTTAATATAAAACTTGTTGAATGGAACAGTAACACAGGTCGCATTCTGATCCGTAGCCTAGTCAAAGCCTTATGTCTTTTACTCGTACATGAGATGAATTGACGCTCACCGGTAGCCAGAGGACACATCACGCCGAGATTGTTTGAAGGAATGTAATGCGGAGGGTGCACCACGACGGCTGTCCAGGCTAGTCCCCACCACAAAGATGGAAGACCAAATAAAATTAGTGTGAAAATTCCTACCACAGATTCTGGTTGCCTACAAAATTTCAAGCTTTTTGGTAACAATCTCAGAACAGAAGCATCATTGATTTCAAGTTTTATGACTTTCTTATTTTTTGCCAGCCAACGAGTAACACCGATGGATTGCCTACATGAAGTATCACCGAATGAAGGGGAAAAGAAAGTCAAATGTAGCACCCACGAACGTTTATAGTATTTCCCCATCTACAGCACTATCTGTGTTACCTAAATGGGTTGTGTGGGAATTAAAGTTGAAACGACGTGGTGGAGGCACAGCAATTTCTCCCTCCTTCGAGGAACTTGCGCCCAGAAAGGTGTCCCAGCTTGAGAGCCAAAGACACAATGCTGACCACCGGAGGGGAAACTGCGCCAACAGCTCGTTTCCTCCTCTTGCAGGAGCATATTTGTCAGCTGCAGACTCTCACAGCAATGCGTCGTTCGAGTTTACAAATAGCAGACAGAGGCACTGTCCAGCCCCAGTCAGTTACTGATCTTGTCGCACATAGGAGTGAGACTTACCGCGATTCTGAATGATTTTTCTCATTAAGAGAGTATTGCAGGGCGATCTGTTTTAATGGTTAAAAACCAGTCGAAAGCCAAGTTTGCACAAACATTTTTTATTCAGGAAAACTGAGACCTGAAGATGACAAAGACTGTTGAAACCAAACATCTTTCTGTAGTAAATCTTGTTCATTTCACGCTGAAATTCATGCACAAAAGTCGAGTGGTTAAAACTGAGCACATTAAATATTTTAGTGGCGACAAAAGTTTACAAATAGACAAGGCACCCTGCCCAAAAGGCCACTTCTATGTCATGTGCTATTGTGTACCGTATTCTTACACATATTGCTCACAAATGCTTGTTACATCTTTACCGCCATTCTTGTAAGCAGGTATTGCCTTCTACCATACTGGGAGTAGTCTCGTGGTAAGACAGTTGGTGCGCATTTCCTAATGAGAAAGATGCTAGCCAAATAGACTAAGGCAGTTGCTTTCGTAAACTGAATCCGAGATCCTGACTCCACTGATGACACAGTGGTAAATCATGTAATTCGACCCCTGCCTGCCTAACAAGGAATTAAAAAGAAAAGTTAGCGATGACACACGTATTATGGCGCCAAATCATCCAGAATTTTGTATGTTTTCTATAGAACACTGACACGATACTGTGTGTCTTTCAGTAGTGAATACAGGCCGAATCACGTAAGACGTAACACATATTTTATATAGTGAACGCTCCCAAATATCGAATGAGATTTTCTTCAGTTGCTAATATACTGAGGGGAAAGTAATGTTTTGTAAGGTTGACGTTCAGGACCTTCCAAAGAATCAACGCTGAGCCCTCCAGAACAAAAACTTTGGAGTTTTCAGATTAGCGAAATAAAGTACGCGGTCGCACATTGGCCAAAATGGCAGTTCTGGGGGGCTCAAGCCGAGGAGCAGGAGGAGGAGGAGGAAATCAGTGTTTGATGACCTCGTCGTCGACGGGACGTTAGAGACGCAGCACAAGCTAGGATTAGGGAGTGATGAGGAACGAGCCATCTCAGCATCTTCCCGAATCGATTTAGGGAAATCACACAAAAAGTAAATCAGGATGGCCGGACTCGGGTTAGAACCGTCGTCCTCTCGAGAAGGAGCAGGAGAGAAACGCTATCAAACACTTTCTTTCCTGGGAGCCACAAGCAATGCTTCTTCATCAGAACCATAGCGGACGGACTTTGTTGTCGAGAGGCGAAGAGAACGGTCTTCTCTGCCGCGACAGGAGAGGGCTATTCACGAACAGACGGGCCGCGCCGCGCCGCTCTGCCTGCCTGCCATATCACAGAGCCTCGTCTCACGCAAATGATGGAGGTGTCGCAGCCACGGTGTAGAAAATTTTCAGGGGATGATAATCGCGAAAGTGAAGTGTTGGTGATGTTTACTGACTAACCTTCCGAAGCAGAGGAACAGATATCGAAAGAGTTGGCCGAAGGATCATAACACTGGTGCGTTGTTTCAGATAAATCAGTCACTATCAGTCTCTTAACACGGTTTCTTGTTAGTTCAGTATATTTTATGAAAATTTTTCCAGTCCTTTCCCTCTATAAGATCCACAATATTCCATTAAACTCTTGCTGTATAAAGACAAGTACAGATATTTAACTTTGATAGATGTGTCACAAGCAAAGGGCGACATATAAACAGTCTTCTTCCGAATAGACAAACGCAAGGGAGTGCTAATGAAGAGGCTACAATGAATCAGCTAACGAAGTGGCTAATGTTGAAGCTGCTATCGAATTGGGCTCCGCCAGTTGGGCGCAGCGCTTATCTCCTCTTCAACTAGGGGCAGCTGCTCTCGTGTTGTCATGTAGGGAAGTCTGTCAGTGCAAGATTGGCCGACCTCTTCCTAAAGCCGTCTCTTCTCTGTCGTTCCCGACTGGCGTGCTGGCGCCGACTTTACACCGTAACAGTCGGTGCTAACGAGAAAGGCACATCTGACACCACAGTTAGTCAGAGCCAGTCTCAGGCGATAGAGCGAGTCTGAAGTAGTGTCCTTAGGCAGCGAGTCAAGTCCAAGGTGAGCATGTGCTGGTGCATGAAGCCAAAGTGGCGAAGGATTCCCACCCATCGGAAATGAGGGAGGTAGCATGAAGCTAAGCCGCCGGAGCAGTAGCCGTAAGCGATCTCCAGGAATCAACAGAGGAGAGGGACGCACCCCATACTGGCCATCAAAGGAGTGATTCAAGGTCCTGCATAGGATGGGTACCCAGGCGTGGCAGACATCTGCTGAGGAGATAGTAGTGGTGGTATGACAAAGAAGAGTCTTAAAGCAGAAGCTGCCGAACTACAACTAGGATAATGTAGAAGGCACTAGTGGCCAAACGGAGACCATGATTGTCGATCTTATGCCAACTCAATACATTTCACAGATGTGTCTGTACGAAATTAGATTACGTGTGTCTCGTTTATGCATCTGCACGAGACCGGTACTATCGGGGCAGGGTGGTCTAATCTAATCCGCTACACAGTAAGTACCACTGAGGACAAGTAGGACATTGAGGGAATGTGTACAGAGGGCTGCAGGTAAGACATGTGAGAGGACCAAGTTTCCTACTGAGTAGGAGCCCGAAGAATTCCGTTGTTTCAACGAATGGAAGAGCAGCAGGCTCAAGATGTATAGACTGTGTATGAATTACTGGCGGCGCAGTTGATTTCAACCCAACAGTTTTAGCAATGGAAAAACGAAAGCCATTTCCGATACTCCACGAGTAAGGACGATCGAGACAACGCTGAAGATGCGACTCAATGAAACATGTCCGTGGAGAACTGCAATAGATGGCAAAATCGTCAATGAAAAGGGAGCCCAAGATGCCCAGCGGGAGACAGGCCATTATAGGGTTAACAGCTATAGCGGAGGACAACGCTCATGACGACACTCTGAGGCATACCGTTTTGTTGTAAAAGCATGTGGAACGAGGCAGAACCCACAAGTGCCTTGAATATTTGGTCTTTCAAATTCCTGAAGGAAACGAGGGATGCTGCCTCGGAAGCCCCACATGTAGAGATGATGCAGGATACCACTCGTCCAGCAGGTGTCGTAATCATTCTTCAAATCGAAAAACACGGCCAGACTCTGGGAATTCCTAAAACAACCATTCATGACATGGTTTAAACAATTTGGATTTCTAAATTGCCGTTCATCGTTTTGTCAGTGGTTAGTGAATTGCGAGACTCGAGCCACCATACCAGGCAGGCATGAATCAACATTCCATCACCTTGTTCACACAGCTTGTTAGAGAAATGGGTTGGTAGCTGAAAGGAAGGTGTTTTTCCTTAGTGGGCTAGGATGTCGGTTTAGCAGTGGCTTCACGCCAGCGTCTGCCAATCGTGCCCCTTGCCCAGATGTGGTTGTATAAATGAAGCGGAAAGTGCTTGAACGCAAGAGAAAGTTGCTGCAACATCTGAAATTGAACACCGTCCTGCCCTGGGATGAAGTGAGAGCATGATCTAGGTCCCTCATAGTGAAGGCAGCAGTGCAGCACTCACGGTTCTGAGCCCTCTTACTCGCTTTCGATGGAGAGAGGCAGTGTGATAGTGGCTGGAGCTCGAAATCGCCGCGAAACAGTGGCCCACTGTGTTTTAGATAGCAGTGGGATCCACGATGACATCGTCTGCTGCTGACTGGAAATTTGGGAATGGGCCTGAGCCCCAGAGAGCCCTCATAGCGCCCATGACAGGAAACGGAGTGAATCTGTTAAAAGAACTAGTAAATAAAATCCAGCTAGCTGTTTTGCTAGTCCGAAGAATGCGACGACATTGCATTCATTCTAAAACGTTGCGTGTGCCATCGCACAACGAGGGCTAAAAACGTGGAGGGCATGTCTCCACGTGCGAATTCGTAGCAGCATGCCTCAGTCCACCATTGTACTGGGACGCGGTGAGTTAAGGATGAAGTGCAAGGAATCGAAGACTCTGATGGGATGACAAGGAGACTCCCTTCCCAACTAGGAAAATGCTGTACATCGAAGGTCGCCGGAGTTGAGTAAAGCCTCCAGTCGACCTTAGAAAGCTGCCATTTGGTCGTGCACTTAAATGGTGTAGAAGTCAGCAAACTGATAGCACATGGGAAATCGTCTCGAGTAGTCTGTTCTTTCTGGCATGTACACGAGCGACTATGGGCAAGCTGAGCAGTGTAGAGGGAGAGGTCCAGATGGGAGGAGGTGAGTTTGAAACGAACGTGGGAGCTCCCGTTTTAAGGCAGATGATGTTTGAGAAGCTCAGCCAAAAGGGCACCCCTCGGACAGGTTCTGCGAGTAAGCAGACTATGAACGTCATCCCACATGAGCAGCATTACTCCCCCATCTCTGCCTCAGGGGAAATTTCAAAACGGATCGGGAAGAAATGCGACAGCTCAAAGCAATCGCGAGGACGCAATTTTCTTTCCTGAAGGCAGAGAAGAAGCGGCCATTGTGATTGTAAGTGCACCCATAAATTCTCTTTGTTCGATCCATTGATGGAGTGTCATGAAGGGGTGTCACCTCGGTGACTGTGCCCAGGAGCAGCGAGTCTTCGAAGGCTCGCACTCTGCAGAGGCAGAAGGATCCTGATCCAAGAGGTCTACAGAATCGTCGGCATTCTCCTCCTATCGGCCTGTGGAGTCCAGGGCAGAAAAATGGTTGGTGGTGCGCACCGGTGGCATGGAGGACGGCTGGGCGAGGGTACCATGTGGCGACACTGTCGAAGAGGATCTTCGAGTCGGAGGAGGAGAGGGTCTTTTGAATTTTTTGGAGCCTTTACGCTTGGCAAACAAAGGCAGAGGAAGTCTCATATTTGTTGGGTGGAGGGCCATAGGAAATCTTCACGGAAGTGCTCCTGTCGTTTCCGGCCTGCCAGTTGTGCAGCTGGCGACTTCGCCACGTAAGGCGGAATTTTGGTGGCATGTTGCGTAGCTGGAGGCGGAGACGGGGACGCTACCATGACATTGTGTGATTTCACAATCGCGGTTCCAAAATTTGAGGTAGCATGTCTGCGTGGCCATGTCCTACATGAAACGAGGTGTAGCAAAAAATCTACTGTAAGTGTCAGATGGAAGAACACAGGGTTTCTGACTAGCCAACAACGTGCTAACGACCGGGAAAGGCACTTTTTTCTTCACCTAGATCTCCTTGACAGCCCACTCATCGAGATACATAGGACAATCGCAGGAGGCGGCGCCATGGTCACTACCGCAGTTGATGGTGGGAGGAGGAGGACGAGGAGGAGGAGGAGGACAATCACCCTTGTGAGCATCCGTGAATCAGGTTACACATTTGGCCTGGTGTCGACAAGACGCAAGTTTGATTTTAACGACGACAATGGTAAAATATGGTCAGATTAAAGCAGCTAATGAAGTTATCACAATATTTGACAGAAGAACCTCTGTTAAAAGCGTGCGCGTGCGTGCGTGCGTGCGCGCACTATGGAGGCCTCTACTCTCTTCATCACCCGATAGACTGCAATGACATCCTGATCAGACAGGTACGTTTGGATTTTTTATTCTGTCAGACCATGGAGCAGTTTAGTGTAACACCACAGAAAGGATTTAGCATTCGACGGCTCTCAACACGTACAGGATAGCTAGAGGAGCAGAGCTGCAAGCAGTTTTTATGCTTGCTTTTTGGAGGCCTTCAGATTCTCAAAGTGCCATTGCGTAAATGAGAGCAGGATTTCACAGTACCAGCAATGGCATGAACACCTTTGTTGTTAATAAACGGATTTACCAGAGCGAAGGACTGATCATCTTCAATACTTGAAACAACAAGGAATCGGGGTGCAGCTGGGATGGTGTTTGAGGCTAACCATTCTGTGAATATGATTGGCTCATTAGGAAAATATCCCCATGACAGGAGCTCCATCAGAGATGCTGCCAATCACCTGGGAATCCTGCTTCAGAAGGGGGCACACCTGACTGTTTATACCTCCCAAATAACTGACACTCACCTGACAGAGGGGCCATTCGGCAAAGTAGCAGCTCAGGCCATCGCCCCTCCCTGGGGCTGGCGTGGCCTGTCCTATACCAGTGGGAGGGGGGGAGGGAAGATGGGGGTACGTGTGCGAACCCTACCTGTCGACACGGAACTAGGAATTATGGGTCACCTGTTACGTATCAGAGGCGTGCGCCAGCCTTTAGGAGCGCACAGGGAGGAAGAAGAAAAAGAGGAGCCTCAAACGCTGAAGCGGAGGAAGGATAGGAGAAGGTGAACACAAGGAAGAAAGGAACAAAGAACAGTGGAGAGTAATCGGATGTTATGTGATTAGAGACTTTCCCAGCGTATGAGATGTTTCGAGAGCTCTCGGGTGTACAGCTAGATGCCATCGCTGAAGCCCCACGATATTTCAGAGAATAACCTTTCCGCCATCATCAGGTGAGTCTCACGAAATGGTCTGTCTGTCATTGTCGGTGTTATGCCTCCACGCTAGTCATTCCTGGGAATGGGTAGATGGCGTCACATGGGCCCAGGCTGACATCAGTCCTGTAATCAACTGACGAAGATTGCAAAGCTACGAGGCGAACAACAAGAAGAGACGGAGATGATTAAACGAACCGTGATTAACGTCACGGGGAAGTCATTGGACGACGCAGCAACTTTCATACTCGAAACAGGACTCAACTTTGCATCGACGATAGCTCCTCCCCTCCACTGAGATCATCTCTGCAGTGGAACAGGTGGTCTTGGGGCTTAATCAAGGACAAGGCTGAAGACGTCAGGAGGGAAACATGTCGGATTATCTCCAAGGCGAAACCAACCACCAGCAACATCTCACGGGAAGAAAGACAGTCATCCTGCCCGCCGACAAAGTGCCGCAATTTGTGCTGTTTCCTTTGGGCCCTCAGAGAAGACATTTTGAACAGACAGGACTGGGAGCATCTTCTGTCCAAATTACCTGTTGACCCAGCCTACTGGAGAATCAAGACGGACCCGACCAACAGGATACAACCAAGCACTGCCACCTTACTGAAAAATGGTGGAATTGAATGCAAGGATATCAAGAATAGCTCCTAGAATATACGGCCTCTCTAAGAAACATAAGGAAGGGATGCGCCCCATTGTCAGCAACATAGGGGGCGCCCACGTACCCTCTCGCACAACATCTAGCAGGCTTGCTCAGACCGTATGTGGGGAAACTGCGAACCCCGTATTCGGAACGCAACGCACTTCATTCGTCGTCTTAAGGAGAGGATCCTACGAGAAACAGGCATCATGGTCAGTGTGGTGTCACCGCCAGACACCACACTTGCTAGGTGGTAGCCTTTAAATCGGCCGCGGTCCGTTAGTATACGACGGACCCGCGTGTCGCCACTATCAGTGATTGCAGACCGAGCGCCGCCACACGGCAGGTCTAGTCTAGAGAGACTCCCTAGCACTCGCCTCAGTTGTACAGCCGACCTTGCTAGCGATGGGTCACTGTCTACATACGCTCTCATTTGCAGAGATGACGGTTTAGCATAGCCTTCAGCTCCGTCACTTGCTACGACCTACCAAGGCGCCATATTCATTTACTATGAATGTATTCTGAACAGATAACTTTAATCCATTAATGATGAACGTCGCTCTTGACGGTACATGATTCACAATATTAAGTATCAAACTAATTACGTCCGCTTTCTGAATTCTCATTACTTGTCATGTTGCAGACCTCACGTCAATATAGTTCTTCCCTCCTCACGCCAGCCTGCGTGAGCTAAAACGCGTGCATTTCGGCCTCCACTCGTAACACGGTGTTGGTTCTTCTAACAACACAAAAGTCAGTTTTGATGAATCGTCACTTTTCACATGGGTCTCGCTAGAAGATTCGATCCACCTTATCAGCGAGAAATTTAGTCCCGAATTGGCACAACTTTTCAGGCGCGTACTTAAATCCACCTACTTCGTCTTCAACGTCCAATACTACGAGCAAACCGACGGTGTGGATATGGGGAGCCCCCTCTCACTAGTGGTAGCCAACTAATTTATGGAGAGTTTGGAGGAGCTGGCACTACAAGCGGCCAAACGGAAACCTGTGTGTTTTTTCCGATACGTGGACGACACGTTTGTCATTTGGCGCCATGGACCTGATCATCTACAGATGACAGCATAGGGTTCACCATGGAAATCGAGAAGGAAGGGAAATTACCCTTTTTTTATGTACCTGGAGAGCGGAGTTCAAATGGCGCCCTGGTTTATTGCGTGTACCGCAAGCCTACACATACGAACTTATATTTACATGACTCGAATTGCCACGATCCTACAAAACTCAACAGGATGCTCAACACACTGGTACACAGGGCATACTCTATATCGGACGAACACAGCCCTCAAATGACGGAAACACAGCAAAAACCCAGATGAACAGTCTAAAGATGAGGAACCACTCCTTGCCTTTCTACCGTACGCAGACAATGTGACGTCAAAAATTGGGAGATTTCTAAAAAACAATACAGTATTTACACAGTCTTCCAACCACCGTCCAAGATATGAGCCTTACTGGGGACAGAGAGAGACGGATTTGACCACAAGAAAGCAGAAGTATATAACATTGCATGTGGTTGCGGAAAATCCTTCATCGCTTAAACAATCCGAATAGTCGAAGACCGCTGCAAAGAACACTAAAGCCGCACGCGCCTAGGCCACCCCAACAAACCGGCTCTAGTAGAACACTGCTTGGAAACGGCGCAACGTGAAATACGACGAGACCAAGATTCTGGCCCCCACCATCTTCTACTAGGACAGCATGTTCAAGGAGGACACTGAAATTCGCGTAACGGACAATCTCATAAACCGAGACACATATTGTGTCCGCTTGAGGCCTGACTCCTTTATGGAGTGGTTTCCATTCCTTGCTGAGTTAAAAACCTGTTTCCACGATGGCCGCCGGGGACACTCCACGGGAATCTGCATCTTCCACCACCCGGCGTGGACCTGGGCCAGCGGCCGCAGCCGAAGCGTCGGAGGCCGCAGTTGTGTGAGTAAAAAGTTAGTCAACACGAATTTAGGGAATACCATTCTTGAGAAACACAACTGAGAGTCAATACACTGTGTTCGATTTTTGAACATACATAGTTCTTCTTGAAGTAATTCATATTATTCGATGTTGTTCATAGGGCCCTGTAATTTAGTGGATTGCTCCTATTCACTTTCTTGCAGTGTTTGAGCGTGAGTGGTTTTATATAATTTTTTTTAGCTATTTCATCAGCTTACTCTGAAAGGTATCTAACAGGCATACTGTCTGTACCGAAAGACTTGCTTTTATTGCGTGAGTTTCGCTGCATGATGTTAAAGATTTGCAACTTGTTTATTTTCTATACATATACGGTTGCTGACATTTTTTTTTTACAGCCTTCAGTTGCAAGGTAATTTTTACTCGTTTACCTAGGTTTCGATTCCAGTAAGTAGAAGATTCCATTACTGGAATCGAAACCTATGTAAAGAGTAAAAATTACCTTGCAACTGAAGACTGGAAAAAAATTTTTTATTTTGAGTTAAGTTGCTTCACTGCTCTGAAGATATGTAAGTTTCCAGTACCTTGGGTACATTGCCTGCATAGAAGGACGCCGTTTGGTTTAACGAATGCACCAGCTACATTAGAGCGTTTTTGGACGAAGCCAAGTC
The DNA here is from genome assembly GCF_023898315.1 of Schistocerca nitens. Taxonomy (NCBI): domain Eukaryota; kingdom Metazoa; phylum Arthropoda; class Insecta; order Orthoptera; family Acrididae; genus Schistocerca; species Schistocerca nitens. Next base: position 4,848,236 of record NW_026045914.1, read on the forward strand.
AATGTTGAGAGTACTTGATGACAATCTTCCTTTTAGGAGATACGGAGGAACACAGACGACTGAGGAAAGGACTGAATAGGTTATGGGCTACTCATTTAACACTTAGCACTCAAAAATGTCACTTTACATGACGGGGTAATTTACTTTCTCAAACGCAGTTTGTAAGGAGGGTGTGAGGCCTAAACTGTGATTAATTCCTTGCTCATTCCGGATGCTAGTAAATCCAGCACCACGTATGTTACAGTCTTTACTGCACCTTGGAAATTGTTAGACAAAATTCGTGAGGGTGTTTGTGGATAGATGTTTTCTGACACACTTGAGACCACACAATAAAACCTTTCCTTACGTAATTATTAAATGGTTGTGCTATATCGAATTAAAAGAAGTATTAACATAATAGAAATTCCTTCCAAAAATCTGGAAACAACAGACATTATGTAATGTCTTGAACAATGTTGCTGGGTGCGCGTTGTGTCAGGGTGTCGATGGAGAGCAACATCCTATTGATTTTACATCAAGGCAACTGACTGAAGCTGAGAGGACTTATTCTACCACAGAGATAAGTGGTACTTAGCCTGGTGTATGCAGAAACACTTTCAGTTTTACCTTTACGGGAGGGAGTACAAAGTTTTAACTGAGCATGTCGGTTTGAAGGAACCATCCAACATACTCACGGAATGAGCCGTAACATCCAGTGAAGTTGAGTATGTGGATTATTTCAAACAGGGGAGAAAATATGGAAATTTGGATGCACTAAAAAGGAACATGCTCTTAGCAGTAATAGCAGCACTGGACCATGTGAGCGGCAAGCAGCACACATGGCTGATGGAAAGTGTAAGCAGAACAGCAAGCGGCTGCAGTTCAGCGTGTATGATGGGTTTTTGTATAGGGAGATAGTACAACTACTTGTGCCCTAATCCTAACGAAATTAAGAGAAGAGGTACTGAGAGATGGTTCAAATGGCTCGGAGCACTATGGGACTTAACTGCTGAGGTCATCAGTCCCCTACAACTTAGGTTAGTTAGGTTTAAGTAGTTCTAAGGACATCACACACATCCATGCCAGAGGCAGGATTCGAACCTGCGATCGTAGCGGTCGCGCGGTTCCAGACCGAAGCGCCTTTAACCGCTTGGCCACACCGGCCGGCGGTACTGAGAGAAATGCGTGATCACGTTTTATCTGGCCATGGTAGAGAATGACGAATCAGAGGGTGGCGGGGACGTGCTGGTGGAGAGGAAGGTGAAGTGATGATCAGTACGTCATAAATTGAGTAGAGTTTGTGCACCATATGGATTTGAGGCGGAAACAAGAAGTATTGCAAGAGGTTGCCAAAAGCGAAAGAATTCGTAAGTTTTGTTGAGGTGAATGTGTTAGGATCGTTGAACTGAACACCAATGGGAATTTTTTTGTGACGACTATAACAGGCCATTTTTCTCATTAGACGCCACACCAGCAGGAATTCACAGTCATGCTAGCGTTGGTGAATGTATGGGTGTTGAAATATAGGGTACAGTGGAAAGTAAGTACGGTTCAATGGGCGAAACTTCATATCAGACGAAGGAGTTGCCTGGATTGTTGAAAGTGAAGAAATGAGGAAACGTTCCGTCGTTCCATTTGACTGAGGATGAAGCGGACTATGTTCAGACGATTCGGAAGCTGCTTCATAATTTCATTGAGTCCTACCGTACGGAAAGGGACGCATTATCTTTGTGGTGACTGCGTGCACAACAGTACTAGGTTGTCACCATTCAAGGCGGTAGAAGTTGAGAAGATACCATCACCACTGGATATTATTAAAGGACGCAGCCATCGAGAGCCGGTACCATAATTTGGAAGAATGATGGGAGTTGTGAAGGAAGTACAACAAGCGAATACCAAGACAGGAGGGAGCATTCGGGAACTTCACTTCAAACAAGGTAGGCCAGTGGGTGACAATGTCGTGTTCGTATTCTCCGAGAGGGAAGATTAAGTTTGTGACACGGTACTAGGACCTGTACCAAATGGCTAGCTTCGCATTCACAGGCAGCACGGTTTCACAGTTGCCATCGAGATCAACGATTGTACAAATGGGACGTTTACGACAGTTTCAAGCAAGCGCCAGAAACAATCCCAGGAGGAATATCAGGGGAACGAAGTAAGAAATGGGGATGTAAGAAGTGGGAGAACGAGCAAAAGGAGAAGTTGATCCGAGTACCAAGTACATCATACACGCTAAAGCTGAGGAGGTAGTCATTATGTTTTATGTTTTATTAGGGATCTTGTGATTTTGGCCTACTGCTGGGCCACCGGCCCTCGCTCTGCCTGCGTGAGCGTTATCTCGACAGGGCGGGGGCAGCCGCCACTAGCCGATGCTGGCCAGGGTCGCTAGAGTGGGGTGTGTCTACCTCACATTACTGGTTATATGAGGTGTACTTAAAACATTTTTCTCTGTTTTATTCAATCAGGAGCATGCCCTGGTCTGGAATTCAACAGATTATATTTCCTGTCTTTTATTCACATGTGCAACATTCCAGACGTTAGGTATCCATTGTGTAATTTTGGAAATTGTAAGCCAATTAGTGGTACTCAATAACCTTCAAAAAATTATCTGAGATCTAGTTTCGGATGACAGAACGGATCAGGTTGTGCAAGGGGGCACTAACACTGTAGGCGGTGGCGTGTATAGCTGTCAGAAGTAGTTTAACTTGTCGCGAAATTGCCCATACTAACTCAAGGATGTATCTACTTCAGAGGTCATTGTTGACAAACGGAATAAAATAATAATTGGATTCTTTTACTGACCTCCCAATTCAGATGATACAGTTGCTGAAAGGCTCAAAGGAAACCTGAGTTTTAAATCAAACAGCCGGCCGCTGGTGGCCGAGCGGTTCTAGGCGCTTCAGTCTGGAACCGCGCGACCGCTACGGTCGTAGGTTCGAATCCTGCCTCGGGCATGGATGTGTGTGATGTCCTTAGGTTAGTTAGGTTTAAGTAGTTCTAAGTTGTAGGGGACTGATGACCTCAGCAGTTAAGTCCCATAGTGCTCAGAGCCATTTGAACCATTTTTAAATCAAACACCCGATTCATACGATACTAGTTGGTGGTGACGTATTTCCGCCAACATATCGAGGATAAATTAATGTTTAATTACGGAGGTACGCATAAATATCATCCAAAATTGTGCTAAACGCATTCTCTGAAAATTATTTCGAGCAGTTAGTGCGTTTCCACAACCGTTTACCATTCGCGTTTGTTCATGAATTGAGTTAATAACTATCATCAAAACCGATTCAGCGAGATTGAATATTGTAATCCCCAAATCCTCGAAAAATAGGCGAAAAATATACCTATTAAAAAAAGAGATAACTCACTTGACGCCTTCCTGATTCCTGAAAGACAATCTCCACTCATTCCAAATTGAATTTAAGCCACATCTGGTCTACAAAGAAATAGTATCGGCAGAAATTGAGAGATTTATGCCAAATAAATTAAACGATGGAGCTGATCCTCCTTGGTATACAAAAAGGGTTAGAACACTGTTGCACAAACAACGAAACACTCATGCCAAATTTAAACATACACAAAATCCTCAAGATTGGCGATCTTTTACAGAAGCTCGAAATTTTTCGTCGACTTCCAAGCGAGATGCTCACAGAATGTTTCTTGCCGCTACGTTTCGTTGTGGAAACATGTTAATCATACTTCACATACGACCAGAATCTCTGTCTCGAAACCTGGCGGAAAATCCAATGCCTTCTCTGCGCGATAGCAATGGAGATACTATCGAAGACAGTGCTGCCAAAGCAGAGTTACTTCGTCTTGTTTTGTGAACGCATTTCGGAAGGCTGTATTTAGTAAATGTTCCAGAATTCGAATCGAGAACAGCTGTCAACATTAATAACATCGAAGTAAATATCCTCGGAGTGGTGAAGCAACTTGAAATCACTTAACAAAATCAAGTCTTCTGGTCCAGACTGTATACCAACTAGGTTCCTTTTGGGGTATGCTGATGCATTAGCTCCATACTTAACAACCGTATACAACCGTTAGCTCGACGAAAGATCCGTACCCCAAGACTGAAAAGTTGCACAGGTCACATCAATATTCAAGAAAGGTAGTACGAGTAATCCATTAAATTACAGACCCACATTATTAACATCGAAATGCAGCAGGATTTTATAACACATATTGTGTTCTAACATAATGAATTACCTCGGAGAAAACTGACTTGACTGTGTGTCAATAGACACAGTTTAGAAAACATCGTTCCTGTTAAACACAACTAGCTCTATATTCACACGAAGTTCAAATGGCTCTCAGCACTATGGGACTTAACTGCTGAGGTCATCAGGCCCCTAGAACTTATCCTTAGGTTTAAGTAGTTCTAACTAACCTGTCACACATCCATACCCGAGGCAGGATTCGAACCTCCACGATAGCGGTCGCGCCTAGAACCGCTCGGCCATCTCGGCCGGCTCACATTAAGTGTTGAGTGCTATTGACAAGGGATTTCACATCGATTTCCTATTTCTGGATTTAGGGAAGGCTTTTGACACGGTAGTACACAAGCTGTACGTAATGAAGTTGCGTCTAAAAGAGGACGGACAAGCGTGACTGGATTTGCGATTTCCTGTCAGAGGGGTTACAGTTCGTAGTAATTGACCGAAATTCATCGAGTAAAACAAAAGGGGTTTCTGACGTTCCCCAAGGTAGTGTTGTAGGCTCTTCGCTGTTCCTTATATATAAATGATTTAGGAGACAATCTGCGCAGCCGTCTTCGGTTGTTTGCAGATGACGCTGTCGCTTGTATTGATCTTCTGATGAATTTATTAGTCAATTAACTGCAAAACGATTTAGAAGAGATATCTGAAAGGTGCTAAAAGTGGCAGTGGGCCCTAAATAACGAAAAGTGTGAGGTCATCCACATGAGTGCTAAAAGGAACCCGTTTAACTGAAGTTAGCCGTAAATTCTACTAAGCAGTCTTTTACATTACACGATAAATACCTGGGTATTACAATTGGAAGGAACACAGAAATTGTGGGGAAGGCTAACCAAGGACTGCGTTTTAATGGCAGGACACTCAGATCTACTAAGGGGACTGCCTACACTACGCTTGTCCGTCTTCTTTTAGAATACTGCTGCCCAGTGTGGGATCCTTACGAGATACGCCTGACGGAGTGTATCGGAAAAGTTCAAAGAAAGACAGCACGTTTTGCATTATCGCGAAATATGGGGGAGAGTGTCACAGAAATGATGCAGGATTTGGGATGGACATCACTAAAAGAAAGGCGTTCACGAAATTCCGATCACCAACTTTCTCCTCCGAATGCGAAAAATATTTTGTCGACGCCGACCTACATAGGGAGGAACGATCACCACGATAAAATAAGTGAAATCACAGCTCGTACGGAAAGATAGTGCGCAGAAATGATGAACACCTATATACGAGATTGGAATAACAGAATTGTGAAGGTGGTTCGATGAACCCTCTGCCAGGCACTTAAATGTGATTTCTACATCTACATGGATACTCTGTGCAACGAGCAGAAACTGATTTTCAAACATACAAACTTTGTTTTTAGCAAATAATCACATGTCCTTAAAAGGATTCAGAAACAATATGCCTGAAGGCCAGAACACAAGTTATTAAAATTGCGTTACGGAATATATACGGCTGAAGGCCTTAGTTCTTCCATCTTTTTATCCAGGCCTTAAGCCCTCAGTTACAAGAACTCCAACAAGGAAATTGCAAAAAGGTTTCAAAACAAAGACTTTTCACATTTTAATTTAAGTAGGCTGAAGGCCTTACCTTAAATTATTTCACATTAGGTTCGGCTGAAGGCCCTATACTGAACACTAAAACAAACTAAATTATTACACGGCTGAAGGCCTAGCACATTACTTGAGACTAAAGAAAGTCACAATCCCAAAGAACAGAACAATGGTTCTCAGAAGTGTTCCAAGGGTCGGTCTGTGTAGGAAACTGACAACAGTACAGGTGAGACAGTCAGCCAAGCGTGTCACTAAATGATCGGGTGGCAGCACAACCTAGGGACGGCTGACGAACCAAACAACCTGATCAGTTCCCTTCCACCCGGCCTATGGCGCAACAACCGAAAATATCGGCGTGGACGAAAATTCCAGCAGTCCTAAGACTTGACAATTGGCTTCTACACACAGTTGAGGCATAATAACCACTTAAAGACCAAAAAATGGAAAACACCAAAGCTCTAGAACTACACGTCATGCCAGACAGCATCAACATGGCGAGGAAAACACGTTAACAGCCACAAGGCAGAAGATACGGCTGCTGCACTTCACTAAGAAGTTAGCAAATTTTGCAGCGTCTTTCTGTATGGTGTTTAGGTATTGAACTGATTCTAACTCCAGCACAAGATATGTTGCTGCTTGCGGGAACAGTCCAGGAAACAACAACCAGCAGTAAACGAAGAGCTGTCACGTCAATTGAGGTTTCATAACAGGTTCACTGATTACTCAACTCCAGTATCCAGGTCTCGTGGGCGACGAACTTTGCAACTCAAGCAACTAGTGGCTCACAACACCCCACGGCGTGTGTACGACGCCATCAGCCCCGGCCTCACCTCACACTGCGGAGACTTCCTTGCTGCTCTGTCGCAACCAACCGACTGGCTACTCCAGTACGCAGACAGCATTCACCTGCTCAGTGGAAATCACAGAAGCTACACTACACAGTTCCACGTTAAAACTTGCACCAACACACACACAGACACACACACACACGCACACACGCACACACACACACACACACACACACGCACACACACACACACACACACACACACACACACACACACACACACACACACACACACACACACACACACACACACACACACACACACACACACACACACACACACACACACACAGTTTCAATAAGCGGTCGGCGACCAAATACACGCCGTCCGATGAGACGACCAACAGAACGACCAACCGGCGGTCGACCCCGCTCCAATCCCCTTCCGTTGGACAGTTCATGTGTGTGGCCAGCAGTCGCCCCGTACTAGCTGTCTGCGCCCCTCTGGCGCTCCGTCCCCAACTGAACTGCCACTCACGGGCAAGCGAACTTTCATAGCAACTTAGTGACGCCAAAAGAATTAAATAAGAAAGAGGCGACAGAGCCATAAAAACAGTATGGCGAGCAATAAACGGCATGACCGCGAGCTGAGCGCAGCTCATCATCGTTGCCTTTAAGGGAAATATTCAAAAATTCTGACCAAGGGAATAATAGTCCATTCACAAAGTCGTACAACGCCCTGACATACCCCTACTTTAAATATTAGGTCCTTATTTCTTGGTAGTCTGTGGTGGAATTCTCACATACAATAATCCTCATCCTAAATAGTTAATAGCAATATCCTAAATAGGTAATATCTGATACACTTGTGTATTTCGACAATTAGGGTGGCATAACCCATTTAAATGCATATGGGTCTTCGAGCGACTGCTAACTAATAATTAACCTTTTCCCTTAAGAGTTTTGTTCCACGTCACCCTTGTGACTAAATATAATACTGTATGTATAATTAGTGTATGTTAACCCTAGCATTACCAACGGGGGGGCCTCGTAGGCCCACTGACTCAGTTTTTCTATGTTGTATCCACACCCTTTGATATATGAACTTGAAAGCAAAGGTAATTGTTCGTTATTGAATGTACTATTGAGTCATTACAGAATTTCGGAATAAAAATGTAATTAAAATTCATTTACTTGATTTAATGCTCTGTGGGCCTTAGAAGCCCACCCGTTGGTAATAGCAAGGAAAGATTTACGAGGTTGAGTCTCTCGTTTCAAATTCTTACCATGAAACGAATTTTGGCATTGTTGCCTTCAGACATATTATTATGAAGCGGACCATTGTTATTTTCAGTGTTTCTGCTGCTGTTGAACCAGCAACATGAGTAGACATCGTTTACGTGATAGTTCCATTGAAAGAGTGCTAGAAGAAGTTTTGAACGAATCAGATTTAGAGGAAAGTGAAGTGGATGATGATGTGGAAGAAATTAGAACTGATTCATCGTCTGAGAATGAAGATGAGGTTGAAGCCAATCCACCAGATGATAATGATACGGAATGTGATAAATTCATTGCAAAAAGTGGACGAGAGTATATTACGAAGCCATCTCGACAATATCGGCGTTCTGTACAAAATATAGTGCGAGAAAGGATGGGGCTAGGACAACAAGGAAGAATTGACACTCAAATGAAGAGGCTTCTCGACTAGGTATTCAGCACACAGATGAAGACGAGTTATTTTGTTATATAGGACTCTTGCTAATCATGGGTTCAAATCATGACAATAAGATACCTGTCCAAGATTTATGGTCTTTGCTTCAGGGCCGACAAGTGTACTATGGATCAATGAGCCGGACCTGATTTTTCGAATTGACTAAAATATTGAGGTTTGATGATAAGAACACAAGAGAAATTCGTCGCCAGACTGACAAGTTTGCTCCAATGAGGGAAATTTTTGAAAGCTTCAATTCTTCACTTCCATTGTATTTCATTCCTGGTCTACATACAACAGTGGATGAGATGTTGTCTTTGTTCCGTGGTCGCTGTCCATTCAAGGTGTTTCTAAAAGAAAAACCTGGAAAATACGGCATTCTAATTCGAATGCTGTCTGATTCTGAGACTAGATATGTGATCAGCATGGACATCTATACAGGCAAGTCAGGAAATACACAGCATTCAAATGGACCGATGGAAATTGTAAAGAGACTAATAAAACCTATTGAAAAATCAGGCCGTAATGTTACCACAGATCGGTACTATACTTCAGTGGAGCTTGCTGAGACTCTATGGAATGATTTTCACCTCACACTTGTTGGCACCCTACAGTCTAACAGACGACACATACCTGAAGAGCTGAAGACTACAACTGGCCGCAGTTTACACTCTTCCGTCTTTGCTTATACTGACCCTCAGACACAGAGGCCACCAGTTACTCTTGCATCAACGCTAGTCCGCGAGAAGCCAAAACGACTGCTGTTGATGCTTTCAACTTATCACTCAGAAGGGGTGTTGAATGAAGACTCAAAAAAGACTAACATAAATCTTTTTTATAATTCTACAAAGGGAGGCGTGGACACCATAGACCAGATGGCAAGACACTACAGCACAAAGAGAGGAACAAGAAGATGGCCTTTGTCCCTCTTCTACACACTCATTGACATAGCAGCAATAAATGCATATTCACTCTTCCTCCTCAACTTTCCGAATTGGAAAAAGAATTTGCTAAACCGCAGAAGAGTTTTTATCACTAACTTAGGTCTCGAACTAATAAGATCTCAAGTAGATAAACGGGCACAAAATTTGTATGGACTTCAGAAGCCAGTAATAATGGCAATGGAAAGCATCACACAACGGAAGCTCAGCTGCTCTGTAGAACCATCATCCTCAACAGCAGAACCAGGAACATGTGGATGGTGCCACCTATGCTGCCAAGAAGCTGCATCTAAAAAGATCAAGTACAACAAGCTGGGAAAGTCAACTGTTACCTGCTCTCAGTGCCACAAACACGTCTGTGGGAAACACTGCAGGAAGACAGTGTTGTGTGAAAAATGCGTTGCAGAATGAGACAGTAAATTTTGTTTGCTTCATGTAGTGTATCGAATTAAAAAAGTCGTTTTTATAAGAAAACACTATTTTGAAACATTATTCCAAAAATATATAAACAATCTCGTGATTTGTTCATTTTATTCCTATTATAACAACATCTTTTATTATCCAGTATACAAAAACAATGTCTAAGCATTTTGAATTGTTATTAGAGGTATCAGAAGTAAATAAACTTTATTTATGATAAAATAAATTGTGGTATTCTTTATGGGCCTTTGAGGCCCCCCGTTGGTATTACATGTAACAAAAAATACGTTGGTAATGCTAGGGTTAAGTTATTACAGGTTTCCTAAAACACAACGTTGACCGACTGTGCTTAAAGTCATAAATCATGCCCTAAGTTTTACATACCCAGTCAACCATAAATGTGTAGTAATGAAGTGCCATAATATAGCAACGTTAGTCAAATTTTGCATTAACAAATTTGTGTATTAATTTCCATTATACTTGGAGTAATGCATTTCCACCTTCTCCTAACCCTGAGAAGTCCTCGCGTTACGGACGTCGCATCACCGCTATGTTGTATGGTTCCGCACGCTCTCATGCTGGGGATGAACAAGTTTATATGTGGTTTTTAATCCAACAAGCTGAACTTATCGTCGAAGTAAATTTATAATCCGACACCTTATTAACTGACGATAGTTAACGCTCATCGAGATTGTGAGAGAACAAGGCACTAAGTAGATACAAATTTACAGTTTAAAATTATGTACTGGCAAATTACTTATGAAGACAGCCAATGGCAGGCACCTTTGACTTTCCGTGCGTGATCCGCCGTCTTGCTTAGCACATATCTGCGTGCCACAGTCAGTTCCAATGTAGCGTCCACAGCTAACTGACCGCTTTCCACGAAGTGGGGCCGGGGCTGTTCCTCAGCTAAGTAACGTAGCTTGACACGGTACCACGTTACTTTAACTTTTATGTTTCACCGTGCCTTATTCTGGCATGTATTAGTTTATTTTATGCTTCTGAAGAAGGCTAGCTGAAACCTGGGTAGAGTAATCTAAAGACCAGTAACATTTCGCAACTGAAGCGGATTTTTGACATATCAATAACTTGTAGGTCTCATCCACCTAGGAAATCCCTCTATAGTTGATGGGATCAGATTTCGTATCTTTTTTGTTAATAGGTTGTATCAGGGCTATTTTCCATTCCTCTGGAATGATTCCTTTTTTCCACATTTCCTCAAAAAGTTTCTGGAGTAAGACAAGTGCATTTTTGCTAGCATACTTTCATAATTCGGCTGTTTCCTGATTTTCCCCTTTTAACAACAACAACTGTACATATAATAATTTTTTCTTCTGATTTTCGATAAATTAGTGTAAGCAATGTTTTGATTTCATTTCTTTTTCTTTGTGTGTCATTATGTTAAAGCAACTGTAAGCAACTTTCGATGTGAATATTAATATTCATGTCAAATTTCAAGCAATGCTATAACAGAATTGAAGAGTAACCCATGTTGAATCTATTGTAACATGTTTAAAATTGTAATTGTGCGCCTGGTCCATACGTAGGCAATGTATTAGGATATGTGGAATGCAAAACCTTTGGTGAATACCCTGTCTGTAAGGGAGCGGTAAAAGGTGGATGGCAGGCGAGCGCGGGAAAATACACACGGGCGCGGCACGGCATAACGGGCTCCGCAAGATAGTCTGAGTTGGGCATCGGTCTGAGAAACACATTCTGGATCGAGGAGGCTCTCCTGGAAAACGTGATTTCATTGAGCCTCGGCTGTGCCGTTTCCGACGACTATACAGCATGGCTATATTCTATAGGCACTAAATTGAAAAGGATTGCGACGCTAAGAAGAAGCAAAGTGCCGATACATCAAGAGCCATAGCTGTGATTTTATGTGCGCTTTGCGCCTCGCCATCTCGCCGCCCGCCAACCGCCGCATCGACACGAACAGGTTGAATCTTTAACACTGGTCCACACGAATACAATTCTAATTTTGTTCCTGACTGTTCAACAACAACTTAACTTTTACCAGAATTGTCCTATCAATTAATTATCCTCATCACTAACCTAGACAGGGTCCTTTCCACATGTTGTGCAATCCGAGTGTCCCGAAATGAAGATTTAAAGTTTATGTTAATAAGAATTACCTGCAGATCTATCTATGCCAGAAAAATGTTTAAGGAGCTTTATTGTTAATGAAAATATAAGCAAAGAACAAAGGTCTGACAAAGTTGGAAGATAATTTTGGAATTGGTTTAGTAATGAAGCTGAATTAATTTGGTAGTTAAATGAAGTAATAAGACAAAAAGAGTAGTAACTCATATATTGTAAATCTTGAGTGCTTAATACTTCCAATAGTTAATAATTTCAACACAGTGATCATAACAGTTTCGGGGTCCCCCTCCACTCTTTTCTATTCATTTAACTTTGCTGGTCAAATCAGTTCAGTACACCTTATTAAAATTGACATTGTATGTGTGTTTCAAAAGTGCTATTTCTAGGGTAACCTATGCCCGATTTCAGTCGGATCAATAGACAAAACGCAGTTTGTAGTAATCGTAGTGTAATGCTGTATATTTATAGCTTGTCCAAATTAGTACAGAAAAGGAAAATCTTACTTCAGTAGATTTTTCTGGTTCTAAAATTTACCATATAATGCAGTATAACTACGTGTTGTACATGTGGATGTACGTACAAGCATAACAAGGAAAAAACTCAATGCCTAATTAGGCTGGCGACTGTATTATTAACAATTGGTAGCATCTGCTGTGTATGTTTCTTGCCCGTCCTAACGTGTAGTTGCACTTTAGACTTTCTTGACGTATCATTGTTGTTACTGAGTGGGTGTAAGTCTGATTGTGCCTCCATTCAGGTACACGCGGTCAACATATTTACTAAAATCCTATCTTATAAGGTTTTTTTTTTTTTTTTGTTGTTTTAGGGCGCAAAACTGCTATGGTCATTAGCGCCCGGTCCGTGACTGAGGAAATAATAAAAACCGAAAATGGAAAACAGCAAAAATGGGAACGAAACTCAAAGAATTGGAGACACTAAAAGCAGAAACAAGGCTTAAAAGTCCACTACAGAGAGGGCTTGATGGTCCCCCGATAAAACTTCAAATGACTGACGTCATTTCACTGTCACTAATAAACTGGAGAACGCGGTCGGCTGAGCGCGTGTCATCTGCTAAAATCAACGATAGATCAGGCGATAGCTGTAGACGGGAGCGTAACGGATTAAAATAGGGGCATTCAATTAAAAGGTGTCTGACCGTCCACAGCTGAGAGCAGTTGGGACAGAGTGGGGGAGGATCGCCGCTTAAAAGATGTCGATGGCTAAAAAGCCAGTGCCCTATCCGGAGTCTAGCTAAAATTACCTCCTCCCGACGACGCGTTCGGGAGGAAGAGGTCCAAGCGCAAGGAAGGGCTTTCACTTCCCGCAATTTATTATGGGGAAGTGTTGACCAATGCGCATGCCATAAATGAGCAACTTTGCGACATAAACCGCTCCGTAGATCGGTGAAGGGAAGCGACTGAATAGCTGGCCGAGGAAGAGAAACTGCAGCCTTGGCTGCTATATCAGCCGCCTCATTCCCACAGATACCAGCGTGTCCCGGGAGCCAGAGGAACGCCACCGAGACGCCCCCCAGGTGGAGCAAGCGCAGACAGTCCTGAATCCGGTGGACCAGAGGGTGCACAGGATAAAGAGCTTTGAGACTGAGGAGAGAGCTGAGAGAATCTGAGCAGATTACGTACTGCATCCGCTGATGGCGGCGGATGTAGTGGACAGCCTGGAGAACAGCGAAAAGCTCCGCAGTATAAACCGAACACTGGTCGGGAAGCCGAAAGTGATTTGGGGCGTCGCCAACAATATAGGCACTCCCTACACCCAACGATGTTTTCGAGCCGTCGGTGTAAATAAAGGTGGCGTCCGTCATTTGTGCACATAGAGCAGCAAATGCCCGACGATAAACAAGTGAAGGTGTACCATCCTTGGGAAATTGACAAAGATCACGGAGCAGACAGATCCGGGGACGGAGCCAGGGCGGTGCTGTACCCCAAGTTGTCAAGAAGGTTTTAGGAAAGCGGAAGGAAAGAGAATGGAGCAGTTGACGGAAGCGGACTCCCGGGGGTAGTAGGGAGGAGGAGCGGCCTGCATACCCTACATCAAAGGAGGCGTCGAAAAAAGGGTCATGGGCTGGATTAGCAGGCATGGAAGACAGATGGCTAGCATAACGGCTCAGAAGGACCGCTCGCCGATTGGACAGCGGAGGTTCAGCAGTCTCAGCATAAAGGCTTTCCACAGGGCTAGTGTAAAAAGCTCCAGACGCTAAACGTAATCCACGGTGGTGGATAGAGTCGAGACGCCGAAGAATAGACGGCCGAGCAGAGGAGTAGACTATGCTTCCATAGTCCAATTTCGAGCGCACTAAGGCGCGATAGAGGCGGAGAAGGACCACTCGGTCCGCTCCCCAGGAGGTACCATTCAGGACACGGAGGGTGTTGAGCGTTCGCAGACAGCGAGCCGAAAGATAGGAAACGTGGGAGGACCAGCACAGTTTTCTGTCAAACATAAGACCCAAGAATTTAGTGACGTCTGAAAACGGAAGGTTGACAGGACCTAGATGTAAGGAGGGCGGAAGAAACTCCTTACGTCGCCAAAAATTAATACAAACGGTCTTACTGGGAGAAAAACGGAAGCCGGTTTCGAGGCTCCAAGAGTGGAGGCGATCGAGACATCCTTGAAGACGTCGTTCAAGAAGGCTGGTCCGTTGAGAGCTGTAGTAGATCGCAAAATCGTCCACAAAGAGGGAGCCCGAGACGTCAGGAAGGAGACAATCCATAATTGGATTTATAGCGATGGCAAACAGGACAACACTCAGCACGGAGCCCTGGGGTACCCCGTTTTCTTGAGAGAAAGTACGGGAGAGAGTAGTGTTCACCCGCACCCTAAATGTTCGCTCTGCCATAAATTCGCGAAGAAAAAGGGGCAGCCGGCCTCGAAAGCCCCAAGAGAACAGTGTGCGGAGGATGCCTGTCCTCCAACAGGTATCGTATGCTCTCTCCAGATCAAAAAATATTGCTACCGTTTGGCGTTTCCGGAGAAAATTGTTCATGATATAAGTGGAGAGAGCAACAAGATGGTCAACTGCAGAGCGATGCTTTCGGAATCCGCATTGGGCAGGTGTTAAAAGACTGCGGGATTCCAGCCACTACGCTAAACGGTAATTCACCATACGCTCCAAAATCTTACAGACACTACTCGTAAGAGAAATGGGGCGATAGCTAGAGGGGAGATGTTTGTCCTTTCCAGGTTTCGGAATGGGAACGACGATAGCTACCCGCCATCGTCTGGGAAAAGTACTGTCGGTCCAAATTCGATTATAAAGGCGAAGGAGGTAACGCAGACTATGGGTTGATAAATGCATCAACATTTGGACATGGATACCATCCGATCCTGGGGCGGAGGAGCGAGAAGAAGAAAGGGCATGTTGGAGTTCCCGCATGGAGAAAACAGCATTGTAGCTTTTGTGATTTTGAGAGGAGAAAGCAAGATGTCTCACTTCCGCTGCACGTTTCTTCGGGAGAAACGCTGGCGGGTAATTTGAAGAGCTCGAAATCTCAGCAAAGTGCTGACCCAATGAGTTAGAAATTGCGACGGGGTCCACTAAGGTATCATGCGCGACAGTGAGCCCAGAGACCGGGGAGAAACTAGGCGCGCCTGAGAACCGTCGAAGCCGACTCCAAACTTCCGAGGAGGGAGTGAAGGTGTTAAAGGAGCTAATAAAGAATTTCCAGCTTGCCTTCTTGCTATCGCGGATGACGCGACGGCATCGCGCACGGAGCTGCTTATAGCGGATACAGTTTGCCAAAGTAGGATGGTGACGGAAAATGCGAAGAGCACGTCGCCGCTCACGTATTGCGTCACGGCATGCCTCGTTCCACCAAGGAACTGGGGGGCGCCGGGGCAATTCGGAGGTGCGTGGTATTGAACGTTCCGCAGCTGTAAGAATAACGTCGGTAATATGTGTGACCTCATCGTCGACGCTGGGAAAGCGACGGTCATCGAATGTGCGCGAGAGACGAAAAAAGTGTCCAATCGGCTTGGGCAAACTTCCAGCGTCGCGGGCGCATATATGGCAGTTGAGGCTGCAGCCTAAGGACACATGGAAAGTGGTCACTCGAGTGTGTATCATCAAGGGCGAACCATTCGAAGCGCCGAGCTAGCGGAACAGTACCGATCGCAAGGTCCAAATGAGATAAATTTGTCGTGGAGGCAGACAAAAACGTCGGAACCCCAGTGTTGAGGCAAACTAGATCCGCTTGGTGGAAGACGTCGAGCAATAGGGAGCCACGTGGACAAGGATGTGGAGATCCCCAAAGAGGGTGGTGGGCATTGAAGTCCCCAACCAGCAAATAGGGGGGTGGAAGCTGACCAAGAAGATGAAGGAGATCAGCTCGCGCCATTGGTGTGGACGATGGAATGTAGACAGTACAAAGAGAGAATGTGTATCCAGAAAGGGAAAGACGGACGGCGACAGCTTGGAAGGAACTGTCTATGGGGATTGGATGATAATGGAGAGTATCATGGAGAAGTATCATGAGTCCCCCATGGGCTGGAGTGCCTTCCACAGAGGGGAGGTCATATCGGACGGACTGAAATTGAGGGAGAACAAAGCGGTCATTAGGACGCAGCTTTGTTTCCTGAAGACAGAAGATGACTGGCGAGTAGGATCGTAAGAGGATCGACAATTCATCCCGATTGGCTCGAATGCCGCGGATATTCCAGTGGATAATGGACATAGGGTGAACAGAAAATGGAGGAATGTGACCAAGGTCGCTGTCAACTCAACGACTGCTCAGAGCTTGCGAGCGACAGCGTGGAATGGCATTCAGCCGAAGGCGGAAGATCCTGATCCATAGGTTGGTCAGGAGCAGCTCCTGCCACCAGCGATCGGCCGGTTGACCGGCCACCAGCAGTGCGCCTCGGCGACACAGAAGACGGCCGAGGGCGATTTCCGCCAGGTGGCGCTGTGGATGGGACACGCCTTGGCGGAGAAGGAGAGGAACTGGGTTTCTTTGTAGCCTTCTTGGAAGTATGAGGTTTAGAGGAAGGAGGAACCGATGGTGGTGAAGTTGCCGTACGTAAAAACTCTTCACGAGTATGCTCTTTCTTCGAAGACTTGGTGTCGGACTTGTGGGCTCGAGATTTAGCAGGACCCGACGAAGTGTGAGCCAAAGAGTGGGCAGGCGAAAGTGGTGAAGTTGAACGGGCGATCTTTGCGCTGGCCGATCGGACGACCATGGCACTAAAGGTGAGGTCGCAAGTCTGCGTGGCCGCCTCCTTTGTTGGCCGAGGAGAAGCAAGGACAGTGCTGTATTTGCCTGTCTGAGGCACGGTGGGTTGTCGACTGGCGAATAATTTCCGAGCAGCAAAGGTCGACACCTTTTCCTTCACTCTTATTTCCTGGATGAGCTTTTCGTCCTTAAAAACGGGGCAATCTCGAGAGGAAGCAGCGTGGTCACCCATACAGTTGATGCAGCGAGGGGATGGAGGTGGACAAGCACCCTCATGGGCATCCCTGCCACACGTAACACATTTGGCCGGATTAGAACAGGACTGGCTGGTGTGATTGAAGCGCTGGCACCGATAGCAACGCGTAGGGTTTGGGACGTAAGGACGAACGGAAATTATCTCATAGCCTGCTTTGATTTTCGATGGGAGTTGCACTTTGTCAAATGTCAAAAAGACAGTGCGGGTTGGAATGATCTTCGTGTCAACCCTTTTCATAACCCTATGAACAGCCGTTACGCCCTGGTCAGACAGGTAGTGCTGAATTTCTTCGTCAGACAGTCCATCGAGGGAGCGTGTATAAACAACTCCACGCGAGGAATTTAAGGTACGGTGCGGTTCCACCCGGACAGGGAAAGTGTGTAGTAGTGAGGTACGCAGCAATTTTTGTGCCTGGAGGGCACTGTGTGTTTCTAACAACAGGGTGCCATTCCGTAATCTGGAACAAGACTTTACGGGACCTGCAATTGCGTCGACGCCTTTCTGAATAATGAAGGGGTTGACTGTGGAGAAGTCGTGACCTTCGTCAGACCGAGAAACAACAAGGAACTGTGGCAACGATGGAAGAACTGACTGTGGTTGAGACTCAGTGAACTTACGTTTGTGAGCAGACATAGTGGAAGATGAGGAAACCATTGCGGAAGAATCCCCCATGATTACCGGCGTCTCCGATGGCGCGCTCCTCCCTTGTGGGGGCCCTCTCTGAGGGCACTCCCGCCTTAGGTGATTGTTCACACCTCAGGTCACACCTCCCGACAAACGGCCGGAGGGACCAATCGGCACTTTCGGAAGGTATCAGCTCGGGTAATCACCCCTCCCTGGGCCTGGCCGTTACCAGGGGGTACGTACGTGTCCTACCTGTCTACCCGGGGCGGGGAATTACGCGTTACCCCGTCACCGGCTACGCATGGAAGTGCGTGGGTCGGCCTTCAGACACGCACAGGGAGGAAGAAAGAGAAAGGGAAAGGGAAAGGAAAGAAGAGGTCTCAAACGCCGCAGCGGAGAAAAGGGTAGAGAGAAGAGGTAAGGAAAAGAGAAGGACAAAGGAAGGACGAAGACTTACAAGTAAGGAAGGCGAAGAATGTGGTACATTTACAAGCGTCCGTCTCCGGACGTAGGCACAAACCATTCCCCCAGAGGGGGAGAAAAGGAAGGAAGGAGCCAGAGGTGCGGGGGGGGGGGGGGGCGAAGATGGGGGATGGGGAAGGATGCGGAAAGGGAAGGTATGCAGCCCGGAAAGGAAGGAAGGCCACATCAGCTCGGGGTCCCGTGCTCGCTACGCACGTATCCACAAAAGAGTTGTGGATCCCCTGGGGGGTATCTTATAAGGTGAAGCCCGTCAACTTACCATAGTACAGGCTTTAAAGAGTTAACGTACGCCCGAGCGTAGACGTTACACCCTGATGGCTTGAAAATTTCCATATGATTTTGTACTGTCTGGATCTCACTCACAGACTGAAGCCATCCCCCAACACAGACTCTAAACCCCTAACTATCATCAAATGCCATCTTTTGGTGTTTACTCGTAGTATACAAGTTCCTTGAAGTATTCTGCTAGTATCTTATAGTAGTAGGGGCAGCTGTATGCCATGTTCCCTTTTATGTCCTGAAGTTGGAGAGTTGGGTCGTATCTCTAGCTTCTCCCTGAAGATCGCTAAGAACAACACGAGAAACTATTATGGGAAGTCGTAATGTACCTACCTGAGCAGTTGGTCTTCTTGCGCCTTATTAACTTTCTTGATCTCCTTGGTGGAAACTAGGAAGATGGTGTCCGTGTGCTTCCAGGCACCCTCGTCCTTTTTGCTTTGCCAGATGTGCCACGCCTTCTTCCTCAGATCAAGTAATCTATCAGCTCGTTCCACCACCTGTGCTAATTCATCCTGGTAACAGGAGACGCTCTGCCTTGGTTATCCGACTCTACTCCATCTGCTTCCATTCCTCGTCTTCTCGGTCGCTAGTTAACTTGCTTAATTACCATAGGAAAAACCTTGTGCAAAGGAAATATTCCTCCCCCTCTATTTTATCTGGATCATGACTTTTGGGGATGATCTTCAATTTTAGATAGGTAGTGGCCGGAGTCGAGGTTGGTCCCTCTGAGAACCCCAACATTTTGGATTTTATTATGAAATTTGTGCTTTATCGCGGCATGATCTAACTGAAATTCTCCCAGGAGAGGGTTAGGTGAAATCTACATCATCTGCTTTCTTGGAAATTTCTTGAAACTAGTTGACTTCAGGACCAAACTGTGTGCCTGGCATAATTCGATGAGCCTGATACCATTTTGGTTCGTACTGTTGTTGAGGCATATACTGGGGAGATCCCCGGCACAACTTTTCTCTCTCTCCAGTTGGGCGTTGTCATCCCTCTACGGGAATTTTATGTTTTTTGGGCATCTTTTGGATCGTGTCATCTAGTTTGAGGAGAAGGTTAACAAAAAGAATGTCCCAGAATAGTTGTAAATGTTCACGCCACGCCACCCCCCCCCCTATAAACATTGACAACAGTATATACTTTGAGTCTCCTGGTCGACTTAACGTGTGTGTGTGTGTGTGTGTGTGTGTGTGTGTGTGTGTGTGTGTGTGTGTGGATAGCCTTTCAGAGGCAGAGGCAGAGGCAGAGCTCATAATGGAGCCTAATACTTTGTCAATTACGAAACCTGCCACAAGGTGGGGAGCTTTCTTCACAACTCTTTGTCCCCGTCCCCCGTCTTCCCCTTAAGTACCCTGAATCCTCCCGATTCAAACCTGGTCTCTTGCACAGCCGTAATGATGATTCTATGTTCATTAAATCTGTCCGTTAGAGTCTCAAATTTCCTCACTTTCCAATGCAAATTCGCTTTTGAAAGTTTCTAAGTAGTTTGCTTTCCTGTATTTTATTTTGTTTGAGATTCCAAGACGCTCTGATTCGTCTTTGCAACGTCACGCAAACTCCCCAGAATCCTAATGTCTGCTTGCGTTCTGTTGTTGATGCCAATGGAGCGGTGTACTGCCTGTCGAACCTCTGGAACAGTTCTGAAGCGAATGCCACGAAGTGGTTCCTTCATCTTCGGAATTAAAGTCACAAGGACTTCAGTCCGGGGAATATGGTGGATGGTACAGTACTCCCCAGTCCCGCGCATTGTCGTGCAAAATGATGGCTGGATTACGCAGAAAGTGTCGCCGCTTCTCTCGCAAAGCTGGACGCAGGTGATGCTCCAAAAACGAACTGTAATACCGTACATTGACGGTCTGCCATGGAGGAACGTAATGCGTTAGGGTAACACCATCACAGTCGTACAGCCGGCCGCAGTGGCCGAGCGGTTCTAGGCGCTACAGTCTGGAACAGCGCGACCGCAACGGTCGCAGTTTCGAATGCTGCCTTGGGCATGGATGTGTGTGATGTCCTTAGGTTTAAGTTGTTCTAACTAACCAAAGTTCTAGGGGACTGATGACCTCAGAAGTTAAGTCCCATATTGCTCAGAGCCATTTGAACCACTTTGAACAGTCGTACACGAGAATCACCATAACTCACCATAATGTGGCTCTGATGCACTTTGGACTTTCGCGGCGACACAATGACGCCATTCGTTGGATTGGCGTATCAGTTTTGGCTCGTACGATGTGGCCCATGTCTCATCCAGTGTTACGATACGAAGTAAGAAAGCCTCTTCTTCGCGTTCATAGCAATCCATGTGTCGTAAAGCATCCATTTCTGCATTTCCGTCAAGTCATTCGGAACCCATCGTGATGAAATTTTTCGCGTGCTCAGACGTTCTTTCAGGATGCGAAGCACAGTCATATGCGCTAATCCGGCTTCGTGGGCAAGGTCACGAATCGTATGGCGTCGATCGCTGTCCACTAACGCGGCAACAGCATTCACTTCGTCTTCAGAGACGCTAGGACGACCTGGCCGATGCATGTTTGCCACAGTTTGGCACGATGGATAAAAGCCTTCAACGAAGGTCGGCACTGTTCTGTACGGAAATGCCCATTACCCGCACTCCTCTTGAATACCTTGACGACACTCGTGGTGTACAATCTCTGGCACATTTAATCTTGATCCAACTCTGTTGTCGAAACAGGAACAACGAAGTGGCACTTCTGAGCGAGCGGTCTAACGTGACGGTGACTGTTTCCCTCTATTGTGCGCACGCCCGTGAGGTGGGACGGGCGAGTCCATTTGCTCGGAAACAAGATAGGTATGTCAACAACGTGTTGTTGTTGTTGTTGTTGTTGTTGCAGCGGAAATCGTAGGTTGGAACTTAAGTAGATTGCATTTATTTGCTTTAATTGATTGACAGTGACATCCCATTTCGCGAAATGTTTTGCCATTTCTAACAGAAAGGGACTTGTACAACTCTTAAATGGTAAACCTTTCCCTCTAGGCTCAACATTACTGTCGCTTGATACAAAACATTTCCGCTAGAAGACATTACTTAATTTATTCAGGACAACCTTTTTAGGCACCAACGTCTGGGCACTGATGAAATTGTGGAAGTTATAGCTCATCTTAAGAAATTGTTATTAAAAGTTAGGCTCTTGACGTCGTACAAATTCTATAAGCAGTCGGATGACCTGGCCACGGGTAATTGCCTTGCGGTGTTTCTTGCTGATTTATTCGTGAAATACTTTGACCAGAGCCTCCGTTTCCAAGTAGTCGCCCTGAAAGACATGCCATCGACAGATCGCCTCTAAAAGCAGATAATTGGCGGCGAAGAATCGGATATTTCAATTCTGGTCTAAAACAAAGAGTTTAACGACCTTCATACGTGAAGACAACAATTTTGATATGAAGTCATGAATAGCAGTGGTATTCTCAACTTCCTCGTTTTGCAGCTTTGAATCAATTACAAATTTGATGACAAACCTGTAATACAGCGTATTACTGACATTTCGATTAGCACTGTCGCCGTAATAAAGTAGTTAGTCTCGTACTTACAGTGATGACACGGCTTAGTGTGTGCAGCCGAGTCGCTTGCAGAAGGCTTTCGATAAACGTCAAATGAACTGGAAAACTTGAAACATGTCGCCTTCTGTAATGGCTCCGCCGCCACCACCGCCGCCGCCGCCGCGGCGCCGCCGCCGCCGCCGCCGCCGCCCCTCCTCCTCCTCCTCCTCCTCCTCCTCCTCCTCCTCCTCCATCACTGACTATTTTTGTTATTGAGTGATCAGTTATGTTTGGTATAAACAAATTATGATTTTCCCTAAATTTGCGAAGTGATTGTAGAGCAATACAATTTTAATTTCTTGAATTTTACTTTAGTAGTAGTTGAATGATGATGTAGCTCTAACTATTACAGTAAATATGTATGTTATGTGGTGGCTGGGTGTTGTGTGCTGTCCTTAGGTTAGTTAGGTTTAAGTAGTTCTAAGTTCTAGGGGACTGATGACCATAGCAGTTGAGTCCCATAGTGCTCAGAGTCATTTGAACCATTATGTTACGTGGTAAATAATTCATTGATTTAGATTCAGAAGTTTCTGAGAAAAAGGGGGCTTTTATACTGAAAAATGTCATGTTGAGAAAATTGCGTTTAAAGAAAAAAAGTTTTATACACAGCCAATTGATACATAAAGAAAATGTTAGAATCCTCCTGGATGGTAGTCCTCATCTCCATCTTCCTCACCCAGTACTGCCCTCCTCTTGGATCTGACTTCTGTTGACATTGTTTGTTGCAATCTCTGCCTTCATGATCCGCAGTTGGTCCAAGTCCATCACGCTTTCAGTGGTGTTGTAACCTTTATGAATGCCAAGATATTCCAAAACCTGTAGTCTTAATGATGGCTATTCTGGAAGAGTAAGAACAGCACCCAAAACACCAAGTTCAAAGAATGATCTTCCAACAAACCAAAAATGTGTATCCTTGACCATACAACATTGTTAAATGATTCATTCGCATTTTGTGTTTTGCCCTTGAGACATTTCTTCAACAGCTCTGGTTGGGCAAGATGATGAAACTTTCTCGCACAAAATTACTATACCAAATGCTGTTATGCTTGCCATGAATCCTGTTTTTCTACTTTACCCTCTTTTGCCTTGAACACAGATTGTGTATTGGTTCAGCATCTGTAGACAGCTTGTGAAAATAAATTAGGTGATATGCAGAGAGCTGTTTGGCTATTAGAAGTAACAGAGGTAAATTGCTCATACCATTATGCTGTGTAATCTAAGACGTCGACTGACAAATTGATCATACCATTAGATAACTTTGTACTTCCCAACTGCTGTTTGAGTCTACGTAGTCTCGTCCCCATCCTCTTTTGCACATGATTAATGCACTCTAGTTTTGTAATTGACAAATCACCATAGGGTTTACTCTCCACCACTTCCTTATACGATCGTAAGTCACCATCCCCCAAGAAAACTCTTGTAGCGAACAGCACGGTCATGCTGGGAACGTTAGAACATTTTCACTGCAGAAGCAACCTCCATCCCTCCACTAGTTCCTTCATAGGTTCTCTGACAATTCATTTCATGCTTAGTTTGCATTTCAGTACTCTTGCCTGCTTGCCTACAACCCTGACAGTAAGTGGTCAACACTTTCCCATTGTCGATGCTGATAATAGATTTCCAGTCAAAGAATTCATGTGCATCTCTTTTTGCCAGGATCCGCCGAATGATATTGCTTTGCCAGAACTACCATTTTCTGCTACAGCCTGTTCTTCTGCTGTAGTCATTGACTCCATAGTAAGCAGTAGTGTCAAGGCGTGTGCTATGGAGTTGTATTTAATAGACTAGGGAGGTTCAGCAAGTCACGAAGAACCTTACACGCATAACGTAAGGCCATTACGCTGTTAAGTCCATAGAAGTATCGTAGATTAATATCAAAAAGTCCGTTCTGTACCCTTACGTCTGAAGTCTTTAAACATTATTTGTAAAGTCATTTCGCTTGTACATTTCAAAGTGCACGCCAGACCAATGCGTTGAGATAGCTGAAATATGTGGAAGGGATATTGAGATTTCTGAAAAGCTTATTGTCAAACATATGACAACACACTAAGTATATGGAGATTAATAATGATATTGCAGTTTACTCCACTGTCTGAAGCTGTGTTGTATTTTACATTACCCAGCAGTTCTTTCTTGGAAGCACTCTGGTTGTAAATAGTGAGTCCTCCTACTCCTCAAATTGGTTAGCGCCGAAGGGCGTGATACTCTTTTTTACTGCTGCTATATTTGTTCTGTAGTATCTGTGTTTCCTTTGTTTCATTTTTTTTAAACAGTTTTCGTCATGACAAAACCAAAAGGTATCACAGGAAACACAGAAACTAAAACACAGCTAGTGGATAACTGACGTCAAAAACAAACAAATGTACAGTTCAAAGAGTTTACTGCAAAGTACCACCAGCGTAAGAAACTTATGGAACGGACAATTCTCTACAAAACAAAAGAAATCACAGCCTTCTAGACTATATAGTTCCCGAGAAAAATGCAAATATGCGAAATGATGGAAAACAAAACTCTCGGAAATGTGATTGCATGATTCAGTAAAACCATTTTAAATAAATATTCGATTTAAATATTTGAAAATACTAACAGCAAATTAAGCATAAACATCCATATCTTCATAATTTGCATAAAAGTAGAAATGTCAAATTTTGTCATTTTGGGCGGTACGGCTCCCCTTTAAGCACACTTCTGCCTTGGCTGGTGGCCACTGGATTTTATGTGCTCAGCGATCTACAGTCGGGAACACAAAGCAGATTGAGGTACAAAATCCTTAAGAGGTCGAAACTGTTAAAAATGTAAAAACTAATTCAATGACTTGTTATAAGAAAGGAAACATAACGCAAAAATCAGGTTCCTTCTTAGTGTGCGAATGTTTATTACCAGCCTTTGGGCCCCATCATGTGTATGCATTAGTATTCTGCCTTTTTTTAGCATTATCATCTTCTAGCCTTATACTTTCAGTTAAAATACGAAGAGCAATAAAATAAGACTGATGCTCAAAAGCAGTGTGAAAAAATTAGAGTTTTCGATGTCTCGGTGCATAGCTTTCTATCTAGCATGTCTTGCATTGTGTGTGTAGCCATATGCCCAATTATTTTTTATTTATTTCTTAATATATCCATCACTATCTCAATTTTACTCTTAAGCTGTACACTCGACGCTGGTGGTGCATCGAGGCTGTCATTACTAGTAGTCCAACACTTTTCATGAGCCGTTATTGGTATGTGTACACTATTTGCATACAGCCGGGTCTCTGCGGTCGTTAGAGAGCACGGTTGTGATTAGAATTTGCGCGTCAGGTCGTGGTCTGCGCTGCTATGACTTTTTTCTTCGGTCACTCCGTTGTCTACTCGTGCCTCATCCCGATGATTTTCTTTCACTAATGTAATATTCTTTTCCCTATGGGTTGTGTTTTAGTACGTTTTATTCGTTATCATACCTTCTTGATGCGTACTTTCGGCAGAAAATTTCTGATTTTTTCAGTTACACTACGTTTCTCGGTATAATTTTATTCTATGAGGGTTTAAAATCAAAGTTAGCTTTATAGTAGTCTAGGATAGGACCACGCCGGCTTTATTGTAATGTCGTCGCCCCTTACGTTTTCCGATAACCTGATGATGCCCTACACGGGCGAAATGCGTCGTTCTTGAGTTAATGCAATGCTGAGTTGATAGTGTTTTTTATTAGACAGAGAGACGATCTTGTAATAAATGTGTTGCTTTTGCAAGTCTTTTCCTTGGTTCTCCATATTTGTGATCTTTGACAGGAGAACGCACACTTCCGCTTACAGCAATGTTATGTTTCCTGTACTCTTAGTTTAGTCACTAGTTGGTGAATTTTACAGGTAAACGTATTACCCAGTTTCTTTTTATGCCTGAATTTTTTTTAATGATTATAAGGGTTGTTCCTACATATTCATCAATCTGGAAGATGTCGTGTAAAGTCCTTTACAAGAAGTGTAGAGATCGTCCTCATACTGGGGAACACGGCGCTTAATTAAAGTCCAGGATTCTGGGAAGGAACGTCACTGTCTTCTCTCTCGCGGTTGTAGAGATTTCTGCCTATCTGAGTCCGCAGAGTCAGTTTCCTGCCACCAGGTGTCGGGTCGGTGGCTTGGCGGTGGCTGGAGTCGCCTAGTCTTAACACACTCCGCCCAAATCACTGGAGCCGCTGTTGTCAAAATGTTGGGTAATACTAACTACTTCAGTAACAAAGCAGTGACTTAATGCGAACTATCCTGCAGTTCAAGGATTGGCATCTCGTCCTAAATGTTCCAAGAAACTACATCAACGACTCGTATCTGCGTTCAGCCAACTCATACAAATATCGGAGTGTGGCCACATGAAGCTGAATTCACATACAAATTGTTGCAGCCTTATCACTCAAAGAGACCACATGTTTTACGTTGTTACATGTCTTGTAAGTAGTCTCATTTGACGACTGCAGTTTCTTAGTTTCATACATTCGTTTGTTCTATCGTAGAATATTGGTCAAATGTAGGGGGACCCTTGCCAAATGCGACTACAAGGGGATAATGAACGTGTGCAAAGAAGGACAAATACAACATTCGTAGAGAACATGTAAGCGCTTCCGTAGATCCGGTGCTAGTAATGTCAAAGCGCTTCACAAACATATGTTACTACGTAGATGCTGGATTTGGTCAACTAGGATGTTAACTGCAAATACTCAATGGTGTCTTTTCCATTGAATTTGGTAAGATTGTGTTGAATTACTAACCGCTGAGCACAGACTAACAATGACACATTATACGGTCTGGCAAATGTGTTCTCCCTGGTCGTATTCTACATTTAAAACAATGTGCATGTAATCCATTCCCTGCGACGTGGCACCTGCGAAGGTCGCGAAATTGAAGGCGGTAAGGCGAGGCTGGAGTAGTGTCCTCAGGAAATGAATGAACGCCAAGGTGAACACGGGCCGCCACACGAAACCAAGGTGGTGAATGGTTTAAACCCACTGGGAAAGTTGCAGCTAGCGTCAAGTTAAGCTGACGGAGAAAGGACCGAAAGCGAACTCCAGGAGATGTCCCTCTTGTGTTACGTCCCTTACTGACAACCAGGCGACTTCGAAGAAAGAGGCATACGTGGATTGCCACCCATGACAAACGGTATGCGCATCTGTTGAGGAGAGTGTACACAGAAGCTGCCAAACCACCACTGTCCTACTGCCGTGACAGACAACCGGGCTAGTGCAGAAGGCACCAGTGGCCCAACGGATGCCACGTTGATGGCTAGTATTGACAGCGTAAGAGGGACAGATGTGCAGATGTATAAACGAAACACCCACAGGCCAGTTTCGAATGGACAAGGGTCCGGTACAAACAAAGAGAGGGTGGTTCGATCTGCTCTCCTGGAAGTACCACCGGAGACACCTAGGACATTGAGGGACCACATGCAGTGGGCTGCCAGGTAAGCACGTGGGAGGGCGCAGAAAAATGGTTCAAATGGCTCAGAGCACTATGGGACTTTACATCCGATTTTATCAGTCCCCTAGAACTTAGTTAGAACTACTTACACCTAACCAAACGACATCACACACATCCATGGCCGAGGCAGGATTCGAACCTGCGACCGTAGTGGCCTCGCGGTTCCAAACTGTAGTGCCTAGAACCGCTCGGTCAGACCGGCCGGCAGAGGGCGCAGGAAATGTCCTATCGAGCATGAGCCCCAGGAATTTCGTAGCTTCATCGAATGGAAGAGCAACAGACCCAAGATATAAAGATGGCGGAAGAAACCAATTGCTCAGCCAGAAATTCATACAAATGGTTGTGTGTGGAGAAACTAAACCTGTTGTCTATGCTCCACGAGTGAAAACGATCGAGACATTGCTGAAGATGCTGCACTATGACAATAGTTCGTGGAGAACTGCAATAGACGGCAAAATCGTCAAGAAAAAGAAGCCGGAGATGCCCAGGGGGAGGCATGCCAGTATAGAGTTAGTGGCGATAGCAAAGAGGACAACGCTTAGGAGGCACACCGTTTTGTCGAATACCTTTATTCAGCAAAGCAGAACCCACACGTACCTTGAAAACTGTGTTTCATGACTTCCTGAAGCGAACGGAGTGGGCAGTCATGGAAGCTCCACGTGTAGAGAGTACAGAGGATACCAGTCCTCCAGCAGGTGTTTTACACTTTCTCCGTGTCTAACAAAACGGCCACAGTCTGATTTCTGCGGAAAACCACTCGTGACACAGGTGGATAGTGACGAGATGGTCAACTGCAGAACTGCACACTCTAAATCCACACTGCAGTGGTTAATAAATTGCGAGACTAACCACCATAGCAGCCAGGCATGAATCATACATTCCATCACCCTGCACACACAGCTGGTGAGAGATGGAGTGGTGGCTAGAAGGAAGGTTTTTGTCCTGACCCGACTCATATGGTTATGATGGTGGCTCACGCCCGCATCTGGGCGGAGGGCACATTTCCCGGACGTTGTGCAGTGTTAAGCAGGAAGTGCTTGCCCGCAAGAGAAAGGTGCTGCAACATCTTAATGTGGATGGCATCCGGCACTGGGGCGGAGGATCGGGATGTAGTGAGAGCATGATCTAGCTAGTAGACGCAGCATTCTAACACTCACGATTCGGAGAAGAGAAGGGTATCGCCCGAGCCTACTCCACTCGTTTCCGATGGAGGAAGGCAGGGTGATAGTGGGAAGAGCTCGAAACTTCAGCAAAATGGTGGCCCAAGGTGTAGGAGATCGCAATAGGGTCCACAATAACATCGTCTGCTAATGTGAGGCCGGAAATTGGGGAATGGATCTTGGTCCTAGAGAGCTGTCGGTAGTTCGCCCACATGACAGAGAAAGTGGTGGAACTGTTAAAAGAACTAGTGAATGAAATACAGCTTGCTCGTTTGCTATCCCGAAGAACGCGATGACACTTTGCCATTGTAGACAAACTTCATTCACTGTAAACAGATGCATGCAACGGTTAAAAACGTGGAGATCACGCCTCCGCGCGCGAATTGCATCGTGGCATGCCTCAGTCCACCAAGGGACTGGGACACGACGTGGTCAAGAGGAAGTGCGAGGAATGGAATGTTCTGCAGCAGTAAGGATAATGTTGGTGAGATAGCCCACCTAGTCATCACAACTGGGGAAATCTTTTTCTTCTAAAGTCGCCAGGTAGGAATAAAGCTGCCCATCAGCCTTGGTAAGCTGCCATTTGGGCGTGGGTGCAGCTGGGGTACGAGTCTGCAAACTGAGAGCACACGGGAAATGGTCGCTCGAGTAGGTGTCAGAAAGAATGGACCACTCAAGACAAAGGGCAAGCTGGGCAGTGCCAAATGATAGGTCCAAATGAGAACAGGTGTGCGAGGAGTCGGAAAGGAAAGTGGATGCTCCATTTTGTTAAGACGTCATCCAAGGTTGCAGTTCTACCAGGACCTGTCAGAGAGGTGCAAAGGGGATGTAGTAAACATGGAGGAGGTAGCTGCCCAATAATCTGAAGGAAGTCTACCACGATGACACCGAATGACGGAGGGACATAAATGGTACAGAGGGGAAAAGGTCATGTGGGGAAGGAAAAGGCGAACTGCAACAACTTGACGATAGGTAATCATGGAGGTGGGTTTACTATGAATGTCATCCCATATGAGCAGCATGACGTCCCCATGAGATGGTGACGCTACTACAGCGCACAGAATCAGGAGGATCCTGCTCCATGGGGTCCACAGAAGCATCAGCTTGCTTGTGTGGTCTGTCTGCGGAGTCCAATACAGAAAAACGGTTGTTGGCGGGCAACGGAGACACGGAGACTGGCTGAGCTTAGGTATCACGTGTCGACACCATCGAAGAGGATCTTCGAGGTGGCGTATGAGAAGACCGTTTGCCTTTAACCGGAAAGGATCGAATTATTCCGCTAGAGTAAGTTTCTGTTTGGCTGGAGGAATGGAGGAATTCTTCATGTGAGTACTACTCCTGTCCTTTCCTGCCTACTGGTTGTGTAGCTGGTGGCTTCGCCCCTTGAAGGGGGAGTTTGACGATTTGTAGCACAGCGAGATGGGGGGGGGGGGGGGGGGGGACTGGCGCTGTTGACACTGGGCGATTTCACTACCTTACAGCTGAATTTGAGGTCGCATGTCTGCATGACCATGTCCTTCATGAAGGAAGGGGAAACTAGCACCCGTAGTTCTGTTCTTCACGGGAGACCACAGGGTTTCCGACTAGCAAATAAGGCTCCTTTTCCTTTACTCGCATCACTTTGACAGCCTGCTCATCAAGATACACGGGATAATCCCGAGGGGAGGAGATATGGCCACCATTGAAGTTGATACAGCAGGGAGGAGGCTGCAGACAATCGCCCTCGTGTGGAACCCTACCGAAGGTTACACATTTGGCTGGGTGTCGACGAGACGTTCTAGTGTGGTTGAAACGATGACACTCGTAGCACTGCATCGGGTTCGGACTGTATGGCCGGACTGTGACGATTTCATAGCCTGCTTTGATATTTGACAGCAGCACCACTATCAAAAGTGACAAAGAGTATGGGTGGGTACTAGGGAGGAATCTGCCTTTTTCATTACACGATGGACGGCAGTGATACCCTGACCAGAGACGTAAAGTTGGATTTCAGCCTCGGTTAGAGCATCGAGCAGCCAGGTGTAAATTACACCATGGGAAGAATTCGAAGTTCTATGGCCTCGACACAAACAGGGCAGCCATGGAAAAGCAAGGCAGCAATCAGTTTGCTCTTTGAGATGGCTTCTGATTCTCAAGCACAAGTGCCATTCCATTAAACAAGAGCAGGATTTCACAGGGCCATCAATCGCATCAACAACTTTCTGAATGATAAACGGGTTTACCGTGTCGAAAGACTGACCGTCTTCAGCACACGACACTATGAGCAACCATGGTGCAGCGTGAAGGGTCTTTCAATCATTAGCCTCATGACGTTTACGTTTCGTAAACACTGATGGGGATCTTCTCGCAATGAATCGATCATCTTCCCAATGATTGCCAGCACCTCCGACGGCACGCTCCTTCCAACTGGGGGCTCCATGCACAAGGGGGTGCAACCGCCTTAGGTCATTCTTCACACCTCAGGCCACATCTGACGGAGGGACCAATCGGCAATTTGGGAAGGTTGCAGCTCAGGCAATCATCCCTCCCTGGACCCGTACCAGTTGGTACGTGCGAACCGTACCTGTCGACCCAGGGTTGGGAATTAAGCATTACCCAGTCACCTGTTACGCGTCAGACGCGTCAGACGGCCCTCAGGAGCGCATAGGGAGGACGAAGAAAAAGATGAACCTCAAACGCCGAAGCTGGGGAACGAGAGGAGAAGGGGAAAGAAGAAAGGAAAAGGGAGCGACAAACATAGGTGAGACTGTTGTTAGCTCTGCGACAGACAATGCAGAAGAATCCCAGTGACGTCCTAGACATGTTGCCCAAGGGAGGGGAGGAAGTATAGCAAGAGGATGGACATGCAGCAAGGAAGGAGAAAAACACTGCGAAGGCTGGTGCCTCATGTTGGCCAAGCGCACACACGCGATAGAGTGGCGAACGCCATTAGGAGGGGGGGAGGCGGAGGGGGGGTGGAGGGAGGTGAGAGAAGGGGAGAATCGTTCGGAATGAAACGAAACTAATGTAGCACGTCAACTTGCAGTGTATCTGAATATAGTTCAGTGCTAGGCGAGAAATATTCAGGTCACGGATTGGAAGCGAACGAGATTGGAGGGGGTGCATGCCCTGACTATCAGATGGCGTAAGTACTGTACTTGTGTCTGAAGAAAGTCACTTTTCGAGACGACAACTGAGTCCTGCATCTGATAGCACTCTGGCAGTACGCCAGAGGAACACACTGCCAGTTTGTGTGTTCTTTTCAGAGACGACAGTATCGTCAAGGTAGTTCGAACAGAACGGCACTTGAGCAGTCAGCTGTCCAAAAGTAATGTAGGATGATGATGCGTGTGACGAGGGCCTCCCGTCGGGTAGACCGCTCGCCTGGTGCAAGTCTTTCGATTTGACGCCACTTCGGCGACTTGCGCGTCGATGGGGATGAAATAATGATGATTAGGACAACACAACACCCAGTCCCCGAGTGGGAAAAATCTCCGACCCAGCCGGCAATCGAACCCGGGCCCTTAGGATTGACAGTCTGTCGCGCTGACCACTCAGCTACCGTGGGCGGACGTAATGTAGGAAAATGGTGGGTGCGGAAGCACAGCCGAAGGGCAAATGCAAATACTTTAACAGGCCTAAATGTGTAACAACAACAACAACAACAAACATATTCTGTGATTCTCCATCTAGTGGTATTTGCAAATATACCTGCTTGAAACATATCTTAGACTTGGCACAGGCCGTTACTTTTCTACCCTTAACTTTACAGGGCGAGGCAATGGGTAAGTGCCAATGTCTGTGTAGTGACGATAGTTTTGAAGCCTACAAAAATGCGACCAGGTGGCGTAAGCATCGAACCCAATGGACTTGCCCACTGATTAGCTTATATCGGAGCAATCACACCACTGTCTTGCAATTTTTTAATTCACTAGCTTGTCTCGTAAAGCAATGGGAACGGGCCGAAACCAGAAACGTTGCCTGTCCATTGTCTTTCACGGTAATGTGCGCTACAAAATTACTAACATTTCCAAATCCATCAGAAAAATAATTGATTTCCTAAACTAAGCAAATTACCTACACTGTCTTTTGGATTAGAAGCATTCACTTATAGTACATTGACTTGTTTCGCCTTATCATCCAAGAGAAACGAAGCTAAGCCAAAAATATTTTCATTATCTCTTGATGGCAACACAAATCTCTCACTATGACAGTGAAATTTACTGTACGTCGACTACACTGTCCAGGTACTGGGATTTAATGTTTTTTGTATACATTTAGGTGCGTGCTACATTTTGACTGGCGTGATGAGTCTAACTGTTCATATGTGGCACTATTAAGCAAAGTTACACATGCTCCCGTGTTCAATTGAAAGTCAACACGATGGCAAGCAAGATGTACTGTTACAAAAGTGTGATGTGCTCCAGACGTACGTCGTCAGTGTTTGATTTTGGCATACTTCCCTCGTCCAGTAATGCACTCTGTGCCTGTGCTAGTCGCCTTGTTCGATCCTCCTTGTTCCACTCGTTATAAATTTTTTGCTACAAAGGTAGCACAGTACCTTCACTTCACTCACTTAGTGGTTTTTGTAAGCTTACTTCTGCTTCTTCCAGAACATAAATTTTTATTCTGTTTACTGCACATTATGTTGGTTGGTTGCTTGGTTTAAACCACGGGGGGTGGGGTGGGGGGTGGAGGGAAGGACCAAACTACGAGTCATCGGTACCTACATCTACGTTTATACTCCGCAAGCCACCCAACGGTGTGTGGCGGAGGGCACTTTACGTGCCACTGTCATTACCTCCCTTTCCTGTTCCAGTCGCGTATGGTTCACGGGAAGAACGAGTGTCTGAAAGCCTCCGTGCGCGCTCTAATCTCTCAAATTTTACATTCGTGATCTCCTCGGGAGGTATAAGTAGGGGGAAGCAATATATTCGATACCTCATCCAGAAACGCACCCTCTCGAAACCTGGCGAGCAAGCTACACCGCGATGCAGAGCGCCTCTCTTGCAGAGTCTGCCACTTTAGTTTATTAAACACCTCCGTAACGCTACCACGGTTACCAAATAACCATGTGACGAAACGCGCCGCTCTTCTTTGTATCTTCTCTATCTCCTCCGTCAACCCGATCTGGTACGGATCCCACACTGATGAGCAATACTCAAGTTGGGTCGAACGAGTGTTTTGTAAGGCACCTCCTTTGTTGATGGACTACATTTTCTAAGCACTCTCCCAATGTATCTCAACCTGGTACCCGCCTTACCAACAATTTTATATGATCATTCCACTTCAAATCGTTCCGCACGCATACTCCCAGATATTTTAGAGAAGTAACTGCTACCAGTGTTTATTCCGCTATCATATAATCATACAATAAAGGATCCTTCTTTCTATGTATTCGCATTACATTACATTTGTTATATGTTAAGGGACAGTTGCCACTCCCTGCACCAAGTGCCTATACGCTGCAGATATTCCTGTCTTATGAGAGTTTGAGAATAAAACTAGTTCCTAATAACACCAACCCACAGGAGGGCGAAAACCCACAGGAGGGCGAAAACCCACAGGAGGGCGAAAACCCACAGGAGGGCGAAAACCCACAGGAGGGCGAAAACCCACAGGAGGGCGAAAACCCACAGGAGGGCGAAAACCCACAGGAGGGCGAAAACCCACAGGAGGGCGAAAACCCACAGGAGGGCGAAAACCCACAGGAGGGCGAAAACCCACAGGAGGGCGAAAACCCACAGGAGGGCGAAAACCCACAGGAGGGCGAAAACCCACAGGAGGGCGAAAACCCACAGGAGGGCGAAAACCCACAGGAGGGCGAAAACCCACAGGAGGGCGAAAACCCACAGGAGGGCGAAAACCCACAGGAGGGCGAAAACCCACAGGAGGGCGAAAACCCACAGGAGGGCGAAAACCCACAGGAGGGCGAAAACCCACAGGAGGGCGAAAACCCACAGGAGGGCGAAAACCCACAGGAGGGCGAAAACCCACAGGAGGGCGAAAACCCACAGGAGGGCGAAAACCCACAGGAGGGCGAAAACCCACAGGAGGGCGAAAACCCACAGGAGGGCGAAAACCCACAGGAGGGCGAAAACCCACAGGAGGGCGAAAACCCACAGGAGGGCGAAAACCCACAGGAGGGCGAAAACCCACAGGAGGGCGAAAACCCACAGGAGGGCGAAAACCCACAGGAGGGCGAAAACCCACAGGAGGGCGAAAACCCACAGGAGGGCGAAAACCCACAGGAGGGCGAAAACCCACAGGAGGGCGAAAACCCACAGGAGAGCGAAAAACCACAGGAGGGCGAAAAACCACAGGAGGGCGAAAAACCACAGGAGGGCGAAAACCCACAGGAGGGCGAAAACCCACAGGAGGGCGAAAACCCACAGGAGGGCGAAAACCCACAGGAGGGCGAAAACCCACAGGAGGGCGAAAACCCACAGGAGGGCGAAAACCCACAGGAGGGCGAAAACCCACAGGAGGGCGAAAACCCACAGGAGGGCGAAAACCCACAGGAGGGCGAAAACCCACAGGAGGGCGAAAACCCACAGGAGGGCGAAAACCCACAGGAGGGCGAAAACCCACAGGAGGGCGAAAACCCACAGGAGGGCGAAAACCCACAGGAGGGCGAAAACCCACAGGAGGGCGAAAACCCACAGGAGGGCGAAAACCCACAGGAGGGCGAAAACCCACAGGAGGGCGAAAACCCACAGGAGGGCGAAAACCCACAGGAGGGCGAAAACCCACAGGAGGGCGAAAACCCACAGGAGGGCGAAAACCCACAGGAGGGCGAAAACCCACAGGAGGGCGAAAACCCACAGGAGGGCGAAAACCCACAGGAGGGCGAAAACCCACAGGAGGGCGAAAACCCACAGGAGGGCGAAAACCCACAGGAGGGCGAAAACCCACAGGAGGGCGAAAACCCACAGGAGGGCGAAAACCCACAGGAGGGCGAAAACCCACAGGAGGGCGAAAACCCACAGGAGGGCGAAAACCCACAGGAGGGCGAAAACCCACAGGAGGGCGAAAACCCACAGGAGAGCGAAAAACCACAGGAGAGCGAAAAACCACAGGAGAGCGAAAAACCACAGGAGAGCGAAAAACCACAAGAAAGGCAACGAACACTAAATGGAACAAAAAGACAAAACGCTAAAACAGTAGAGAGTAAAACAAAGCCGATTACAGCGGCTGGCCGACCACGATAATAAAAAGGAAAAGGAAAAGCCAGCCACCCTGCAACACATTAAAATCTCCACCCTAGAAGCGCTAGTGTGGAGGACACAGAGGGACAATGGAGATGCGCTAAAACTTTTATTCGTGAGGGTGGGTTCTCATTTGATCAAACGGTAAACTGACAACGTCTCATAAGCTGATTTAGATAAAATGAGCAGCAACGAGTCCAGAAACCCAATATTTCGTCGCTGGGCAGTCAAAGTGGGACAGTGCACCAGAATTTGGGTCACCCATCAACCGGGCACCGCACCGACACTGAGGCGGGTCTTTACGGCGCAGAAGGTAACCGTGGATCGCCCAGGCGTGGCCAATGTGCAGCCGGCTGAGGACAACTGATTCCCTGCGAGAGGCCCGCATGGAAGACTTCCACACGTTCATAGTCTCCTTATTCACATGAAGTTTGGGAGACTGAATGGCATAACAGTATGCACAACAAAGCCAAAAGACCCTGCGGCGTACATTAGAACGCAAGTCAGGTTCAGAGGTGCCCATCTCCGGAAGTGGTTTCCTCGTAGCCTGTTTGGCCAGCCGGTCGTTAAGTTCGTGGCCTGGGATGCCGACATGCGCTGGGATCCACACAAACGTTAACTGGTCCCGTCGTTCAGTGCTACCTTGCAGGCTGCTCATGGAGTCAGTACGCAGAAGAAACGATTACTCGGGGCATGAACGGATATACTGATGTGTAAGAGACATGGCTGCAGTGTATTCACTACGAAGCTGGTGGCCATCGGGCAAGGATGGATGGTAATGTTGGCTTCGCCTTCGTCCACAGAGACCCTAATGAAGGTCAGCCATTGAGCCATCTGTGTAAAGCACTTCAGAGCTCCGAACACTAAGAATCGTGAGGAAGTGACAGCGGATAGCTGCAGGGTTAAGTAAGTCCTTAGGGTCACGTGGAAGGCCCAGGCGAAGCTTCGGCCTGCACCTACACCACGGATGTGTCGGTGAACGGACCTGGAGGACAGGTGGTGAAGGGACAGGTGGTGCAAGGCAGAAGCAATTGCACGTGAACCGCAATCGTTATTCCTGACGTGGACCGCCTACGCGGGAAGTGAAACGCCGTGGTTGTGGGAAGAATACGTAATTAGGATGTTCAGCAGAGCTATGAATGTGTGCAACCTAACTAGGGAGCAATTGTGCACGTCTGACCTTCAATGGGGGGACTCCAGCCTCCACCAGCACGCTTGTCACGGGACTCGTCCTAAAAGCTCCTGTCGCTAGTCCAAATCTGCAGTCGTGCATTGAGTCGGGCAAACGCAATGCTGAGGGCGCCACCGAACTATAAATCACACTCCCATAGTCAAGGCGGGATTGAATAAGGGCTCTGTAGAGCTGCAGCAGCGTGGAGCGATCTGCACCCCAGTTGTTGCTGCTCAGGCAGCTGAGGGCATTGAGGTGCTGTCAACACTTCCGTTTAAGCAGACGAAGATGAAAAAGTCAAATGAGCGTCGAAAACCAGACCTAAGAATCGATATGTCTCTACTACAGTGGGTGGATTGTCATTAAGGTAAAGGGCTGGTTGCAGATGAACGGTACGACGCCGAAAGAAATGCGTGACACACGTCTTCATGCCGGAAAACTGGGAGCTATGGGCGACAGCCCATGACTGCGCGCTCTGTAGGCGACGTTCAGCAACACCAGTACTGGAGCAGCAGTACGACATGCAGTAGTCGTCTGCATACAGAAAAGGTGAGACGGAGGGCACGACAGCTGCTGCTACACGATTAATGGCCACTAAAAAGAGACACTCAATACGTATGTCACATGTGGTGAAAGGAACTGGTACTGGACACTACAAACATCAATTCCATTGGTAACATACTGTATTTTTGGTAAGTGCACAAATTTTATGACACCGAGGTGGCACGTTAAAATCTTGTAATTGATGATAGATGTACAGAAGGTGATCCTTTCAATAAATTAGCAGCTTTTATAGATGTACCACCACACAACATAGCACAAGTTCATGAGGAAAGAAAGGTTCGCCATATGTTTGCGATTCAGACCCAAAGGCTTTGTAGATCGAGATGCCTAACAGAAGGGGAATATTGATACGGGTCGAAACTCTCAACTAAGAATTGCCGCACTACAAGCAGTTAAGGACTTGCAAGCTGTGAGCCTATTGCATGGTTTCTGAATGAACACTACAAATTTATTTTATGTTACGCACGTTTTTGCAACTTACTCCTACTAGTGAACCCTACTTCTGCAAAGTTTCTCAGTATCTGGAATGATCGAATAGTACATGGTTTATATCGTAACATTCAAATTTATGTGCAGTTTCACAAATTACTTTTCTGTTCTATTTTTCAGGTTTCCTCAATGCAATCCATCAACGCTGTACTCTTGAATGTTTAGCCATGTAGTTTGTTTGGTGCACGTTTCTCCTTCCCATGCAATGGGTTTAGTCATTATGCGTCCTTGTTGTAAGATAATGACAGGGGTCATCAAAATGTCACTAAATGTATTGGCCAAACACACAGAAATACACTGTTTTCTCTGCCCATAAATCAATCATTTGCAGCTTCTTGTAGTACAAGAGCCCAAGTAGCCTTTCAGAGGACAGCTTATGAAAGGGCAGCATTAGCTCGAAATAGCTCTGTGATGACGTGATGCTTTATGTGGAAACAGATCCTTCACAGGTGGTAAGAGTCACCTGAACTTTAAAGGGCTACGATGAGCTGCCAGCCAACAAAGCTGTTTCTATTTGCACGCCACTCTAATGAGGAACATGAGAAACTTTCATTCTTTCACTATGGTACTTTTGGTCAGTTGGCTACAAGAAGTTAAGCATTTGGCTCTAGGAGCATGTAAAATGCTTTAGTCGAAAATTTTTGAGGATACGTTGCATCACATACTATGACTCACAAGGTCCCACTACTTTTTTGATTACGTTTTGCAGCAAAACTTCTGCCTGGTAAACATAACTGTACCACTGTCTCTAAAAGCCACACAGTACTGTCTACTCCGTGTCTACAGTGGAGTCCAACAGTTGTCACATATAAAGAACTTCTGACTATAGGAACTAGCAGATACACATTTAATGTAGGTGCAGCAGCCTGCAGTGCCCATCACGTTTATTGAATGTATGCAGGAAAATTCGACAAATACTTATTTCGAAGTAGAATCCGATAAGGTGCCAGATGCTGCCAGCGGCACAGGCTGGGAAGACTGACATCTGACCGTTAGAGCCTGCTTGCACGTCGTCGATGGAACCGCACTACACAAGAACAGCTTCGAACAATATTAAGAGTAGCATAATTGAGCCATGTATTCTTTGTATCTCCTGTGGCTGTGATCATTCTCTTGTTCCGAGCATATAGTTTAAAATATGCTAACCTGCAGGGAACAGAAACATAAGCGTTAACTACACATGAACTGCTAGCATCGAAGACACACCACCCTTTTCCTCATAGCATCCTCCCTCCTAGTCACCCACTTCCCGTGTACTGCCAAATGCCACCTGAGCGAATATGGGGGGGAGGGGAGGGGAGGGGAGGGGAGGGGAGGGGAGGGGAGGACAGCAACATTTGGTCCTCAGTACCCATATATAGCGCGTGTAAGGTGTTGCAGTGCTGCCTGAAGGAGCAACCAGATGTAGAAAGGGAGAAAGAAGGAAGTGGAGGAGCAGAAGGAACTATAGAGGTGCTCTGGGAGACAGAAGGGGTGTGTGTGTGTGTGTGTGTGTGTGTGTGTGTGTGTGTGTGTGTGTGTGTGACTGGAGTGGGAGCAGGGAGCAGGGGGATTGGGATGAAATTTGGAGAAGATCTAGGCTGGGAGGACAAAGAAATGAAGTATGTGTTGCAAGAAAAGTTTCACCTTCCCAATTCAGAAAAGCTGCTGTCACGAGGACAAAGCTACATTTATGCGACGGTTTCACGATGTGTGCCATTGTGATTTAAGTTACTGATAAATTGAATACTGTTGAGCTGCTGAGTGAAAATCTCATTCTGGAAACATCCCCAAGGCTGTGGCTAAGTCATGTCTCTGCAATATCCTTTCTTTCAGGAGTGCTAGTTCTGCAAGGTTCGCTGGAGAGCTTCTGTGAAGGTTGGAAGGTAGGAGACGAGCTACTAGCGGAAGTAAAGCTGTGAGGACGGGGCGTGAGTCGTGCTTGGGTAGCGCAGTTGATAGAGCACTTGCCCGCGAAAGACAACAGGTCCCGAGTTCAAGTCCCACTCCGGCACACAGTTTTAATCTGCAAGGAAGTTTCAGAACGTTGTCTACTCTCGGGGCCTTGTTCCGACTTGGAGATATGATACTGCGTGAAGAATTTGACAGAGCACTGAAAGACCTATTTCGTCTACATCTACATTCCCTTCCATTTCCATATGATTGTCCTTAAGAACATCGCCCTTGTATAGACCCTCTATATACTCCTTCCACATTCCTGCTTTCACTTCTTTGCTTAGATTTGGGTTTGCATCTGAGCTCTTGATATTCATACAAGTGGTTCTCGTTTCTCCAAAGGCCTCTAAATTTCCTGTCGGCAGTATCTACTTTACCTCTGGTGAGATAAGCCTCTACATCCTCACATTTTACCTCTAGACATCATCGCTTAGCCATTTTGCACTTCCTGTCGATCTCGTTTGTATTCCTTTTTGCCTGCTTCATTTACTGCATTTTTGTATTTTCTCCTTTCATCTATTAAATTCAATATTTCTTCTGTTACCCAAGGATTTCTACTAGCCCTCGTCTTTTTACCTACTTGATCCTCTGCTGCCTTCACTGCTTCATCCCTCATAGCTACCGATTCTTGTCCTGTCTTTCTTCCCCCATTCCTGTCAATTGTTCCCTTATGCTCTCCCTGACACTCTGTACAACCTCTGGTTTGGTCAGTTCATCCAGGTCCCATCTCCTTACATTCCCACCTTTTTGCAGTTTCTTCAGTTTTAATCTAGAGTTCATAACCAATAGTTTGTGGTCAGAGTCCACATCGGCCCATAGAAATGTCTTACAATCTAAAACCTGGTTCCTAAATTCATGTCATATAGATTATATAATAGTAAGACACCTAGTATCTCCAGAATTGTTACATGTGTACAACCTTTTTTTATGATTCTTGAACCAAGTGTTAGCTATGATTAAGTTATGCTCTGTGCAAAATTCTACCAGACGGCTTCCTCTTTCATTTATTAGCCCCAATCCATACTCACCTACTACGTTTCCTTCTCTCCCTTTTGCTACTGTCGAATTCCAGTCACCCATGACTTAAGTTTTCGTCTCCCTTCACTGCCTGAATAATTTCTTTTATCTCATCATACATTTCTTCAATTTCTTCGTCATCTGCAGAGCTAGATGGCATATAAACTTTTACTACCGTAGTAGGCATGGGCTTCGTGTCTATCTTGGCCGCAATAATGCGTTCACTATGCTGTTTGTAGTAGCTAACCCGCACTCCTATTTTTTTATTCATTATTAAACCTACTCTTGCATTACCCAAATTTGATTTTCTATTTATAACCCTGTATTCACCTGACAAGAAGTCTTGTTCCTCCTGCCACTGATCATCACTAATTCCCACTATATCTAACTTTAACCTATCCATTTCCCTTTTTAAATTTTCTAACCTACCTGACCGATTAAAGGATCTGACATTTCATGCTCCGATCTGTAGAACGCAAGTTTTCTTTCTCCTGATTACGACGTCCTCTTGAGTAGTCCCCACCCGGAGATACGAATGGGGAATCTATTGATGGCGTCCTCTTGGGTAAAATGTTCCGGATGTACATCATTTACTGTATGGTTAAAGTTGCATGCCATCGGGAAAAATTATGGCTGTAGTTTCCCCTTGCTTTCAGCCCTTTACAGTACCAGCACAGCAAGGCCGGTTTGGTTAGTGTTACAAGGCCAGATCAGTCAATCATCCAGACTATTGCCCCTGCAACTACTGAAAAGGCTGCTGCCCCTCTTCAGGAACCACAAGTTTGTTTGGCCTCTCAACACATACTCCTCTGTTGTGGTTGCACCTACGGTACGGCTATATACGCTCCTGGAAATTGAAATAAGAACACCGTGAATTCATTGTCCCAGGAAGGGGAAACTTTATTGACACATTCCTGGGGTCAGATACATCACATGATCACACTGACAGAACCACAGGCACATAGACACAGGCAACAGAGCATGCACAATGTCGGCACTAGTACAGTGTATATCCACCTTTCGCAGCAATGCAGGCTGCTATTCTCCCATGGAGACGATCGTAGAGATGCTGGATGTAGTCCTGTGGAACGGCTTGCCATGCCATTTCCACCTGGCGCCTCAGTTGGACCAGCGTTCGTGCTGGACGTGCAGACCGCGTGAGACGACGCTTCATCCAGTCTCAAACATGCTCAATGGGGGACAGATCCGGAGATATTGCTGGCCAAGGTAGTTGACTTACACCTTCTAGAGCACGTTGGGTGGCACGGGATACATGCGGACGTGCATTGTCCTGTTGGAACAGCAAGTTCCCTTGCCGGTCTAGGAATGGTAGAACGATGGGTTCGATGACGGTTTGGATGTACCGTGCACTAT
Source organism: Schistocerca nitens (assembly GCF_023898315.1). Classification (NCBI taxonomy): domain Eukaryota; kingdom Metazoa; phylum Arthropoda; class Insecta; order Orthoptera; family Acrididae; genus Schistocerca; species Schistocerca nitens. The sequence continues at coordinate 4,890,676 of NW_026045914.1, forward strand.
TCAGTGTCCCCTCGACGATCACCAGTGGTGTACGGCCAGTGTAGGAGATCGCTCCCCACACCATGATGCCGGGTGTTGGCCCTGTGTGCCCCGGTCGTATGCAGTCCTGATTGTGGCGCTCACCTGCACGGCGCCAAACACGCATACGATCATCATTGGCACCAAGGCAGAAGCGACTCTCATCGCTGAAGACGACACGTCTCCATTCGTCCCTCCATTCACGCCTGTCGCGACACCACTGGAGGCGGGCTGCACGATGTTGGGGCGTGAGCGGAAGACGGCCTAACGGTGTGCGGGACCGTAGCCCAGCTTCATGGAGACGGTTGCGAATGGTCCTCGCCGATACCCCAGGAGCAACAGTGTCCCTAATTTGCTGGGAAGTGGCGGTGCGGTCCCCTACGGCACTGCGTAGGATCCTACAGTCTTGGGGTGCATCCGTGCGTCGCTGCGGTCCGGTCCCAGGTCGACGGGCACGTGCACCTTCCGCCGACCACTGGCGACAACATCGATGTACTGTGGAGACCTCACGCCCCACGTGTTGAGCAATTCGGCGGTACGTCCACCCGGCCTCCCGCATGCCCACTATACGCCCTCGCTCAAAGTCCGTCAATTGCACATACGGTTCACGTCCACGCTGTCGCGGCATGCTACCAGTGTTAAAGACTGCGATGGAGCTCGGTATGCCACGGCAAACTGGCTGACACTGACGGCGGCGGTGCACAAATGCTGCGCAGCTAGCGCCATTCGACGGCCAACACCGCGGTTCCTGGTGTGTCCGTTGTGCCGTGCGTGAGATCATTGCTTGTACAGCCCTCTCGCAGTGTCCGGAGCAAGTATGGTGGGTCTGACACACCGGTGTCAATGTGTTCTTTTTTCCATTTCCAGGAGTGTATATCGCTGAGCCCCGCAAGCCTCACCACCAACGACAAAGTCCATGGTTCATGGTGGGGGGGTTGGAGGGGATAAAAATGGTCCAGGATATATTTCATGGGGACCTTCTTTGCAGTCTGACTGAGATGCGTGGCAAGGTGTACATTTCGTCTGGCGTGTCCACCGGAGTCCGAGGGATAATCAGGTTGCCGCATATGAGAGTGATACACTGCCCAAGAAGGCCAAGGTGATGGTCTACCTCTGTGATGTAAGGCCCTATATCCCTTCCCTAATGCGAAGCTGTAAGTGCTGGAAATTCAGCTATGTGCCTTCCTGCTGTACTTCTAGCATCACTTGTCGAGATTCAGTATTGGGTTGTGATGGGCGTCCACAACGTGGCCCATCTCCCATTTGTGTGAACTACAGATAGCACCATTCGCCTTGCTCGCCAGATTGCAGGATTCTCCAGAAAGAAAGGAAAATATTGTACTACATGACCATGGACCGACTGACCTACACAGAGGCTAAGGAAATTTAAATGCCTGCATTCTGTACGTACAACATAGTCTTATGCCGCCGCTATAACAGTTCTGGCACCATAGGCTCCGCCAACACCAGTCACCTCTCAGAAAGAAAACTAAACCTGCCTCCTTAATGGTGGGGGGGCGTTTCCCTCCCAGTTGCTTTCGCACCACCTACGTTGGGTGGAAGAGACACTTCATCTTAGAAGTGGGGACGGACATCACTGATGGTTGTTGGGGGGGGGGGGGTAAGTATTCTTCAGCTTCACTCGCTAGGAAGGGGTCCCTTGGGTCAATCACCCGATTTCTGCTAGTGGGAAAGATGACCCCTTCCAGCTGGTCATAGGGCTTCCAGCTCGTCCTCAGTCACGGAGACTGAGCCAGTGAAGTCCTCCCAGCCATGGAAACTCAAGGAGCAGCGAGAGAAATCCAAAACGACGACCCCCAAGACAGAGGGAATTGCGGTGGTACCCACACTACCGCTACCTACAAGCTCTGAATCTGAGGATGGGGTGGACAGAATGGCTTCTGCTGAAGACCTAGATGTCGCCAGACCCTCAGACACAATGGATATAGACTGCTCAGGCAATAAATCAGTACGCCTCAGTCACCTGCTGCCAAACTGCCTTATTGAATGTTCCATGCCTTCACAATCTGACGATGACTTCATTCTCCAGTGGAATTGCGGTGGTTTATTTCCACCACCTGGCTCAACTACGGCAACTGTTAAGCTTTACACCTGCTATCTGCATTGTCCGGCAATGTGTACCCCTGCCCTTCGTGGCTATAAGGGATATTACAGGAACAGTGACGACTATAATAGTTTCAGGTGGAGTTTGACTACAGACTGAGTTTAGGACAAACCCAAACAGTGCCCTTCAAACCGCTTTTGAAGCTGTGGCTGTCGGAATAAGGATGATGCGGGAAACAACTGTCTGCAACGTGTATCTTCCTCCAGATGGTGATCTATCAGTGCAGCTAATACGTTCAGGGATACAACAACTCCCTAAACCTATCATACTTTTGGAATGTTTTAACGCCCAAATCCCCTTGTGGGGGGGGGGGGTGGCACCATCCTTGCTGGCCAATGAAGAGATGTCGAAAATTTCGAGTCACACCTCGACCGCTGCCTCTTAAATACTGGGGCCGCCACACATTTCAGTGAGGCTCATGGTAGTTACTCGGCCATTGATTCATCCATTTAGAGCCCAGGACTTCGCCTATCTATCCACTGGAGAGCACATGACGACCTGTGGGGTAGTGACCACTTCCCCAGCTTCCGATCACTGCCCCAGCGTCTGGTCCACAGACGCCTGCCCAGATTGGCTTCAAACAAGGCGGACTGGGAAACTTTTACCTCTGCTGTCACTGTTGAATCTCCCCCCACATGGTAATAGGGATGTGATGGTTGAGCAGGTGACTGCAACAATTGTTTCTGTGGCAGAAAACGTAATCCCTCGCGCTTTAGGGTGTCCCCAGTGTAAGGCAGTCTCGTGGTGATCACCGGAAGTCGCTGAAGCAATTAAGGAGCGTCGACGAGCTCTACAGTGGCATAAGCGGCACCCTTCCCTGGAGCACCTCATAGCATTTAAACGGCTGTGTGCCCACATTTGCCTTCTTACCAAACGACGGAAGCAGAAGTGTTGGGAAGATACGTCTCGACCTTTGGGTGCCATACGCTTGTTCTTTGTCCAGACTTGGAGTCTGGTACCCGAAAACACGTCACCTTCCCAACAGGTTTTCCCAGTGTTAACACGTCATTTATGTTGTCTACCGACGCAAACGCGATTGCCGAGCACTTTGCTGAGCACTACGCTCGAGCCTCTGCATCGGAGAATTACACCCCAGCCTTTTGCACCCTTAAACGGCAGCTCGAAAAGTCATCTCATTCACTACACGCCACACTGAACCCTATAACGCCCCATTTACAGAGTGGGAGGTCCTCAGTGCCCTTGCACATTGTCCCAACACAGCTCCTGGGCCTGAGCGGATCCACAGCCAGATGATTAAAAATCTCTCATCTGACTACAAGCGACATCTTCTCGTCAACTTCAACCAGATCTGTTGCGATGGCTTCTATCCATAGCAATGGCGGGAGAGCACCATCATTCCGGTGCTCAAACCCGGTAAAAACCCGCTTGATGTGGATAGCTTGTAACCGCCCCCTCACTTATCGACCTTAATGACACTGAAAAGTTAAACCGCGTGTACCTAATGAAATTTGGGAAAAAACAATCGTCACCGACGTTAATCTGTCGGTAAAGAGGGAGGAAGGGTTACATCTAAATGAAAGGAAAAATGCTAATGAAATTGGAGAAATTTACCTTCATTAACTTTTATTTTGAAAAAGGGTAATGTGCTGTCGTTACGTTAACAATTAACTGTCATTTATTAGATATTTGAGATTTGGGGAAAATTACAGTCGCCAGTACTATGGACAACTACTATGATAACTGAAAAAGAAAGATTAATGCACATTTAATTAGCACTAAAAGCGTGGCCACTGACGGTTGGCACGTGTTGTGTGAAAACTGAATGTCAGTGTAGCGAAATTTATTACTTCTGACAGACATCATTTGGCAAAATAATTAATAAAACCGGAAAACAAAGTTAATTTAGTGGTTGAAATTAATTGTGAACTTTTATTTAATTTCTTAGTGCATCAGAAGCAAAATAAGGTTTGTTGAGGAAGCCCAAGACTATCATCTCAAAAGCTACTTGAATCTACGCAATTTGGAACTAAGATTTAACTTTGAACTTTAATTACATGACTTTCGACAATTAAGAATAGTAAAATTTAGTACGTACCAAGCTGAGCTGCAGTTACAGGTAAGCTAAAATATGGTAACAAAACTCGCACTCTTAATTTGTGCTTGTATAAGCGAAACATGTGAATACTTTAACTGAACTTTGAAATTAAAGCAGTGAAATGGAATATTACTTTAATGCTGGCGTTTGAATTTCAACGACACACTGGTTCATTCCAGAAAAGGAAGGGACCCTGCTTGGTAATGTAATTGGGACAACGAGCAACAAAGGTTGATGCTAAGTTGCTGTATTTTTGTGATGCAAAAGGAACAATTTGAAAAGCTGAGGTCTGAAAGCACGTAAGGCTTTAGAACTGTATGGCAGTCTTCCTTGTTGGCTGATTGAAGTCGTCGATCGAGGAGGTGGCGACAAACCTTCAAACACTTATGGTCGGCCGTCGCTGTTGAGAAGAAGGCGCGCCAACATCCAGCTTCTACGACACGGTCACCAGGTGAAACGGGCTCTTGATGTGTGCCAGCTAATGCTTCCCATCTGCGACACCGTGTCAGAAACTAACATGCCAGTCGAGCGCAATTACATGCTGCCAAACCCGAAAGCGTGGCAACTCGCGGGCGTGTCAATCAACACACGTGCCCCACCGCTCTACTCCAGCCAGACTGAACTCTGGTAGTGTTTGCTCTGCCCGCGCTCCACGCGGCAAAGATCCTAAACACTTTGGTTCTCCACACGACCTATCGTTGTAATCGTTCGATAGCATTGTTTTCCCTAGGCCAGACCCAGCATAAAACTACAAATATGTACAAAACAAAAAACAGTTTATATATGACACAGAAATGTCATATCTTCAGGTAACAAAATAAGGAAACAAATTTATAGTACAATAAATGGAAACAGGAAGATATGCATTTCCGGCGTTACAAGCTATCGGCTCATTAGCCGCACCAATGTTCTTTGTAAGCTGTTGGAACGTATGATGTCGGCTGGGTCCTGGAGTCATTAGGCCAGTCAGGGACACTTCCGTCAGGGACGCTCTACCACTCATAATCTTTGTCATCCGAACAGACTCGAGAGACACGTATTTTCCAGGCGCCAACACCTGGTGGCTGTCTTGTGACTTACGTAAAGCATATGACATGACCTAGCGACTTCATTCCCTTGCCACATTGTATGAGTGGGGTCTCCAAGGTTCGCCCCCGATTTTCTCCAACACTTCCTGTCTCTCCGTACTTTCCGTGTCCAAGTTGGTGCCTCCCATAGTTCCACCCACATCCAGGAGAATGGAGAAGATATCACAAAGAGATTTACTCCACTCATGTTTCTCAGTGTATGAAGACTCTTGCTGCATTATTTGTAATGAAACAGTTCAGCTATCACATTTTGAATCAGGAAGAGACTCACTCCACTAAGTATACGCAATGGTCTTGTGGTGAAGTGGCTCGTAGTGCTAGTGAGCTGTGTGGCTGGCGCCAGCCATCCTGTACTGCAGCGGCAGAGAGCTGCACGCGATGTGGATCAGCGAATGCGCACAATTGTCCACGACACATTAACCAGTTCTAGAAAAATAGAATGTCGGTATCATAAAGATAACCAGACCAGGTTTTAGGACAAATTGTTGATGTTCCAATGATCTGTATCTGTGTTCTACAAAAATGAGCCTTACTTATTTGATACATTAATTTCACTTTCTCCAAAACTTCACCGGATTCCCATAGTCACCGTTCACATTAAAAAATAAAAGGTTCAAAAGCATTGAATAGATCTCTTCAAATCCAAAATATTCGAAAATAATGACATCATGTTAAGAAAATTTCAGGGTAGAACATCAACACAGATTTTAAAAACGTGATGGTATTAAAGTGGGATATCTTGAAATCATATCCTAATTAGTAACTTTTGAGCAACAGAAATTTATAGTATATAATTTTTCTTGAAAAGGAACAGCAGATCTATCAAACAGACTAGATTGTTGGCTCTTAGGCTTCAACTTCAACCAGTGCATTTTTGGTCAGCAGTGAATTTGATATGTACTCAAAAAATCTCCCGAACTAATTTAATTTAAGAAAAACAATTGCCCCAAAATGTTCAGAGTTGTATAAATTTTACAAAGTGAACCAGAACTTCAACAAACATTGTGGTTGTTCAGCAGTGTATAACAGACCCAGTCTCGAGCAGCCTGTTGCACAGTACTAATGTAATTATAATTTATTGAGTTTCTTACCCATATAACCTTTCTTTCAGTAAAGAAATCTTCACTACAAGGAAAAAGTCCATAATACATAAGAATCCAAATGTGCAACGTACAAAATAAAAGATTAATGCTGCAACTTTAAGGCAAAACAGTGGTGTGACTGCTATTGCTGCAGAAACCATATTATCTTCATGCCCCTCTCCTGCATTTGTTGAAAGTATATTCAAGTTGCAAATTGCTCATCTCTTAATCAGCAGATGTATCGGTACTTCTGTGCCAGTGCATGTGCCACTGTTCACGTATGTCTAATATTGATACAAAAATAAATCAGAGACAAAACAGAGCAGCAATGAATATGAGACTGAGGCTTAAAAATGAGGTGGACATTACATTGCCAGCAGGAAGTACTGTTAATGGATGAAACAAATTCATTGCCAAACAAAGCTCACAGTGCACATCTTCGACGTTGGCAACAATGTGGTGATACTTTTAGTGCAATACAAATACTGAGCTAATTTGCCAAGGGAGCAAACAGAATGCAATAACTCTGAAGTGAGCTGCTGGAGACGGAGACCCATGATGCCAAAATACTGAAGAGCTAACTCGAAACAACCTCTGAAAACTTGTCGGCAGAGGACTGGTTCACCTGTTCGTGTAATTATACTGCATCTGTCTGATGACAGATTTCAACTGGGAGTCAGTCAGTCTGGCCTGTTCTGAGCATCTCTCTTCATCTGTTTGTATGCTAGTCTTCTTCAAATGTTGTCCATCATTCCATTTCTCTTCCTACCACTGTCTCTCAATCCTCTGACATTCCTCTCGCGAATTGTTTGGTGTAGATAATTCCTACCACTGCATATGTCCAAGGCAATATTATTAACTGTGAAAGTGAAATCTTTGCATGGATGAATAATTGACTTTCTGCGTTTTTTCCCAGGAAAACAGAGCCAGCAACAGTAGGAGCAGCTGATGCCGAAGCCACTTCTGTACATAAGCGGCACTTTCAATGGGCATCCAATGGAAGCCCTACTTAGTGCGGTATGTGCCACGTGTGCCGTGGAAAATGAATGTATGTGGCAGGATCACTTTGACAGCATGAAAAATGACACTGTGTCTGCAATTAATGGGTGCCTGCAGGACTTTAATAGTTTATTGAGCATAATAGGATGTCTTATTTATCTAGGCATTACTGCAAATTTCAAAATTCAGTGTCTCATGCAGTGTAAATTCAGTACCAAAAAATTTTCCTTTATATGTAAAACATCAGTGTCATCTGAATTGCATCATATGGTATAAGTAAGATACGAGAGACATGAAAGTAGTATTTACATCATCACACTTTACACACCTACCACCCCCCCAGGGGGTCCACAACTCTTCTGTGGATACGTGCGTGGCAAGCACGGGGCGCCGAGCTATTGCAGGCTCCCTTCTTTCCAGAGCTGCATTTCCTTCCCCCTTCCTCTCCTTGCCCCTTACCCCCTTACCCTCTCCTCTCCTCTCCCTCTCTTGGTGCCCTTGTTTATGTTGGCCCCCACTATCCTCCTGGTTATGTTAGTTTTGCAATTTAGCTTTGTTGCGTGATCACCACCTCCTTTTGTCACTCCCTAGTCCCCCTCTGGGGTTTGACCTCCATTACTAAATTTCTCTTCCGTAGTGTGGGCCATTTTGGGAAGAGCACCTCACCTAGTGTCTCAGACGTGTGCCCTCCTAGTTCATTCCACCTTTACTTTCACGTCGTTGTCTGATGCTAGGGTGCGTAGCCAGCACTGTAGCCATCCGTGTCGTGGGGTCACACTTCTGATACCTGAGCTGCGACCACCTCATGCAAGCCTTGGATTGGTTGCTCATCATCCTGGAGCATTGGAACTCCCGGCAATGACCACTGTGCTAGACAGCCCTTGCTGTGGCTGGGTGGTACCCGTGAGGAGAGCCACTGATCGGAGTGGGTGGTATCAGGGCGGACGCTATGCAAAGCATACGGGTCCAGAACTCTGGCCGTCTCTCTGCGTGTAACTGATTCTTCTAGTGCTGCTTCTCCTGCCCCTTCGGCCTTCCCTTCCATGGCTACCCCTGGGAAGAGGGTCAAGCCCATCAGCTAGGGGCAAAGCCTTTCCCCCGTTATCTGGTTTGCACCGGGACAGATGGGAATACTTTCACAAATACCAAACCTTTATTCTTTGTGGAACACACTGAAGGCAAGTTTGGCGAAGTGGACTCCCTGAGCAAGATGCGGTCAGGTTCGTTGCTGATCAGAACTGCTTCAGCTGCCCAGTCTGCAGCCCTTCGTGCCGGCACCCATCTTGGCACAACTCCCGTGTCCATTACCCCCCCCCCCACCACTAGTCTATCAATATGGTTCAAGGTGTGATTTTTCACAGGGACCTCATCCTTCAAACTGATGAACGTCGGGACAATCTCGGACGGTGGGGTGTTCACTTTGTTCGGCACGTTCAGAAGGTTCCTAAGGACAATCACATTGATACTTGTGCCTTTATACTGGCGTTTGAAGGTGATATCCTCCCTGAGAAAGTGAAGATTATGGTTTATCGATGTGATGTGAAGCCGTACATCCCAACCTATGGGGTGTTTAAGTGTTTGCAGTTTGGACACGTCTTCCCACTGTTCGCAGGCCCTCTGTGGTGACTGGACGTCCACTCGATGATGGGAGTCCCTGTGTTCCCCCACCTGTGTGTGTTAATTGTCGTGGCAATCATTCTCCACGTTCACCAGATTGCCCAGTATATAAGAAGGAAAAGAAGATACAGGAGTACAAGTCCCTCGATCGTTTAACCTACACAGAGGCTTGGAAGAAGTTTACACGTCTTCACCCCGTGTCCATGACATCTAGTTACGCCTTGGTTACATCTTCACCCCTTCCTCCCCCTTCCTTACCCCCAACCCGGACCCCTCTCCTCCCCCCTCCCTTGCGGCTCCCACACCTTCTCCTCTGGGCACTGCTCCCCTCCCCAGCTGGAGAAGTGTCCCACTCCTTCGGCGTCTGCCGGTCAAGGGCTCCACTCCCAGGATGCCCCTTCCAAGCACCTTCCAGGCCAAAGGTCTGCTGCCACGCGACGACCACGAGAACCGCGGTATGTCGGCCCCCAGGTTGCCCAATCTCTTTCTGTTCACGATCTTGCTGCAGATGGCTCCTTTTTCTGTCGAAATCGGGTCGAACCACTGTGGGTTTCTGGTGGCGTTCGTACGTTGGTCCGTACAGACATTGCTAGCACGTGGATTCCTCTTCGAACTACATTGGAAGCGGTTGCTGTTAGGGTCTATCTGGACTGAGGTCACGGTTTGCAATCTTTATCTCCCTCCTGACCGGACTCTCTACACCTGCTGCCATAACTGCCGTTCTTCAGCAACTTCCTCCTCCCTTCCTCCTTCTCGGGGATTTTAATGCTCGTCATCCCTCGGGGGACAGTGCATTTCCATCTAGACGAGGTCTTCACTTAGATCAGTTTATTACAGACCACGACTTGTGCCTTCTTAATGATGGCTCCCCTACTCATTTCATTGCCGGTCATGGTACCTTTTTCTGCCATTTATCTTCGCGTGGCTTCGTGGACTAACTGCTCGAAATAATTTTTGGAGAAGGCATTTAGGACAATATCTGAAGATGTTTTCTGCCTACCACCGGTTTTGAAAAAGTTTTTTTGCCAACATATCGAGGGAAGGTTGAAGTCCCCACCAACTATAACCATATCCGTGAAAATGGTTGCAGAAGAACTGAACATCAATCGAGAAACGGGTTGTCTAATAATAACTGAAGATCTTGGTATGAGAAATTTGTTCAAAAATGGTCCCCAAAATCTCACACCACAACAGCGAGAAACGAGGAAAAATGGAGTTTTCTCCAACATATCGGATGCCAATCAAATGGTTCAAATGGCTCTGAGGTCATCAGTCCCCTAGAACCAAAAACTACTTAAACGTAACGAACCAAAGGACATCACACACATCCATTCCAAAGGCAGGATTCGAACCTGCGACCGTAGCGGTCGCGCGGTTCCAAAAAACTGAAATCGATCCAGAATTGTTGAGCCGTGTTATCACTGGTGGTGAAAGTTGGCGTTTTGTCTCTGGATCGTGCTCAAAGGGATCACCCAGACCAAGAAAGTTCGCATGTCAAAGTCAAAAGTGAAATACATGCTTGTGTGGCTCTTTGATTCGAAGGGAATTGTTCATAAAGAATGGGTGCCTCCTGGAGAGACAGTTGACCAGTATTACTACAAAGAAATTTTAGAAGGACTTCGTAAAAGCGTTCATGTCCGTGCCAACATAGCTGATAATTGGTTTCTGCATCACGATAATGCGCCATGCGACACTGCTATGTCAATACAGCAATTTTTAACCTCAAAATAAATTTCAGTACTACCACAGCCACCTCGTTCACCAGATATCGCTCCGTGCGACTTTTTTCTATTTCCAAGAGTCAAAACGGCGGTCAAGGAACACCATTTTCAAACAAGATGTCCAAAAAGTTGTGACGAGTCTTTGAGGATATTACAGAAGATGAGTTCCAGAAATGTTACTATCAATGGCAGAAGCGCTGGAAAAAGTGTGGGTAATCAGAAGGGATCTACTTTGAAGGAGACAACACTAAACTTCACTAAAACGGTAAGCAACATTTTTTTTCACATCCGTCTCATTGTCGCACCTTATATGGGCTACTGATTTGCATATCCAAGCAGATGCTTTCTCTGAAGAAGCCGCTACGATTGCCATCATGTGCCAAAGGTGTGTGTCATCCCTCAGTACCATTTGCGAAATAATAAAACATTATCTGTACATTTTTACTATTGCACATACACTATTAATATCTGCAAGTCTTAATGGCATTTCATGATATACAGGGTGGAAATTTTTGAACTATACGAAATAAAAATCGTAACATCTGAACAGTTTGCGTAAGGACATTCAAACTCCTTTGTTGGTTGCGGGGCATGATGGAAATTAACTTGATTTAGCGGCAAATCCCACTTTCATGTGGATGGTTAATCAGTAAGCAACATTGGGGCATTTGTGGAACAGAGATTCTACATTTCACAATCAAGGTCTCTGCACGCCACAGTCATCCATTGATGCATGTCCAGTCATGGAATAAGTGGTGCAATATGCCTTGATGGCTTGGTGTCTTAAATGGTAAATTAAGGTTCTGGAAGATGATTTTGTCTCCTTAATTCAAAGTTACCCCGATTTCGACAAGTTGTGGTTCATAGAAGATGGAGCTCAAATCCATTGAAGCAGGAGAATAATGCCCTGGAGGCGCACTTTCAGTATGCCATGGCTAGAAGGTGGTCCCAAGAGGCCATTGGCATTGGCCTCAATTTGCCGCCATTTTCTCCGGATCTGAACTCTTGCAACTTTTTTGTGGTACTACATAGCAATAACACAAAAACCATTGCTGATCTGAAAACAGTCGTTCAGGAGGCGCTCAACAACATCGATGTTCCGACACCTCAACGGGTCATGCAGAATTTCGGTATTGATCTGTGTGACATCACCGTCAATGATGGCAGGCAATCGAACATGTTAACTTATTCTGAATACCTGCAGTGATGTTCATTCAACATTTAACATGTGTGCAAACTATAGTTCGTAACTAATGTGTTTTTATATAGTTCAATAATTGTCACCCTGTGTCTTCAGTGTGGATGCGACCTCTTCAGGGAATCGCGCTGAATGCTGCGAGGGATGAATATGGTGCATGGGAGTGCGCTAAGTAAGTAGTGTGGAAGAAGTTGGGAATTTGGGTTGGACATGAAGTGTGAACAAAAAGGAAAAGCAATTGAGCTAACCACTTGTGTAAATTGGAAAACCTGTGTTAGTCCTAGTTTAACCAATTCTCTTGTCGCCAGCAAATTATTTCACTGCCCTATGCAGCTGTGTAGGTAATTCTGTCATCCTGCACATTTTTATAAAAACCCATTATTATGTTACTATTTTGTTACAAAATTTCTACATACTTCAACATACTGATCTACAGGCACAGATGACAACAGCCGGAAACAATGTTGTACTGGGCGTGGACATGTTTCAGGACTGTCATGTGAGTAGCAATGAAAACTCAAGGCATGAGCCTTGTGTTCCTGTTATGTACACTACTGGATCAAAAATACCTCCATACTTATTTGTGGACATTATATGGGGCATGTTCGCCCCTCACCTTTATGATGGCTTGAACCACTCTAGGGACACTAAGTGAGCGCTCTATCTCTTGAGGAATGGAAGCCTATTCTTTATGAAGAGCTGAAACCAAAGGAGGTAGTAATGGACTTCACGTCTGGAGTGAAGTCTCGTTTGTAACTCGTCCTTAAGGTGTTCCATTACATTCACGTCACGACTCGGGGCAGGCGAATTCAGTTCAGGTATTTCACTGTCTGCAAACCTTTGCATCACTAATGCTGCTGTATGACAGTAAAATCTGTTTTGACTGATTTGAAAAATGTGTAAAAATCTGCCAACCGGTTGCATAGGTTTTTATTTATCTTGACCAGGTTTCGTCACCTGTAAGGGTGACGTCATCAGAAGGTTCCTTAGAGGTGACAGAAACCTGTTCAAGGTATATAGAAAAACCTATGCAACCGGTTGGCAGATTTTTACATATTTTTCAAATTTGTGTATACGGTTGCTGCAAACGTCAGCCACGTTTAAAGTTGTACGCTTCTTACCCGCCCATGTTGTGACTTAACTGTTTCTCAACTGTATGAAATATATGCTGCTACCAGATACATTTGTATACTTCTATATTTGGTATTTTCTAAAGTGCACTGGTATTTTCTAAAGTGCACCATTGCCTCACAGTGAAAAACATCTGCATACCTTCAACATTGCGTCCTCGGTATTTAACTGTTGGCTCTAAATGGGCGAATGTCTGGGGATTCGTTACCCATCGAAACAACACAAAACACTTCTGTCGCACGGCCAAAACGTATGGCAGGACGGCTCACTGTGGAATATTACTTCCCAATCGTCGTCTCTCCATTCGTGCCACTGTTTCCACCATCTACTGTTTGGCTTAGCGTTGGCAATAGAAACATGTTGGTTTTGAGGAACTACTAAGTCATTACACTCTTTTTTACACACTACGCACATTAGATGTGCTAGATGAAACATAGGTAAGGATAGTGAGGTTTTTGAAAAGCCCGTACACAACCAGGAGTTTCTGGTGTTAATGATTACGTTTGATAGGAAAAGATTTTCCGTTAAATAATGAAAGGGCGCAATGTAGGTAGTGCAGCAACTGAAGGTATCCCAAGTAAAATAGTGTGATATGGATGGAAAAAAATTTACTCGCCATGTGACTGTTGGAGAAAATGCATAAAAGGTGGAGATGTGTGAACTTCAGGAGTGGGTGGCTCCTCCTTACACAAGGGTTGAAGGGAAAGAAAGCGAAGAACGGAAATGGCAGGTGAGGTCTAGGAACTGGAAAGAGCTATGCAGACATAGAAAAGTGTTGTGTGTTGGGGGAGAAAGGATGGAATGAGAAGGGAAGACATGAGGTTTTCAAATTTCGCCCAGTGGAAGAGCCGAAAGCATAACCTAGGAGATGATCTTTCTTTTACTTATCACTGTAAATTCCATGACGAAATTCTTAAGAGTGGAAAGGTGAGTACATTATACGGGTAAGGGGTTGTGGAGTGGAGGTCAGAACAATGGAGTGAAGGAAAGTGAAATGCACATACGAGAATTTTTCAGATCCCCACGAATTAATCACATTTCATGGCAAAATTTGCCTCTATATTTGCATGTAACTCACTACTGTTATTTTGTTGTGAAATATTTTGAGATTAACATAACCGTTTTATCAGTAATTGTTAGAAACATCTTTACTTCTTTGATATTTATGCCCAAGAAATAACCAACTGCAGGTTACTGTTATTGCACTTTATATGGCGTACCGTGATTTAGAAAGATACGATGTGCAAAAGTTATCTCCAAATTAAAAAGAAGCAAATCAACCACGTATCTAACTCTATGCTCTGTTGGTGTGACAGTTCTGCGCAGTTTATCTGCCTTGTATCTTGTACAGACCAGTAATTTGATGGGGGGCTCTGGCTAACAGATGAACACACTTCTGCATTTTTGAGATGCCGCTTAGCAATGTTTAAATACTGGACAATATAACATGGCTGTTAATAGGTTACAAGTGTTCTGAATTGTACTTGCATCAAACATGTAGAGGATAGGCCTGAACTAACTCACTTATAACTATGCCAACCTCAGGAAACAATTGAGTAACCGTCACTACTTAATGATATGGGTCATGTGTTTCCTGTCATGTTTTGTTCTTTCAAAATAAGTGAAGAGTCTTATCCCAGTCAATCATCGTACAGTAACAATCCTAAGTCCACCCAAAGGCATCAGGGGTCCCTATGACTGTGTGTCAGTTGTCTCTCCACACAAAAACAAAACACGGTTATAGGATGGCTGTCCTGTGAGAGGGAGGTGTAGTTCGCTTCCCCACACCATTTCTCTTCCCCCTGGTGGTCACAATTTTAATTTATGCTCGTGTTAATAGTGACCACCGACCTGAAAACTTGACATATTTCAAACACCAAATATCTTCGACTAACATGTGGATAGCTATTTCTGGTTCTACAGCTACACAAAGGGCGTTATCAGTTCTGCATGTGGCATTGTATGGATCCCATGGCTATGAATGCTCTTGGAATTCGCGAATTTAAGAATCTGTAGAATGTTGATTTCCAAGGAGTAATGACACAGAGAAACACTGACATCTCACACTTTGAATTCCTGGAAGTAGTTTTCCGAGCTCTTGGTAGCTATCTAAAATTTTCCAACATGTTTTATATTAAATTTTTAGGGAATTCAATGACCTTAAAAATTGATGGCATACTTTCACCCGACACTAGAAGAGAGTTATTGTGGAAAAACTCGTGTAAGTGCCATTTCTTCGCGGGGTTTTCAAGATGGTGGGTAACACAAGGAAAGAAGTTCTAAAACTTTATGTATTACCCCTCTTGTGAAAAATCTACCTGAAAATTAAAAGCTATTCCACATTTTGCAACCAATACCATTTCTCAGAGCTCTCTACTAGGCTATAAAACCATTAAAAAACCACAAGTGATTCAGTAACCATCATGGCCACGTGTATCGAAAACCATCACCACCACCAGTGTGGCAGAGTCATTGCCCAGGCAAATGTGCAGCTGAGAGGAAGTGAGGAGTTGCATCACCTAAAATATAGTGTGAAGTTGTTGGATTATTCTTGTAATTGAGGCGGAATCACTGAAAGAATCTAATAATGGTAACATATGGCTATGACAGTTGTCTCAAGGAAAAAGAAGGGGCCATAAATCTTTTTTTACAGAAACCTTGAAATTTTGTAAATCTTGTTTGTTTGGTGGATAAATGGGGATTTGGTGTTCCCAAAAAGTGTATCTTATGCAGAGTGACTCCACTGTTACAGTGAAACATTGCTTCATCAAAAAAAATAGAAAAATATCTGTGTCAT
The DNA here is from genome assembly GCF_023898315.1 of Schistocerca nitens. Lineage (NCBI taxonomy): Eukaryota > Metazoa > Arthropoda > Insecta > Orthoptera > Acrididae > Schistocerca > Schistocerca nitens. The sequence continues at coordinate 4,906,508 of NW_026045914.1, forward strand.
CGTTGTTTGTGCTTGCCAACATCTCAGTGCAAAGTCATATTGTGTAGCATAGTCTCAGAGTATTAGTACCTGGACCAGCAGCAATCTGTAAGATTTAAAGTGTGAACATTTACACAGTATTTTGGAATCTGCTGTGCATGAAATGTATCCAAACTTGCTAGATGTGTCAATTTGTGTGTACTTCACTATACAGCTCAAATGTGATTGACATTTTCCTGTAGCATGGAAGACTGACTTCAAAACTATCATTACGAGGAGTGTGGCTCTCAGTGAATGTGTGTGAAATTCTGAATAGTTGTTACTGACTCCGTTTTTGCTAACTGGTGGACCACGAGTTCCTCTGTTGTGGTGTAGTTGCCAATCTCTACACTCCAACTCTGTTGACATTAGCCCACGACAAGACAAATTTTTGAAAGTACAGAATTGTTAATTGTTCTCAATCAAATAACAGCCCCATTTCTTAAATAATGGGAGAAGTGACAGCTGGAGCGAATGAGAGGTGCTTCCCCTCCAGGAGGATAGGTAGCTCCTACTTGATGCAACTGCCTCCTTTCTCCAGAAATCCATTTCTAAATAAATATGAGCTCAAGAATACTGGTCACACAGTGTGGGGTCCCAGGCGCAGTGTTGCATAGACCTCAGCAAAAATGTGCTGAGGTTTCACAATGGCAGAGAGACACCCTTTCTACCACCCTGTGGTGAAGTGTCCGCGCCCAGGGAGGCCTTTGCTGCTGTGCCGGGCGAGAGGCCAGAGGGCCTCGAGTCTACGCGCACCGCCCAGGGCTCACATGGTGGTGCGGCACCACCCCTTGGCGAGTTCAATACTGCTCTGCTCCGTATTGTATCTTCCTGGCTTTGTATTCACAGAGGCAATGCAGCTGGGATGTGGTTTAGTGAGTTTGCTAGTTATTTGCCTTTTCTGTGAAACTTAACTGTCCTCGTCAGCAAGATTTTGAAATTTTAGAAAATTGTCTTAAGCTATCTTCACTCCCATACAATAATTTGAATTTTGTTTTATCTAGTATGTATTCCATGTGTCTCCCAGGAGCTGTCATCCATGTTTCAGCAGAAGAGACGTTATCCAAACGAAATAAAAATTGAGAAAAGCTACAAATCTTCAGAGAGCCCTGATACTTATTGCATGTCTTGTACTATGTTAAAAACTATAATCAGTGAAACTGCACAGCCATTAACAGTGGTAATAAATAAACGCCTCCATGCAGGGGAATTTCCAGACTTCCTGAAAGTAGCACGCACAGTGTCTGTTTTTTAAAAAAAAGACAGTCCGCATGAAGTGTGAAGCTACAGACCCATTCTGTGTTTGTGCCCACGTATTATTCATCCATATTTTTTCAGTCACTAGTTCTAGTATTGAGCGTAGTTGGTGGAATTGTGTTCCTGCATCCTCGTGTATCATGTTCTTTTGAATGTGCAGTTATTTTAATGCTGTATGCGTACTGGATTTGGGGGAGGGAGGGGGGCAGTTGCAAACGGAGATCAGTTCGGTTGGGGCGCAGCAGCGAGGAGGGCTAGTTGAGTAAGCGACGACTTCGTTGCACACCGAACACCCTGGACGTTTAAGTTGAGTGAGGAGTTTACTGCTAATGCAGTCTCGACTATTCAGAGATCTCGCCTTTGGTCGGCGGGTTGTTGGTCTCAGGGCCGCAGAGCCTGGCGGCAACGAGTGAAGTGTTTCGAGGCAGTGAAATATTGTAGCCGTCTTTCCCTATTTGTTAATCAACGAGCCGTAGTTTCTGCATTGTGGCCGCTAACGCTCCAGTTACCTGCCCTGGAGGTTAGCGTACTTTTCCAGTGGTGTTGATGACGTCCAACACGGCGTGTAGTTCGACAGCCTCTTGTATTGTATTGTGCATATTTATTGGGAGTTCTACCTTAGTTCTAATGTTTCCTTTGGCCTTGGGTGTTTTCTGAAGACATGTTGCTGTCTTCTACCTTGCCTGAAAATATTCCATCGTTGTACCGGTGATCGGACGTTAGGCGGAATCGTTAGTCGGTCGACCGGCACTTAATTTGCCCCTAGTTTGAGTTGCCATGCAGTTACGTGAGTACAACTCTTGGCTGCCTGTCTCAACTTACCTTATGTTTTAGTTCCCTTCCCAGGTCGACCCTTTGAACACTTGCTGAGAACTGCTTGTCCTGATTCCTTACATTGTGATGTTTGTTTTAAGGATGTTTGTAATTTTCTAATTTGTTGGTGTGGCCTTCAACCGAGCAAGAATTTCACTTCTTTCATGACAAGGCCTTCAGCCGAGTTAGTTACTTTGAAAACAAAGTATATCTTAATATGTGCTATGGAAACTGTTCTTCTCACTCCTAATTCAGGCCTTCAACCGTTTGTTGTTTGAGGCAGTTGGTGGCCTTCGGCCCTAAAATTGTGGAATTTTTTCTGTGATAAGGCCTTCAGCCGTCATAGTCTGTTTTTTAAGAGATTATTTAAATGAAGTTTACATATCTGTTGTGCAACCGAGAGTAACTGATTACGTACTCATCCACAATCTTAAACTCATCTTGCCCCATCCTTAGAAACCAACTCTCAGTTCTAAAGGCAGCTGCAAATTATTTTTATTGGATTGAAGGCTGTGAACGTGCCACTGGAGGTGAGTCATGATGAGAAGATGAAGAGTTGTCACCTCAGCAGATGCCGAGTACCAGCCTGTGAAGACTCGCTGCTACAGGGCGCAGAGGCGAGAGGATCCTGCTGCAGGAGGTCCACAGAAGCACTGGCTTTATTCTGCTGTCCGCCTGCGGAGTCCAACGCAGAAAAACCGTTTGTGTTTCACACCAGCAACATGAAGGCCGACCAGGGGAATTTATCACGCGGTGACACCGTCATACAAGGTTTTCACCGTCATAGAGGTTCTTCGAGTCGGCTAAAGAGAAGACCGTTTGCCTTTGTTGGACTACTTCGAGGCTCTCCGTTTAGCAGAGAGAGACTCAGACGTTGGTAGGCTGGGAGGACGTAGGAAGTCCTCACAGGAGTATTTGTTCTGTCCTTTCTGGTCTGCCAGTTGTGTAGTTTGTGAGTTCGCCCTGTGAGGCGACATTTTGATGGCTTGTTGCTGAACTGGATGAGGGGATGGCGCTGCTACCATTAACTGGGCGAATTCACAACACCAGACCTGAATATCAGGTCGCATCTCTGCATGGCCGTGTCTTTCACGGAATGAGATGTAGGAACAACAATAAATGCTAGGTGGTAGAACGCAGGGTTTGCGACGAGCCAATAACCTGATAGCGACTGGGTATGGTACTTTTTCCTTTACCCACAACTCTTAGACAGCTCGCTCATCGAGATACACAGGATAATCTCGAGAGGCGGCATGGTCGCCATTGCAATTAACACAGTGGGAAGGAGGTGGTTAATAATAAATGCCCTCGTTCGCATCCCTACCACATTTGGCCAGTTGTTGACAAGACATTCAAGTGAATGAAACGTTGACACTGGTAATAGTGCATCAGGGTTTGGACGTATGGTCGAACTGTGGTAACTTCATAGCCCGCTTTTGTCTTTAACGGAAGCACCACTTTATCAAAAGGGAGAAACACTGTTTGTGGCACTAAGGAAGCATCTACCTTTTCCATTATCCGGTGGACGGCAACGACACCCTGATCGGAGCCGTGTGTTCGGATTTCTGCCTGTCAGACCGTCGAGCAGCCTAATGTAAATAACACCATGGGAAGATTTCAGAGCTCCATTGGTCTCAACATGAACGGGGTAGCCATGCAGAAGCAAAGCCATAAGCAGTTGTGCTAGATAATCAGGAGTAGTCTCCAAAAGCAAAGAGTCATACCGTAAACGAGAAAAAGGTTTCAAAGGGCCGGCAATTGCATCAACACCTTTTTGAATAATAAACGGATTTACCGTTGCAAAGGACTGACGTCTTCAGTACGTGAAACCACGAGGAACTGTGGTGCAGCTGATAGGGTCTGAGTTGGGAGCTTCGTTCTGTTTATGTTTGTTATACATGGACTACGAAGATAATTGCCAGCATCTCCGATTGCACACTGACTGGGGGCCCGCTTCACAAGGGGCACATGTCTTCGGTGATTGATCTCACCTCTGGTCACACCTACCAAACATATCCCAGGGACCAATCGACAACTTAGTACAGGAAAGCAGAAGTAGGGGTGATTTCCTGAGCTGCTACCTTCCCAGTCGTTACGTGCGAACCCTACCTGTCGACCCAGGGCTGGAAATTACGCGTTACAGAGTCACCTGTAGTGTATCAGATGTATGGACCGTCCATCAGGAGCGCACAGGGAGGAAGAAGAAAGAAGAGTGTCAAACGCTGAAGCAGAGGAGTGAAGGTGAACGAAGAAACAAAAGAGCAGAATTTGAGGAAGTGTTCAATGCGAAACATACATAGCTTGTTGGGATGACCAGTCCATCTACAGTAAAGGTGGGATCTGGAGGACCTGCAGATATTTCCACACTTCAAATGCATGTGCCATCCGCTGCTGGTACCCAATTCCTAATATGCAAGATACCACCAATATATTATAGCCAGTAATGCTTGAAATTATATCTGACTTTTTTTACAGTCAGATTCCTGTGGCAAAAGAAGACAAAAATGTGTTATCACTACAATGTCTAGTATCTATTGCAGTAGAAGCTAATAGTCTAGAAAGGTGCCATGCCCAACAGATTTTGAGCAGCTAATCAGATTCCTGGGAGTCAACTATTGCCGAGACCCGCCAGGTGCAACAGAGATACAGGCTGTCATACAGTGAAGAATGACTTTCTTCCTTGGCGTGCCCTAGATAGCTCCAAACGTACATCAGATACACAGTGCAAAGAGCACTGGCTTCGGGAAACTCATTCTCTTGAATACTGCCATCAGACAAGGCATCGCCAATGCGATATCAAACGCTGGTCCTCGGGAAAGGTAAGAAGTGGCAGGTGTCCACGTAGTCCCAGTCATGAAGTTATCGAAGATTCTTCACCTCCAAGTAATGTTATATGCCTTTTTTAGGTCAAAAGGCATTCTGACGTAAGGAGGACTCTTGTATTGCCATTTCCAGTAGAATCAAATTGTCAAGCTTTTAACAGTAGTACCTGAAACTGCACTGGGAGTTTCAGATGACCTCAGGGTTCGAGCAGCCAGACGAAGTGGCTGTTGACTATGTCTTCAAGAGTCTTACCCATAAAATTGATAAGTGCAGCACTTCATGAGCTGTTAGGTGTGCTGAAGTCCTTGCCTGGTTTCCAGAATGGAATTACCTCCTTTCAAGTCGTGGGGTACTGTCTATGAAACCAGATCTCACTGAAAGAAGAGGAGCTGTCCTTTCGATTCAGGGCGCATATGACGAAACGTGGCATAATGGATCTCACTCGCCTCTCTTGTGCTCCTGCAGATCCGAAGGCGTGAATGTTTTCTGTAGTTGGAGTGTTTGAAGTTCTGCAGAGCTGTTTGTCCGGTCCTGATTGCCAATAGTCATCATTCCACCAAGGTACTGACCATCGTCTGAAATGGTTACTAGACTGGGGGATCGACTCTGCAGCAGCCCGTTTGATGTCTCAAGTGACACGGGCCACAATTTAGGGGGCACAGTTCTTTTGTTAAAAACAGCCTGTTCAATGTACTGCAACCAATTTGCCCTTTGTATCATCCGTCTGCATGGTCTCCTGTCAGCCACTGTCTGAGTCAGTAGATGGATCCACTGTGGCAAGTGGTCACTAGAATGTAAATCTGGAGGCACTTTCCACTGAAGTGCGTCTGCAACAACTGCAGTACAAAAACAATGGTTAATGTCTGAAAGAGACCCTGTAGCTGTGGGAAAGGGTCATCTGACCCGCGCCCAAAAGGCAGATATTCTGACAATGGATGAGTAGGTATCATCCGACCCCTGGAGCAAGTGATAGCCGAGCCACACAGCACATTGTGTGCATTGAAGTCCTGCAGAAGGAAGAATGGGCGTGGGAGTGAGTAGATACAGACGCACTGGCAGAACTCTTTCAAAGAATCATTAGGCGGAAGATACAAAGAACACACCGTGATATTAAAGGGTGGGAGAACTACAGCAATTTCTTGCCTGGCCATGGTAAGGACAGGAGGGAAGTGGTATCTGTGATCACATTTAGCCCTGTCTCCAGTAGTATCCTCCTTCCTTTATGGGTGGTTAACCCGTAATGCCGGCGTGGCAGTGACTAACATACGTTTTTTGTAAGCAGGTGCAGAACGGTTTCTGCTGGACCATGAGCTGCTATTCTTCCAAATGTATTACAATTCAACTGCAATACAATAGTCCCTGTGGAAGCCATTGTTTACCAATTGTTCTTTTATCTCTCCCTGGGAGGCAATGATTTACCGGGGAGGTTAGCAGGACGTTAGCTTGTTCCTAGTCCTCCAGTTCCTCTCACAAAGTCCATATCCTCCAAAGCGTAGTCCCCCATCACAGAGGGTGAGCCTTCGCCAATCTGAAGATTTAACTACAGCTTTCTTGGACTACTACGGAAAGTCAAATTTTTCTTTACTGAAGGGAGGAGGTGGTTGCCTGGGTTGTCGGGAGGACTGTTAGCTTTTGATGGTGGGTAGTGATATGCGGCTTAGATGGTTAGCTCACTGCTGACAGCTTCCGAACGACTTCAGTTTCAAGTGGAGCGTTTCCCCTCCACAGGTACATCGACAAGAGCATGTGCTCGTACTTTAATCTGTGGCCCGAGTGTGTGGACGAATCACACTTTGAGATTAACGTCTTAAGGGCCAATGCAAAAGAAGTAGCGATAACCTGAGGAGGCTGCATATCTTTGGAAGTGGATTTAGCTTCACCATAGAGGATGTGTGTGTATTTTCAACTGATGAATCTTCCTTCCCTCAGTGTAAACCTCACACTTTCTGCTCCACACTGCGTGATCCCCAGAGGAGTGTACACATTTCGGAGGAAGTGTACAAGAATTGCCTGATTCGTGACCTCAGCCTCCACAACTGCTATCATAGCCCTCCCATTACATCCCACACTGGTATGGCCAAATCTTTGACACTTCTAGTATCACACTGGGTTAGGAGCAAGCGTGCAAGCCTGAAGACGGATATAGCTTGCAAGGATATGTTTAAGTAATTCCAGAGTACTTAAGGTTAGAACAAATGTTTCCGATTTCTCCAATTTGCCACTGACTCTTCATACAGTTCTGCACTTTCGTGACGCCCATATTTTCCATACATCAAGTAACTTCACGAGGTCCACTGCCATTTTATCACATCAGGTAAATACACCCTTACTAAAACTGTTATTCAACTCCCACTCGATTGGGTAGTATCTAAGGCCTTAAATACCAAGAGCTTAGAAATTTGGGTTGAATTAGCAGTTTCAACTAGAAGTATTCCATTACGAAGTCCTTTGACATTTTTAGAAACTCAGGAACACCTTGCAGTGCCTTGTAAATATAGAAAGTGGAGACCACCTCGGAAGTTCCCCCTGTTGGCTTAATTACAAAGGAAGTGCTACAGCACACTGATGCCCTGTTACTATGATTTTGAGACTTCTTTTCAGGAGGACTGACCAACCGAACACTCTTTGATGAGTGGGTGGAGAAAATTAACTGCTAACTCCATTCACCGCCTAGACGCCGCCATAAGGCGTCACTGTAGAAGATAGCCACGGAAATACGCTTCTTACAGGCAGCAAGCTTGATACTTGCTCCTGAAAACTGCAACGTTAGTGGGTTTACATAGGTTAGAGTGCTACTACAGAAGTCCCCACCCTTAATACGGCGGACGGCGGGGCCAGGTGACAAAGCGTTGATGTTGGCCATTATAGGAGTGGCAGTGACGTTCAGCTGAAAGCTAAACACTGTTTATACCATACTGAGTTTATGTAAAATCCAGAAGCATTCCTACCTACCGAGTAGGAGAAAGGGAGGAACCTGTGTGGTTGGTCAGAGGTGCCCTGGCGATGCATAACTATTCGCCAGATTGGTGAAGTGCTTGTGAAGTTCCGGTGGATTGGTGAGTAGAGTGTAGGAAGAGGCGTTTTGCGCCGCCATAATGCTTTAAACACCTGTTTTATTCCGATCGCAAGTAGTGTTAACCAGACGCCCGAATTCCATGAGTCTCCTGTTGAAAGCCTCCTGTCGACTCCCAAAACCCTCATCTCAGACGCCCTGTGACAGGTTTGGGGCTGCTCGAAGTCATCAGCCTGCCTTCACTGGGAATTTGTCTTTCTGCATTTGCTCTTCACCGCTCGGAAATTGCGGTCTGACCTGAAGCCCATTGTCTTCCATCTATCCTGTATCAGGACAAGGTACCACTATAGGAGCAGTGACAGGTAAGGAAACCACGGGCCGACACCCCTTGCCATGGACGCCAGAGGCACAAAGCATTTGCTTTTGTAATGTGACTTCCACCTCTCCCGTTTTCTCACCCGACCATAATGTGCCTTTAGCAGTGTGGGTGACTTCATCCAGCATCCCACCCACACAGCTCTCCATGAGGATGCTGGTAAGTGAAGGAACCCTTTCGATTTTTTTCCCCTCCCAGAAACTGATGGAACCACAAACCAACTGTAGTGGATACGACCAAGAGCTACTAACTATGTAAGAAGCTTTGTGGCATCTTCTCCCTTATCATCCAAACCACTTGAGATCTACTTACAAATAATAAACCAATTCCGTTCTCTTTTAAGAAACTCAAGAATGATTGTTCTACAATTTCACCAAATAGAGATCACTGATGAATTTACGAGACACATAATTGGGGAAGGAAACGTTTTCCTTTTTTCTCCAGGGTTGGTGCGACCCCTTGTAAAGTAAGTCACTCATCCGCAGTATCGAACTCGCCTCAGCAGACAAAACCTGCAGGAAGCACCAGAGACACGAGCAGTTTACACTGGAGCAAGCCTACCGGTGTGTCACAAATAGCCACACATTCCAGGAACACCACTATCGCGGGTGGGGCGGTTTAGAGAGGCTCTGTGGGAAGTATCGTCTTTGGATGACACGAAGAGAATTTGTTGCTGCTGTTAGCATTTGTAAGCGAGACAACATGCAGGATACAAGTAAGTACTTTGGAGGAGTACTACGCTGAAGAAATGTAACCCCTGAAATACGGAAGATAAAGAAACAGGTTATTTTGCACGGAGCAGCTGCAACATCTGAACTGAAATCTGTTTTTTAATCAGTGCGCTAACTGAGTACGTATTACACCAATTGGTGGACGCATAATGGTATAAATAAAAATACGTAAGTACTAGTTTGTTGCAAGAATTCAGAAAGTAATGTGTGCGAAATTTATGGATCTAGCGTTCCTCTTAGGAAGATCATGCGTGGTCTTAAACTGAAGCCTGAAGAACTATCAGAACAGATGTAGGCTAGAAGACCTAATGGAAGGAAACAATATTTTAAGATTACTCAGTGAAGTAAACTTTTGACAACTCACGTAAGTACATTAACACGTGAACACATACACGCACCACAAGCACTGTCAGACAACATCTCCCATCTCTTAACTAAATTGCTACCTACAACCTAACATTCGCTACCATCAATAAACGATATTGATGAATCTTTCCCTGTGTGTAGATAGGTCAAAATAGTGCAGTGTGATTTTTGTGATCAATCTCACTTTTAAATGGTGAGCCACACCCCAGAAAGTAATTTTGCATTTTAGGTTTATAGGGAATATCTTAGAAACGATGATTTGTATATATTTATTATATGAGTGATATGTAACTAATTTCCTTGAAAGCTGTATAATTCGAAATTGTGCAGAAAATACGAACACAATTTTGAAAAAATTAGAAATTTTGTTACGAGCCACAGGCATTCCTGTTCAATAAAGCTGGTTTTTGAAATACCATTTTTGGTATGTAATGCGCTGTCTGAAGTATTTTCTACATACCTAATTAAAGCGCCTAAACATCTATTTGGTTTACTTACGTTCATGTATGTTGTACATAGTTTTACGTGTTACATTCCTAATCTGTTTTTAAGTTCACTATTTCACATACGAATTTCGTTAATTGAAAATATTAACATTATTACCATATAAAGTGGTTACAATAAACAATCTGTAAGGAAATATTTTACACGTAATTTTTTCACACCATGCTTATCAAATGAACAAATTTCGTCGTGTAATGTACAAGACAGAAGGCAGTACAGAAAAAGATTTAACAGGATTTGAAAATGTCAATATTGGTCCTCTAAATACACTGATTTTTGTCAGACAAATGTCAGTACATTGCTGTACCTTGGCGAAGAGAACTGACTATGTACTGATGACTGCAGCTCGATTGTATTGTGTCAAGTGGAGATGGAAGGAGTTCGTGCGAAGATTTTCAGATCTAGATCTGCTGAATGATTATGTCCACTTGATAAAGTGAAAGTGGGCGCAAAAATACAAGTATTGCACTATTTTGCCCCCTCTCCATACACGCTAAGTTTCACCAATATTGTTTATTGGCACTTTAAAATATTCACAAGTTAGTGTGGGACAAATATGGTCTGTCAGAAGTTTCGAAGACAAAAACCTCGACAAAAAAATTAATCCAAATATGAAACAACCCTCCAACCAAAGAAGTCAGACACTAAGTAAATTCTGAAAATACAGAAATAAAAAGCGCGAGAACACCCAGTGCTTCCTTATAACGAATGCGAGAATGTGCAACTAATCCCGAGAAAGATCTGGCAATTAAAAAAGGCAACTCCATACGCAGAACAAAACAAACCTCGATCCTACTCATTTGGGAGTTCAGATGATCCAAGCGTTTTTCATACCTCAATAGAGCGACTTCCCATCAAGAACACTAACGAACAAAATTCCTAGGAACTCTGGAGGAATTTTAGCAGAATCACTTGTGGACACCAGAAAGGAGATCCACCAGTAACCATTGAAGGAAAGAGGAAGGCAATTGTCTTTCGGAAAGTACCAGAAAACCGTGAGCGTGTCTCCTTCGAGCGGTCTACCTTTCTCGGCGCACCTTGTTGCCGCAAATGTGTTACCAACTGCCAGTAACTGACAGCAGACTAGTAAAACACAGCAATTGATCGAGTTTTCCATCGCACAACGTCAGACATTTCACATACTGCGAAACTTGCGATTTCTGTCCGGGATATGGACAGTGATCTGCGCCTAACTGAGGCTTTGAGGAGCTGTCACCACTTCGTGTTGCGTCAAAAATAAAATAACGCTTTATAAAGCAGGAGCGAAGACCCCAAAAGTGGAACATTTTAATACCTGGCAGACATAAGTAATGGCAATAAAAAGGACTAAAGAAAATACTTATGTAGTAAAGGAGTTAGAAATTTGTTGATTACAAAAAAATTCAAATTATCTCTGAGAGAGTATGACGAAGACTGACGAAACGCATCATATGTGAAGAAATTTTTAAGACTGGACGAAGTGCTATTAATGCAAAGAATGAGCCCATTAACATATGTGTATACATTCTTGAAATATTTATCATCTTTACTTTTTAAGGTCGAGAAATAGTGAATAGTATGTACAGTGACTACCCATCACCTTTTGTGTTGCACAAAACTAAAGTCAAAATATTTGTAAAATAATAATTTCACACATTGTTTACTCTGACCGCCTGCCGTACCCCCGCCCTATCCCATCAATAACTCACTAATGTCAGCACAAGTCGGAGCATTTTGTGTTGACTGTTTTGCTGACAGTTGCTCCTGGCATGAGCGATCTAACTCTTGTGACTCTTAAGGAGCATAGCGAAGTCTTGTGTAATATGCGTCAGTTCACAAACAGGGTCACTAGTGTGTTTGAACAAAGTGTCTCTGATGTACTTATACCAAATCTAATTACTTCTGTCTTATGTATATCATAGCTCCCGACATGTTCGCAAGCCTCATACCGATCGAGAATGGGACAGAAGTTCGAAATTCAGAATTCAGTTAATCAGAAGCTGCAAGATGTGCAGGCGGAACAACTGAAGTTAACGACACACCCTGAATGAGACTTCAAAACGAGTACGGATATATCTGATCGACTGCTCACTACATCGCAACACCGTTGAACTGGTAAGGATGATAAAGGAAAGACGTATGTTTATTATCTACTGATAATAGTAACGATGAATTTCTTGCACTAAGGAAATGTAGTCAGTTTGATCAACATTACAAACTTTGTAGAAAAGCTGATGTATCGTTAACGTCAGGTGGACTTCCTCAAATTTTAATGACGATACACGTCAGGGAAAGGAGAATTTGAAGGTTTGTACAGGAAGATTTGAAGGCTAAATATGGAGAAATATTGAAACTAAGGAAATACAGAAAATCGAAGAACATCTGAGATGGGGTGGTCAGACGGAAAATCCACAGCATGAAGTGCAGGAACTGTATTTGACGTGTGTTGAATACTAAAGGCGGCAGTGAAGTCCCAATATCAGATACACGCCATGGTACGAAGTGGCTTTACAACCTGCGTCGTGTTTGTTGGGAGTCAGCTGGTAATGCTGAGGCCAGTACTGGGACGCACTCTCGCTGCATGAGGTTGCTGTTTAGCTACAACACCATTAGAGCGCAGCTACACAGCTGCAATTTTTTTACTAGTGGAGAATTGTAGATGAGCGGATTATTTTAGTACAACTATTGACAGATTGTCTCCAGTCAGCATAAATATTACTGTAGTCCAATGGCCTGGTCTATTGAGACGTATCTAGCTGCTTCCAGGAGCAAATAATTTGAGTTCCGTTATTTCACGTAATTATTGACTTAGCATTGTATATATTTACATTGTCATGATCTGCACATTAGGAGGCATATTCTTATGCTTAAAGATTAACAACAAAAGTAAGTAAGTATTACAGTTAAAAACTGTGTGTCTTTAGGCAGCACCGAAGTATCTTGACTATATTCATCCATTATTTGAGTATGAGAACACCTAGTGACTTTCTCCCTGATGTACATGAAGTTCGTTTGGAAAGTTTACGAAATATTTGAAATTAACCTTGAAGTGCAACATTTAATTCAGTAACTAATTTATAAAGTTGTCACAACAGGCTCTTTTAGACACGATTATTCGATGGATCAGAGGTTTACTAGTACATTTAAAACACTTTTAGATACAGCATTTCCTCGAGTTAGAGATAGATCGAAATACCAATGCCGTAACATGACTGTATGGAAAATACCGACATGATAACAATGCGTGCATAATATTAATTTACAACAAACATTTTTATTGCTGTGAACGGACAGTTTATGGACATTACGTATCAGTGGATGCCAACATGCAGTAATATAAACACATTAAGGAAAAAATTCTTGGTCATTCACAGAATTTATTTTATACTATCTGCCCAAAGTGTTTCGGAGCTATAACTCCATTTTCAACGACTGTATAGATATAATGGCGTTTCATCTGCTTCAGTTTCTTAGCCTAATGACACAGATTTCACGACAAACTATAACCTCAAATTTGATAAATAGAGAAGGCCATTGCTCTCTTCTTTCTAGCATTCTAACGTATTACGTGCGTCTGACAACTCGTCTTGTGCAATGGTGGGCAACATTTGCGCTTACAAATTGAAATTATTTGTCATGTTCATGACAGGACTACACGACTCAGATGTTGCATATTTAACAATGTTACAGTCATGTGATGGAGTAATGGATTATCTTTAATTTTAATTTACATAATTTACAAAATAAAGGGAACAATATATTACTATTAGACCTGACAGTTAATTTCAGTTTTACATACATATTCAACATGAGATTTTAGTTGCTTATTTATGTAACAGTTATTTAAGTATAGAAGCAGTAAACAGTATGAAGTTTGTAAGAGGGAGGAGAGTGGGAGTCTGGAATGCCACCTACTACGGAACCACTGGTCTTTAAAATGTCACTGTCCTTGAGGAGCCAACTCTAACACGTCTCGCTGAAAGGCTCGTAAATCGTCGCGAACTGATTTCCACTTTTGAGGTGCCGGCCTACTGATTGCATTTTTCTCTGTGTATCTTGTAAGCTTGGTGCTTTCAGGTCAGGCAGAAGTGGTAGTCCAGTGGCACTGAAGACTGCTTTCAGCCGACACCATTATCTTCTTCGCCAAGTCTGCAGGTGAAGTTCTGGCTGGAGCTTTACTCAAATTCCTGCTGGAAGGTCCGCAGAACGATCTTCAACCGTGGCAAACGATCACAACTCTTCCAGTTATAGTCACCAAAATACAAGCGATGAGAATCAGTTCTGACGTCCGTGAAGTGTGAGACAGAACTTCGCACGTGGTACCATCTGGGAGGCTGTGTACTGCTCATATACTGCTTTGGGAGGAAGTACACCAGTATGATACTTTCAGCAATGTTCCACCACACCGTTCTATCCTAGTTTTCACTTTGTCTTCTCTTCGCACCTGGCACCCACAAAATTACTTTGCGTATTAGCAATTTACAGCCTGGTGCATGATATCACGATTTTGAACCACCAGCCTGCTCTGTCTCACTTGCATTTGTTCACTAGCCATCAAGGTAACTTCAGCGCTGTGCATCTGTCAAGGATTGTCCCTGTAGTATCTACAGGAACTTTTGATTACTTGATTCCAATGCACCCCAATATTTCTACTGGTTAACATTTGACGTGGTTTACATGATTTTGGAAAGTATCCTTCGCGATGTGTAAGGCTACTGTTTCCATCACATTTAGTTCACTACGGATGCAGAGAACCATCTCCAACTGTGATTCACATTTTGTTCCAAAACCAGGGATATTTTGAGTACGATCATACTGACACTGCTATCTACACGTCCAGTACGGCGTGTTCCAACCTCACCATCTCTTGTTCTGCGTTGAAAGCCGAGAATTATTTTCAGGCCTGTGACTATGAAGACTTATATGGATCGTTGAGCAACTTGACCGCACAACGCCAAGCTCCGAGGACCAGGCTTTCTCGGGTTTGCTCCCTAGGAACGCTGGCTTCCCCTGCACCACGCCTGAGGCAGCACCTTCCTCCCCCTCCCTAAAGGAACAAGGGAGATTGAAAAATGAGAATGAAAGACACCCTCTGGCCTCGCAACCTAATACCATTGGGGTCGAAGAAAACAAGAGCTGACCAAGAGAGGCCGACAGAAAAGGAAACAGAAGATCGGAAAGTGGGAGCAAAGTCATACTTCGCTAATAGTTATTATAATTCTAGTCTAACTGCGTTTCTGTTTTACTGCTTACAAAGCTATGATGATCAATAGATCAGCAGCATTATTAAATGAATAACTTTTACAACGTACAGAGTGTAGATACATCTTATAAGTTACCTTCTATTGGACATTGGAAGTTTTATCGTTACACAACCAAAGCTAGACGCAGGTTACACCTTACCCAAAAATAAATTCTGGAGTTATAATTTTTCTTAATTACAGTTTTAGTTGAAATAACTTTGCAAATTGTTCGATCTGGTCAGAAGTAATTTACTCGTAAAAATTCAACTGTAAACCGGATTCTGTATCATTTACCAATTCTAGTAAGTATATACTATTTTTGTAACAGGCATTAGTACAATGCTTGTATGAACGAACACTAACTTAAAAATCTCAGCAATATTTCACATTATGTTACTGTTTTCTTTCAGAGACAGACATTTCAATTGACTTTAATAATACAAATGTTAGTTACAATAAACTAATGTATGCAATGTAAATATTTCACAGAGTTCTCTGTAGTGAGGAACAACTTTTCCCCTGATCAAGAGGAATACTTCAAACACACCACAGACTCCATTTTGACTTTGCGAAGTAGTTCTTAAAAGCTAACACTTTTGCAAGCTATTAAAAGTGAACATGAAAAATTATAGTGTGTTACATACACTGTTTAATACATATATTGACAGACAACAATATGAACACACAAACTCATAGGCGATGGTAACTAAGGAAAAATTCAGTTTAGAAAACCATGAATTCTGTAACTAGTAGTTCCTTCCTGAAGTAGAAGAGGTAGGCTGGGAGAGGTTAGGAAGGAAGAAGTTGTTCTATGATGGGCAGGACCCACATGTGTTGGTGAGGTTACATAAAGGTCGAAGGGTAGACAAAATTAATGTCCAGCTATCAGCAGTAACACATTTTACCTTCATACACAGACATTAAGGTACACTGGCGATCCGCACGAAATTAAATAATTATTGGCTTGGAAAAATCCATGACAATTCTAATCACTTATTACTAGTTTCACTCACTGACCACACTCACAGTACCATATAAATAACATAACAGAAGGAAACCCAATTTAACAATAGAAATTCAAGATCCAATGAGATTACAGTGTCACCTTCACATAAATATTTATCACATCATCAAGTATCTTACATTTATCCATGTAGGAAGAACACAAAAACGTATAAAGTCTGCAGTACTCAAGTTATATATTGACTGTCAGGACAAACTAAGAGCATACACGTGCATAGCAATATGGAACAATATCAGCCGAATATTATGTCGTAAGATACTATTAGTGTATGGAAGTAAATTGGTTACGTTCAATAAAGGGAGTTTTGCAATCAAATTACACCCCACCCCCACAGTGAACTGTATGTACAGAGTTTACATTTCTTTACAAACGTAGGAACCATGCACAGACCCAAAAGTAAAACGCACCAACATCAAATGTCGCAAGGGACTTAATGATTAAAATAAACATACTACAGGACAATACAATGAAGTCATGTTAAAGAATAGAGTAATAAAACATGTATCCAATCATTTTTAATTATCTAATATTGCCAGGAGATGACAATAAATGAATATCAAAGAATTCTAGATTCTTAAACATATCGACGATGATATTAAACTGCAAGACAAGTAACAAGGGAGCTTCCAAATGTAATCTTACAGCTATGACAGTACTGTTCCAGTTTAGACAAACTGGGGGGTGGGGATGGAGGGGGGAGGGGTTAATATCAGTAGGCAACCAGCACTCACCGTAGTGCTGTGACTGCGTGTGGTTGTTCCATATTCACAATGACTAAACGGAACTATCCGCAACGGAACCATAATAGAACAAGATACAGTGAAGGCCAAAGGAAGCGGTATATTTGCCTGACATCGAGTAAGGGCCCTGCGAGCACACAGGAGTGCCGCAATACGATGTGGCGTGGGCTCCACTAATGCCTGACACTTCATGGCCCAGCATTGAAATCTGCAGCAGTTTTCAGAAGGGTTGTCACGCTGAACGATTCTCTTCAGTTTCATTGGCCCTGTTCTTGCAGCATCTTTTTTCGGCAGCAGCAACGTCGGAGGTTTGATGTTTTACCGGATTCCTGATATTCATGGTATACTCAAAATGCTCTTAGGGAAAATCCCCTCTTCATCGTTACCTCCGACATGCTGTGTCCCATCGCCGACCACGTGCGAACTCACTCAAATCTTGATAACCTGCCATTGTAGCAGCAGTGACCGATCTAACTGCTACGTGAGACACTTGCGTTATATAAGACTGTTTACATATCTCTGTATTTGAATAGGAATGCCTATACCAGTTTCTTTGGCACTTCAGTGTATATAAAGCCCATACATTTAAGAGATGAATTCTCAGAGTGAAAAAAGGGGAGTATTCAAATGTACAAGTCTAGTAACACATGTTTTTGTATACACGTAAGTTCAGATTACACTAAAAACATTTACAGTTATTAATAAAAACTGTGCTTACACTAGCTTATATACTTGACTAGAAACAATTACCTACTACGACAGTCTTAAGATCACAGGATTCCTTAAGAACACAAAATTTATACAACATATGATAAAATCCAGGGACAATTAAAGAGCATAAAAACTGCGAAGTCCATTTGTGTTCGCCCTCGTACATTTCATATCCATATGACAATTGAAAGACAAACAATATGGTAGCAATCAGATGTGTGCTAATATCTAAAATTGTATTTAGTATGCAAATTGCTGAGTTGGCCACTGAGGGAGAGTTATTGACTGCAATTAGACGTTTATCATCAGATGCCTATTGAAATAAATCAATTACTCATAAAATAAAAATGAGTTACAAAACCAATATCTACATACAATGAAAACATTACAAATAGTAAGAGGACATGTACCATCGAACTGTATACAAGTGGACATAGCAGTTACAAGCACCAGTTACAAGTTGTAAAGGTAACAGATATAAGCAGACTGGTAAGACAGCTGATAATTAGAGGAGGATACAGATTTGTAATAACAGGTGGAATTGCAAGAGTGGTTGAGGCGCCCTGTAGCACCATAGTTTGAAATTACGTTTGACTTACAAAGAGCATGAAACCAATGGAAATACAATTCAGTGTCAATAACAGTAATAAATGATTACAAAAGGACGTGTTAAGTAAAATTTTTTATTAGTACTGGGGATTGTAAAAGTGTTTGACGCGAAGTACGACGGTTTTAATTGGTGGTGTGTACAAATAAAGTACGCAGAAAGCTAACAGCGGTCACAATTAAAATAAGCTTGGTTCTAAACTTGAAGTGCAAAACACATAACCTGAACAGTACATTTTCCTGCCTATTCCAAACGGTAAGTAGCATACGTAAGTGCTAAAACAGCTACATGCACTTTTTAGCGTAAATAATTACAAGGAATTACACACTTGGTGCCGACATATAAGTACAATGAAACAGTGAGTTGTGAATTATGAGTTGCATATTTGAGTATAAGCGCTACAACAGCTACATGAATTGCGTGGCCTAAGTGGTTACAAGGAAACAAACATTTAGTACCGATTTGTTAGCACAAAAGAAAGCCGTAAGGTACTCTGCCTGTTTGAAATTTAAAGTGGTGTAATTAAGTTTACTATTTACGCCATGCCGTGCACGAAGGTATTGCAACAAGTAATGAATAGTAACTGCCAAACCACTGGCACCAGAAACAGCACAGTTCTCTGCCTGTTAGCAGGGTACATAAGCGCTGAAGCAGATAGACACACTGAATGGCGTAAGTAGTTACAAGGATTTACACATTCAGTAGTGCCGTCACATTAGTACAACGGAACCAAGTATAAACATGGTCATGACAATCAGTACAACGGTAATGAGTAAGCGTCGTGGCGCTGTCCACGATAATCTGAACAATTACTGTTTAGCATTTTGTTTCACTTAAAATCTATATTGTTTTCATAGGAATAGTAGTATTACATCAAGAATATGTTGAAAATAATATTAAAGAAGACCAAATATAAAACATTAAAAACCTCAGTCATCAGAAGCATTAACATTAATTGGAAACCAAATAGTAAACTTCTGATTATTTATGCAAATTACCATGTTTTGAACTTATTTCTGAAGCAATCTGAAGTTTAAGCTTTTTGCAGAGTCTTAAATAGCTGACGTTAAACGTGCAAGCAAGAAAAATTAACGTTTTTGAAATCATGTTTAATGTTGAGAGTCGCTAAATACCCTCATTGTGAAATATTGCATGATTAAGTCTGGCTGATTTGCGCGTCGTGAGCCTTAAGAAACACAGGTGAAAAGTATCGTACAGTAAAACAAGTACTGTAAAAAGAATTCTCTCCCTTAATGAGCAGATTATGACAGTTACTTTATTTCTAAAATTAATATATTTTTGAAATTGGGTCTATAATTAAAATTTCGTTGCTCCTGGAAGCCCTTAGATAGGCAACATGCAACTGGTGCTGGGGGACATGTACCGAGTTAGTAGTGTAGTACTATCTATGTACTTTCTGTGCTATATCCTTCAACGTCTGATTTATGCTTAGCTACTAGCAGTTGTGAAAGGCGCAGACTGCAAATTTTCCACGTTTGACATATGTTCTATTAAAATACTGGTGTTACCAGTTAACATGTACCAAGAACATTTTATCAAAAGTCTTTAACTCATTTGCTTTTACCTCCGTTTTGACTTCCTAAGGAAGATAAATTTTACGTAATTTATGTCACCCCACAAAGCGAGAGGAGTTCTCAGTGACACTAAATAACTATTACTAAATTCCTGGACGTCCATTTAGATTGAAAACTACACTGGAAACGTCCGTCTGGACACTGATTTAGCTCAGCAGCTTTTGGAGCCAGAATGCTCTCTCGTATTATGTACGAAACAGTCACAAAGACTATTTTTGCTTCTGTGTACTTCATGTCACACGATATAATCTTCTGGGGAGATCTCCAGTTCAAAATATTTTCATTGCTTAGTAGAATAATCAGAGTTATACGTAGTCCGAGAACGCCGTGTTGCAAATTATTGAAGAAAAATAGAATGACATCAGTTACATAATCTGTACCTGCTGTAGAGAGACGCTAATTATGCCGCCTGAAATTTTTTCAACTTCTCTCCATTGACCATACAAAATACAGGAATAGTAAATCTCGTTTTAAATTTCATGTACACCAATTTCTCTTAAATGGCTCATTCCAGTGGTGAGCAATATTGGAGTATACAACTTACAGAAGGTAACAGTCAATTGTGGAAATGTTGAGTTATACCTTTATGTATTTCCGGCATCTATGTATCTTAACATCCATAGGTTTTGACCTCTAAGTGCCTTGCAGATGACACCTGGGCGATGCTAAAGCAACCTAACTGACTGCCAGATTGGTTGGCTGGTTTAAAAGAGGGGAAATGGACCAAACTACGAGGTCATCGGTCCATTGTTCCTAATAAAACAATGCCACAAGTGTGAGAATAAAACTGACGAAATATATAACACAAAACAAAGAAAGGAAAAGCCACAAGAACGAAGGGAAGGCAACCAAAACTAAAAGGAACAAAAGACAACAGAACAACAGAGACGCAAGAAACAAGAGAAACAAGGAAGCAGATTACAATGGCTGGCCGACCACAAAAATAAAAAGGAAAGGCCAGCAACCCTGCCACATATTAAAATCCCCACCCCAAAAGCACTAGAGTGGAGGACACAGAGGGACAAGGGACATGCGCTAAATCTCAGATCGAATGATAAAACCCACCCTGACGGATGAAATGGAAAAGCAGATCAGCCGATGAGGCGTTGCCTGCTGAAATCAATGAAGTCTGGCAACCGAAGATAAAGTCGCAGGTCAGCCAAAGAAGGACATAGAATAATATGGGCCACTGTCAACTGGACGCCGCACCAACACTGAGGTGGGTCTTCACGGCGCAGGAGGTAGCAGTGGGTAGCCAAGGCATGGCCAATGCGGAGCCGGCAGAGAACCCCGGAGTCCCAGCGAGAGGCCCCCATCGAGGACTTGCACAGATTCGTGGTCCCCTTAATGCCTAGCAGTTTGTTGTGCGTACTGAAATTTTGCCGTTCAGTCTCCCAAAGCTGTAAAATTTGCGGCGTAATAACGAACGCAGGTCAGTTCCGGGGATGCTCATCTCCAGAAGTGGTTTCCATGCAGACTGTTTGGACAGCCTGTCAGCAAGTTCATTTACAGGGGTTCCGACGTGACCAGGGGTCCAGATGAACACCACTGAACGACTGGACCCTTCCAGGGTCTAGATGGACTCCTGGATGGACGCTGCAAAAGGATGACGAGGATAGCACTGGTCGATAGTTTTTACTCCCCACGGCATGAACGGAGATACTGAAGTGCACGAGATATGGCCATCAGCTCTGCAGTGAATAAACTGCACCATCGGTTAAGGAATGCTGTTCAATATGGCCGCCGTGAAAGTAGGCAAAGCCAACGTGACTATCGGCCATCGAGCCGTTGGTGTAAACCACTTCAGAGCCACGTAACACTTCAAGGATCTCGCTGAAGTGACAGCGGAGAGCTGCAGGGTTAACGGACTCCTTAGGGCCACATGAAAGTTCCAGACGAAGCTGCGGCCGACGCATACACCATGGAGGCGTACGTGAGCGGACCACAAGAGAGGAGGTAAAACGAAGGACTCCAGTTCGGAGAGAAGGGACCGCACGCGAACCGCAATCGTTAGCCCCGACCTGAGCCGCTGATGTGGGAGACGGACTGCCGCGGGCGGGAAAAGGAGACGGTAATTTGAATGCTCAGGAGAACTACGAATGTGTGCTACGTAACTGGCGAGCAGTTTTGCACGTCTGATCTGCAATGAAGATACCCCATCCTCCACCAGTACTCGCCCTAAAAGCTCGTGTTGCTAGGCGAACCCCGCAGTGGTGCACAGGGTCGAGTAAATGCAACGCTGAGGGCGCTGCCGAACCATAAACCACTCTCCCACGATCAATTCGGGATTGGCCACGGCCTGTGTACGGCCGCAGCAGCGTAGAGCGATCTGCACCCCAATTGATGTTGCTCAGGCAATGGAGGGCATGGAGGTGTTGCCAGCACTTCGGCTTAAGTTGATGAAGATGAGGAAGCCAAGTCAATACACCGCCAAAATCCTGTCCTAAGGATCGATATGCCTCCACTACAGTGATTGGATCATCAAGAAAAAATTCTAGTTCCGAACGAATAGTACGACGCCGACAGAAGTGCGTGAGACACGACTTGGCGGCTGAAAACACGAAACCATGACTGTGCCTTGTGGATGGCTTCCTGTAGGCGACACTTAGCAACACCAGTAGAGGGGCAGCAGTACGAAATGCTGAAGTCGTCTGCATACAGAGAAGGTGAGAGAGGGCCTGACAGCTGCTGCTAGACCGTTAATGGTCTCACACTCAAAAATATAAATAAATAAATAAATAAATAAATACGCAGCCCTGCAGGACTCAGTTCTCCTGGGTATGGATAGAACTATGGGAGGTACCAACTTGGACGCGGAGAGTACAGAGTGACAAATTTTGGATAAAAATCAGGAGCAGGCCCCAAAGACCCCACTCCTGCAATGTGGCAACGATATGTCGCCAAGTCGTGTCGTATGCTTTACGTAAGTCAAAATGGACAGCAACCAGATGTTGCGGACTGGAAAAGGCTGTTCCACGGCAGGCTCGACGGACAAAAGATTTTCAGTGGTAGAGCGACCCTGGCGGAAGCCGCCCTGACTTGGAGCCAGTAGGCCACATGATTCCATGACTCAACCCAACTGCTGACATACCGTATGCTCCAGCAGCTTACATAGAGCGCTGGTGAGGTTCATGAGCCGATAGCTGTCGACATGAAGCGGGTTTTTACCGCGTTTGAGCACCACAATCATGGTGGTCTCACGCCATTGCGATGCAAAGACTCCATCTCACCAGATCCGGTTGAAGAGGACGAACATATGTCGGTTGTTGTCAGATGAGAGTTGTTTAATCATCTGGCTGTGAATCACATCAGGCCCAGAAAGCTGTGTTGGGGCAATGTTCAAGGGCACTGAGGAGCTCATTAAATGGGGTGTTATAGGATCCAATGCGATGTGTAGTGGATGAGACGACGTTCCCTTCCAGCCTACGAAAAGGTAGGGGGTAATTCTCCGACACCGAGGCTCAAGCAAAGTACTCGACAATCGCGTTTGCGTCGGTAGATAACACGCCATTTACGGTAAAACTTGTTGGGGTATGGAACCCAAGAAGACGTTTGATGGATGCCTAAACTTGGGAAGGTGACGTATGGCAACCAATGGTAGAGACGAATCTCTACCAGCACTCCTGCTTCCGTCGCTTGATAAGTTGGCGAACTGTGGCATGGAGCCGTTTGAAGGCTATGAAGTGTATGAGGTGTATGAGGTGTCCCAGGAAAGGGTACCCCTTATGCCGCTGTAGAGCTCGCCGACGCTCCTTAATTGCTTCAGCGACTTCCGGCGACCACCAAGGGACTGCTATAAGCCTTGGGCACCCTAAAGGGCTTGGGATAGCGTTTTCTTTGTTGTAGTCACATGCTCAACCATCATATCGATGTTACTGGGGAGGGGGGTAGATTCAGTGGTGACAGAGGTGCCACAGACTCGAAATTCCGCCTTGTCTGAAGCCTACCTGGGCAGGTATCTGTGGACCAGATGCTGATGCAGTGACACAAAGGTGGGGAAGTGGTCACTACCACACAGGTCGCATGTGCTCTCCAGTGGATGGATGGGCGAAGTTCTGTGCTGCAAATTGATAAATCAATCTCCACGTAACTACCATGAGCAACACTGAAATTTGTGGCGGCACCAATATTTAAGTGGCTGAGGTCGAACTGAGACAGTGATGTTTCGACATGTCTGCCTCGGCCAGGAAGCACAATACCACCCCACAAGGGGTTATGGGCATTAAAATCTCCCAGAAGGGAGCTGATCAATCCGTGCAGCTAATACATTCAGGGGTACTTCACCATTGTAAACAATTTCCTGCGTCATCCTTATTCTGACAGCCAAAGCTTCAAGAGGGGTTTGGAAGATCACTTGTTGACTACAGACTGAGTTTAGGACATAAACGCAAACTCTGACACACTATGGTAGTCGCTAGGGTTCCTGTACTATCCCTTATAGCCACGGAAGGCAAGGATCTGCATTGCTGGGAACCAGGTTTCCTGGAGGGCAATGCAGATAGCAGGTGTAAAGCTCAACAGCTGCTGTAACTCAGACAGGCGCTGGAATAAACCGCCACAATTGCACTGGAGTATGATATCGTGAGACTGAAGGATGGAACAGTCAGTGAGGTAGTTTAATGCCCAGGGTCACCAGCTGCAACAGACGTATTGCCTCAGCAATCTATATCCATTGTGTGAGGGCCTGGCAAGATCTAGGTCCTCGGCAGACGCCAAAATCCCCACCCCCTTCCTCAGACGCATAGTTTGTATGTAGCAGTTGTGGATGCTACCGCTATTTCCTTGGTCTTAGGTGGTTTCTTTTTGGATTTCTCTCACTGCTCCTTGGGTTTACCTGGCTGTGAAGACTTCATGGGCTTAGTCTGGGACTGAGGATGAGATTGAAGCTCTACAACCTGCTACTTTTGGGCTCAGCCACTGGGGGATATCATCTTTCCCATTAGGATAAATCTGGGAAGGGCATGACCTAGGAGGCCCCTTCCTAGCGAGAGAAGCAGAAGAAGGCTTACACGTCTCTGGCTAGAAGTGGGGATCATTGGAGGGAAGGGCAGTGTTGCTCCTGAAGTAGGTGGTGCAGAAGCAACAGGGAGGGAAATGCCCCCAACATCAAGGTGGCAGGTGTAGTCTTCCAGCTCTGAGAGGTGACTAGGGTTTGCAGAGCTGATGGTTCCAGAACTGTTTTAGTGGAGGCATAAGACTGTCACATGCACAGGATGCAGGCAGCCAAATTTTCTCTTAGCCTCAGTGTAGGTCAGTCTGTCCACTGTCTTCATGATTTTCCTTTATCTCTTGAGAATCCTGCAGTCTGGTGAGCAAGGCGAATGGTGCTCTCTGGACACAGATGGGAGGCGGGGCACAGATGGAGTGTTGGGATGTGATGGGTGACCAGAATCTCAGTACATTGGGAGATATATGGCTCAACTTCCAGCAGTTGGAGCATCACATCGGGTGAGGGATATAGGGCTTTACATCACACCTGTAGACTAACACCATTATCTTGTTGGGCAATGTACCATCCTCAAAGGCCAAGATGAAGACATTGGTGGCAACCCGATTATCTCTCGGACTCTGGTGGACATGCCAGACGTAATTTGCACCTCAGCGCTCTAAATTGGCTGTCAGTATGTCGTCAGACTGCAAAATATGGTTCCTGTGAAATATGATACCGTGGACCACATTTAAGCTCTTATGGGGCGTGATGGTTACAGAAACGTCCCCCAGCTTGACACAAGCGAGTAATTTCCGTGACTGGGTGGAGGACTGACCCAGATGCTTTGGACAACCCCTTCACCTCCGCAAACGTGTTCTCTAAATGCTCAACCAACAACAGACTTCATCATGAAAGATTCCCATCAGATCTCTAACATACAAGGTTCCAGGGGGAATAATATCCACTGCCAGCCTTAGCCTGACGTTCCTCCCATCACGTGGCCAGGGAGAGCAACGATTTGGGCTCGTATTTCTGGGCATAGAATTGAACTTGTGAAGGCTTAGAGACAGCTGGTGTTTCATCACCAGCAAGAGATGGACAACACTTCATCACATGTCAACTGCCCTATTGCCACCCACTCTGACCTGGCAGGATGGCCATTGCTGGGAGTCTATGCCCCAGGGGAATGGGCATCTACCCCTTGTCATACGTGGGGAGTTAACGACGCTGGCATCAGCAGAGCGATCCCTGTGTGGTCAAGCGTTACAATCAAGAGGGTGCATGCCGTCCCCACCACAATGGCCTGGCTACTACGCTGGTTATCAGGTGCGTCGACGCGAAAGAGACAATGTGTAGTGCATTGTGGAAAACGCACCCACTAAGGTGTCCTAGCCAAAGAGATGGAGAATGGGTGGGACTGCAATGCGACGACCTGAATGTGGGCTGAAGATATCTATGCACGATGGACACAATGCACCATATAAGGCGCCCTTACCCAATTGGCTCCCTCTTCGGGAAAATTTTGAAGAATGGAGGTCTAACCCTACAGGGGGCATCACATGAAAGCCGAAACACGTGAAACTTTTTAGTCACCCCTTACGACATGCGGGAATACCTCGGACCTATTCTTTCTCCTGGACCTGCAGGGTGATGACTGCCAGAGAATATTTTCAGCTTTACTGACTAAATGAAAACTAACCAACTTTGATTTCATAAGGAATAAATGTTCACAGCAACTGTAGATTAATCAAGGAAGGAAGGAAGTATAAGAAGACTGCAGTCAGAAGGAATGACTCAGTACGACATCAGAAGCTCTTTTCCAGATCCAAAGATGTAGGAAAGTGGGATCAAGTATTGAAATATGTCAACTGAACATTGAGGGCATTACCAGAACTAAATGCCTAAGTTTGCAACGGATACAGTTTAATGCCATCGTCAACGTTGTTATTCTAAATACTGGGATACGATATTTATTTATTTATTTATTTATTTATTTATTTATTTACACTTCAAGTTTCTTATGAAGAATTTGAGGAGTAAATCTCCAAGGTCATGGTACATGTCAGTACATGAAATTACAATATAAAAGTAGTAATAGATAAAAATAAATTTTTATGAACCCCAAAAAGTCAGTCCATAAGTTTAAGTTAACTTAATCAGCAATACAACAAGAATCCACTTCATTTTTCAAGGAACTCCCACAATAGAAGCAGTGCCCCATGAGGAAATTTCTGTTTCGATTTGAAAGTGTGGATTCCTGCTAAGATTTTTGAATTCGAGTGGTAGCTTATTGAAAATGGAGGCAGCATTATACTGCACACCTTTCTGTACAAGACTTAAGGAAGTCTGATCCAAATGCAGGTTCGATATCAGTCGAGTATTAACTGGGTGAAAGCTGCTTATTCTTTGAAGTAAGCTAATATTGGTAACAAGAAATGACAGACCAAAAATATCCTTTTAGAATGGGAAGAGTTACCCCAAAATATAATACCACACAACACAAACGAATGAAAATAAAGTAGACTAATTTTCGTGTCGAACGATCACTCACTTCAGATACTGTTCGAATAATAAAAATGGCAGCATCAAGTGTGTCAACAATACCCTGAACATGGGCTTTCCTAACTACTTACTATCTGAACACCCATAAATTTTAACTGTTCACTATCACCATCATGTGCCCATTCTGTGAAGTTAAAACATCAGGTTTTGTTGAACTGTGTGTCAAACTGTATAAACGGAGTCTTACCATGATTTAGCGTTAATTTATTTTCTACAAGCCATGAACTTAGGTCATGAACTGCTCTATTTGAAACAGAGGAAATATTGCACAGAACACCCTTTACTACCAAGCTAGTGTCATCAGCAAACATATTTTAGAGTTAACCCTAATACTGGAGGGCATATTACATAAGAAACAGGAGTGGCCCTAACACTGATTCCTGGGTGCACCCCTCACGTGACAATAGCCCACTCACACCCCTCATCAGAGCCTTTCTCAAAAATGTTAATGATCCTTTGCTGTCTGTTGCTAAAGTAAGAGGAACCAATTGTGAGCTACTCCCGTATTCTGTAGTTCTTCTGGAGCAATATTTTGTAAACACAATCAGATGCCTTAGTTAGATCAAATAATAATATGTGTAACATTCGAAACCTTTTACTCAACTCATTCAGTACTTCACAGAGAAAAGATAATATAGATTTATCAGTTGTTAAACGACTTCTGAAGCCACACTGTACATTTGATAGCAAATAAACTGACAAAATGGTCAGTATTCCTGACACAGATACACAGCCTTTTCACTGACTTTAGCTAACACTGATGGCATAAAAATAGGTCTAAAATTATCTACATTATCCTTTTCTCCCTTTTTATAAAGGGTTTTATAATCGTTCAGGAAATAGACCTTTCCTACATGAAAAATTAAAAGAGTGGCTAAGTACAGGGCTAACATGTGCAGCACAGTAATTTAATATTCTGCTAGACACTTCATCATAACCATGGGAGTCCTTAGTCTTCACTGATTTAAATATTGACTCAATCTCCCCTTTTCTGTATCACAGACGAGTATATCAGACATCAATCTCGGAAAGGCATTTGTCAAGGAAGCTATATGATGCCCTGTAGAAACTAAATTATTTAATTCACCAGCAGTGCTCAGAACATGACTTAAATACTGTATATATATCTGATTTATCAGTAACAAACATTTTTACTGCGAACTGGCTTTATATTGACGACCTTGTGCTACTGGCCAGACACTTCCATCACAACTGACCATATGGTTTTAATTTTATCCTGTGAATTATCTATTCTATTTGCATATCACATACTCTTGGCCTTCCTAATAACATTTTTAAGCACCTTACAATGCTGTTTGTAATATGCTACTGTAGCTTTATTGTGACTAACATTGATGTAATTCCCAGTTCGTTCTACATGGGATCCTTATTCCACTAGTCAGCCACCTGGGTTGCCTATTACTGCTCGTACCCCATTTAGAACATTCTAATGGATAGGAACTCTCAAAGATAATGAGGAATGTATCGAGGAAAGCATTACATTTATTATCTATGTTATCAGCACTATAAACATCCTGCCACTTTTTCCTTAACAAGGTTTAGAAAACTTTTCTACTAATCGACTAACTTTTCTATATAGTTTGTAATTAAATACGACGCTTGTTTGAGTGCTTAAGCCTTTTACTGTTAAAATTTGTGCATCATGGTCTGGAAGGACTTTCACCCTTTTCCTAACAGAATGCCCATCTAGTAATGGAGAATGAGAAAAAATTGTCTATGGCTGTACCACTGTTCCCCTGCACCCTAGTTGGAAAAACAGTCTGCACCAAGTCATCTACTAACATCCTTTTTCTTGGACAATCATTTACAAAATTTATATTTGCAGTGCTGTGATACATCTATGGACTCAAATGGAATACTGTTTTTTACATACATAGCCACTCTCCTACCCAGCAAGGAATTCTTGAAAAACAGCCAGCTAATCTGTATTCTGGCAAAGGAAGCCTCTGAATCGTGAAATTATTTAAGTGGTGCTATGATATACCAATAATTTCAGAGTTAACAGCCATAAGCCGTTCACTAATTTTATCTCTAATCCCTCTTATACTTTGATGAAATAAGCTAACTCCTTCGCTACTTGGAAAACTTACATCCTCTAAAAGTCAGCCCTTAGTTAGAGGAACATTATCAAGCATATATACCTATCAGCTTACTTTAATCTAAATATTGTGCAAGCTTTAACACCAACCACCACCACCACCACCACCACCACCACCACGCTTTACCAGCCTCCCCATACCTAATGAGGTGTGACCCATGCTTAGTGATTCCCTATCTACTGACAGTGCCAACTGGCACCACTGAGATTTGACCCATGCCCTCTACCATCAGCACACTCACCAGCCCCACGTTAATGCGCCTAACAGCAGCATTAAGATTAGGCCGATCATGATGCTGGAACAGTTGCACGAAATGCACATTAGTGCCACCAGTTTGAGTAGCTATCTTTACCTGGTCACCACCTACATCAAATTCCTAGTCTCTGTCAAGACTGACAGCTCCAGCCACTATCGCTACCAGATCCTCGTCTGTAAAATTCCTACGTTACTCCCCTATGCTTTCAGTCACTTGAGCTAACCCTGCACTAAGCTTCACAATGGTGGTGACATGGTACTCACTCCCAACACTTGCTGCAACTGCAGGCCCACGCCTCTACCCTTTGTACCACCTAGCAGCAGAACCTTCTTTCTGTGACTTTGCAGCTGACCTAGGCCTAACTGCTGAGGACTGCTGCATGTTCACTACGTCTAGAGTTTCTTGTAGCTACTCTCCACTTAACTGACAGTTTTTTTTTTTTGTTTTGGTTTGGTTTTAGGGCGCAAAACTACTATGGTCATTAGCGCTCGGTCCGTGACTTAGGAAACAGTAAAAAACCGAAAATGGAAACCAGCAGCAATGGGAACGAATCTCAAAAAATTGGAGAAACTAAAAGCAGAAGGAAGGCTTAAAATCCACTACAGAAAGGGGTAACAGTTCAGACCTATTTCATATGCGCAAAGTGTAACTGTCTGAAAACCTCATGTTCCTGTATGCCTTCTTGCCCACTGCCAGTTCCCATTCCGCACCACCCTTCACCCTCCTCAACCTATCTAGTTCTTCCTTTGCGCGTTGTAACTGCACCTGAAGGGCACAGAGCTTACGCTCCTGATCCTCCATCAACTTATTTCTACTACAGATTCTGCATTCCTGGTGAGGATCTCACTAAAATGACCACTGGCTTCCCCACTGCATTCCTTCCTTTTCTCTCTCTCTCTCTCTCTCTCTCTCTCTCTCTCTCTCTCTCTCTCTCTCTCTCTCTCTCCCCCCAATGAAAATACTTTTAACAAATCCCAAACCGTAACCCACTACTCACAAACCTACGACAGAGCCCACACTTCTTACTCGTGGTAAAATTTTGCAGTTGCTGTGAAAAACTACACGTCTACGTTACCAAAGTTCTGTTACAACAGTGGAACTATTTATAGAACTAGCAATAATAGTCTCGAAATTCTCTGCCTACTAAGAAAGCAACTACTTTTACTAATACCACACCACAGCTAATATCAACACCAACAAAGATTCACAAAATTATTAGCTAAAACCAAAAAATTCAAGCGGCAACTGGAACACTCAGGAAGTTAGAGTACTGTAAGACAATTTTACTGAAGTATTCCACTAGAAACAATAAGAGACGTGAGCTGAAAACTAAAGCACGAAATTTACTGAACGACTTCAACGCATAGAAAACTAAGAAAAACAGCGAGCGAACGTTTCCAAAAGTTTATTAAATCGTTATTCCGCCACAAACAGGAACCTATCACCATGCCTATGGAACAGTCAAGGGTCCGAAGTAAAACCATGAATTCTCACTTGCTATCCAATTCCACAAACATTACTCGTTAACTCTGAATCGGAATTGGTGAAGTGACCATACGTAATATCTACAAACAGCCATGTTCTCCGTGGCCAACCCAAGTTCTTGCTTGAAACATACTGACGTCCTGCACCAGATGCAATGGCCATATACATTGACGTAGAGGAAACCCAACACCCAAAAATTATTAGAGTAATGAAATTTTAGGAATACGTTTGTCCAGGTGACGTATTTAAGTGACTAACATTGCTGAATCACAATTTAACGTAAGCGCGAAATAAGCCATTGAAAATGTGAAATGCTGTTGCATTAAAAACCCGTTTAACAGCCAGAATGTTGAATCCAAGCATGCAAACATGCATGCATTGTGTTGTACGGGCGTCTGATGCCAGTGTGTAGGACAGAGTTAGATGCCTGTTGCACTTGGTCGGTTAATACAGGGAAGGTTAACGCTGCTTGTGGATGACTAGCTGTCTTCCCATGATGTCCAGTATTTAATCAGTAGAAGACGGATCTGGTGATCGTCCACGGCAAGGCAACTTATCTATATCCTGTAGAGCACGTTGGGTTGCAACAACGGCAATTGGGCGAGCGTAGTCGTCTTGGAAAACACCCCCTATAATGCTGTTCGTGAACGGCAGCGCAGCAGATAGAATCATCAGACTGATGTACAAATCTGAGGTCAGGGTGTCACTGTGCTTGGGCCCATCACGGGAGTGCTCCTGCTGTCGTACGAAGCTCAAACCTAGGTGTAGTTCCAGTGGGTCTAGACAGGCTGGTCGCAGACCCTCAACTGGCCTCCTCCCAACCATCACACGGCTGGCGCTGGCACCAGGGTAGAAAAATTTCATCAGGGATCGTAATAGACCTCCACCCTGCCCTCCCATGAGCTCTCCCTTGACAACAATGAAGTCGCAGATGGCAATGGTTTGGAGTCAGTGAACACACGGGACTGGGCGTCTGGCTCGGAGCTGTCCTTTAAGTAATCATTTAGGGCCAGCTCGTTGGGTCACTGCTGCTGCACATGCAGTACGAAGTGCCAGAGCCATACGTCGAACATTATGTCCTTCCCTCTCGGTAGCGCTACATGGTAGTCCAGAGTATGGTGATCTCGTGACCATACAGCCCCATGACCACCGCTGCCAGCAGTCGTGGACAGTGGCCACATTCCTGCCAAGTTTATCTGCAATATCGGAAAAGGAACCTCCAACTTTCCGTAACCCTGCTACACTGAGATGTGGTAAAAAAATTGATGTTTTTAAGAGCGCGCCGCAGCGCATTGTGTGAAGCAGTCGCCTTCCGTTTCTAGCGGTGGCGCCGCTGTGATAATCGCAGCTTTGGTGTCTCCCTCTGATGGGAAAGCGGAAAGGTTGCCTGTTCACGTGCATTTAAGGGGCGCTATCAGTGAGGCTAGGTTAGTCTCACGTCACCAGTTGCTGGTCTGCATTTGTGCGGCAGTTAGTGTGTGTCGGAGTGCTAGTATGTCTGTCTGTGGATCAAACTTTAAAGCCACAAAATGAGAAACTTGCCAGTCCGCTAGTAACAGAACTCAGCTAGTGGTCGCCCGCTCGGGGCCGAGTTCCTGCATCTGAGTTCCTGCATCTGAGTCTGCGCGTTAGGCCGCCAGTCTGCTCGGGTTGCTCGGGCAAAGGTCATTGGCGGTTGGATCGGTCGGTTGCGCACCGAGACACGAGATGACTTGTCCGCCTAGAACGTCGGCGCATATGAGGTCCCCACGTGAGTCCAGTGGGGAGAGCCGTATAGAAAGGGGTAGTGGCTTCGCGGTTCACACGAGAGCAACAGGAGCGAAACCACGACATCGGGCTGGCCGGGGCGAGCTGCGACGCCGTGAGACGGGAGATCGGCGCGCCTTCCTGCGTCCGTTGAAGCGGCTGCCAGCGGACGGTTCGGATGAGCGTTCGGGGTGCTGCGCCAGGTCTTCGCCAGAAAGCGCAGTTTATTAGAAGTTAAATGATTGGTGATATGTTGTTTCATTTACTTGTTAAATTCTACTTGTTTTCTTGGTGAGTTCACCAGCCGCTTTGTTTTGGGGTCGTCCAACCATTATTCTCCGTTTGCCCACCCGCGGGAATGTGGTTATTTGTGAATTGGGTGGTCCGTTTTTCCTTTGTGCAATTGGGGAGGTTTAGAGCAATCTGCGGTTCGGGTTGTTTAGTAAACCCTCTCCTCTCCCCCCCCCCCCCATCAATTTGCCACAAGTTAATAGCTGCCTCCTCTGTCATGTTTGTCGGATTCGGTGTTAACGAATTTATTGCTTAAAGGCCGAATTCTTGAAATATGTTTTTATCTTGCCTATCATCTTGCGAGGTAGTATATGAGTAATGTACAGCATGTTTTACATTTTATGCTAGTCTGCATTTTATGGGTTTTGTTTAGTCATTTTAGGTTATAAGGTTCCCACTCTTCCACCGTAAGAGTCCTTTAAAAAACTATTTGCACTTTCGGTGGCAAATAATTTGAGTGTAGTACCATTTCCATCCCTGTTACGGGGTGCATAGTGTTTGTGTGAGTTAACAAATGTTTTTTGTTTAAAGTAATCTGGTGTGTTGCAGATTTGCACCAGTGTACTCTTTCAGAGGTGGTTGTGAGCGGTGATGACTACGGCCGTGTTGAAAGGGAGCAGGCAAGCTTCTCAGCCCGAAGGATCATACTGTTAATATTGTTCTTTCTGCCTCTAGATAAAATTTTCTGCTTATATTTTTAAATTTGTCTTTGAAATGACTTTTAGGAATAAAATTCACATTTGTTAAAAGTAATTTCATTTTCCATCAGTTACTTCCTGGCAACTACTTCCACGCTCACCTAGTGTGATTAAATGCGTTAATGTTCTTGATGATTTTGGAAGTTAATTTACGGTTCACACGTCTTCCTCCGAACCCAGTGAGGTGTTTATAATGGCGTCTTTATCGCCTGAGAGGCATTCTTTAGTAACCTCAACCTATCACGTCCAATCTGAAGTAACTGAAGCTCACGACCGTTACAGCGCCTACTTAAGCGAACCTGATTTGCATCATCACAGTGAAGCTACTAGTGACACGCGAGTGGAGCGGAATCGTAACACACATCTTTCAGATGTAGAAAGACGACTACCACCTTTTGTTGATCAACAACTCTTCATTGTTGCTGCTATTCCCCCCCCCCCCCCTCAGTGTAGAATAACTGTTTAATGTGAGGTAGTCTCTGTCAACTACACAGTTGGAAATAACATCGATTTTCCTTTCAGTGCTGAAGATACTGATTCCTTCAATTCAGCAGCTTGAAAAAATTAGTACCATCCAGACTTTTGTCTAATCAATGCTGATGGGAACCATAGCCTGGTCGCTACAACTGAAAATATAGTCAGGTTTCCCTCTTAGGTAATCCTGTCTCACTTCGGAACAAATCGGGGGGGGGGGGGGAAGTATTTTTTTATTAGGTTGTTGCGTAAGTTCGTAGCATTTTCTGGACTTTAATAAAGATAAAACGTGTACATAATTTGGACATTAGTAACATATTATCCTTCGCTGTTTACATCACTCTGCCAACGCTGGGGGTAAGTTTTCGATTCTGTAGCTGTACAAATAACGTGGTTTTGAGACGAACAAGTCACCAAGCTGCGTTCGGAGCGCATTTTCATCAGGAAAGGAAATTTATCGGAGGTGGTTTGATAGAACTGAAGGTGAAAATCAGAGTGCTAGATCAAGTGAATAAAGTGAGTGTTTAACGACTTCGCAACCCAACTCCTGTGTATTTTTTTCTGTCAGTCGAACAATGTGGGCGGGTATTGTCGTGGAATATTCATCACTGCAGTCTCCGTGATCGTCTTGTTTCATTGCGTCTGCAAAACGTTTCAGTTGTTAAATGTCATCAGCGGTGGTGAGACCTCGGGGAAGCAATTTGTAGTACACCACGTCGTCCCTGTTCTACCAGATGCATAAATTATGTTTTGTGGAAGTGCGCATGTGTTTTGGGAGTTGCTTGTTTGGGGTCAACCGTTCTTTTCTATCATATTTTAGCATGAAGACACTATTTCCCGTGACCATTAACGATAGAGGATAGGAATGTTCGATGGTGTTCACGAGCAAATAGATGCACATATGGTTACTCCCTTATTTTGGTTTTAAGTATGCAGTACCTATACATACAATTTTTTGATCTTTCTCCTTGCATGCTTATGTCGCACGATGGTGGAAAGATCGTAGTTCGTCACATTTGTCAGTCCTCCAGTACACTGACAATCATTTGTGGATTAATGCGTTTGAACGATCTTCAATCCCCAAAGGTCTTCCTGTACCTGGTGAGTGTCAGTTATGTCAAAACGACCCTCTTTAAAACTAGGAAACAGTTTGCTTGCCGTGCTGTGTCCAGTGGCATTATCGCCACACACGGCACTCATGTTTCTGGCTGCCTCCGATGCTGCCATTCCACTACTAACCTCAAACGGAAGAATATGTACGAAGTTTTCATTTGTCCATATGGCGCTCCATTTTGTACTTCCACTGCTCCACTACATCCAACGAAAAAAAATAACAGAATGAAAAAACAGTGAACTAAAAACGAAGACGGATCTATGAACCCTTAGCAACTGGGATACCAACATTCAAGAAAAAAAACGCTGTTTGCTTGTGCACGAACCTAATATAACCGTAATTCCTCAGTCCAGATTCAACCAAAAAAGGTCCTTGATAAATAACTAGGCTGGATTCCTCCGTCTGCTGGTATCTGCAACACTTGTGTACGAGCAGTTATCACAAGGACGAACGAGCGCATGTCCTGAGAATATCGGAAAATATATATATTCCAAGCCGGGACAAGAACGTGAGGAACACCACAGTAGTTTCTGAAGCGGCGGTTACAATTAGCTCATGAAATGACGCAACAGCGTAGATACAGCACGGAGGCAGAAATTTATCGTCTGATTTGTTTCGATCAATTTATAAGTATCCAGAAGAAAATCTTGTTCCTGTTCCAAAAATTACGAGCAGCGGGAGCCAGCAGTATCACTTAGAGAACATTTTCTCCTAACACTTAAAATTGTTTTGCACCTTGTCAAAACATCTGAAGAACCATGTCACCGAGACAATAAAACAAACAAGAGCTCGAAAATATAAAAGCAGCGGCCATCTAAGACACTAAATATGACATCACACTTTAAGAGATTTGAGCGTCAGTAATGGACACAAAACCTAGTTGAGCTGATTCTGTTCATATACTCCCAGAGATTCTCATCAAGTCTGGTAAATGTATTTAGAAATATTTAGCAAAATTCGTCACCTCATCATTGGAGACGAGAGACGTACCCTAAGAACTTAAACGAGCCAAGGTAACTGTTCTCCCAAACCCAAATAGAGCTCGAGATCTTGCGCAAAGCTTTCGTTTCATTGCACTGCTTCGTGTGATGCATGAACTTCTGGAACGGATACTACTTAGCAGGACTGGTCGAACAATACCGTAGAACATGCCGGCATTCGCACCAAACGAAACTGTCATTCAAGTCCTGGCCCTCACAATACAGATTGAAGTGGGCTTTCAGAAGATGGAAACGTCTTCGGCTTTCATCGATTTATTTCCAGCCTACGATATCGTCTGGAGACGAAGCTTCTCTATAGATTGATGAATTTAATCTAAGCGAAGAAGCTACATAGCTTCAAAACATGACTAAATATAGGACACAATGTCCTCATGATAGTCTCAGCAGCCAGAAATTTATCCAGAATTACGCACCTCTAAGATCGATATTGGTCCCTCTGCT
Organism: Schistocerca nitens; assembly: GCF_023898315.1. NCBI lineage: Eukaryota > Metazoa > Arthropoda > Insecta > Orthoptera > Acrididae > Schistocerca > Schistocerca nitens. Next base: position 4,943,426 of record NW_026045914.1, read on the forward strand.
CTTTGTACTTTACACTGAAAGGCCCAGAAACAGCTTTTAAGAAATTTGGTTAATCTTAAGCCACGCAAACAAGGAACACTTTTTGAAAGTATGTAGTAGGTCCTGATATCTGATTTCTCTTGTTTTGTTGTGTTTTAGAACGCAAAAAACAACTAAGGGTACACGCACCCATGTCATACTTGTGGAACACTAAGACGAGAAATATTTAAAAGTGTATACAAGTTCAGGTGTTTTGGTGAGTATATTTTACTGCATAAATCAGTTTCAATCATATGTTCAAGGAAATTGTAGGTATTTATCTTGTGAAAACAAACATGTACCTGGAACTCCAGGAAGGGTAGACGAGTAGAGAACAACGTAGCAGTGTTACAAAGCATCCATGTAGAAAGATTGCGTGTTGGTGAGGTAACCTATGGTGTTAACTAATAGTGCATTGCTCTAGCTAAGCTTTTCTAAACAGAAGTGTCAAAACATGTATAGATTAATGTACATTCATTTGCAAAATGAACTTTTCACTGTAAGGCAGTGAGCGTGCCATTCCTGATCTTAGTGGCAGCAATGGCGCCGCTCGCACACCCTTGAATATTAAGCTCGTGAAGGTAAGTAATTCTGTAATTACTGTCAAGTTGTTATACCGTAACGAAGTTAGAATTTTATATTATCCATTTAAGGTTTCACTCGTTTCAAAGTATTTCTCGAAAAACCAAAAACTTAACCTAAGGGCAGATTTCCGCCTGCTTTAAACGTAGGTTTACATACAAATTTAAGACATTTCTTTAGGTACTAAGTGAAGAATTTAGGTTGCTTTCATTATACGTATTTACAGTATTAGCACCGTATCTACTCGGGGAATTAAAGGTTTTAAGTTCTGTCTTTCATTTCCCTTCAAAACGCGCTGAGTACGTATCGCGCATACACGATCTTAGGCCTAATTTTTCGGGTGTACAGGTTTTGATTTTTACCGTTAGTTTAACTTCATTACGTTACAACAGTAATAGTGTACACGTATATTAGTGTTCCACATCAGTTTAGTGACTCGTGTGATCCGCAGTTAATAGAATATTACTGTTATTGCCTAGATAAATTTTGTAAAAATATTGTGAACAAGCATGAGCGAGAAGTGTTTGAGGTGGAGTAAGAAAGTCAGTTCTGCGATTCTGTGCAGCTGTTGTGGCAGATGTTGACACTGGGGTGAATGTAGTGGCATGGTAATCGTGGAAGTAAATTATGGGTCTCTTCCATGGTATTGCTAATTATGTTGAAGGGATAGGAAAATAGCGGAACAGGAAGGGAAGATTTAGAGCCCTTCAGGCTGAAATGGATAGTGTTAGGGAGGAACTGATGTGGTTAAGGTGGGGCAGAAGGATGAAGACAGGTGGGAAGTGGTAGCACAGGGAACACAGAAATAACAGTATCTGACAGTTTCATCATTGGTACAAACAATAGATTTGCCTTGCTGCCTCAGTTAACTAAGGAAGAGGCTGAAATAGATGTAAGTGTAGTCAGCACTCACTCACTAGAAAACCAACTGTCGCAAAAAAGTAGAAAGTACTAGTAGTAGTAGTAGTAGTAGTAGTAGTAGTAGTAGTAGTAGTTTGGGCCAGATCTTGCAGGAAAAATTAGGCGACAGGTACCAGGTCACAAGCATTTTCAAGCCCAGTGCATGTCTTAGCCAAGTGAGAGGATGTAGGATCATTGTGCAAGTGTTTCACAAATCAAGATCATGTTGTAGTGGATGGAGCGGGAAACAGTATTGAGAGGGATCAGGACTACAATATTGAGTGTGACCTGGTAAAAATTGCATCTGCAACGAACTATACAGATGTTTGTTTGGTTCCTGCTTTGATGTGGTATTATCGACTCCAACTGAACAGCTGTCAGGGGGTCAATATAGATGTAGATCAGCTGCCTTGGGCAGCTACTGTGTCAGGCTCAGGTTTTGTTCCTGTTGATGGTATTGGTAGGTGGGACATCACAAGACATAGCCTGCATCTCAATAGGAAAGGGAAGGGTAAACTGGCTGGGACGATAGCAAAATCTTTAAGGGGGCACTGAAACCCATGGGAGTACTTTTTTTAGGTTGAAATCAGAGTCCAATCTTCCTATATTGATTGAAATTAAGCTTGGCGAGAAGTTCAGACAGGCAGGTAGGTAGGTAGGTAGGTAGGTAGGTAGGTACTAGATATATGAAAACATCACAGTATTCTCTTAACAGAGTGAAAAATAATGTTAATATGTCACATGGTTCACATAAAAGCAGTCAAAAATAATGGTAGTAAATTGCATCAGACTATAATGGCGTTAAAAAACAATGTATTTGAACTACTTGTTTGTTTAGAAGCGTTGTAAACCGAGGGTGGAAAATATGTACTACGCCTGTCGGTTTATCATATAGTCATAGGTAATGTAAATGTAGGTGGATATAAGCTTTCAGCACATTTAAGTAGAGACTATGGAGAGGGGAGTTGTCATATGTCGTAAAATCTGTCAGTGGGAAAAGTTTGGGGACTAAGAAATTTTGCATAGAGCAACATATAGAAGTATGTGCATGTGAGCTTAAACTAAATTATGAAACTTATTTTAACTGTGTACAGGTCCCCATTGGGAAATTTTCCATTATTTTTTTTAAAATTCGGATTCTTTGTTGTGCTATCTGTCAGACAGGGGAAAGAAAATTGTGCGGATTTCAGTGTACATTTTCTGAAAGAGTCCGATAGAAAGCTTGAGCTTGAAGGATTACTTGGTTCTTTCAATTTGACATCAGTTATTGATTTTCCTACTTGTGTGGTACAGGAAAGCAGCACACTGACATAATGTATTCATATACCAAGATAAATTTAATGCATTAACTTTTCCTGTTAAGAATGGTCTGTCTGATCATGATGCACAGCTAGTTAGAGCATATGATATAGCTCAATACAGTAATAAACAATCTGCCAAAATAGTGCGTTCAGTGAATGATTTAAAAATTCAAAATTTTAGGGAAAGCTTGTGACAAACTGGCCTGAGGCGTGCAGGGAACATGATGCTAATTTAAAATATAAACTATTTCAAGATACCTTTGTGAGTATTTGAAAACAGTTTCCCCAAGAAAACAGTGAAATATAATTGTAAGAAACCATGTAAAAAGCCATGGCTTACTAAAGGGATAAAAATATCTTGCAAACAAGAAAGGGAAATTTATCTTATGGCAAGGGGGAGTAATGATCACAAAACAGTGAAACTTTATACAAACTACTGCACTGTATTAAGAAAAGTTAGTACAAACTCCACAAGTAGGTGCATTATGTCTGATAGTACCATAGCTGATAAAATTAAAACAGTTTTGAATGTTGTTAAAAGAGAAACAGGGCAACCAAGAGCCCAGGAAGATTGTATTTCTATCAAACACAATGAGTAGTTTGTTAACAAGAAGTCAGAAGTAGAGACCATTATTAATAATCATTTTTAAGTGTCAGAGAAATTAGGATGCAGCTATTCATTAGAAAATGCAAGGCAGTACCTATGCAGTTTGATAGAATTTAAAATCAACCCACCTCTCCTATTGAAATTAAGAAAATAATTCACTGAACAGTAGCTCACATGGAATTGATGGCTTTTCCAACAGAGTACTGAAAGTTAGTTAACAAATAAGTAGGCTTCTGAGCCACATATATAGTAGCTCAATGAAACAGGGATTTTTCGAGATAGAGTGAAATACGCTATTGTTAACCATTGAATGAAAAAGGGGATAGATCTGATGCTAACAACTACTGCCCAATCTCACTTCTGAAAGCTTCTTCCAAAATCCTTTAAAAAGTAATTTATTCAAGAGTAGCATTACATATTTGTAAAAATTAAGCACTAAACAAAATGCCAATTTCGTTTTCAGAAAGGCTTTAAATAGAAAATGGTATATATGCTTTCACTGATCAAATATTAAATGCATTGAATAACCCAACATCACCTATTGGGATATGTCATCTCTCAGAAGCTTTTGATTGTGTGAATAATGAAATTCTGCTAGGTAAGATTAAGTACTGTGATATGAGTGGGACAGTGCACAAGTGATTTAATTCATACTTAACTAGAATGCAGAAGGTTTAAATTAACAGTACAGATAGTCTGCAAAAACCAGCAGAGTCCTCTAACTGGGTAGTTATCAAGAACAGTGTCGCACATGATTCAGTCTTGGGTCCTTTATTGTTATTATATATATTAATGACTTGCCACTTTACATTCATCAAAATGCAAAGCTAGTTCTTTTTGCTGATACCAGTATAGTAATCACACCCAGGAGCAAGAATCAGTTTAGGAAATTGCAAATGTCTTTCAGAAATTATTAAGTGGTTCTCTGCAAATGGACTCACTAAATTATGAGGAAACACAGTTTATACAATTCTGTACTTTTTTTTTTTTTTTTTTATTTTGGGTTTAGGGCGCAAAACTGCTATGGTCATTAGCGCCCGGTCCGCGACTGAGGAAAGAATAAAAACTGAAAATGGAAAACAGCAAAATTGGGAACAAAACTCAAAAAATTGGACACGAAAAGCAGAAATAAGGCTTAAAAGTCCACTACAGAGAGGGGTTGATGGTCCCCGATAAAACTTCAAATGACTGACGTCATTTCACTGTCACTAATAAACTGGAGAACGCGGTCGGCTGAGCGCGTGTCATCTGCTAAAATCGACGATAGATCAGGCGATAGCTGTAGACGGGAGCGTAACGGATTAAAATAGGGGCATTCAATTAAAAGGTGTCTTACCGTCCACAGCTGAGAGCAGTGGGGACAGAGTGGGGGAGGATCGCCGCTTAAAAGATGCCGATGGCTAAAACGACAGTGCCCTATCCGGAGTCTAGCTAAAATTACCTCCTCCCGACGACTCGTTCGGGAGGAAGAGGTCCAAGCGCAAGGAAGGGCTTTCACTTCCCGCAATTTATTGCGGGGAAGTGTTGACCAATGCGCATGCCATAAATGAGCAACTTTGCGACATAAACCGCTCCGTAGATCGGTGAAGGGAAGCGACTGAATAGCTGGCCGAGGAAGAGAAACTGCAGCCTTGGCTGCTATATCAGCCGCCTCATTCCCACAGATACCAGCGTGTCCCGGGAGCCAGAGGAACGCCACCGAGACGCCCCCCAGGTGGAGCAAGCGCAGACAGTCCTGAATCTGGTGGACCAGAGGGTGCACAGGGTAAAGAGCTTGGAGACTGAGGAGAGAGCTGAGAGAATCTGAGCAGATTACGTACTGTATCCGCTGATGGCGGCGGATGTAGTGGACAGCCTGGAGAACAGCGAAAAGCTCCGCAGTATAAACAGAACACTGGTCGGGAAGCCGAAAGTGATTTGGGGCGTCGCCAACAATATAGGCACTCCCTACACCCAACGATGTTTTCGAGCCGTCGGTGTAAATAAAGGTGGCGTCTGTCATTTGTGCACATATAGCAGCAAATGCCTGACGATAAACAAGTGAAGGCGTACCATCCTTGGGAAATTGACAAAGATCACGGAGCAGACAGATCCGGGGACGAAGCCAAGGCGGTGCTGTACCCCAAGTTGTCAAGAAGGTTTTAGGAAAGCGGAAGGAAAGAGAATGGAGCAGTTGACGGAAGCGGACTCCCGGGGGTAGTAGGGAGGAGGAGCGGCCTGCATACCCTACATCAAAGGAGGCGTCGAAAAAAGGGTCGTGGGCTGGATTAGCAGGCATGGAAGACAGATGGCTAGCATAACGGCTCAGAAGGACCGCTCGCCGATTGGACAGCGGAGGTTCAGCAGTCTCAGCATAAAGGCTTTCCACAGGGCTAGTGTAAAAAGCTCCAGACGCTAAACGTAATCCACGGTGGTGGATAGAGTCGAGACGCCGAAGAATAGACGGCCGAGCAGAGGAGTAGACGATGCTTCCATAGTCCAATTTCGAGCGCACTAAGGCGCGATAGAGGCGGAGAAGGACCACTCGGTCCGCTCCCCAGGAGGTACCATTCAGGACACGGAGGGCGTTGAGCGTTCGCAGACAGCGAGCCGAAAGATAGGAAACGTGGGAGGACCAGCACAGTTTTCTATCAAACATAAGACCCAAGAATTTAGTGACGTCTGAAAACGGAAGGTTGACACGACCTAGATGTAAGGAGGGCGGAAGAAACTCCTTACGTCGCCAAAAATTAATACAAACGGTCTTACTGGGAGAAAAACGGAAGCCGGTGTCGAGGCTCCAAGAGTGGAGGCGATCGAGACATCCTTGAAGACGTCATTCAAGAAGGCTGGTCCGTTGAGAGCTGTAGTAGATCGCAAAATCGTCCACAAAGAGGGAGCCCGAGACGTCAGGAAGGAGACAATCCATAATTGGATTTATAGCGATGGCAAACAGTACAACACTCAGCACGGAGCCCTGGGGTACCCCGTTTTCTTGAGAGGAAGTACGGGAGAGAGTAGTGTTCACCCGCACCCTAAATGTTCGCTCTGCCATAAATTCGCGAAGAAAAAGTGGCAGCCGGCCTCGAAAGCCCCAAGAGAACAGTGTGCGGAGGATGCCTGTCCTCCAATAGGTATCGTATGCTCTCTCCAGATCAAAAAATATTGCTACCGTTTGGCGTTTCCGGAGAAAATTGTTCATGATATAAGTGGAGAGAGCAACAAGATGGTCAACTGCAGAGCGATGCTTTCGGAATCCGCATTGGGCAGGTGTTAAAAGATCGCGTGATTCCAGCCACCAAGCTAAACGGTAATTCACCATACGCTCCAAAATCTTACAGACACTACTCGTGAGAGAAATGGGGCGATAACTAGAGGGGAGATGTTTGTCCTTTCCAGGTTTCGGAATGGGAACGACGATAGCTTCCCGCCATCGTCTGGGAAAGGTACTGTCGGTCCAAATTCGATTATGTAACGCAGACTATGGGTTGATAAATGCAGCAACATTTGGACATGGATACCATCCGATCCAGGGGCGGAGGAGCGAGAAGAAGAGAGGGCATGTTGGAGTGCCCGCAAGGAGAAAACAGTATTGTAACTTTCGCGATTTGGAGAGGAGAAAGCAAGAGGTCGCACTTCCGCTGCACGTTTCTTCGGGAGAAACGCTGGCGGGTAATTTGAAGAGCTCGAAATCTCAGCAAAGTGCTGACCCAATGAGTTAGAAATTGCGACGGGGTCCACTAAGGTATCATGCGCGACAGTGAGCCCAGAGACCGGGGAGAAACTAGGCGCGCCTGAGAACCGTCGAAGCCGACTCCAAACTTCCGAGGAGGGAGTGAAGGTGTTAAAGGAGCTAATAAAGAATTGCCAGCTTGCCTTCTTGCTATCGCGGATGACGCGACGGCATCGCGCACGGAGTTGCTTATAGCGGATACAGTTTGCTAAAGTAGGATGGTGACGGAAAATGCGAAGAGCACGTCGCCGCTCACGGATTGCGTCACGGCATGCCTCGTTCCACCAAGGAACTGGGGGGCGCCGGGGCAATTCGGAGGTGCGTGGAATGGAACGTTCCGCAGCTGTAAGAATAACGTCGGTAATATGTGTGACCTCATCGTCGACGCTGGGAAAGCGACGGTCATCGAATGTCGCTAGAGACGAAAAAAGTGTCCAATCGGCTTGGGCAAACTTATAGCGACGCGGGCGCATATATGGCAGTTGAGGCTGCAGCCTAAGGACACTTGGAAAGTGGTCACTCGAGTGTGTATCATCAAGGGCGAACCATTCGAAGCGCCGAGCAAGCGGAACAGTACCGATCGCAAGGTCCAAATGAGATAAATTTGTCGTGGAGGCAGACAAAAACGTGGGGACCCCAGTGTTGAGGCAAACTAGATCCGCTTGGTGGAAGACGTCTAGCAATAGGGAGCCACGTGGACAAGGATGTGGAGATCCCCAAAGCGGGTGGTGGGCATTGAAGTCCCCAACCAGCAAATAGGGGGGTGGAAGCTGACCAAGAAGATGAAGGAGATCAGCTCGTGCCATTGGTGTGGACGATGGAATGTATACAGTACAAAGAGAGAACGTGTATCCAGAAAGGGAAAGACGGACGGCGACAGCTTGGAAGGAACTGTCTAAGGGGATTGGATGATAATGGAGAGTATCATGGAGAAGAATCATGAGTCCTCCATGGGCTGGAGTGCCTTCCACAGAGGGGAGGTCATATCGGACGGACTGAAATTGAGGGAGAACAAAGTGGTCATTAGGACGCAGCTTTGTTTCCTGAAGACAGAAGATGACCGGCGAGTAGGATCGTAAGAGGATCGACAATTCATCCCGATTGGCTCGAATGCCGCGGATATTCCAGTGGATAATGGACAGAGTGAACAGAAAATGGAGGAATGTGACCAAGGGTGCTGTCAACTCAACGACTGCTCAGAGCTTGCGACCGACAGCATGGAATGGCATTCGGCCGAAGGCAGAAGATCCTGATCCATAGGTTGGTCAGGAGCAGCCTCTGCCACCAGCGATCGGCCGGTTGACCGGCCACCAGCAGTGCGCCTCGGCGACACAGAAGACGGCCGAGGGCGATTTCCGCCAGGTGGCGCTGTAGATGGGACACGCCTTGGCGGAGAAGGAGAGGAACTGGGTTTCTTTGTAGCCTTCTTGGAAGTATGAGGTTTAGAGGAAGGAGGAACCGATGGTGGTGAAGTTGCCGTACGTAAAAACTCTTCACGAGTATGCTCTTTCTTCGAAGACTTGGTGTCTGACTTTTGGGCTCGAGATTTAGCAGAACCCGACGAAGGGTGAGCCAAAGAGTGGGCAGGCGAAAGTGGTGAAGTTGAACGGGCGATCTTTGCGCTGGCCGATCGGACGACCGTGGCACTAAAGGTGAGGTCGCAAGTCTGCGTGGCCGCCTCCTTTGTTGGCCGAGGAGAAGCAAGGACAGTGCTGTATTTGCCTGTCTGAGGCACAGTGGGCTGTCGACTGGCGAACAACTTCCGAGCAGCAAAGGTCGACACCTTTTCCTTCACTCTTATTTCCTGGATGAGCTTTTCGTCCTTAAAAACTGGGCAATCTCTAGAGGAAGCAGCGTGGTCACCCATACAGTTGATGCAGCGAGGGGATGGAGGTGGACAAGCACCCTCATGGGCATCCCTGCCACACGCAACACATTTGGTCGGATTAGAACAGGACTGGCTGGTGTGATTGAATCGCTGGCACCGATAGCAACGCGTAGGGTTCGGGACGTAAGGACGAACGGAAATTATCTCATAGCCTGCTTTGATTTTCGATGGGAGTTGCACTTTGTCAAATGTCAAAAAGACAGTGCGGGTTGGAATGATGTTCGTGTCAACCCTTTTCATAACCCTATGAACAGCCGTTACGCCCTGGTCTGACAGGTAGTGCTGAATTTCTTCGTCAGACAGTCCATCGAGGGAGCGTGTATAGACAACTCCACGCGAGGAATTTAAGGTACGGTGCGGTTCCACCCGGACAGGGAAAGTGTGTAGTAGTGAGGTATGCAGCAATTTTTGTGCCTGGAGGGCACTGTGTGTTTCTAACAACAGGGTGCCATTCCGTACTCTGGAACAAGACTTTACAGGACCTGCAATTGCGTCGACACCTTTCTGAATTATGAAAGGGTTGACTGTGGAGAAGTCGTGACCTTCGTCAGACCGAGAAACAACAAGGAACTGTGGCAACGATGGAAGAACTGACTGTGGTTGAGACTCAGTGAACTTACGTTTGTGAGCAGACATAGTGGAAGATGAGGAAACCATTGCGGAAGAATCCCCCATGATTACCGGCGTCTCCGATGGCGCGCTCCTCCCTTGTGGGGGCCCTCTCTGAGGGCACTCCCGCCTTAGGTGATTGTTCACACCTCAGGTCACACCTCCCGACAAACGGACGGAGGGACCAATCGGCACTTTCGGAAGGTATCAGCTCGGGTAATCACCCCTCCCTGGGCCTGGCCGTTACCAGGGGGTACGTACGTGTCCTACCTGTCTACCCGGGGCGGGGAATTACGCGTTACCCCGTCACCGGCTACGCAGGGAAGTGCGTGGGTCGGCCTTCAGACACGCACAGGGAGGAATAAAGAGAAAGGGAAAGGAAAGAAGAGGTCTCAAACGCCGCAGCGGAGAAAAGGGTAGAGAGAAGAGGTAAGGAAAAGAGAGGGACAAAGGAAGGACGAAGACTTACAAGTAAGGAAGGCGAAGAATGTGGTACATTTACAAGCGTCCGTCTCCGGACGTAGGCACAAACCATTCCCCCAGAGGGGGAGAAAAGGAAGGAAAGAGCCAGAGGTGAGGGGGGGGGGGCGAAGATGGGGGATGGGGAAGGATGCGGAAAGGGAAGGTATGCAGCCCGGAAAGGAAGGAAGGCCACATCAGCTCGGGGTCCCGTGCTCGCTACGCACGTATCCACAAAAGAGTTGTGGATCCCCTGGGGGGCAATTCTGTACAGTAAATGGCGTAACACCACTGATATAGACGATGAACAGAAGTCTGTTGCTAAGGCAGAATACTCAAAATTTCTGAGTGTGTGCATTGATGAGAAACTATTTGAAGAAACACACCGATGATTTGCTGAAACAGTTAGGTTCAACTACTTATTTAATTAGTGTTATTGCACATTTTGGTGATCGGCATAGTAGACTAATTTACTGATACGCTTATTTTCATTCACTGCTTTCATATGGCATCGCATTTTGGGCAATTCGTCACTAAGAGATGAGGTATTCATTTCCCAGAAGTGTGTAATCATAGCAACAGCTGGAGCCCAACCAAGATCACCTCTTACTTTTGAGATTTGTCATTAATACCCCGTCCCAGTTAAGGAAAGATAAGTGCATAGCTACAACACTAGAAGAAAGTGTTATGTTCACTATTTTCATTAAATCTCACTTTGGCACAGAAAGGGGTGAATTATGCTGCCACGAAAGTCTTTGGACATTTGCCAAATAGTATTAAAAGTCTTACAGATAGCCAACTAACACTTAAAAGCCAATTAAAAGAATTTCTGAATGACTACTCCTACTCAATAGATAAATCATAGATATGAAGTAGTAACTTAAAAAATTATTTTGTGTGAAGAAAACTTGTTTTCAAGTTACACGTTCCACATCACTACGTTATGTCGTGTTCATGATCTATGGATCAAAGCTTTATGTATGTATTTATTAAAACTGTTTGCTGTAATGGAACTCTGGACTAGAACCGCGCCTTTTTTAAGAACAGATCTTACAAACTGTTCTCCAGTCACGACTCAGACTGCCCTCACAGCTTTACTTCTTCCAGTACTTTGATCTACCTTCCAGACTTCACAGCTTACAACCGTTCCCATGCATACATAAAAGGGAAACCATTTCCAAAATTAATCTCCAGTGCAGAGTGGCAGTTTAATAAATTAAGTCTTCATCTGGTTGAAAGCACAAATTAGTGGTAAAACACGCGCATGTATACAACATTAACACCAACCCTGAGCTATCCTTATCCCTCCGCGTAAGAGGAATAATCGTTATATTAACTATTACCATCCACCATATGTGAAGAAATTTCAAATTACTTTAGTACGATTGGTTTCATTCTGAGTCACACCACACTGTTGAGCTGGGTTTCTTCGTTGTTAGATGTGTTCTTTTCTTTTACATGAAAATTAAAGTCCACATTGAAAGACTATTTGTGATCCTTTCTTGTACATCCTATGTAGCAGAAGGAAGGCTTAAACATCCACTACAGAACGGGGTTGGTTGTCCCCCAAAAACGGCTTCAAATGACTGACGTCATTTCACTGGCACAAACTCGAGAACGCGATCGGATGAGCGCGTGTCATCTGCTAAAACTGACGATATATCAGACGACAGCTGTAGACGGGCGCGTAACTGAGTAAAATAGGGGCACTCAATTAAAAGGTGTCTAACCGTACACAGCTGAGAGCAGTGGGGACAGAGTGGGGGAGGATCGCCGCTTAGAAAATGTCGATGACTAAAAAGACAGTGCCCTATCCGGAGTCTAGTTAAAATTACCTCCTCCCGACGACGCGTTCGGGAGGAAGAAGTCCAAGCGCAAGGAAGAGCTTTCACTTCCCGCAATTTATTATTGGGAAGTGTTAACCAATGCGCATGCCATAAATGAGCAACTTTGCGACATAAACCGCTCCGTAGATCGGTGAAGGGAAGCGATTGAATAGCTGGCCGAGGAAGAGAGACTGCAGCCTTGGCCGCTATAGCGACCGCCTCATTCCCACAGATACCAGCGTGTCCCGGGAGCCAGAGGAACGCCACCGAGACGCCCCCCAGATGGAGCAAGCGCAGACAGTCCTGAATCCGATGGACCAGAGGGTGCACAGGGTAAAGAGCTTGGAGACTGAGGAGAGAGCTGAGAGAATCTGAGCAGATAACGTACTGTATCCGCCGATGGCGGCGGATGTAGTGGACAGCCTGGAGAACAGCGTAAAGCTCCGCAGTATACACCGAACACTGGTCGGGAAGCCGAAATTGATTTGGGGTGTCGCCAACAATATAGGCACTCCCTACACCTAACGATGTTTTCGAGCCGTCGGTGTAAATAAATGTGGCGTCCGTCATTTGTGCACATAGAGCAGCAAATGCACGACGATAAACAAGTGTAGGGGTACCATCCTTGGGAAATCGACAAAGGTCACGGAGCAGGCAGATCCGGGGACGGATCCAAGGCGGTGCTGTACCCGAAGTTATCAAAAAGGTTTTAGGAAACCGGAAGGAAAGAGAATGGAGCAGTTGACGGAAGCGGACTCCCGGGGGTAGTAGGGAGGAGGAGCGGCCAGCATACCCTACATCAAATGAGGCGTCGAAAAAAAGGGCATGGGCTGGATTAGCAGGCATGGAAGACAAATGGCTAGCATAACGACTTAGAAGGACCGCTCACCGATTGGACAACGAAGGTTCAGCAGTCTCAGCATAAAGGCTTTCCACAGGGCTAGTGTAAAAAGCTCCAGACACTAAACGTAATCCACGGTGGTGGATAGAGTCGAGACGCCGAAGTATAGACGGCCGAGCAGAGGAGTAGACTATGCTTCCATAATCAAATTTCGAGCGCACTAAGGCGCGATAGAGGCGGAGAAGGACCACTCGGTCCGCTCCCCAGGAGGTACCATTCAGGACACGGAGGGTGTTAAGCGATCGCAGACAGCGAGCCGAAAGATAGGAAACGTGGGAGGACCAGCACAGTTTTCTGTCAAACATAAGACCCAAGAATTTAGCGACGTCTGAAAACGGAAGGTTGACAGGTCCTAGATGTAAGGAGGGCGGAAGAAACTCCTTACGTCGCCAAAAATTAACACAAACGGTCTTACTGGGAGAGAAACGGAAGCCTGTTTCGATACTCCAAGAGTGGAGGCGATCGAGACATCCTTGAAGACGTCGTTCAAGAAGGCTGGTCCGTTGAGAGCTGTAGTAGATCGCAAAATCATCCACAAAGAGGGAGCCCGAGACATCGGGAAGGAGACAATCCATAATTGGATTTATAGCGATGGCAAACAGTACAACACTCAGCACGGAGCCCTGGGGTACCCCGTTTTCTTGGGAGAAAGTGCGGGAGAGAAGTGTTCACCCGCACCCTAAATGTGCGCTCTGCCATAAATTCGCGAAGGAAAAGGGGCAGCCGGCCTCGAAAGCCCCAAGAGAACAGTGTGCGGAGGATGCCTGTCCTCCAACAGGTATCGTATGCTCGCTCCAGATCAAAAAATATTGCTACCGTTTGGCGTTTCCGGAGAAAATTGTTCATGATATAAGTGGAGAGAGCAACAAGGTAGTCAACTGCAGAACGATGCTTTCGGAATCCGCATTGGGCAGGTGTTAAAAGACTGCGGGATTCCAGCCACCACGCTAAACGGTAATTCACCATACGCTCCAAAACCTTACAGACACTACTCGTGAGAGAAATGGGGCGATAGCTAGAGGGGAGAGGTTTGTCCTTTCCAGGTTTCGGAACAGGAACGACGATAGCTTCCCTCCATCGTCTGGGAAAAGTGCTGTCGGTCCAAATTCGATTATAAAGGCGAAGGAGGTAACGCAGACTATGGGTTGATAAATGCAGCAACATTTGGACGTGGATACCATCTGGTCCTGGGGCGGAGGACCGAGAAGAAGAGAGTGCATGTTGGAGTGCCCGCAAGGAGAAAACAGTATTGTAGCTTTCGCGATTTCGAGAGGAGAAAGCAAGAGGTCGCACTTCCGCTGCACGTTTCTTCGGAAGGAACGCTGGCGGGTAATTTGAAGAGCTCGAAATCTCGGCAAAGTGCTGACCCAATGAGTTAGAAATTGCGACGTGGTCCACTAATGTGTCATGCGCGACAGTGAGCCCAGAGACCGGGGAGAAACTAGGCGCGCCTGAGAACCGTCGAAGCCGACTCCAAACTTCCGAGGCGGGAGTGAAGGTGTTAAATGAGCTAATAAAGAATTTCCAGCTTGCCTTCTTGCTATCGCGGATGACACGACGGCATCGCGCTCGTAGCTGCTTATAGCGGATACAGTTGGCCAAAGTAGGATGGTGGCGGAAAACGCGAAGAGCACGTCGCCGCTCACGTAGTGCATCACGGCATGCCTCGTTCCACCAAGGAACTGGGGGGCGCCGGGGCAATTCGGAGGTGCGTGGTATTGAACGTTCCGCAGCTGTAAGAATAACGTCGGTAATATGTGTGACCTCATCGTCGACGCTGGGAAAGTGACCGTCATCGAATGTTGCTAGAGACGAAAAAAGTGTCCAGTCGGCTTGAGCAAACTTCCAGCGTCGCAGGCGCATATATGGCCGTTGAGGCTGCAGTCTAAGGACACATGGAAAGTGGTCACTCGAGTGTGTATCATCAAGGGCGAACCATTCGAAGCGCCGAGCTAGCGGAACAGTACCGACCGCAAGGTCCAAATGAGATATTTTGCTGTGGAGGCAGACAAAAACGTAGGGACCCCAGTGTTGAGGCAAACTAGATCTGCTTGGTGGAAGACGTCTAGCAATAGTGAGCCACGTGGACAAGGATGTGGAGATCCCCAAAGCGGCTGGTGGGCATTGAAGTCCCCAACCAGCAAATATGGGGGTGGAAGCTGACCAAGAAGATGAAGGAGATCTGCTCGTGCCATTGGTGTGGACGATGGAATGTATACAGTACAAAGAGAGAACGTGTATCCGGAAAGGGAAAGACGGACGGCGACAGCTTGGAAGGAAGTGTTTAAATGGATTGGGTGATAATGGAGAGTATCATGGAGAAGAATGATGAGTCCTCCGTGTGCTGGAGTGCCTTCAACAGAGGGGAGATCATATCAGACGGACTGAAAATGAGGGAGAACAAAGCGGTCATTGGGACGCAGCTTTGTTTCCTGAAGACAGAAGATGACCGGCGAGTAGGATTGTAAGAGGATCGACAATTCATCCCGATTGGCTCGAATACCGCAGATATTCCAGTGGATAATGGACATAGGGTGAACAGAAAATGGAGGAATGCGACCAAGGTCGCTGTCAACTCAACGACTGCTCTGAGCTTGCAACCGACAGCATGGAATGGCATTCAGCCGAAGGCAGAAGATCCTGATCCATAGGTTGGTCAGGAGCAGCTCCTGCCACCAGCGACCGGCCGGTTGATCGGCCGCCAGCAGTGCGCCTCGGCGACACAGAAGACGGCCGAGGGCGACTTCCGCCAGGTGGTGCTGTAGATGGGACACGCCTTGGCGGAGAAGGAGAGGAACTGGGTTTCTTTGTAGCCTTCTTGGAAGTATGAGGTTTAGAGGAAGGAGGAACCGATGGTGGTGAAGTTGCCGTACGTAAAAACTCTTCACGAGTATGCTCTTTCTTCGAAGTCTTGGTGTCTGACCTTTGGGCTCGAGATTTAGCAGAACTCGACAAAGGGTGAGCCAGAGAGTGGGCAGGCGAAAGTGGTGAGGTTGAACGGGCGATCTCTGCGCTGGCCGATCTGACGACCGTGGCACTAAAGGTGAGGTCGCAAGTCTGCGTGGCCGCCTCCTTTGTTGGCCGAGGAGAAGCAAGGACAGTGCTGTATTTTCCTGTCTGAGGCACAGTGGGCTGTCGACTGGCGAATAATTTTCGAGCAGCAAAGGTCGACACCTTTTCCTTCATCCTAATTTCCTGGATGAGTTTTTCGTCCTTAAAAACGGGGCAATCTCGAGAGGAAGCGGCGTGGTCACCCATACAGTTGATGCAGCGAGGGGATGGAGGTGGACAAGCACCCTCATGGGCATCCCTGCCACACGTAACACATTTGGCCGGATTGGAACAGGACTGGCTGGTGTGATTGAACCGCTGGCACCGATAGCAACGCGTAGGGCTCGGGACATAAGGGCGAACGGAAATTCTCATAGCCGGCTTTGATTTTCGATGGTAGTTGTACTTTGTCAAATGTCAAGAAGACAGTGCGGGTTGGAATGATGTTCGTGTCAACCCTTTTCATAACCCTATGAACAGACGTTACGCCCTGGTCAGACAGGTAGTGCTGAATTTCTTCGTCAGACAATCCATCGAGGGAGCGTGTATAAACGATTCCATGCGAGGAATTTGAAGTGTGGTGCGCTTCAACCTGGTCAGGGAAGGTGTGGAGCAGTGACGTACGCAGCAATTTTTGTGCCTGGAGGGCACTGACTGTTTCTAACAACAAGGTGCCATTCCGTAATCTGGAACAAGACTTTACAGCACCTGCAACTGCGTCGACACCTTTCTGAATAATGAAAGGGTTGACCGTGGAGAAGTTGTGACCTTCGTCAGACCAAGAAACAACAAGGAACTGTGGCAACAATGGAAGAACTGTGTGGCTGAGACTCGGTGAACTTACGCTTGTGAGCAGACATAGTGGAAGATGAGGAAACCATTGCAGAAGAATCCCCATGATTACCGGCGTCTCCGATGGCGCGCTCCTCCCTTGTGGGGGTCCTCTCTGAGGGCACTCCCACCTTAGGTGATTGTTCACACCTCAGGTCACACCTCCCGACAAATGGACAGAGGGACTAATCGGCACTTTCAGAAGTTATCAGCTCGGGTAATCACCCCTCCCTGGGCCTGGCCGTTACCAGGGGGTACGTACGTGTCCTACCTGTCTACCCGGGGCAGGGAATTACGCGTTACCCTGTCACCGGCTATGCACAAAAATGCATGGGTCGGCCTTCAGACACGCACAAGGAGGAAGAAAGAGAAAGGGAAAAACAAAGAAAGGGAAAGGAAAGAAGAGAGGTCTCAATCGCTGCAGTGGAGAAAAGGGTGAAGAGAAGAGGTAAGGAAAAGAGAAGGACAAAGGAAGGATGAAGACATACAAGCAGAGAAGGCGAAGAATGCGTTACATTTACGAGCGTCCGTCTCCGGACGTAGGCACAAACCATACTCCCAGAG
This sequence comes from Schistocerca nitens, assembly GCF_023898315.1. Lineage (NCBI taxonomy): Eukaryota > Metazoa > Arthropoda > Insecta > Orthoptera > Acrididae > Schistocerca > Schistocerca nitens. The sequence continues at coordinate 4,960,675 of NW_026045914.1, forward strand.
GGGGAGAAAGGGAAGGAAAAGCCAGAGGGGAGGAGGGGGCGAAGATGGGGGATAGGGAAGGATGCGGAAAGGGAAGGTATGCAGCCCGGAAAGGAAGGAAGGCCACATTAGCTCGGGGTCCTGTGCTCGCTATGCACATATCCACAAAGGAGTTGTGGACCCGCTGGTGGGCGAATACTGCTGTGCGGTGTGGGATCCTTACCAGATAGGATTGACGGAATACATCGAGAAAGTTCGAGAGATTGCAGTACATTTTGTATTATAGCGGAATAGGTGAGGGAGAGTTACTGAAATTATACAGGATTTGGGATGGACATCACTAAAACGATTTTCTCGTTGCAGAGTAATAATCTCACGAAATTCTGATCAACTTTCTCCTCTGAATGCGAAAATATTTTGTTGACACCGATCTACATAGAGAGAAACGATCACAATGATGAAGTAAGAGAAATCAGAGCAAGTTTTGAAAGATATATGTGCTCGTTCTTTCCGCGCGCTATACGAGTTTGGAATTTTAGGGAATTGTGAATGTCGTCCAATGAACCCTTTGCCAGGCACTTAAATGTTATTCGTAGAGTAGCCATGTAGATAGATGCTCCTCACATTAGGTATTTCACTTCCTAATTTTAAGTTCTTACTTCCATAAAAACTGAACTATCAACAAATTTGCATTGAATTTACTGCTGTAGTGTCTATACCGTAGGGGGACTCAAAATGTCCCATACTTTTCATTTGAGCAAACATTCAGAAATGGACACTGATAACATATAGACATTAACACCAACATGTATCTCATGTAGGAGTGTAGGCCTGTGATCCCTTATATACACAATTTGCAGTCACCATTACCAGTTCGTCCTTTTTGTAAAGGACTTTCACATTGTTTTAATAGAACTGCAACTTAATAGTCTCACTATTAACTGAACTTATAACCTAACAAACACGTGGAAGGCTGAACATAGGCGTACTTTCAAATACAAAACATCTGCTCCAGAGCATCACTTCTTGAAGGAAAAACAATGAGTTATTTCATCACTTCCATACTAGTCCAAAGCGCTGACTATTCATGGAACCTCAATAGGGGCCTAGTAATGTGAGTCCGCAGCTGGTGGTCTTGGGGTAGCGTTCTCGCTTCCCGCGCACGGAGTACCGGGTTCGATTTCCGGCGGGATCAGGCATTTTCCCTGCCTCGAGATGACTGGACCTCCGCTACGACTAGGCATAGTCGGGCGCTGCGAATCTCCGGCATCGTCCCTTACGCACCTCTGACATGGGTCGTCGTCGAAATGGGACAATTCAAGGTATATTACGCACTGTTGCACGTTAACAGTGGTATTGTTGGCACTTCAAATACAGTTCCGTGCATGAAGTACGAAAAAAAAAAAAAAAAAAAAGACTTCCTGACAGGCTGAATGTCTTCTGTGGCGATGACGTAATGCCTTATGGTGCAATCGTGACTTATTAAAGGCTCTCTACATAGTATTCTGTACGTTGTAATTATAAATTTTAAAACTAATGAACATGTTGCTGACAGCCGTTTCCATCCTAGGCATTTTAATCCACTCTCCAAGAACCTTTTGCCTCGTGACAACCCTGGATCAAAGAATACTATTCTACCCGTCTGCTTTCACTTGTGACTTAACTGTGTGGTGTTGGGCCCATGCGAAATGCGGGCCCCGTAATGAGCTTCTGACGTCCTTGATTTCCTAGCGAGGCCTACGAGAGCGACAGGCCGCTCGCTCAACTCAACAGGCCAACTAACCTGTTAACTAGGTGTGTAAGTACAAATTATAATTGTATCGTCTACTGGAATCCGCTATTATGGAGCCTTACTGTTAGTCCAATGATCGGAAGGCCATAGGCCTACTTATGATTTGTTACAACTGTACTGGGATACAACAAAATTATAATAATGCCAAAATGATTATCAGTTGCGTACGGCACTACTTGTTTGAAACGAGGACTTAAGCAGAAGAGACGAAACGCTATAAACAAGTGTTATACCATTTATATCCAGTGATGTTCTTAAATTTTGTTGTATTTTTAATCAGTAATACTTCATAATAGATTCTAGCAGAAGATTCAATTCCCGTTACGTTAGTACGTACACGCCCAGCTGCGACTTAACAGGTTTAGAAATGCATTTTGTGTACTCAGCGAGTTCAGACTTCGTGACGTACGCGCCGCGGCCTCTGTTTCTCTTAGGCCTCGCCGCCTTGCCCGCATAATATGCCAACGCTCGGCTCCGCGCAGAGCACACGGGAAATCAATGCCAGTGGAAAGGTACCTGCTGAAGGTCTTAACTTTGCGTGTTATAAGGAGCTGTGTATTTAAACTCCGCAGTTAATAGATACTGAAGTTATCTGAAACAGTAACCCGCTCCCCGCAAAAGACCGCTGCCAGCACTTACACTTCTCACGTGCCTTGAAGTACACCACAGGGCCCGTTTATCACGTTGGCACCGGTGTGGCTTCATGGTGTCTGAATTGTTTGCATCACGTCATGGTTGTGGGTGGCATGCTGTATTTGGTGGCGCACTTCGTGTTTGGAAATTATTCGTTAGCTGTCTTTGAATCATTTGATTTCATTAGCTGAGTATGCTAGGTTCGCTGGGACTTCATTTTGTATACTGATGATTAATTTGTGCTCGTGTCTGGTATTATTCAAGGCGTGTGTTTCTCGTGGTTTGGAAGTGTGTATTTTCCATTTTGTCGGTAATGGACGTTAAGTTCGTGAGCAGATGATTGGCTGTTGCAACGGGCGGTGATACGGTGTTACGATCATGATCTTCCCTTCATGTACAGGTCAGACATGTTTCGCCTTTTCAAAATGCACTTTAGAATGGCTAAAAATACCCAAAATCATAATTGTGTGCAATAAACGAACAATTTACACTCAAACGGCGCAAATTTACTTTCACAAAAAACTAATATTGCAATGATGTGTCTGCAGTTGTTTTGGTTGACTGCAGAATGCGGTTTCTTTTCAGTGTGTGAGTGCGTCATCACTGATATATTTGTCAGTGACTGGTTGGCGTTTTCTTTTTCGGCTGACTAATCCATTACGTATGGTTTTCTTTACAATGTTACTTCGTGTGTTTCTGATTGCTGAAGTCAAAATTGAGGTTTTGGCTTTTGGAGTGGTGCGTGTTCATTGTCATCGAGGGCCATGGGTCACGTGAAAATTTCGATTCCTATGGCTGTCGCTTTTGTAGCGTTGTTTAATGTCTAGCATTTTTTTGTCTGACTTTCTGTGTATTAGTTTTGGTGTTGTGCTGTTATGGCCATTGAGTTTCAGCTTGTCCCCACTCTGAAGCCAGCACTTCCTACACTTTCCCCATCCGCTTTCGTTTTATAGCTGCAGTGAAGTACACTCCTGGAAATGGAAAAAAGAACACGTTGACACCGGTGTGTCACACCCACCATACTTGCTCCGGACACTGCGAGAGGGCTGTACAAGCAATGATCACACGCACGGCACAGCGGACACACCAGGAACCGCGGTGTTGGCCGTCGAATGGCGCTAGCTGCGCAGCATTTGTGCACCGCCGCCGTCAGTGTCAGCCAGTTTGCCGTGGCATACGGAGCTCCATCGCAGTCTTTAACACTGGTAGCATGCCGCGACAGCGTGGACGTGAACCGTATGTGCAGTTGACGGACTTTGAGCGAGGGCGTATAGTGGGCATGCGGGAGGCCGGGTGGACGTACCGCCGAATTGCTCAACACGTGGGGCGTGAGGTCTCCACAATACATCGATGTTGTCGCCAGTGGTCGGCGGAAGGTGCACGTGCCCGTCGACCTGGGACCGGACCGCAGCGACGCACGGATGCACGCCAAGACCGTAGGATCCTACGCAGTGCCGTAGGGGACCGCACCGCCACTTCCCAGCAAATTACGGACACTGTTGCTCCTGGGGTATCGGCGAGGACCATTCGCAACCGTCTCCATGAAGCTGGGCTACGGTCCCGCACACCGTTAGGCCGTCTTCCGCTCACGCCCCAACATCGTGCAGCCCGCCTCCAGTGGTGTCGCGACAGGCGTGAATGGAGGGACGAATGGAGACGTGTCGTCTTCAGCGATGAGAGTCGCTTCTGCCTTGGTGCCAATGATGGTCGTATGCGTGTTTGGCGCCGTGCAGGTGAGCGCCACAATCAGGACTGCATAGGACCGAGGCACACAGGGCCAACACCCGGCATCATGGTGTGGGGAGCGATCTCCTACACTGGCCGTACACCACTGGTGATCGTCGAGGGGACACAGAATAGTGCACGGTACATCCAAACCGTCATCGAACCCATCGTTGTACCATTCCTAGACCGGCAAGGGAACGTGCTGTTCCAACAGGACAATGCACGTCCGCATGTATCCCGTGCCACCCAACGTGCTCTAGAAGGTGTAAGTCAACTACCCTGGCCAGCAAGATCTCCGGATCTGTCCCCCATTGAGCATGTTTGGGACTGGATGAAGCGTCGTCTCACGCGGTCTGCACGTCCAGCACGAACGCTGGTCCAACTGAGGCGCCAGGTGGAAATGGCATGGCAAGCCGTTCCACAGGACTACATCCAGCATCTCTACGATCGTCTCCATGGAAGAATAGCAGCCTGCATTGCTGCGAAAGGTGGATATACACTGTACTAGTGCCGACATTGTGCATGCTCTGTTGCCTGTGTCTATGTGCCTGTGGTTCTGTCAGTGTGATTATGTGATGTATCTGACCCCAGGAATGTGTCAATAAAGTTTCCCCTTCCTGGGACAATGAATTCACGGTGTTCTTATTTCAATTTCCAGGAGTGTATTTTGTATCTTTATTCATGGGTCTGTTTCGTGGCGTTACGATACCCGTATTGCAGATGCTGGAAATAGAGGTGTCCATGTTCATGTGAAGGGTCCAACCACAGAGGGAGAACCCTAATTTTCGGTATTGCTTTTGGTTCAGAGTAGTACGTTCTAGATTGCTTCCCATCGTAAGGACATTGCAGGTAATACTTCAAACTGAGTAACGGTTGCAAACACAAAATGTAATACGAAGTTTAATATCACTGCCGTAATGAAGAGCAATGTAGAAAAATGAAATCGTCGTCTTCGCTTTCGTGCGTTGCACACGTCTCACATTTTGTACGTTCTTCAAAATTCTCTGCGCAATCTGAAATACAAGAATGAGATGTAAAGTTAAGTCACGTTTTCAAAAACAGTCTACACTTAAATCCAAGGCAGTTTAGAAAGGGCTGATCGAGAAATTACCCTCATTGTGGGCGAGAATTCGTCAGTTTGAGAGGGGCTGGACGATACCAGCAGCCGTGATCCAGCAGCGATTGCGCAAGAGGACATTGTCACGTTGATTGTAAAGGCAACCACTGGCAATCTCTCTAAGTAGATAATTTGTTTCAGTGTTTAACACAGATATAAAAAATACTCATTTTGTAGTGTTTCAGTTATCACGCAAGAGGAAAGGGACTCCCAAGTCTTAAAATTGAAAACTACATTTCGAGAAACTCTTGCTTTCTCAGCAGATGTTAAAATACGTGAACGAACAGGCACAATGGCCTTGAATTAAGAGCGCAAGGCGACTTTCTGTCAGTTACTTTCTTAAGTGAATGGCAAATAATGAAGGTTTCGTTGAGTGAGGTGGCGATCGGATCCCCTGAAAAGAACGGATTTGCCTGTCTGGCCTCCACTGCCTCAACGGACCACCCGCTCCAGCTGCAAATGCATCACAACTGCCTCAGCGGTTTAAACGACTAGACGGGTGAACGGAACATGGAATACCGGAAGCCAGCTTCGAACGGAATGGTCACCTCTTCGTACAGCTGTGAGCTTTTGAACTTAATGCTTCCATACCAACTCCATCCACATGCACGTTGAAGATTTCCTGCTACGCGAATCCACCAAGGTTCAAAATGGCTCCAAGCACTATGGAACTTGACATCTGAGGTTATCAGTCCCCTAGACTTTAGAACTACATGAACCTAATTAACGTAAGGACAACACACACGTCCATGCCCGAGGCAGGATTCGACCCTGCAGCCGTAGCAGCAGCGCGGTTCTGGACAAGCGCCTAGAACCGCTCGGCCACGGCGGCCGGCAATCCAACAAGGAATATGCTGCCAACGGAAGATGAGCACATGTCTTACCTTTTATTTAAAGCTTTTGTACTTTTCATGTAGGATTTTACTTAGTTCACAAGTTATTTGAATAAAGGTTAAACAACGGCATCCGCGCGATATGTGCACCAGACATCTGAACAACGGTTATCCCTTCTGTAACTTTCGTGCTGCAGAGTTGCTAAGGGGTACCAGTTCATAAACACTGCCCGCCAACGACTCTGATCGTTCTATTCCACAATTGATTAACCAAATTATGATTCAGGTAGAAGTCATCTGTAATAATTACGTATTATTCCTTTCCAGTTTCTGTATTTTTGTGTTTCTTTAATCACATAAATATGTAACAATTTGACGTATTAGCATCATATTACACTTTTACTGAAAATGTGGTTATAACGAGTAGTGGAATAACAGCAGTGGCAAGGATGAGTTAGGAATTTCCTGTGATAACCTGAGGCAACCACAGAAGCTCTACTAGCACACACGTTTTAGCACTGGAGTAAGCTTTCTATAAAATTGTGAGAAAACTGCCATCATGTAACACGTGCTTTAAGTAACATTGAACCACTGAACCAAAGTGACTGGCGGTTGGTCCTGTGTTGCGCATGTGAACAGTGTTTTGAAATAAAATTTTTAATTTCATGAAAAGCAAAATTTGCGAAAGAAAATTTAATCCCATTAAATGCCAAAGGAAAGTGTGTGCTCAATGGAATCTATAACACACAGTATCGAAACAATATGAACGATGCAATGTTAGACTGTCCACAGAAAATGAATTACTGCTCTATTCTGGAAAGAAACATACTAAATTGCAAACGCTGTTCACTGAAAATTAATTTACTTGCTAGCACGACACCTCACAATCCTGACTACACACTGTTTCCACAGGAATGCGAGGTCGACCTTTAAATAAAATTGACTTGCCTGTTGCTCAGCATGCTGTTTTTTGTCTGGAGTACTGAAATTATCGAAAGCAAATACACATCAGGAGATGCAGCAGCTGAAATCATCTCAATTCTTTTTGTCAGAGTATCTGTTCCTTCGTGTGGCGTAAGGTGCAATTCACACACTATAAAATTCAGAACTTTACCATGAATCATGGACATGGGTTTTTACCTTAAGGACAATTGTTACTGAGGAATCAGATGGTAAAAGACAGCACACTGACATTTCAGTCGGACCCACCTAGATTTGTACAGAACCAAAATGTAGCACAAAATTGTTTCATTAGAAACATACCTTGGAAATTCCTCAAAAATCATGAACATAACAGGAAAGTATTACGCACCAGTTTTTTATCTTCATAATTAAGTATTCTAGGCAGCTTATCCCAAATACACAGAAAATAGATCTCATTCATTAAGAAAATAACTGCACATTATCGTGCCTCAATGTCTCCGCGCTGTACGACTAATTATCAAGTCAGTCGCAGATTAAACACAGAGTAAAGGGTCTTTTTCACTACACATGCAGTGCGTTCGTTTCTCTTTGTCTCAGTTCAATAAAGCTGAATTATTTACAGTAGTAGGAAACATGAGAACCTTTATACCGGTCTTGCTTGTAGTTCGAGGCATCAAGCTCTTAATTAGTTTCAGCTGTGATCTTCGAAGGGTTGCCCACATTAGTGGTTTAAGTATCTATTCACATGATACTTTTTGTACTGTGCTACGTTTTGGTTATGTGTAAACCTAGGTGGGTCCGACAAACCTGTCATTGTGGATATACGACCTAGACCAACGTTTCACAGACTGCAGGAAACCTAATCTGATCTAACGAACTATAGCAGCTGGTAGGCGTAGTCCGCCAAGTATCTCATTCCTCAACCAAACTATCGCTGGAAACACTTCCCCTTTCTGCCTCACCTCCAGATGCAACCACGGTTTACTTGTAATGTATTCACTGTCAGACAGTAAACGTCAGCGCAATTCCAGCCGCAGTGACGCGTGTAGAGCTCACTTCCTGTGCTGCCACAAGGCAGAGACGACAAACCTGGTCGTTCCATAGCAACGAGCTCAATTTTCGTACGACTTTCTAGTGAATCGGAGAGTCGTGTTTTTCCGAAGAATTCTATTGACTAATCACTCACAAAGCTTCGTACGTCGTCTGCAAAATGATTAGTGCTAAGTTTCAACCTATTGTGTCGTGAGTAGCTATAAAACAAAGTAACGTATTTCCATCGCAAAATTACATGTCCACTCACTCGAAAGGAAACAGTTAAAGTGTTAACAGTTTGGCTGAACAAAATTTGTTACAAATCTCAAAGTATTGTACCAGTACACACACAGCAGAAATAAAGTTATAACTTCTTGATTAAAAAGAAACGGCAACTGTATAGCAGCACTTCCGTATTTTTGTAAGAGTTGGTTTCATAAAGGCAGTGAAATTTTAATCCCCAGGCCTCCACGGCCAGTATGTTACGAAAACTTAATGGGTGTAGTACCGCGTCATATTGTACATAACTTTCGCTCATGGAATCAACGTTTCGGTCGCGGATCTAGTGGCCTGCTCCTGGGTGTGCATATTGCTGCCCATAACTGGCGGAAGACTACGAAGATTGCGACAATGCAATGAAACCTAAGACGTCGAAATGCAAGATCAGAGAAGCCACCAAAATTCTCGGCATTCTGTTCGCCGGTGACTACCAATCCTGTAACACACCGTAAGAGCAGCGGACTGCAGCAGACCCCCACTTCCTCTAATACAAGAAACCCACTACAGTAAGCATTCTCTCTTCCACTAGCAACCAGAACCTTTTCTATAATTTCAGTTTGACATCATGCTCATACCATTACGTTTACCTATTTACCTATTTACCTATTTACCTATTTACCTATAGGTCAAGTTCCATAGGACCAAATTGAGGAGCAAGTCTCCAAGATCACGAAACTTTTCAGTACATGAAATTGTAACGTAAGAGTAATAAATAAAAATAACATGTCTGAATCCAGAAAAGTCAAGCCGTAGGTATAAGTAAAGTCAATCAACACAGCAAGAATCAGCTTCATTTTTCAAGAACTCCTCGACAGAATAGGAGTGACCCATGAGAAAACTCTTCAGTTCCGATATGAAAGCGCGTGATTACTGCTAAGATTTTTGAATTAAAGTGGTAGCTTATTGAAAATGGATGCAGGAGTATACTGCACACCCTTCTCCACAAAACTTAAGGAAGTCCGATGCAAATGCAGGTAGATTTCTGCCGGGTATTAACTGAGTGAAAGCTTGGGAATAAGCTAATATTGTTAACAATAAATGACAGTAGTATTTATTTATTGAGAGAACAATGTCAAAATACCCGAACTAGTGAACACGGGTAGACAAGACGTTCGTAAACTTACACCACTTATTGCTGTTCATAGGAAACACCAGTAGACCCACAAGAAAGCCATTGCAACCGTAGCCTAAGAGATGGTTTCATCAATGATATTTACTATCTGACTCGCTACCATACTCACGAAACACCTGTGACGGAAGTTCAAGGCACTTCACAAATTGTCAGTTGTCCGACAAAAACTTTCTTAGTTTGTATACGTTTTCACGCCGTTCGCCGTTGGTTTGAGTGTATTGCACGTTTTAAGGGCCCTACACACTCGCCAACCGAGATATCGACGGACGGACCGATAAACTGCAGGTGTGTACGCGTTTTGAGCGACCGACTAACATTCCTTGTTGGGATGTCGGGCGAGTATGCCGTATGTCTCCTCCCAACAAACTGTGCCGTATGTAGTGCTGTCGTGCTGACTTTGCGACGAAAGTTGATCTTGTCGCTGACCACGGGATTAAATGCTATTCTTATATACATGACAGGGTGCGACGCGGTCGAAACCTTAAGGACAGTGTTTCTGGAGAAATAAAAACTCCCCATCTTTGTGGGACACGTCGTGCGAGGAGTATAGCAATATAGACGCACGGAATGAAGCGCTATTTTTTTAAACTAATCCATAATGGTTTCGCGTGGCACAGAATAAAACTCCGTCGACCTTCTGTATTTGTTTTTAGGTCTCGTTTCCAATACTTATCGGAAATGAAATCTAAAAACTGGAATATCGACGTTAAATGGTCGTTAATTCGTAAAATAGACACAGGTATTCAAAACGGAACAGATTTCAAAAATTTAGTGCTTCCAAACTACAAAAGAAAACAATTCCAACGTTCCTGGAAACAGAACAGTTCAAATTGTTATGCATTCCATGTGAGCACCATATAGTACATGGCAAATACCAGAAAGGGGAGGGGGGCTCATTTCGTACCACACATGAAGCAGCTGGTCTCTCACTATCGATCTCTCAGCTTCAGTAGTGCGATGTCACATTTCAAAGAGTCAGACATGTGGGGAGGGAAGGAGATGAAAACTCCCTTTTACGTGACCTCACAGGTAAGTCAAGGTGTGAGGTGTCGGGACCTGGGAGGCCACCGGCAACGAAGTTCATCTGCTCCTCCTAAGTCTCCAGACCTCGACTTACCTGTGTGGTATCGTTAAAGACCCCGTTTCCCCCCCCCCCCCCCCCCCTCGTCCCTGACCCTTTGAAGTGTGCAACATCGCATTGTTGAAGTTTTGAGTTCCATAACGAGATACCAGCTGCTTCGTGTGTAGCAGGAAATGAGCCACTGTTCTGGTATTTTTCGTGTAACAAGGCGCTCACATTAAAGCATAAAAATTTGAACTTTTCTCTTTCCAGGAACTGTGGAATTGGGTTGATATCTGTTCCTTTTTGGATAACCATATACCTGCTTCATTGTTACAAATGCTGGAGTCCACCATATATCAAAACCTCTGCTATGAAGAGCAAGGGACAGAATTTTTTTTACAGGTCTTACAATTGCCAAGTACTTCATTTCTGATGTATCTGTTGTATTACATGATGTACACAATCACCACGTGTAGTCTTTCTTGTTCGGATTTATAAAAAGTTTCTTAAACGTGCAGGTCGTTTTATGCCACATATGTAAATGACGTTTTGCTTTAAAGCGACTTCTGACCTCTCAACTATCAAACAGGTTGCACGTTTCACGAATTATTTTAGTTGGTAACTGTGGTGATAGAACACTGAATTTGAGGTCATCCTGACTTCTGCCAGTCGCTATAAAACGTAAAGTAGTTAACAGCCTCTCTAATGACTATTCTTTATCGTTAAGGGTGGTTTGATGTTGAACTCCGATTCGTCCGTTAACAGGTAACTACGAAAAATTATCGGGACCCGGCTGCTTAAGTAACAACTTGGGTTAATTTCCTTCCACGCATTAGCCTTCTTTATCCATAGCGCTCTGCTATTTTTGGCCTCATTACCTTTGCAACAGTAAAGGCAAACTTTTTTGTTTCCGTGTGAAAGAAAGCTGAATCTCTTAGGACAAACACAATGAACTTAAGATATATCACACCACAACGGCGCTGTAAACTCTGGGCGCAGTGTCTGCTGCAACTAAGTTAGTCCGTCGGCCTACAGATTGGTGTATATGTAGTGGTCTGTAGTGTTTTGCTTTAGAGCGCAAAAACCGAGGTCATACGCGTCCAAGTTAAACTATAGAACACGAACAAAGGAGTTAAACGACCATACGTCAGTCACAATGGACAGAATAGGTGACAGCTAAAAACAGGCACTTGGAAAAAGGGCTAAAAACACGATAGATGTGGAGGTTGTAATGGTACTTGAATTACGTAACCATTACGGTACCTCACCTTAACCCCCATACCAGCAATATTCTACTGTGTTTCTGCAGAATAGTTAACATATTTCTGTGACAACATTCAGATTTGATTTCATTGATGTAGAGGTACTTTGATACATCGATATATTTATATTGCAATGATATTTTTTGTATATTCTTTCTTTTGTCACTATGATCTTTGACGTACTTGTAACTGATTTTTGGGCGCGTAAGCGGCTATTAGAGAGTCAAGTCTTGGTCATGTTGAAAAGACGCAAATTGTAGTCAGTTTATGAAATGTGAACTTCAACCGCGAGGAAAATTATTTTCAAGTATGTTTTATATTGTGAAGTTATGTTGCAACAAAAGTAATAAAGAAGTGTAACTTAAATTCGGAGTGCTGATTACTTTCTTACATCACCATTTTACTAACTTGCAAAAGTTTAACCTTCAAGAATGATTCATGAAACACATCTATAAAACTTTTGAATATCGCAGAATGACACCTAGGCCTCTTTGCATCCGAGCTTGGAATCACCACCTAGATTTTCGACGATTGAGCCATGAGTTCACAACGAGACCAGCGTGGGAAGCACGAAAAGATGAGTGCCTAGTTTATCCATTATTTCAAGAAATGACTAATAACTGTACTCTAATGACACCTACCACATAATATAACTTTGTTGTTGCCCGAAAATGCAATATTTAGCAGCGTGAGCAACACTACAATCAATTTTTGACCTTTGTTGTGGTAGGGTTGTTAGAAGGTCCTAAACTAAAAATGAAATGGCCTTCGCCATATTGTTTCGGTGGATAAAAAGTAAAACGCGGTCGACAGCCCGCGCGTCATTCGCTAAAACAGCTGAAATCAGACGGCAATTCCAGCAGGAAGTGGCGGACAGTTAAGACTTGGGCGCAATGTGTACAAAGTGGCGGGGTAGCGTCACTTGGCAAATGACGATGGCTAAAAAGGCAGTGCCCAATACGCAGCCGAGTTAAAATAATCTTGTCCCGGCGTGAGGGCCGAGAGGATTTCGTCCAGGGCGCTGAGAGAGGCTTAATAAGCCGAAGCTTATTCCCGTGACTTTAGGACCATTGGCGATGCCAAAGCGACACCGCCTCCTGACAGGCGGCAACGCAGAGGTCAGAGGAGGGAATATAGGTACTCAGGGGCTGAGGTACGAGGACTGCAGCCTTGGCAGCAGCGTCGGCAGCCTCGTTTCCTGGTAGACCAACATGACCAGGGACCCACAGAAACATGGCACTGGCTCCACCAATAGTGAGCAAGTGACAGGAAGGGCTGTGTCGCCGGATGTACTCCGTGGCTTGATACAAGGCAAAGAGCTCGGCTGCAAATACCGAGAAGTGTAGTGGAACTCACAGATCGTATTGTGATAAAGACAATGTTCAAAACCGTGTTCATACAAAGCACATCTATGTCATTGACTTTGTTATACTGATGTACAGGGTGGTCAAAAACAGTGTGAAAAGCTTAATTAGCATTAACAGCGTATGAGGCAGTCCCGCGCGAAAATTCACGCGATCGGGAGAGTGTCGCCAAACGTGTCCTTCGGTTTATTCCTAAAACCAAAAGAAAGATTAAAAAATTGGGAGTGTGACAGTAAGGACCGAACCCGAGCCATAGACTGAGTAATCTTGTGCGCTATCATCTATGCTATGACAACGACAATCCTGCGTGGAGCGCACTCATATCCATGCGTGCAACAGCCTGACTGCTAACTTTTGTTAACTAACTCAAATACGGCAACGGATCTAATTTTTTGTTGGCTATTTTTCAACACAACCTACCGTGGCATTACGATTGTTTCTCTCAACGTGTATAGATAAAGTGCATGCCTATCCTACAGACCTATGAAGACATTCTTAGTACACCGCACCTAAAACTTGGTAATGTTTCTGTAGTGGACTGACAAGGCAGCCAGTCCACAGTGACGGGTAGCCGAAAGGCACACGTACACACACGCCGACTGGCGCGAAGTCTGGAACAGGATTCGTAATGAATGTGATAAAGAAAAGAACGGAGCTTAGGTTTACTTAACTTTTATATCGTCCTTTGGTATACAGCATTCTTGATACATGCAATGGTACAAATGGCGCCTTGCTAGGTCGTAGCCATGGACTTAGCTGAAGGCTATTCTAACTGTCTCTCGGCAATTGAGAGAGGCTTCGTACGTGTAGTCGCTAGCAATGTCGTCCGTACAACTGGGGCGAGTGCTAGTACGTCTCTCGAGACCTGCCTTGTGGTGGCGCTCGGTCTGCGATCCTGACAGTGGCGACGCGCGGGTCCGACATGTACTAATGGACCGCGGCAGATTTAAGCTACCACCTAGCAAGTGTGGTGTCTGGTTCAAATGGCTCTGAGCACTATGGGACTCAACTGCTGAGGTCATTAGTCCCCTAGAACCTAGAACTAGTTAAACCTAACTAACCTAAGGACATCACAAACATCCATGCCCGAGGCAGGATTCGAACCTGCGACCGTAGCGGTCTTGCGGTTCCAGACTGCAGCGCCTTTAACCGCACGGCCACTTCGGCCGGCAGTGTGGTGTCTGGCGGTGACACCACAGTTTCACACCAAACGAGGTTATGTTAAATAGAGAAAGGAGTTGTTTGCTGCACTTCTCACCCCTACACGTGGCCAATTGTCCGTTCTCGCTGTATGACGCGTTAGTAAACATGGCGATAAGTAATGTCAAAGTCTTGTATTAACGTGTTTTCTCCTTTAGCAACACACTACACTTTTCCCATTACTGGAAGATATTACGCACCAAGCGCACCTAATTGATTTCCGAGTAAATCTATTCTCTAGCATGAGTGAAGTTTTCTGTCTTGTGTGAAACATTGCGGTTGATTAGAAGAATTCTTCATAAGATATCAGTTTAATAACTTTAGGGGCTAACCTATAATCAAATTAAGATTTTATTTTCTACATGCTACAGATCTGATAGGCGGTTCCGTTAAAATACACAATGCGAGACTAAATGAAAATCATTTCACCTGCGCTTCAGTAACTTTTTCTAAGTCGCGGTAATTACTAACTATACTGTAATGGTAAAATACGTAGGTGTGAAGCTGAATCTCGCCATTGGAACAGAAAACCCGATACCAATGGCTTTCCGCTTAGAGGAAATTCTGATGGTAACAGCCTGGAAACGGCTGTTTTAGAAATATTGCGGGCACGATAGTTAGGTTAAGCAACAGAACGATCTTAGACCGTAAAATGACTGCACCTAGCTCCGAACGATATTTAAGTTAGTTATTTCAATGTGTGAGGTAAACATTCGCACCGGAACTAAATACCACAGTATTTAAGACTGACTCAGTAACAACTTACGTTCGGTTATTTGCAAAGACATTTTATTTGTAACAAGCTAATGCCCAAGCAGTATATGGAAGACTTAACATACTGTCTAAACTAATTTCCTATAGAAACTCTTCAACAAACGTTTAAATTTCTTATAAATCAAAGTAATCTATTGTAATTGCACGTGAGGACGACAATTTTCCACAAATTCGTTAGTTTCAAGACAAATCCAAGCACTGTCAGTAGCTTCTCACAAACTTCAGAAAAAGTCAGCGCTAAAATCATATTCGGCTCTTCAGTTACCTTCCATGTCATAATACCTTCCCAGATTTCACGTGAGTGAAAAGCAAAATGTGGGATTTTTTACTGTCCTAAGAGTAGCTAAATGGTTCATTTCATATTTACCTGTTACATTTATTACGTAATGTGCGCAACCACCATGT
Source organism: Schistocerca nitens (assembly GCF_023898315.1). NCBI lineage: Eukaryota > Metazoa > Arthropoda > Insecta > Orthoptera > Acrididae > Schistocerca > Schistocerca nitens. The sequence continues at coordinate 4,976,189 of NW_026045914.1, forward strand.
TTAGACGTACTTTCAATTTTAAATGATGTTTTTTAAGTTACATGTCATTTTATGCTACATACATAAATTTATTTTGCATTACCATGATTTATTTCTTTAGACAGCTATAAATCAGGTTTCAGGAATCATTGTAATTAATAATTGTGAGGATACAACAGCAATGAATTTGGGATCCTCTAACTTCTGCTAGTAGGTAGAAATCAATGTAGCTAACAACCCCTCTCATGACTATCCTTTTTCGTTAAGAATGGGTTGATTTCTGCAGCTTCGAAAGATCGATTCATCCATCCTTACATAATTACGAAAATCATCGGTTCCCAGTTGCTTAAATAGCGGAACGCGGGGAAATTTCTTTCCTTGCATTAGTCGCTTATTTGTCCACAGCTTTCTGCTTTTTTTCTTGTTACCTCTGGAACAGCCAACACAATCCCTCGTCTTTGTTTGTGCGAAACGAAGCAGCAACTCTTAGGATAAACTCAATGAAGTTAAGGTTAACAAATCATAACACACCGACGCTGTAATCGCTGCATGCAGTCGGTCGGCACGTGTGTAGGGTGCCAACAAATACGGCGGTCGGTCGATGAGCTGTCGTAGCGTGTGTAGGGGCCTCTGAACAGATACTAGTTCCAGTGGCCACCTAACAGTTACTCCCACGGTTTGTATGTCTAAACCAGCTGTTCCCAGCATGGGGTAACATGAAATTTTCTGAGGGATAAAAACTGAACGATTCGATTCTGTTTGTCACGAAACTGAATTTTTTAAAGGATCATTACTATGCTGAGTTTTTTAAGACTCACTGATTATGTAACATTTTCTGTAATAGTAACATTAATGCGATGGAGGTTACAGTTTCCTCGCACAGTACACCCATTACGCACGTATATTGTTCGTCCCATTCATTGCTGATGAAAGATCTAACGAATACTAAATACGCCAAGAAAATCTCTTCCCGAAGTTTTAGATAGTATCTGCAGTTTTCCAGAAATTGCCTCATTACTTGCTTCGAAACGGATTGGCAGCACGACAGCATTAACTACGGAAGAGCTACTATAGTGCCGTACACAGCGTTACTATTATCTATAACGGTTAGACACTAAGCATTAACAGCCTAAAGTTAACCAACTTCTGTCGGTTCAGAAGGAAGGAGCGCAGCAATTAAGGGATTTACAAGCAGGGAGTATAGTGCACATATTTTAACTTAGTTGGCTTTAAATGGGGTTGCAGTGTGCAGGCCAAGCAAGTGCGGCAATGGAGGGGAAGAATGCGTAACAAGCGTCTACTCTCGCTGTGGATAGTTAGCTTTCTTATCTGAGTAATAGTTGTGAGTAGCACTTGTGATAAACCACCAACTCAGTCACACACACACACACACACACACACACACACACACACACACACACACACACACACACACACACACACACAATATTCAACTTTCATTTTATACAAGTGTTCCAAGGAAAGTCATTTTACAATGTTGTTAGGCACTGGGGTTGGTGATAACGGGGATGGGGGGGGGGGGGGGGGTACCTGCGCTAGCTAATGTCTGACTGCACTTCGGGATAATAGTCTTAGAAAGGTAGGAAACCATTGGTATAAGGCTATGTACTGCGCACCATTAGTTACCTGCAATCGCGGTACACCAGATGCGCCTGGCTTACAACACCGTTTCCAACTGTGGTTCATTTTTTGAGTTTTCCACCCATAGAAAATTTTACATTTGGTTATAGAGCGCAGCAACGATGCTAAAGTACCCTCAGCAGGTACGGTCTGAAATCGAGATTTAACGTTTGAACCGAGAATTTTTTTTTTTTCAGCTAAGAATTTATTGACGGAACTAACGTTTCAGCTTTTCTCCGAATAAGCAAGTAAAAATTCTCTCATGAACTAGTTGAAGTGATCCAAAATGCCGTATACAAAGCATATATAGGCATCACAGCTAATACGTAGCCAGTGCATAAACCGTCAGTATTTTCGAACAACTACACTGTGCACATCTGCCCATGTTCCGTACTCACCAAGGACTGCAGCGATGAACAGCAGACTGCGATCAGATGAAGCCCACGACACACTGCTCGCATAGCTAATACAGGCAACTGCTTCACCACCGTAAGCCGCACGAGCGACGCCACAAACTACGGCACTCAGTACTAGTGCAGTCAAGTGGGTACAACAGTGTGCGCAGATACTGAGACACCGCGTTGTCGACTGTAACGCCCTCCATACGAGGAAGCGACACGGATTACTTCTCGATATCAGACAAGCTCGTAACAGGGAGCGAATTCTCGCGACAGACTTCCCATAAACGATTGTCGATATCGGATCTGCATTTTGATACGAAGAGTCTTGGTTTCTCGTACTTAACAGCGTATTAATTTAGGACTGAGGTATTCCGCATTTATTAAATAGTTGGGCAGCGGAAAATACTTTCAGTTGACCTACGAAGGCAATTGAATTAACGCGATATTCCAGTTAAGTAAGGTAGCGGGCAGAGAAGCGTCCATTTAGGATCTAAGAAAGGAACAGCGTAGCTCTTCCTGCCTTTATTACGTATTCTTCTTTCATGACATTCTGCTTCCTAGAGTATCTCCTCGCTATGGATGTATGTAATAAAAAGTATATCACATGTACTAAATTTTCCACTAGGCTTAAGAATTTATTTATTTAATTGTATAGCCCTGCACATGACATGGGAAAACAAAAACGACACATTTAACCAATAACCAGTTGTTACATTCTTCTCACCCAGTCGACTATCAAGTTTCAAAATATGTCACGTATATAGCCGCATGTTTTGAATGCATTGACTTCGAAGCTTAAATTATTAGTACAAGACACGACTTCCAACTTGAAACCTCTGCCCGTCCCTGAGAAAAAGAGTCTTAACAGTCTTGACAGACAGACAGACAGACGGACACAAAGCGATCTCGTAAGGGTTTCGTTTTCACCGACTGAGGCGCGGAGCCACAAGAAAAACAAGTGCAACTATTCTATAGACTATAAAACTCCTCAAATACCTTACGGCTGTCAGCGATCGCTTACACAAAAATTATATTTATTTTTGTTTTCATTTTTGACATTAACGTTCAGTGTATACTGTCTTCTGTGGCACTGAGTAGTTACATAATTGTAATTCTATCTAACCGCACCAGGTGTGGAAATAATTGCTCCTGGATGTGATGTGAGTCACTAAAAATTAGAATTTTCGAAGGTGCTCTTACTACAGGATTTTTTTATGGTATAAGTGAAAGAACTTTTCGTGGTCCAGCTTCGGGCACTTGTGGAACGTAACGTTTAGCCGTAAAACAGTGACTGTGGCTTATGTTGTCCAGAGTCTGCTGCAGACCTTTGACTAATTACGCTGATAACGCGCCACTGTAAAGAACGGAGTCTAAATTTCATATTTCTCCTACCTTGGCGTCTCGAGTTGGAACTTATCTGCAGTCTAACATTTAGAATACAGTCAACTGCCGCAGGCTCAAAAAGTAATTTGCAAGTTTATAAGTTCGCTTCAGTTAATTAACAGTTTATTAAGTTCGCAAGAAACTTTCAGAACATAAAATTATTCATCCTTGGTACGACAGTAGGATCCGTTAATGTATATTCAGAATTTTAGTTAAAAATACGCATCGATAAATAACAGACACACATTTGGCTGTTTATACAAGATATATAAATCGAAGACACTAATACCAATTGGTCTCGAAGTTACAAAGCAAGCACGTATTTCGAGAATCTATAATTCTAAGTCGATCATCTTGTACACATGCGGTAGTGCGAACCCTTGTAAGTAGACCGATTACATTTTAGGATCCAAGGGTATAAACATACATCGTTAGCGAAAGACGTGTCAGAAGAGCTTAAAATGTAAAGACAACAATGAAACAGGTGAAAGAGAAACTTATGTGACGAATTCCGCCTGAGTGATGCAGTCAGTTAAATATCCCTACATTTTGTTATCACTAAAACAGTTTAGTATCAGTTCAATATCCCTAAAAGTTTACAGTTTACTATCTCTAAAAATTACTCAAATCAGCAGCCTTTGCATGTCTGTCAATCACGGAGTGTTGAAAACAAGTGTGAATTCACGCTGAAATTATTCTTGTGGCGTCTACAGCGAGAAATTCAAGTGACTTGCTGTGACTGCTATCGAAAGGCATCTGGACCTGACGACTTCATGGAATACATGTACTACTGTAAATAGATTATGTAACATATTTTGCCCTCTTTTTAGCGGCAGTTAATCGTAAGTCACTGGAGCAACGAACCCCTCCCAGGGATTAGAAACAGCCGCAGTTCGATCCAGTTTTCCACAAAGGTCCTCGATGAGAGGCATGTAATTACACGACCCACGAGTATATCGCTGACGTCAGTCTGTTACACAAGTGGAATTACTGAATACGTTTTTCCCTCACAATTTGCGTCGGTTTTGAAGACCAACGACCGGATTACGCATAATTATTGAGAATCTTTGCTCGCTGAGTTTGCCCATGACGTGCAGGGGGACATACGTCACGCCGTCCAGATTGATGCTGTGCTTCTCCACAAACTGAATGCCTTCGATGTAGTGCTGCACGGTTAATCAATAAACATGAAACCTAAAGTAAAAATTGAAAAAGACACAAAAAACCTCTAAAAAGCAAAAAGATGTATATTTACTATAAAAACAGTCTTGATCACGATTTATTTCTTAAGGTGACCGGTTTCGACCACTACTGTGGTCATCTTCAGACCATTGAGTAGGAACCTACTCAATGGTCTGAAGATGACCACAGTAGTGGTCGAAACCGGTCACCTTAATAAATAAATCGTGATCAAGACTATTTTTATAGTAAATATTTGTAACACATTGATCACTGTCACTCCCATAACGTATTCAAAAGTAATCAAAAAGATGTATATTACTCCTTTAATAAAGTCGGTAATATTTTGATCCACCGCCGTCGCGTCAGGGCACCGCTAAGTAAACAAAAAAAAAAAGTTAACAGCAGCTATCCTTTTTAGAACAGCATACTCTTTACTGCTCGGTATACGCCTCTTCTGTATGACGTTATCTCTTCAGTCCTGTACTCACCGCTTCCACATCTCAAGTGAATTTATAATTACTTATTATATAAAATATGAAAACCAGCCCGTCTTTAATAAGCCTAACATTGATAAAGAATGGAATTACTTATTTTCACTCAGGTTCAGAGAAAAACAGAACACACTGAACGGCTAGAGACAGGATGCTCATATTCAGAGGACATGTAAATTAGCATGTTCTGCAGAAATGATTAGCACTTCAGTCCCCTCGGTTCAGCATCTGTCCTGTTGCTTAGCAGGCACAGGGTCCGCCAATGGGCCTGTTAACTGTTCCATGCGTGAGGGCATCGACGCGTATAAGGCGTGAATGGTGTCCTGTGGGATAACCATCCATGCTGCATTCACCTGGTTCCAAAGGTCACCTGTCGTGTTTGGCATTGGGTCACAGAGCTGTACCAGTCGTTTCACCATATCCCATACATTTTTGATTGGCGACAAGTCTGGGGGTCTGGAGGACCAGGGCAAAAGGCTCACATTCCGTTACACCAACAAGGCACGTGGTTGTGCAGCAACGTGTGGTGGTGCATTGTCTTGCTGAAAAATGGCGTCTGGAGTGTTGTGCAGAAAGGGTATTGCAGTGGGTCGCAGCAGGTCATTGACGTAAGCCACACTGGTCAAGTGCCCTGGAGACGCAACAACTGTGATCTGTGGTTGTACCCAATAGAAGCCTACAGCTTCACGCCTTGAGCTGGCGCTGTATACCTTGTGCGAATGCAGTCCTGATGCCTCTCCCCCTGTCTGCGGCGAACTAAAATGCGGCCATCATTTTCAAACAAACAAGACCTGGATTTGTCCGTAAATACTGAGGACATTCCGTCCCGTCTTTCAATACACCATTGCCATCTAGTATGTTTCTGCACGTGCTTCAAAAGTGGGCAGAGAAGTGGACAACGCGAACGTAATCCTTGCCGTAATAAAGGGTGACGGCTTGTCACCCCTGATATTGTACGATGTGTTACACTGCTCCGCTGTTGCACCAGAGCCGAGGAGGATGCAGATCTGTCCTCCAGTGCCTTGCCTTTCGGATGAGGTGTCGATCTTATCGGAAGGGGGGTCGGTGGAGGGGGGTGTTGTGGGTGTTGCGACCTCACTAATCTCGTCGTGTCCTACAGCCCTCCGCGAACCATTCTACACACACCCACTGCACTTCGTTCCACACATGCAGCAATTTCCCGGATGGATGCATCCCATTCCCTCACGCCAATAATGCGCTCTCTTTCAAACTCGCCGATTTGACAGTACGGTTTGTGCATACGTCTGAGAGGCATTCTACACGTTTAGTCAAGTCACAGTGATCCATTACCTTCAGTTTAGAGCGACAACGAGAGCCGTAAACACATTTTACTAGTAGGTGGTGTTGCGCCGCGATATCGATGTTGTCCTTGAACCCGCGGGCCGACGTGGGTCAAATGTCAATCAGTTCTGCAGAACATACTAATGTACATGTCCGGTGAATATGAACATCCTGACCCTAGTTGTTGAAGGTGTTCCGTTTTCTCTGGACATGAGTGTCTTTTATATAATATTTGTACATAATTACGTACGAGCTTAGTTTTATGCATTAATCTATCTTGCGAGGCCTATTTCCTGCAGTGATTTGATGATAGCGTAGTAACCCACGCTTCATTAACCCTTTCATTACCAAGGGGAGGGTCGTACTTCGTGCCCAACTTTTGTAAATATTGTAATTTAAATTGGTATTTCATATTTTAAAATTCTGATAAAATATTTATTGTTTTTTATTATTTTCTCTGCCAGATTTCATAAATATATAAAATTTTTCAGCTAAACTTAATCCGTTAATTTAAGTGTAATGGCGACTGTCATAACGTCTACCTCCTTAGTGGTAGCTGTGACTTGACAACATATGTCTTTTCCCATAAATTGTAACATTTCGGGAGTGTAGACCTTCAGAGCATTGGATTTCTCTGTGTGGGCAACAACAATGATCTCAACAATGAATCTCTTCTCTTTGGTTTCTGACCGTTTCTTGTTCCTTCTGATTCAGTACCGATTTGTCCAGTGTTAGAGACAACTGTGACTGAAAATATACCGTCGCTGTCTTGTTACTGAGAAAGAAATATTACACGTTTTAGAAGAATGTAGAGATTCGGAAATTGAATTTGGTGTTAGTGATGAAGAATGGGGGAAGTAGAAGAAGAATGGGTAGCTTAGAGAAGTAGTGAAGGCAGCAAAGGATCAACTAGGTAAAAAAGAAGAGGGATAGTAGAAATCCTTGGGTGACAGAGGAGATATTGAATTTAATTGATGAAAGGAGAAAATATAAAAATGCATTAAATAAAGCAGGCAAAAAGGAATACAAATGTGTCAAAAATGAGGTCCACAGGAAGTGCAAAATGGCTAAGCAGGTTTGGCTGGAGGACAATGGTTAGGATGTACGGGCATATATCACTAGGCATAAGATAGGTACGGCCTACAGAAAATTAGACACCTTTGCAGAAAAGAGAACCACTTGCATGGATATCAAGAGATCATATGGAAAACCAGTTCTAAGCAAAGAAGAGAAGGCAGAAAAGCGGAAGGACAATATGGAGGGTCTATACAAGGGCGATGTACTAGAGGGCAGTATTACGGAAATGGAAGAGGACGTAGATCAAGATGAAATGGGAGATATGATACTAAGTGAGGTGTTTGACAGAGAACAGAAAGACCTATGTCGAAACAAAGACCCGGCAGTAGACAAAATTCCATTAGAATTGCTGATACCCATGGGAAAGCCAGCCCTGAAAAAACTTAAGCATCTAGTGAGTAAGATGTATGAGACAGGCGAGATACCCTCAGGCTTAAAGAAGAATACACTATTGGCCATTAAAATTGCTACACCAAGAAGAAATGCAGATGATAAACGGGTATTCATTGGACAATTATATTACACCAGAACTGACATGTGATTACATTTTCACGCAATTTGGGTGCATTGATCCTGAGAAATCAGTACCCAGGACAACCACCTCTGACCGTAATAACGGCCTTGATACGAATGGGCATTGAGTCAGAGCTTAGATGGCGTGTAAAAGTACAGCTGCCCATGCAGCTTCAACACGATACCACAGTTCATCAAGAGTAGTGACTGGTGTATTGTGACGAGCCAGTTGCTCGGCCACCATTGACCAGACATTTTCAATTGGTGAGAGATGTGGAGAATGTGCTAGCCAGGGCAGCAGTCGAACATTTTCTGTATCCAGAAAGGCCCGTACAGGACCTGCAACATGCGGTCGTGCATTGTCCTGCTGAAATGTAGGGCTCCACAGGGATGGAATGAAGGGTAGAGCCACGGGTCGTTACACATCTGAAATGTAACGTCCACTGTTCAAAGTGCCGTCAATGCGAACAAGAGGTGACCGAGACGTGTAACCAATGGCACCCTATACCATCACGCCGGGTGATACGCCAGTATGACGATGACGAATACACCCTTCCAATGTGCGTTCACCGCGATGTCGCCAAACACGGATGCGACCATCATGATGCTGTAAACAGATCCTGGATTCTTCCGAGAAACTGACGTTTTGCCGTTCGTGCACTCAGGTTCGTCGCTGAGTACACCATCGCAGGCGCCCCTGTCTGTGATGCAGTGTCAAGGGTAGCCGCAGCCATGGTCTCCGAGCTGATAGTCCATGCTACTGCAAACGTCGTCGAACTATTCGTGCAGATGGTTGTTGTCTGGCAAACGTCCCCATCTGTTGAAGCAGGGATCGAGACGTGGCTGCACGATCCGTTACAGCCATGCGGATAAGATGCCTGTCATCTCGACTGCTAGTGATACGAGGCCGTTGGGACCCAGCACGGCGTTCCGTTTTACACTCCTGACCCCACCGATTCCATATTCTGATAACAGTTATTGGATCTCGACCAACTCGAGCAGCAATGTCGCGATACGATAAACCGCAATCGCGATAGGCTACAATCCGACCTTTATCAAAGTTGGAAACGCGATGGTACGCATTTCTGCTCCTTACACGAGGCATCACAACAACGTTTCACCGGGCAACACCGGTCAACTTCTGTTTGTGTATGAGAAATCGGTTGGAAACTTTCCTCATGCCGGCCGCGGTGGTCTCACGGTTCTAGACTCTCAGTCCGGAACCGTGCGACTGCTACGGTCGCAGGTTCGAATCCTGCCTCGGGCATGGCTGTGTGTGATGTCCTTAGGTTAGTTAGGTTTAAGTAGTTCTAAGTTCTAGGGGACTGATGACCACAGCAGTTGAGTCCCATAGTGCTCAGAGTCATTTGAACCATTTGAACCTTTCCTCATGTCAGTACGTTGTAGGTATCGCTACCGGCGCCAACCTTGTGTGAATGCTCTGAAAAGCTAATCATTTGCATATCACAGCATCTTCTTCCTGTTGGTTAAATTTCCCGTCTGTAGCACGTCATCTTCGTGGTGTAGCAATTTTAATGGCCAGTAGTGTATAATAATTCCAATACCAAAGAAAACAGGAGCTGAAAGGTGTGAAAATTACCGAACTATCAGTTTCATAAGTGACAGCTGCAGCTCCGTGCTGCGGCGCAGCTGGACCCCAGTAGCGCTTATCGCACCACAACTTCCGGTCGCCACCCGCTAGCACAGCGCCAGCGCGCCTTATCAGCCCCGACTGCCGCGACCGGAAGTGAGTTATTCTGCAACACGGTCCTAGTAATACTAGGGCCCGTGTTGACCGGCAGCCACAGCAATGCCTCTGCGACGTGCATGGGTAGATAAGGTAACTAATGAGGAGGTACTGAATAGAATTGGGAGAAGAGGAATTTGTGGCACAGCCTGACTAGAAGAAGGGATAGGCTGGCAGGACACGTTCTGAGGCATCGAGGGATCTTCAGTTTAGTATTGGAGAGAGCTCGGAGGGTAAAAATCGTAGAGTGAGAACAAGGCTTGAATAAACTAAACGGATTCAGAAGGCTGGAGGTTGCAGTTACTCGGAGATGAAGACGTTTGTGCAGGATAGAGTAGCACGGTGAGCTGCATCCAACCAGTCTCTGCACTGAAGACCACAACATCAGCAAGTGCTCCCAGAAACTATGTAATGAAAACTGCTGTATTTACGTTTATTTAGTCTTATTCTATTCAGCAGTATTTCTTTGCCTTGGTAGTTCACCAAGTTGTTGGACCCGTTAGTTTTTTTTTTAACCTTCGACCCAAACAGGAATTAACGTCTGTACCTGTGTTTCTGTCTGCGCCATCCTAGCTCCCAAACTGAAGGAGCAATTTGAATACAGTTTTTTTCTTAACTATGTTGGGTGAAAGTCTCTTCAGCCGTTTAAACTTCATCAGCTAAATTAAGTAAAAATGTTTTCCGCCAGGGCGCTTTCTTGATATACCATACGTAATACACACGAGGTACATCGAGTTACATAGTATCATTTTGTAGAGCTCAAAAAGATCTAAATGAAAGTTCGGGAGAATGTGTCTTTATCTTTTACGGTTGACTAAAAAAGATGATTTTTGTCCTCTGAAGTCGCCCGTTTGAGCACCTGCAAAACAGAAAAACAAGGAACCGAGCGAGTTGGCTCAGTGGTCAGCACACTGGACTCGCATTCGGGAGGACGACGGTTCAATCCCACGTCCGGCCATCCTGATTTAGGTTTTCCGTGATTTCCTTAAATCGCTTCAAGTTTATGCCGGGATGGTTCCTTTGAAAGGGCACTACCAGCTTCCTTTCCCGTCCATCCCTAATCCGATGAGACCGATGACCTCGCTGTCTGGTCTCCTCCCCCAAACAACTCAACCCAGAAAAAGAATGATCATGACTCACAAGTAAGAGATACAGATGTGCTCTTGCAGACATTTCTATGGTTCTCCTGAGGTCTATAATTCAGTACTAATCAAATTATTTTGCCTTAAAAGTGTAGGCAGTCTATTGTAAGAGAGCGCAATGGCAACCCACTTTTTTCCGACCTGATTTAGAATTATCGTCATTGCTTATTGCTTATGTTACCTAAATTAGCTAAGTATATACCGAAACATATTCAGTGGATATATGAGTTAATTACAAAATAAGAACATAAATCGCACAAGTGAAAAAGATCTCATGTCGCAGTTTCGTGTTTCGCCCCGTAAAAAATTTGTGTCGGTGTGATGGCAGAGTGTCAATCATACCGTGTCTACTAGAAAAATGCAAATTTTAAAAAGCATGACCTACAACTTAAATTTAAAATTTAAAAAGACACAAAAAGCCTCTAAAAAGTGATAAATAATATTTATTGCCCTTTTTAGTTTAATATAAGGAGTACTATTTTGGTCGAACGGTCATCGCGCTGGGGGACTGCTAAGTAAATACATTAAAATCAAAATACATCTAAAAATGACAAAATATGAAATTTAAATACAAGTATGTTACTTAGACAACGTAGGTAAATATCAAAACAACATTATCAAGTCGTTGAGATAAGTCTTAATTAAATCGCAATATTTTCCAACGACGCCCGCCCTCACGGAACTGCCCGTTTGGGTCGCCGCATCTTTGCTCACCTCTCGCGGTCGCGGCTGAACCCTTATAATACCGACGTAATTTTCATAACGGGCAGTACCAAGAGGTGGGAGGGTTTATAATTAAAATTCCTTTAATTTTTATTGATCTTTATTTTCAAGGTATTGTGTAAAGAGCTATGCGTGTCTAATGAGGGTCCAGAAACTATAAACTTCCTTTAGCACTCTTCACGGAAAATACATTACATTTTACGAAATCCACAAACATTGACTAACATTGTACGGACTTGTGGTATCCACCACCTTTAAATCTCCGCACCGAGCAACGCCGCGCTTCGTTACGCGCGGCCTAGAAACTCATCGTTGGCCGAACTTATCCGTGCGCTTCCCACTGTTAGCATCGCTTTCAAACCACAGCGATTCGCCACCCGAACGCCGCCGCCGACGGCTACAAGCCAGTTCTCATCGTGCTACGCTGCAGTGGAGAGCTTCATCTCTTGGAGTGGTGGACCTGCTGCTCGATGTTGACTTGCCTGCGCTCTGAACTTTGTATCTGGCTGCCGTACCGGATCTTGCGCTTCGACGTTCTTCACTAGCCTTAGTACGCCAACGGACTTGTGATTCCGTGCTCTGCTTGTACTTCTTGGACATTAGTATAACACAATCAGTTTCTATTATTTTCGTGAAGAGTTTGCCTACCACTTAGCGCTTGGTGGCAGAGTTGTTAATATCAGTGTTAATAAACTATAGAACTGTGATATATTTATTGTATTATTCCTAGTTATAACAGCAGTGTGACATACTTTTTTAAAAAGTTGACTTGCCTGCAAATGCGTTATTATGTTCATAGTGCCTCCTACATTTAACTACGTTCCATATCCATGCAGTTGCACCGCATTCTCGACACTGAACTCAACCCCATTTCTAATTTTGTCTGAAATTGACTCCCTTCCTCAAAATTACTTTTCAGTAAGCCACACTTAACCTTGGAGCTGCAGGGTAATTTTCCCCCTCGTAATACTCACAAGCAGACACGTTTAGATTATTCCACTTTGCGTTTGGCTTCCTGCTTTACGACTACTGTGATACCCATTCCCTCTTCAATCTACATTTACGTTCAGAAAGAAAAGAAAACACGTCCAACGACGAAACGTAGGACGTTCATAATCACAGAACATGTACACTAAGATGTTCGGCAGAAATGATTAGCACTTCAGTCATCTCGGTTCAGCATATGTTTTGTTGCCTAGTAGGCACAGGGTCCGCCATGGGCCCTGATAACTTGTTCCATGCGTGGTGACATAGACGCTTATAAGGCGCTAACGGCGTCCTGTGGTATAGTCATCCATGCTGCATTCACCTGGTTCCGAGGTTACCTGTGGTTGTTAACATTGGGTCACAGTACTGCACCTGACGTCTCACCGTATCCCACACATATTCGACTGGCGACAAGCATCGAGATCTGGCAAGCAGGGGCATAAAAGCTGACATACTTTTACACCAACAACGCACGTGTTCGAACAGCAACATGTGGTCGTGCACTGTCTTGGTGAAGAGTGGCGTCTGGAGTGTTCTGCAGAAAGGGTGTGGCTGTGTGTCGCAGGACGTCAGTGATGTAGGCCACACTTCTCAAGTGACCTGAATGCGTACCAACTGCGATTTGTGGCTGTACCCAATAGAAGCCCACACCATAAGGTCTTCAGCTGGTGCTGTATGCCTTTGCTAATGTAGTCACTTTGATACTGCTGCCCTTGGCTTCGACGAACCAAAATGCGGCCACCATTCTCAAACAAACAGAATTTGGATTCGTCGCGCATCACTGTCTGATGCCATTCCTGTCCCCAGACATGTCGTTCCGTACACTATTGCCGTCTAGCATGTTTACGCACTTGCGTAAAGGGTAGAGATTTGGGTGCAGGTCGTCGGTCACTTAAGTTCTTTTGCTTATTGCGACGCTCTGTCCAGAGGAGCTTCTTAATTTTTCGTTCCTCGTTAAATTTGCACCTGCCTTCCCGCCCCTCCCGGAATCAAGCCTCAATATCGCGAAAATAGGAAGGTTTCAACTATAAAACATTTACTACATTTTACCAATTTAAACTCTATTGCAAGTTTAGTTCACCCCAGACATAATATTACAGCGCAGTTTGAAGGTACGCCCTTTGACATTGTCGGGGTTAGTTTCCATAAGATGAAAGGCTTCAATGTTTGGGAAATTGGCAACAACTCCAAATATATAATATTATGAAAGGAACGCTTCTATTGCTCTAAAAGGCCATGATGCGAAGCACGATAGGACGTAGGTGTGGGGACAGTTTTCTACGAAAGACACAACACCGAAAACTTCGAGTACTCTCCTGTGAACCAGTGTCAAGTGTAGAACAGGGAGCATCACGCTCTGCACGACGCCAAGAGAGGAATATTGTGTGAACACTGCGTTCACTTTGTCTGACATTTCACTAGAAATTAGCCGAGGAGTCATTGAGCTCCTACAGCGGAGAAACGAAACAGCCACGTGTTTAATTGTCCTTGCGAGAACTGAGAGGGCGTTGAAGTATACACGCTGCTCCATCTATACACGTGTATATCGCCATATTTTCAAGACTGGGGATGAGTGCATGTTTTCTCGCGTAACGAGAAAGATAGGGCAGATTTTAATTAGCTCTTTATACGATTTTCACAGGGCGAGAGCAGCCATGCAGCCGACAACACGTCGCTGCTAAAGGTAAATGCCGCTGGCAGAGGCGTAAAGTTATTTGAACGCCATCTCGCATCCACTGTGAACACGAGCAACCTCGAGTAATCTTTTGCGTATCTTGTCACAAAAACTAACCATCCTCTGTAGACTTGGTTATCATCCTAAATGTACCGAACTTAGAACCAGAATCGGATGATTTGACGTAAGACTGGCCAACTCAGACAGTGCTTCACTGTCTAGATGTAAGAAAAAGCTTGTAGAGAACGTTCTATTGAAATTTGATATTGTTGTGTTCAGTGCTATTTCTGCTAATCAGAACGTATTATGTTATCTTGACAATTGTCCCGAAATTATCATTTCACAGTCTATGTAAACCAGTGTTCTTCATTGACAACAATACAGAAATTGAACCAGTTTATTATAGCTAAACAGCTATGTGCTCTGTCATAGAATAAGGGTCCACTCCTATCCCCAGTAATTTATTCTAGTGATGATAATGCACTCACAGGGTGTTTTTCCTGATGTCTGATGAAGATGAAAAGGAGTGGAGTGTCAGAAAATGGTGAACCTGTCAGGATGCCAATTAGTCAAACTGGACGGAGTAGTTAAAATTGGTATTAATAACTCAAAAAAATATTTTTTGGAAAATAATGTATGTGTCTGCATAGTGGTCAGATTACCGTAAATGTATGATCCACAGAGGAGAAAAGGTTGTATTAACGAACAAAGAAAAAATTTTTGTGTTTTTGATTAAAAGTAGCTTATGCATGAGCTTTCTGGCACGCGCGAAGTTATTTACGGCGTTGTTGAGTTGGTTTGATTTCCCACAAACTGTGGACGTCGTTGATAATTGTGTGCTAATGTCACAAGAGACATTCTATGATATTTTGGAGACGTGTCAGGTCGTATAACTTCATGCTGCACATGCAAATCGTGAACGACAGATGTCAGTTACACGGTCTGAGATGGCAGACGGACGTAGATCATCGCGTTAGGGCAAACTCAATAACTTGAAAGGATAGAAAATGACATACAACAAAATGTATCGAACGCGGGTCTCGAAACCGAACGAAGTAACAATGCAGAGGGAATGGAGGCAGTTTCGCAATCGGCATCGCAGGCTAAGACCATACAAAACCGGGCAGATAACAGATCTAGTGGTTCAGATGCAGAATCAGAGGACGTACAACTTCGATACGTTCAACCAAATGTTGTAATTCTGTTTCAAACAGGACAGTTTCCTACGGAAATAATGAGTGTATGTGCGTCAGCACTATGCACAGAAGTCTGTGAAACGTCACGTGAGAGACGCGAACGGCAAAATGCACACCAAATGGTGTCAGGTGACGATGGCGAAGCGTCTGATAGTTTGTTCGCAATGGAGAACCAACTCACTATTGTTGTCCAGCAAACAAATGAGGCGATGACCGCAGGGTTAGTAGACTTAAAAACAGGAACAAATGCGGGGTTAGCGGCCACAAATGCTGCTTCAAATGGTCTCAAAACTAAAACCAGTGCTGGGTTCGATAAAGTTCGCGAAGATCAGCAAAAGATGCCAACGGAAGTTAATGAACAGTTTATTGGAATCCGGAGAGAGGCGAGAGACTCGCGCGAAATAATTGAATCGCTTATGGCCGATCAGTAAAAGATCCGTACTGACATTGACCAGGTGCAGGATGCAGTGTCTAACGTCAACCAAAGAGCTGATAATTTAGCACGTAAGGCAACTGGTAAGAAGCAACAAATCGTGGAAGAATTTAATGTCAGGAAACGTGACACGTGATCCGCCTTAAGAAGATGCGATACACGCACTGTAAATATCACCTCGAAAAATAAGCAGCAGCATGAAGAGTTTCGTGCAGAACTGAAGCAGTGAATTGAGTACCTCATAGAAAGAAGTAGTGGAGCGACGGAATCGGAAGTATCATCTGACGTAGTGGTGGAAAAAAGTACATAAGTAACCAAACCCGCTGTGCAACATCCGTGTCAGTTGCGGAAACGCAAGGAAGTCATGAGATTCCACTCATATGTCCACAAGATGTCAGTATTTTCCGATCCGAAAAAGAAACAAATGGCAAAAGTAGCCATGAGACAGGCGAGCGAAGCAGATAATGTGCGTTCACAGCAGACAATGCTGCGAGAAGCGGTAACTGCGCGCATTCTAACACAGCGGCAGCCGACCCTCCGAACGTACTCGAATGACGCGATAACATAGCAATTTACGACGACACATGCACCAAATTCTCAATTTGTGAGTTACAGTACAACAGGCCAGATACTGCAGGTCAGAATGAAACAAGTACAAAGACAAAACACTGATCCAGTAACGGGAAATTTTAACGTATCTTTCAGTCCGATACACGAGGAACGGTACGGCGTAGATAACTTCAGACCATTGCGTAGATGCGGTGCTAGATGGGGCTCAAATACGAGGGAAAGTCAATTATTATCCGCAATTTAGTTACATTTTTGTTTGTTTTGGTAGTATTGTCGTTTTACGTTGATGACGCATGCTTTGTTTATTTGTTGTTATACCTTTGCAATTTTCGGGCTGCTAGATTAGTTTCGTTATCGCTGGCGTGCTTTTAATCATGGCTGCTCCGCTGTCTATTTGCACCAAAGAAGAGCAACGTTCAGTGATCCGTTTTTTTGTGGTCGGAAGGCTTATCAGGGACCGAAATTCATCGAAGACTTTCGGTACAGTACGGGAACAGTGTTGTGCCACAACGGAGTGTCTACGAATGGATTGAAAAACTCCGAAATGGTCACACAAGTGTTACGTACGATGAAGGAGCCGAACGACCTTTCACCGCCACAAATGAAGAAACCATTGAGCGTCCACGTGAAATGATTCTCTTAGACACACGATTAACTATTGATGAAGTGGCACATCGTCTGCAAATTAGTCACGGATCTGCCTACGAAATTATCCACAACAGACTTGGGTTTCATAAAGTTTGTGCTAGATTGGTCCCAAAACAACTCACACAGTTGCATAAACAAATGCCTTTCGACATCTGCGAAAAACATTTGGATCGCTATGGTAACGAAGGTGACAACTTCTTAGACAGGATCATTACCGGTGACGAAACATGGATCCATCATTAGGAGCCGGAGAGTAAACGGCAGAGTATGGAATGGAAACATCCCAATTCGCCGTGCAAGGAAAAGTTGAAGACCCAGGAAAACTGATGCTTACGGTTTTTTGGGACGCACGAGGTCCAGTAGTGGGACATTGTGAGAAAAAGGTCACAACAATAAACAGCGTACGTTACAGTGAGATGCTTACTGCCAGCCTAAAGCCTGCAATACGAAGCAAACGCCGAGGATTGCTGTCAGAAGGTGCATACTGCTGCCCACACTGCTGAGACGCTCCAGAAACTCTAATTTGAAGTACTGGATCATCCTCCATACAGTCCCGATCTTCTATCACTTGTTTGGTCCTCTCAAAGAGGCATTAAGGGGCCGTCGATATGCCTCGGACGAACCAGCGAAGGAAGCGGTGCATACCTGGCTCGCAGCTCAACCGAGAACCTTCTTTAATGAGGGCATCAGGAAGCTTGTACAACGATGGACCAAGTGCGTCGAAACGCAAGGAGACTATGTCGAAAAATATTGTTCTTGTAAGTTTCCTATTTGATTACAATAAAATTTTATAATTACGTTGAGGATAATAATTGACTTTCCCTCGTATGTCGTCTCAGGATCCAAATGTGGTCGTACGAATAAAGGAAATTGTGACGCAAATTAAGGGAACAGAAAATGTTGCGAAAACACAAATGTCATACGGTGCAACAGCGAAATTTGACAATTATCATTCTTTTACAGTCAGAAAATTCCAACATTACAAAGAAGACGGAAATGGCCTACACCCCCGTACATTTATCCATCAATTCCATATCGGTTTACCAGAACATTGGCCACTTAGAATAAACTTGATTTCATTTGTGGTCTTGGACCACAAAGACATTTCCTTTCGTCATCTCGAAAGCTGACATAACAGGCCCCCACAGTCAGTATTCTTTCCTCTCATACCTAACCACTATACTCAGTTGTGATGTCGATCTGACCATGATGATGATGCATTGTTCTTGATGACTTCGTGTATAATACAACACTGTGCGCACCTTTCTCCATCTTACATCCCCAAGTTTCTCTGATTTACATGTTATTACCACCTATCGTAGTTTTTGGAATGCTTTGCCAATCTTTATCAAAGCAAAAATGATTATCAGAAACCCATCTCCCATAAGATAGATTACAAACTTTACAAATACTTAATTACTAAGAGACTTTACAAAAATTCTGTATTAAAAACTATACGTAAGAATCTCTTTAGTAAAACTCTTCATAACTTTGCTTCTATTTTAACAGATCGAAATCTTTTATCCTTATGCTATATGTACACTTCCTTTTTTATTTTCACTATTAATATAAAGATAATAGTTACCTCATCTTCATCACGAAGAATAGTAAGAGGAAAATTGATGGTGATGAAGGTTAGTGTAGTAGTATGTCCTTTTTTTTCTAACTACAAGTTCATCATATAAAAACTCCACACGTTGACTCCAACTCCGGAGTCTTTTTCTCTGCAATCTCTTATTTTCGACATAAGTTGTAACAGAACTTCAAATTACATTATATCTCTACTTCTTGTCTCCCTTTTAAAAACTTTCTCCACTGTTCAAATCCAATGTTCTAGTGTTGGTACTTTTATTAGTTATAGTTATCACTATATCCTTCTTATGAACGATAAACTTTTATATTATTTCTCCCTCTATCTTTTCCTTATTGAAGTCATCCCTGTGTAAACTCATGTCCCTCTATCTATATATTTCAAAGAAATAACGTGATTCTTGCTTTCCTTAATAATTCAAATTCTCTCTCCTAATTCTTATCTCTTAAAAACTTTTTACATCCATTTCCCTATCATCTCCTTTTAATTTGAACTTGTGGTAACTTCCAAAAATCATAAATGCTTCACATATTCCCAAAAATGTCTCCTCAAGAAAATGTTCATCACGATGGAACAAACCACAAATAAATAATTCCATCATACACAATTCATTATACACAAAATGTCTTGGCTTCCCTTCTCCCCCCCCCCCCCAAAAAAAAAAATAACAAAAAAATCAATTTCTTCCTACTTTACACTACATTATAAGAGAGAATATACTACTATTTCGTCAAATTATCCACATGCTAATCTCTGTCATTTTCCATTCTTTCTCATCATTCCCCATAACACGCTTACTTTATTGTTCTTTCTTCACAAATATCTTTTTGATACACTAGTAGTGAGATAAGTAAAATTAATTTTTTTTATTTGTATGCATTTTCTTAACTTCCATAGTCTTTGACTTCTAAATTTTACTCTCATTGGAATCTGGATATCTGATACATCTAATTTTTCTCAGGGAGTTAGTATTTACTTTTTTAGCCTTTGCAAACTTTCAAGTGACTAACATGGTGCAAACCCAATGATTTTCCTGTTTTCGAGTTCACCAATTCGACTCCATTATTATGAAACACCTTACCTAATTCCATAGGGGTTTTATATGCCGAAAAGAATTTATGGCTTCGATGTTTTTTCTTGCTAGAGAGATGGTGGGTTTTCACAAGTACTTTTTGTCCTATTGAAAACCCCTCTGAATTTGCCGTTTGTCCGCCTGGTTCTTCCTATTTAACGCTGCAGCCTTCAAATTGCTCAGTGCCAATTTTACTAGACGTTGATGATCTGAATGTTCTGGGATGGGGTTATATGCCCATATTTTTTATTATAAGCATCTATGATCCCCTGTCCGATATACATCATCAGACTTGTGTATCAATACTGGTGTTGCCAATGGTGCATTATCTCCTTAGCATCTCCTTTCTCTCTCGTTTCTTATAAATGAACTAAATCCTCAACAATTCGGTCATCATTAGTTTTTGTACATCTGCCTACATTAACTGTTGACAACTCTTGTTCCTCAGCAACGGACGATCCCCAGCCATTTGTTTCTCACCATGGTGGCATTTGTATGTGATCAACTTATAAACCTAGTTCATAATCTAATTGATCAAAGTTAAGTCTATTAACATATTTAATTAAAAAATCAACTTCATTTGGCGATTGAATCTCTTGTGACTGGTCTTCATACCGTTCATCTCGTCAGTTCTGTTTCTTACCAGGGTTTGATGGCCTCAACTCGACTTCCTGTACCTTTTCATATGGTGTGCGTTGTCCTGTTGAAGTCTGATTCTACCAACCTTTCTGTATTCTAGGTATTTTAGTTCCACCCGAATAATTTAGGTTTTGTGTTGGAGAACTTCTAAACCTCCCTGCTTCGTTAGCACCGTGATCATATCGCGTTTTATAGTTACCACTCTAATTTCTAGAACCAAACCCATTATTGTAATTCCGCGGCTCACCAAAACCAAAACTATTTTTTGAACTCTGTGAGTTGCCAGTTCCATGGGCGATTACTATTGCTCCCAAAATGATTACCTTTCCCAACACTACTTGCCATTGCAAGCATTATTAAAGGCCACTCGGTTGCTATTATTCCCCATACCATTAGTTTCTCTCACTGCACGTCGTTTTTTCGCGTCATATTCCCTGAAGATAAATGCAAGTTCTCTCAACATCCCGTTAAATGTTCTGCCAACCGACGACTACTGATAACGCAAGGGTAACTTCATTGTGCTCATACGTATAGTTCTCCATCACTGCATGGATTGTCTAAACACTGTTTTTCGCCATTTCTTCAGAAAATCTAACTGGCTTCTTTACTTCCAAATTTCCAATGACCGCTTTTGTAACATATTTTATCCTATTTTTGGTTTCCGTGAACCAGTATTGCTCCAAGAATGCACACACTAATTGTTCATACGACTGACAGTTTGCAGCGACTCATTGCATCGTTTCCGCTACTGCGCCTTCCATATGACCACAAATGAAATCAAGTATAAGGATCTACGATGAAATCTGTCTAGAGTCGACACGTGACATGATGCACTCTTTATTCGTGTGGTAGTCACATGCGATCTTCATAACAACAGTTTTGCTAAAGTGATAGATACTTAGCACTTCTGTTGCAAGCCATTTAGAGCAGCATAAAGAGATATGATGGATGTCCACCAAACCAGAATGGAGGTGGACGTGTTACATCAATGACGAACAAATATTTGAAGTCATTGGAAGATGAAGAGGCGCGTTTCTGTAACCCATGAGTTGAAATTAACGTCATACCATATGAAATCCAGCAACTTTGGAACATTACCTGAACGCTCATGGGAGTAAGGAAGAGAACAATGGAAGGATGTCCCATCTATCCTGAAGAACAACCTGTTAAAGTAAAGGAAATACAATGGTATGAAAGAAAGTACTATAAGAATGGATTGTGTAGTAACAGGCTTAAGCAGATCTTAAGTCCCAATTTCCAGTCCAGAGAAGAGTGAAGACAAAAGTGAGAAGATAGCAGGATGCAACCATAAAAGAAGATTTAATACAGAAGATTAGGAAGAAGAAAACCTGGACCAGAATAAATCAAGGGACCTTTCCAAATCCCTTCCTATTCAAGACCATTACTGTATCTCCCTACCAACATAAAATCCATTTTAACTAGCCGGCCGGTGTGGCCCAAGGGTTCTAGACGCTTCAGTCTGGAACCACGTGACTGCTACGGTCGCAGGTTCGAATCCTGTCTCAGGAATGGTTGTGTGTGATGTCCTTAGGTTAGATAGATTTAAGTAGTTCTATGTTCTAGGGGACTGATGACCTCAGATGTTAAGTCCCATAGTGCTCAGAGCCATTTCCATTTCCATTTTAACTGCTCTAGCAATACAAATGTCCAATATATTCCTTATGGCAAACTGCAACACTTTCAAATGTCACACCGAGAGATGAGAGACGGCTATTCGTACAGAAAACGCGAATGATCTAACCAACGATGGATAGGCATAAAGATTCGAGGATTGCCAAAGAATATAAGATTTTATTATGCTAATAATAGATCGCCAATATAATTTCGTCATGGGTACATGCGGAATGGAATGAAGACAACCAATCATTCACAATACACTGAAACTTTCTGCAATCTATCTCTCTGCCAACCATCATTGTATGCTCAGAGGAGACACGTCGAGGTGCATAAAGATGAGGATGATTACTTCAATGAACCACATTGAAGATGTATGAGAAAAGACTGTCTGTGACAGAATAACATGTATATGGCTAAACTGAAAAAATATTACGGGCACACGGTCTGTTATTGTTTAAAAATATTTAATTCTTGAAGAATTTTCTGTAAGAAATAGATTTTTGTTAACAATACTTTTGACTTTTATAAAATTTGGCAGATAAATGATATTTTCTTGTATTTCATATTTTGGCAACATAACTAGTTTATGAAAACAATGTATTGGTGTTTTCTTGGGAGTCTAAGATTCTAGCATGTATCATGTTTGTTGATATATAGGTCATGTGCTAAAAAGGGTTTTCCAATCTGATGATGTTAATTTGATGTTTACAGGGTAATTAGTAGGATTAGGAGTTAAATATTTTTGTAAAATTCAATTAATAATTTATTTCTTCTGTAAAGTTATAATGCATAAGTTCAAGATTTTTGGGGGACAGGGAATAGTACTTATAAATATAATTCGAAAAATTATTGTAAGGGATGAAACATTCATGGGTTATAATTGCGATAAAAGCTAATAGTAAACATAGAAATTGAGGTTGAGAGTAAAATATAAGAATTGAAATAGGGGAGGGTAACCTTAAATGAAGATTTCCTCAACTTCAATACATCTCCATAATCATTTAACGTAAGTATTCATGTCAAATAAAAATCAGTCTGAAATTTCAAAACTATGAGTGCTACAAGTTTATATTAACATCAGATATAAAAATGTAGTATATAAATTGAAAGAGAATCTATTTTTTGTTTAAAAATAAAGTATAGACAACCATAGAATAGAAAGAAAAGGCTTCATATTACTTAAATAATTTTATTAAAACAGAATACTAGAAAAACATTTTAAATTCTAGAAAAACATTAGTTTTGTGCTCAAATCTGTTGTATATAGTAAATCAAGTGCAATGTAAAAACAAAGGGAGACTGAAAAAACACCTTTTTTGACTATGCCAAATGAAAATAGAGAGTTGGTCACTATAAATATATAACGATTGCTACATTCAGCTGTTGGGAAGAATTTTGCACTAACATCAATCAATTTCTCAACTGTTGATTGACACATCACAAAACTGACCACAGAAGGAGGCGGATATGTAAGGTGACAACCTGAATGAATGTTAATTTCACACCTTACATGAGATTTTGTGTATTGTAATGAGTAGGGGCTATGTCGCATCACATACTTCAGTGATAGTGAGCAGATTTGCCCATCAAAATGTATGGTATATAAAGCAAAAGGCATGACACTCGATTCGACAGTATTAACACACCAAACCCAAATCCTGCTAATGCACTCAAAGGGTGTTTTTGCTGATGTCTGACTAATGTGAATATCAGTGGAGCGCCGCCAATGCATAACTTTGAAAATGATTCCTTCAGTAACCACACAAATTGGAAAAGCAAAATACAGTACTACTTAAGCTACGTCCTAATCAATGGAAGTAAACAAGGAACAATTATATTATATTCACAATTCAGTGAACTACATCCCAACATCACATTCATAATAGTGCTTGAGGAGAACAACGAAACAAATTTTTGAAGACCTATGAACAGGGAAGAAAACTAAGCACATACCTTCAGCATTTTTCAGAAAACTTACAACTAGGGATACAATGATCAACAACAACTCTTGCATTGTAGATGCTACTCAGAAGCCTATTTCGTTCTGGAATTAGCAGAATCTATAAATATCCGCTAAGTCATTATTAACTTAGAAATTGCTACACTTATAGTGCAGAACAATGAATCTAACCCTACAACAAAATTCTTTCCAAAATGAACAAAACAGATCAAGATTGATCAAAAGAATTAATTGCACTTAAACGAATTCAAAACATGGAGAGCCAAATCAATAGTTTCATCACAATGGGGAGAAATAGCAGAGAAAATGCAGTATGATCTCCAGGAAACAAATCTGAAAAACTGATTCAGATCAGAGAACGAAGTAAGAATATGAACATACCAGTCTCTAGGAAACCAAACAATATTTCCCAGATCTGGAGTTTATAAAAATTGAGATGTAAAGACTGTATATGTCAAACCAGGAGAAATTTTAAAACGAGTTTTCAAGAATAACAGTGAATATAATTAATCACCATTCAGTACACATTTGAGAGAGCAGTGTCTAAAAGTGACAGACATAATAAAATGAGTGTCAGTTATACAAACTGCTGAGAAAGGTGCTGTATGGAGAAGCTGCATGGTTTGAGGCGCCATGTCACGGATTGGGCGGCCCCTCCCACCGGAGGCTCGAGTCCCCCCTCAGGAATGGGCGTGTGTGCTGTTCTTAGCATAAGTTAGTTTAAGTAGTGTGTAAGTATAGGGACCGACGACCTTAGCAGTTCGGTCCCTTAGGACTTCACACACATTTAAACACTTTTTGCTGATAAAGTTAATTATTGAAACACTCTGGAAGAACTAGAAATTTTTTCTCTTATGAAAATAAATGGGAGAAGTATTCTTAACACACTAACAGACCTAAAAGGCAAACATTTTGCCGAAAATTATACAAATATCCTGTTAAAAAGATGAATCAAACCTTTTAAACGAAATACAATAGATTTTAAGCTGTTAACATTTACACATCTTCCTTCTACATTAATTATGTGTTTGTATACATTTTTAATAACGTACAAAAGAAATATACAGATAGCTCACATTACCAGAGCTAAAAAAAATTACACGAGAAGCGATATCTTTGATTCTTTGGCATCTTTCACAGCAAAATATGTCACTGACATTGGAAAGCATGATTTCCCCCATTTATAATCATATGAAAATGTGTTAGAAAGTATATAAAATTATTACAATAATTGAAAAATTTCTATGAAACCATAAACGTAAAATATAAGTAAGTGCTGAACAATGCAACACATAGTACAGGTATTATAAACAAATTTAAAATTTTATAGCGCATAACCTATAGTATTTATTATGTACCGTATTACTGTTATTGTTATGTATCTCCCATAGGACTGCTGGTGATATTCGCGTGTTCGCTACTGCTCAAGTAGATTAAGAAACATAAACCCAAGCATCATTGCGATTATACATAGAAATAGAAAGTTGTGTCGTCAGTACTTAGAGCAGTCTATTTGTTCCCGTTTTAGTGCATCGATTTCATTGATGGACTTTGTGGTATTCTTTAGTTATGTTTAGTTATGGCATATTGTTTTATGTATAAAGTATAACACCTACTTTTTATGTGTTTGAAACGACACGGCGCTTCTGCCTCCAATAATGAATAACATTAAATCTGTGTACCTTCGTGGTAGTTCCGTGGAAGCGTTTCACGCTTTGGAACTCGATTGAGAAAATTGGGGTCCGCGACCACTCGTTAGCATTTGTGTCATTGTATTGTTTGTTGATGTATTGCAAGCCTCACACGAATTATGCGGAGGTATACCGAGTATGATAACACACTGTGTGACAGACGGGTGTATGAGAGTCATTTACTCTCACAATGTATCAGCATATGCAAACCACATGAGATAATGTCCTGGCACTCGTCCAGTGTGATGGTTTCATAGCATGTGAAGTGGCAGCCTGTTTCATCCTTGCTGTGTTCAGAAGTAGATGACGTGGTGGTGCGAAACAGGGCTAAGTGGCCAAGTTCGAGAGTCAGGCTGAGGAAAGGTGTCAACGTTTCGGCAAGACATCTTGTTAATTGAGAGTTCTATGGAAGATCCATTTTTAAACGCCGTCCAGCTCAAGAATGGGACCAGTTTCTCTGGATGATCACAAAACGTTCACAGGTGCTTACGGGATGCTTTCCTTAGAACGCACAGCGCTGCTAATAAAGAGGCCCTCTTTGATAACACAAATTATATAGGCTTGCCGTTGCTGCACTGAATGTAGAACGTGATTGGCGCTACCTGAGCTTTCCGGAATTAGCTCAGTGAATGAGAGTCTGGTGGTGATCTACAGGCCTTGGAGAGCATGCTACAGTTAATGGCACAACATTTGCATATTGGCCAAATTACAGTCTCGTGTTAGTGGTGGTGGCGCCATCGATGGGGCACGGATACTTTATCGAATATGTGCTCATCTGGTCGCACATTAGTGTATCAGCAATGGTTTTCACAACATGCTGACGTCAGTCTGATCGACTGGCGTCTTTAAGCGCCGGACCTGAATTTTTTAAAAATTTGTAATCCGAAATGAAGGGGCACGTGAACTAACACTGTCTCATACAGGCCCCATGCGCACCAACGAAGTGTGGGACCTGATGTTGAATACATGGGAGTCTCTTGGATGATGAGACAAATTTCAAGAGGCTGACCCACCTCCATGTCTCACCGGATAAGACTGTTGATTGATGCCAATGGTGGGTGGACCATTGACTAGCCCCATCCCTCATGTGAATCATTCATCGTCTGACATTACTCCAGTTTATGCTACATATTTTGATACAAATGTGTGTTTGTTGGTTGGAAATCTAAATTAAATTAATTTCCTTTAAATTTTATTAATAGAATTCGTGCTGCTCAACGCAAACTAAATGTAAATTTGAAGAGAGTACAAACAAGTCAGTGTGAATCGAATAACTGTGGCAACCTAATGTGAGACAGACAGAGAAAACACTTAATGTCAACTAAAACAAGAACAAGTAACCACTGAAACAGAAATATTCTTTTCTTATTGCCTGTACAAGATTTCCTGCGTTTATTGGGCAAAATAATTGGAGCCAGGCCACACAAAAGCCATTTTTGAAGTTAAAGTTATTTTGGAACCCAAGGACTGGATTGCATTCACTATGCCCTTTTCTCTATGTTAATCTTCACAGAAATGATCACTGTAGCAGAGGTATTATGTGTCTTCTTTGCAGACTGTACATCTGAAGCACTGTCCTTAATTAAATTTGTATCAGACTCCAATTGACTGTGTTTATCCCGATTTCTTTTCCAAGAATAAAACTTCCGATTCTGTCTCCTTTGTTCCACTAAAGCTCATTCCATTTGAATTGTTTCAAACTTTCTCAGTATCGAGATGAAGTTAGTTAATTAACAGATTCAGTACGTGTTGATTTTACAGGGAATGATGGGTCTTGATATGAACGCTTATTTTGAGATCTTTTTGTTTTCGTATTGTACGATAAACATTTTGTGTATTGCAAACTCATTGCCTCCAAGTATATGCCTGTCACATGAGAAAAGTCCCGTTTTCCAGAGGCCTTTTAATACCTTTTCCACTGGTACTCGTTCCAAGTAGGTTTATACTTGACGTAGGTTATCTGCCCACCAGGTTTCTATCCCATGGAGATAATACGTTTTTAGCAGTTGCACGAAGTCTATACAAGAGACTGCATTTTATGAGTAGACAAAGTTTTCTCTTGCTTCGTTAATCACATAAATGTCATAAGGTGCCCATCAAGTATTAGCATAACAGGATGTTCATCAGATGACTTCAAAACCTTCAAAAAATTGTCACTCCACTTACTAAATTTATGTGTCTGCAGCCAGCTACCAGGGTGGTCAGCGTAAGTTATTCTAATAGGGGATAGCGTGATCGAGTGTGTGATTCTTGTTGTGTCTAGCTCCTACAGCATAGACACAATGAGGTAGCTAGGTGCACGCTAAACTAACGCAGACGGGCGTGAAGTCTGAAACAGGATACTGGATGAAAACTATAAAGAAAAGAAGGGAGCTTCTTTTATACTTAACTTTAATGAATCCTTGGAATACATCTCTCTTGAATATTCGTTAGCTATAAGCACTGATACAAATGGCGCCTTGCTAGGTAGTAGCTATGTACTAAGCTGAAGGCTATTCAATCTGTCTCTCGGCAAATGAGAGGAAAGCTTCGTACGTCTGGTCGCAAGCTATGTCGTCCGTACAACTGGGGCGAGGTCTAGTCCGTGTCTTGTGACCTGCCATGTGGTGGCGCTAGGTTTGCGATTACACAGTGGCGACACGCGGGTCCGACATGTACTACAGGACCGCGGCCGATTTAAGTTACCACCTAGCAAGTGTGGTGTCTAGCGGTGACACCACATTCCTCCCCCGCAAATCGGCGAACGGTCGTGAGATAAGGCTTCCGCCCGCCGTGGGGAGGACCCCATGTTGACGTATGCGAGGAGGTGGGGAGCCTAACAACAGGAGAGGCTGTGCCACCCGCACCCGGCCATTCGGTCCGAGGGGAGCTAGGAAACGCCTGCAAACCTAGTCCAGGGTGCACGTCAACATGCGGTGTATGCGCACGTAATGATACAAGAGGGGCCGAAGGGTCGACCTCCATGTGGTCGGAGCACCCGACGGGCGAAGACGACATCTGGTCCGGAGCGGGCAAAAGGTCCATGGCGGAGGACGGCTGGTCACGGGAAACGAGCGGCGGCGCGTGACCCAGGGAGGCGCGTGGCGGCTGCAGCGAAGCGTCCACTGCGGGCGGCGCCGGCGGCGGCTGCGGCGGCGGCGCGACGCCATGAGGCAAAATGGAAGGCAGCGTCGGTAACACCTGGGGATGAGGCGAGCCAGTAGATGGGTCCCCAGGGCGCTGACCTGACGGCTCCGTCGCTGAAACCAGACGGGGAGCGGCAGAACCCTGGTGACGACAGAGGCGCAGCTGATTGAGATGCCGACGCACCTCACCAGAGGCCCCCAAAACCAAATACATCGCGCGGCCGAGGCAGCGAAGAATGCGCCCTGCGAGCCAACGCCGTGAACCGTGATAGTTGCGATAATAGACAACGTCGCCAGGAGCAAAAGCAGGAGTCTGCCGCTGCACAGGAACCTGATGCGGCGGATGCAGCAAAGACATCAGGGGGCGATGAGGACGACCATGGAGCAATTCAGCCGGCGAGCGACCATCGCGGGGCTGAGAGCGATACGATGACAAAAAGAGTAACAAAGCGTCCTCCCGAGAATGCGATTCTTTCAATTTCAACATCTGTGACTTGAAAGTCCGGACCAATCGTTCAGCGGCACCGTTTGACTGAGGCGAAAACGGCGCGGATGTCAGATGTTGAATACCATTGGCCTTGCAGAATGACTGAAATTCTGCGGACATGAATTGTGGGCCATTGTCGGAAACAATAGTCTGCGGAAGACCTTCAATGCAAAAGATGGCAGACAAGGCTTGGATTGTGGCAGAAGACGTCGTGGAAGACATCCGGACAACAAAAGGAAAATTACTGAAAGCATCGACCACAACCAACCATCGAGCATTCCAGAATGGACCAGCAAAATCGATGTGCAAGCGTTGCCAAGGGGAAGTGGCTTTCGGCCATGCAAAGAATTTCCGCGGCGGTGCGGATTGTTGTTCGGCACACGCCACGCAAGAGGAGCACATATTTGTAATCGCAGCATCGATTCCGAACCAAGTACAGTGCTGACGAGCAAGTTGTTTCGTACGCACTATACCCCAATGTCCTTGGTGGAGAAGCTTTAAGACAGAGGACTGTAACGAACGTGGGACCACGACTCTGGACTGATCATTATCAGAACGCAACAACAAAACACCACGTCGTACAAAAAGTCTCTCCTTGTGAGCAAAAAAACGGCGAACCAAAGGATCTTCGATCCGTGACTTTGACAAGGGCCATTGCGTAGCAACAAAACGCAAAACAGTAGCAAGGACAGGGTCAGCAGCTGTGGCAGTAGCTACACGACGAAAGTCAATCGGAAACGAAGCGACCACGTCATCGGCTTCCGAATCAATGAACATGCAAGCAAGTTCGGAAGAATCGAATGCTTTATCCTCAGCAACCGGCAAACGGGACAACGCATCAGCGTTGCCGTGCTGAGCAGTGGACCGATACAAGATATCGTAGCGGTACTGCGAGAGAAAAAGTGACCAGCGAATGAATTTCTGCGCTGTACGTGGAGGTACAGGCTTGTTCGGATGAAAAAGCGATGTCAAAGGTTTGTGGTCCGTGATGATTGTAAAGTGACGACTATACAAGAAGTCATGGAACTTGGTAACACCAAACACGAGAGCTAAAGCTTCTTTCTCTATTTGTGAATAATTTCTTTGCGCAGATGAGAGCAATTTTGACGCAAAGGTAATAGGGCGATCATGCGAGCCATCTTTGTGCGCAAGCACAGCACCGATCCCGAAATCCGAGGCATCTACCATCAACAAAAGAGGTTTTCGGGGATCGAATGGCGTAAGGCACGTATGTGAAAGTAACGCCGATTTCAACTGGCGAAAGGCGCGTTCGCATTCCGTCGTCCAGACGAACGGAACACCTTTACGGCGTAAACGATGAAGCGGAGCTGAAATGGAAGAAGCATTGCGCAAAAATTTATTATAATAATTAATTTTACCCAGCACACTCTGTAGCTGTTTCAAATTCTGCGGAGCAGTTAAGTCCTGTATGGCACGGAGGTGCTCCGGACTCGGATGTATACCCTGGGCATTTATGACATGCCCCAGGTAGGGTAAGTCCCGAGCAAAAAACACACATTTGTCCTTCCTCAAGCGAAGACCATTTTGACGCAAGACCTGAAATAATGTTCGGAGATTTTGCAAATGTTCGGCTTCTGTCTTTCCTGAGATCACAATATCGTCCAGATAGTTCGCAGCAGTAGGGACCGACGCACAAATAGTTTGTAAATATTGCTGAAACAATGCAGGGGCGGATGCACACCCGAATGGCAGTCTTTTGAAGCGATACAAGCCAAGATGCGTGTTTACCACCAAGACGCGCTGGGATTCTTCGTCCACAGGTATCTGCAAGTACGCATCTGCTAGGTCCAATTTGGAAAAATATTTTCCCGGGCACAGTTTGTCAAAAAGATCTTCCGGGCGGGGCAAAGGAAAAGTAGCAGTCACAAGTTGTGGATTCACAGTTGCCTTGAAGTCCACACAAAGTCTCAATTTTCCGGACGGTTTTGGCAAAATTACTAAGGGTGAGGCCCAGAGAGAAGCCTGCACACGTTCAATTACACCTTGAGATTCTAAATCGTGTAATGTTCTGGCGACCTCATCACGCAATGCGTGGGGAACATTGCGTGCTCTGAAAAATTTCGGTTGCGCGTTGTCTTTCAGTTCCAAATGTGCAGCATAGTTCTTAGTGCAACCAAGGCCCGGAGCAAAAATGTCTGCAAATTCTTCACAAAGACTAGAAACACTGGCGGAAGGCACAGTCTGATTCACTGATAGGACCTGATTTACTATAGACAAATTAAACAATTGAAA
Organism: Schistocerca nitens; assembly: GCF_023898315.1. NCBI lineage: Eukaryota > Metazoa > Arthropoda > Insecta > Orthoptera > Acrididae > Schistocerca > Schistocerca nitens. The sequence continues at coordinate 5,007,735 of NW_026045914.1, forward strand.
CAAATCTAAACCAAACAAGTTCACAGCACTAGAAGAACGAAGAACGTATAATGACACAAGTTTCGTTTGTCCCTTGTATGTTGCAATAAGGCTGCACTGTCCGAACACAGGGATCTGCTGTCCTGAGTAACTAGTTAAATTAACATTTGCGGCACGCAATGGCGGTGCGCCCAGCTGTTTGTACGTGTCGTGATTGAGCAATGAAACTGCAGCTCCGGTATCGAGCTGGAATGGGATCACTTGGCCTTCAAAGTCTAAGTCCACAAAAAGTTTATTGTCCTGCTGACGACAAGAGCGACTGTCACGTGCAATTGGAACTGATACAGGTACAGAAGCACTTGCGACTTTACTGGATTTCCGGCGACGTCGACGCACACTTTTGGTGGGACGAACACAGTCACTGTTAGCTAAAGTGTCACTGGACGGGTGGGAATGAACTACATGAATGTCCATGGGTGAAGGTCCACGAGCCTGATTGTCCTGGGTTCGATTCCGGCGCGAAGCAAAAGGCCTGGAATTTGTGTGATTGTCTGATCTAAGCCTTTTCTGGCAAACACTTTGAACATGTCCTTTCTTTTGGCAGTAAAAGCAAATAGCTTGGCGTGACGGGCAATTTTCACGCGAATGTCTAGTTGCACACCGCGGGCATGATTTCACTGCATTTGCTCGCTTTCTCGGCGCACGTGTTTGCGAGCTAGGCTGCCGCTGCTGTGCGGACGGGCGCGAGGCCCGTTTAGCGTCCCGTGCAGCGCGGCCGGCGGGCCGGTTAATGTGACACACGGCTGGCGAAGTTTCAAAAGAGGCCTGAGCAAAGTCAAGTGTGTCTCGCCTATCCAATATGTCTATCACTTGTTGAAGGGAGGGATTAACTAGTTTCAAAATCTGTTCCCTTATGCGAACATCAGAAACGTTCTGTGCTATTGCATCACGCACCATAGTATCTGAATAAGGCAGGCCACAGTCACATTCAAATGCACACTCCCTAGTAAGTCCTTGCAAAGTTGCAACCCACTCCCTATTAGTCTGACCGGCCGTACGTTTTGTACGAAAGAACGTATACCGTTTTGCAACTACATTGACTGTTTCTTTGAAATAGGCATCTAAAGCAGACAAAATTTCTTCGTAGGACAGAGTTGCTACGTCGCGTCGGGGAAACAATTTCACTATCACACGGTAGGTAGACACACCGACACAAGAAAGCAAAAACGGCTGCCGCTCTTTACCTTGAATTCTGTATGCTGCTAGGTGAAAGTTGAACTGGCTGGCCCACTCAGTCCAGGTTTCGCACTCGGCCTCAAAGGGCCTAAATGGCGGTGCGACAGCGTTGTGTGACTGCGGTAGCGATGAAGCGGCGGCTGCCGCATCGGTTTGCAGCGCACGTTGACCCTGGACGAGCTGTCCTAGGGCTTCCAATAACGCCTGCGTCTGCTGATTCTGCAAGCGAAAAAATTCGGACAGTACATCTGGAGATTGTGGCGAAGCCATGACACAAGCAAATCAGAGCAAAGTACAATCAATTTATGCAACGTGGGCGCGGCACCACTCCTCGGCGCCAATTAATGTTGTGTCTAGCTCCTACAGCATAGACACAATGAGGTAGCTAGGTGCACGCTAAACTAACGCAGACGGGCGTGAAGTCTGAAACAGGATACTGGATGAAAACTATAAAGAAAAGAAGGGAGCTTCTTTTATACTTAACTTTAATGAATCCTTGGAATACATCTCTCTTGAACATTCGTTAGCTATAAGCACTGATACAAATGGCGCCTTGCTAGGTAGTAGCTATGTACTAAGCTGAAGGCTATTCAATCTGTCTCTCGGCAAATGAGAGGAAAGCTTCGTACGTCTGGTCGCAAGCTATGTCGTCCGTACAACTGGGGCGAGGTCTAGTCCGTGTCTTGTGACCTGCCATGTGGTGGCGCTAGGTTTGCGATTACACAGTGGCGACACGCGGGTCCGACATGTACTACAGGACCGCGGCCGATTTAAGTTACCACCTAGCAAGTGTGGTGTCTAGCGGTGACACCACAATTCTTTCGTCTGTTAAGATATGCATGGCATCGCTTATTAGGAATAAGAAATCTTGCGCTACAAACCAAGCCTCATAGTTATAGCGAATGAATGAATGAATTTTTGAGGAACGTAATCAGACACTACTGACCATTAAAATTGCTACATCACGAAGATGACGTGTTACAGTCGCGAAATTTAGCCGACAGGAAGAAGATGCTGTGATATGCAAATGATTAGCTTTTCAGAGCATTCACACAAGGTTGGCGCCGCTGGCGACACCTACAACGTGCTGACATGAGGAAAGTTTCCAACCGATTTCTCATACGCAAACAGCAGTTGACCGGCGTTGCCTGGTGAAACGTTGTTGTGACGCCTCGTGTAAGGAGGAGAAATGCGTACCATCATATTTCCGACTTTGATAAAGGTCGGAATGTAGCCTATCGCGATTGCGGTTTATCGTATCGCGACATTGCTGCTCGCTTTGGTCGAGATCCAATGACTGCTAGCAGAATATGGAATCGGTGGGTTCAGGAGGGTAATACGGAACGCCGTGCTGGATCCCAACGGCCTCGTATCACTAGCAGTCGAGATGACAGGCATCTTATCCGCATGGCTGTAACGGGTCGTGCAGCCACGTCTCCATCCCCGAGTCAACAGATAGGGACGTTTCCAAGACAACAACCATCTGCACGAACAGTTCGGTGACGTTTGCAGCAGCATGGGCTATCAGCTCGGAGACCATGGCTGCCGTTACCCTTGACACTGCATCACAGACAGGAGCGCCTGCGATGGTGTACTCAACGACGAACCTGTGTGCACGAATGGCAAAACGTCATTTTTTCGGATGAATCCAGGTTCTGTTTACACCAGCATGATGGTCGCATCCGTGTTTGGCAACATCGCAGTGAACGCACATTGGAAGTGTGTATTCGTCATCGCCATACTGGCGTATCACCCGGTGTGATGTTATGGGGTGCCATTGGTTACACGTCTCCGTCACCACTTGTTTACATTGGCGGCACTTTGAACAGTGGAAGTTACATTTCAGATGTGTTACGACCCGTGGCTCTACCCTTCATTCGATCCTTGTGAAACACTACATTTCAGCAGGATAATGCACGAACGCATGTTGCAGGCCCTGTACGGACCTTTCTGGATATAGGAAATGTTCGACTGCTGCCCTGGCCAGCACATTCTCCAGATCTCTCACCAATTGAAACGGTCTGGTCAATGGTGGCCGAGCAACTGGCTCATCACAATAGGCCAGTCTCTACTCTTGATGAACTGTGGTATCGTGTTGAAGCTGCATGGGCAGCCTACCTGTACACGCCATCCAAGCTCTGTTTGACTCAATGCGCAGGCGTATCAAGGCCGTTATTACGGCCAGAGGTGGTGCTTCTGGGTACTGATTTCTCAGGATCTATGCACCCAAATTGCGTGAAAATGTAATCACTCGTCAGTTCTAGTATAATATATTTGTCCAATGAATACCCGTTTATCATCTGCATTTCTTCTTGGTGTAGCAATTTTAATGGGCAGTAGTGTATGAACTCTGTTGCTGCTGCTACGTAACTTCAGATGAAAAGATGTACTATTGAAATAAAACGTTTTAACCACAAAGACCTAGTATTTTTCTCAGTACTTTTCTCTCTTCTTTCTCTAGTTTTTCTGCCCCATTTCTTCCTAGTGTCATCGTCTCACCAGCATATAATATTGCATTCCTCACCGTTGCCTTGTAGTGACTTATGTTTGTCTCTGTGGATATGTTCTTTTTATTGTATATATCTCTCTCGTCATACAGAAAGCTGACCTCATCTTCTTTATCCTATCTGTTGTTCCCTACTTGCTCCTGTTCCTTCCTGTTAAAAATTCTCCCAGGTACTGAAATATGTCCACCATTTGCACAATGCCTTCCGGTGTTTCCCAGCCTGCAGTGATATTGAATGTCTTTGTCTTGTTATAGGCGATCCTCAGTCCCACCTTTTTGGCTGCCTTACTTAAGTTGTCGAGTTGTGTCTTTGCGTCTTCTTCCGTCTCACTTACTATTGCTATGTCGCCTGCAAAGGCTAGGCAGTCCACTTGAGCCCTGTTGTGCTTTTTGTTCCCCACATGGGTCTTTGGTATTCCCATTTCCTCGTTTATCGCTCTCCGCTGCCTGATCACTTCGTCCAGTGCTACATTAAACAACGATGGTGACAACCCATCTCCCTGTTTAACACCAGAGTTGATCTCAAATTACGACTGGCAGTACTCCTCTGAATCTCATCTTTGCTTTTATGTCTGTCAGAATTTCTTTTATGAGCTCTGGTGTAGTTCCATCTAGTCCTCTGTTCTTCAGGATCCTGACAAGAGTCTCTGTCGATGGAGTCATATGCCTTTGTGAAGTCCACGAAGCTTATTACTGTCTTAATTTTTTAAAAGTCCTATATTCTATCATTTGCTTTAGGATAAATATCTGTTCTATACATCCTCTTCCCTTCCTGAATCCCGCTTGGTAGTCGCCAACTGTACTTTCTACCCGTTCTTCTACTGTCTTGAGCAAGAGTTTCGTTAGCATCTTGTATCCGTTCTCTAGTAGGATATTCCTCTGTAGTTGTTTGCATCTCTGTTGTTCCCCTTCTTATATATTGGTACTACAATTGCATTCTAATATTCTTATCCCAACTTCTTTGTTTTCCAAATCTGGTGGATTATGTAGGTCATATTGCCTATTGCTTTGTTGCATCTCTACTTTTATCATCTCGGCTACTATACCATCTTCTCTGCCACGCGGAGTAGCCGCCCGCTCTAGGGCGTCTTGTCATGGTCCATGCGGCTGCTCCCGTCGGAGGTTCGAGTCCTCCCTCGAGCATGGGTGTGTGTGTTGTCCATAAAGTAAGTTATTTTAAGTAAGATTAAGTATTGTGTAGTGTTAGGGACCGATGAACTCAGGAGTCTGGTCCCATAAGACCTTACCACAATTTTTTTTCTATCTTCTCCAGTTGCCTTATTATTCTTTAGATCGCTTATGGCATGTGCGACTTCATCCCTGGTTGGAGGGCGTGGCTCTCTGTCTCCCTTCTGCGTCAGTCCCAAATTCCAGCTCGTCTTCAGGTGGTTCACAGTTCAGCAGATCATAAAACTACTCTGCAAAAATCCTACAGTTCTCCTTCACACTAACAGCCAGCTCCCCTTTCTTATCTCTTATAAACAGTTCTCTACGCTTGTATCCAATCACACTCTTTTTGAATTTCCCGAAAAAGTATCTGCTGTTGTTTTCCCTGAAGTTGGTCTCAATCTCGTCCAGTTCCTGCTTCATCTTGTCTTCTGGTCCATCTTATTGTTCGGGCCGCTTCCTTTCTTGCTCCTAAGAAAATTTCCCATTTTTTTGGGTCCTTCTTGCTGCTCCAGTTTCTTCAGGCTTTCCTGCTACTCTATACCATTTCCTCACATTCCTTGTTCCACAACCAGTGCTTCCGTTTCTTTTCTTCCTTTCCCCATAGTTCAGCCTATTTCGCCATATTTCGCTTCTTGTCGTCCCATTCACTGAATGATTCAATTCCTTCCTCATATCTGGATCGATTGTATCTTAATTTGTCTCTGTCTATCTTCATGTTTCTGGTGCTTCTATTCATCACTCCTAAACCCAACTAAATTTTTTGTGCATGGTTTTATCAACCAAAAATGCTGCAATGCGTTGACGTATACCAATATCCTTTCTTCTCCGTATCGCCTTAGACTTATCAGCTAAAATCCAATCTGCAATGTGAGAGATCTTTATTTGCAGCGTATGCAATGTCATATTCCATACACGCTTCGTCGAGCAGGTTAATCTCCTTATCACCTCGTGCCAAGCGTTTCTGAAGCTTTCTTCTAGGTCCACAGTAGTTATATCCCGGAATGTGTAATTGCACTGTCAGTTTGTCTAGAATACCACCACCTCCTCCAATATGTCTCCTAGCACGCATGTTATGCTACTGCGGTGGTTGTGGACTGTGCGGCCCCATTATATAGCAAATCGTTAGCATCAATCCAACTCTTTTGTCCTGCAAGGAAACGAAGCCATTTGACTAGTGTTCTGTTTCCCCTTCGTCTTACGACTCCCTCCACAAGAAACGCATCCGGTTCTGAGCTTTTCTGCAACTCCTGTGTGTAGAAGCAGCCTGCAATTTCTTCGCCTTTACTATCCTTCAATATATAAGTTCTAGGATTCCTTCTTTGCGCCTTTGAAACTGTAAATATCTCCGTTGGGTAGTTCGGTAGGTATGATTTCTCAATTTCTGTCTTGTGTTTTGAGATACGTACCAAAGCACCTACATTAAATTTCTGTCTGCGTGGATCCAGCATTTTAATGCGATAGTACTCCGTATCCATGAGTCCATTATCACGAACGTCGATTTACCTCGTTTTTATTGTGCTATGTTTGGTTCTGTTATACTGAGCAATTATTTTCGGAGGATATCTGTCCATTTGTATGCGCCGCGAAGGTTAAAACGCATAAACATTCGACCTTTTATTGTTCTGTTCAGACCCTACACGATACTTGCCTCCAGGTGAGTGAATGTTGAGCAGTGATGTATCCAATACTGCTGCATCACGGTCTTGAAATACCTATTGTAAAAACTCTCCAACGTGATCGGTTTGGAGCAAACGCTTAAACACATCCGCGACATTTCCCAACGTTTTTGTTTAAACGTGTTATGCCCAAGCATATTTGGAGTATGTATCAATAAGCATTCACATATATTTTAATCCTTAATTCTCGTGTGAATATTCCCTCATATCTGCAAGATCAGCTTGCCATAAGTCATCCAAACCTCTAATCATAACATGCCTACGAGTGTATATTTTTCGTGCTGGTTTGTGCAATTCTCAAACTACCGTCTCCATAAATTCAACATTTCGCGGCCCTGTCAGCAACTGTATAAATATTAATTTTATTTTTAATAACCAACAGCCTCAGTTGCAACGTTTACCTAGATTTACCTAGGTTTCATTCGGGATAACCCAACCCTCTTCAGAATAGAAGTAACTACCGTTTGTCCATAGTGACATCGTCAAGCTAAAACTACAACTCCATAAATTATCGTCAGACTGTAAAAACTTATCTGAAGCTGCCTCGACTCCACTCAGTCCCAGTACAGCACACGTGGCTGCCGCATCGTGGTCGCAAAGAGGGGCTGAGGCAGCTTCAGATAAGTTTTTACACTCTGACGATAATTTGTAGCTTTAGCTTCCCCCCATGAACCATGGGCATTGCCGTTGGTGGGGAGGCTTGCGTGCCTCAGCGATACAGATGGCCGTACCGTAGGTGCAACCACAACGGAGGGGTATCGGTTGAGAGGCCAGACAAACGTGTGGTTACTGAAGAGGGGCAGCAGCCTTTTCAGTAGTTGCAGGGGATGATTGACTGATCTGGCCTTGTAACATTAACAAAAACGGCCTTGCTGTGCTGGTACTGCGAACGGCTGAAAGCAAGGGGAAACTACAGCCATAATTTTTCCCGAGGGCATGCTGCTTTACTGTATGGTTAAATGATGATGGCGTCCTCTTGGGTAAAATATTCCGGAGGTAAAATAGTCCCCCATTCGGATCACCGGGCGGGGACTACTCAAGAGCACATCATTATCAGGAAATTTCCATAATATTGTCCTCAAGTACATCGCCCTTGTATAGACCCTCTATATACTCCTTCCACCTTTCTGCTTTCCCTTCTTTACTTAGAACAGGGTTTCCATCTGAGCTCTTCATATTCATACAAGTGGCTCTCTTTTCTCCAAAGGTCTTTTTAATTTTCGTGTAGGCAGTATCTATCTTACCCCTAGTGAGATAAGCCTCTACATCCTTACATTTGTCCTCTAGCCATCCCTGGTTAGCCATTTTGCACTTCCTGTCGATCTCATTTTTGAGACGTTTGTATTCCTTTTTGCCTGCTTCATTTACTGCATTTTTATATTTTCTCCTTTCGTCAATTCAATTCAATATTTCTTCTGTTATCCAAGGATTTCTACTAGCCCTAGTCTACCTACTTGGTCCTCTGCTGCCTTCACTACCTCATCCCTCAGAACTACCCATCTGTATTTCTTTCCACCATTCCTGTTAATTGTCCCCTATGCTCTCCCCGAAACTCTGTACAACTTCTGGTTCTTTCAGTTTATCCAGGTCCCATCTCATTAAATTCTCACCTTTTTGCAGTTTCTTCAGTTTTAATCTACAGTTCATAACCAACAGGTTGTGGTCAGAGTCCACATCTGCCCTGGAAGTGTCTTACAATTTAAAACCTGGCTCCTAAATCTCTGTCTTACTATTATATAATCTATCTGATACCTTCTAGTATCTCCAGGATTCTTCCATGTATACAACCTTCATTCATGATTCTTGAACCAAGTGTTAGCTATGATTAAGTTATGCTCTGTGCAAAATTCTTTTGGTATTTCTTACGAAAATAGGATTCATTAAGCCAATTATCTCAGATCACCTGTCACTAATCCGTATTGTGTCATCAATAACATTTATAGGTTGCATGCCTAACATGTACCGTCTCCCCCTACTGACGCCGAATGTTCTATCTATCTGACCAGGGGAGTGACGGATATTGAATTCATCAATAGCAACACCATCGTTTTCGTATGGTTTTGCTTTTGCTGAGAGCTGTCTGAGAGATTCAGTAACCGGCTTAAAGGTCTGTCTTAGTGTATGCTGTCAATTCATATGCCCTAACCTCAGTAACCGTAATTTCTCTCGAGCCGCTTTTCACGCTTGAATGGCTTTCTGCGTCGTTGATATCTCAGTGTGCACTAATCAGACGTCTCCGCAGCGTGAGGCTTTGTATATCAGCTCCTCTTCTTCCTCTTGCTATGTGCCAGCTTCCCCTTCTCAACAACAAGGAACTGTACATCTGTTTTCCCCTCAATAGCCTCGACCATTTCGGTTAAGTCGCTTACTTTCTTACTGATTTCATTAACTAACTCATTTAACGCATTGACCATTCTCAGAAGAGTCTGGTAATACGTCTCTAGTTCCCTGCCCATACCTCCAGCTTTATGCACAATAGCCTGAATATTCGCATCCATACACATGCGGATGTTCTGTCTGTGTGCACCCATTCTCTCGGGTTGAGAGCTAGGCACGCGCGCGAATTTGTCCATGGTGCAGCGTATACTAATGTACTAACCTCTCTTACCAGACTATATGTACAGAAACTCTTGAAAGTTTCGCCTGTACCTATGATCATTAAATTTTCTTTTTATATCCATAACGAAAAACCTATACTGTGAATGATTCCAGCAATCAGCACATATCCTTACAAAATCATTCAACGACATGTCAGTCTCTACATGTTCCTGATAAATGTGTTTCAAATTCCGATTGTTTTGTTTAAAGGCTACAATGAGGTTTGCATTATCCCTAATCAACTGATTCGGGATGCTGGAATATGTTTGGCTTAGATAAAATCCATCAGCACCCATATGACACGCGGAACAGAAATATTTTCGAATTTGGTCTTGATTTTCCACAGCAACATGGTCAAATATGAACACGGTGTTTGGATTTGCTTTCTCACGTGGAGGGATATGACTGCTTTCACTGAATGTCGTGTATGTAACACCGTTTACATCGCGCAGTAGCTTCTGTAATAGCTAATACTTTGGTTGAAACAGTGTTTTTGAGAATACACGAACATGTTCAAATCGGACTCCATCTACATGCGTTAGCAGCGTCATGAGGAACTTAGTCATGCCACAAGTGGATGGACCTACAATGATTGCTCGTATATTATCAGGAAGGAGAATTCCTTTCTTCTTCTTCCTCAAGTCTTCTTTTGCATCTTCACAGGACCAGTCACCGACAACAAAGTCCTTGTGATGCGGATGTTTCACCCACCCTGCCATGATACTAACTACGCCATGTACTGACAAGTGGTTGACATATGTAGAAAGATACACTTGAAGGGACGGTAATAGTATGTGTAGCCACTGTAGATCCATCACTTAACCGACTGAGCTATATTGGCTACACAGAGAAATGAGCTATATATATGTATATGTATATATATACCCATGAAGAGTAACTTGATCATTCATTTTTCTGAATAACTGGTGTAGCATTGAAAAATAATGATATTAATAGGTGTAATACTTTGACTATAACTGGTGTAGCATTGAAAAATAATGATATTAATAAGCACAATACTTCGACTATAATAAGAGAGGTATGAAATAAAACACAAACACGGTTTGAGAATATGTATACGTACATTATTTATTTATTTTAATATCATACATAGGGTGCAGTATTTCAAGAAAATCATTAGACTCTTTCTTTATCTTCTTCTTCGCACATGTACAGTATTTCCTGAACAAAGCGTTTTGACATTCAGTAAATTCAGCGCGTATCTCCCTCAAGCCAATGGATGTCTCACAGTACTTGGGTTCTTCACACGCATATTTAATCTGTCTCTCTTTTGGTCCAGCGTTCATGTGCAAACAAAGGTATTGCTCCAAATCATCAGCACGTACAATATTCACACGTAGGAAGTTTACAACATCATTGAATGCAGAGTCTATGCTCGGCAACCAATGATTCAGTCTCTCCATTACAATGCATAGTGCAGTATCCAGATCGTATAATTTGATAACTGAGGCGTGCCATAGATAAACACACATGTCACCCGATTTTTCACATTGTGCACAGTTGTAATAGAAGGTGTCATACCAGTAAGGCGAATGTCCGAGGGGGGGGGTTTACGAGTTGGATAATACTCTGTAGTCATCTGCTGATTGATGTAGCACTCTACACAACATATTTCGTCCCAGTCGAACCCAGAAATTGGCATTTTAACACCATTCGAGCATTTTAAATTTATATTCTCTCATACAAGCCCTAGTCATGATATGCTTCTATACTAACGTTTACACATTTCATTCCACTGGCAGCTAAATTGCATGTAGAATTGAAAAGCATGGGTACATTTCGTACCATCTTATCCACTGCATCTGCACAGTGTGCCTGCACTAGCACAGGGATGTTCTGCTGGGATGGGTCGTATGTTGGTAATCAGTACTGTCCTCCACCTTGCTGTTGTCTAGGAGTACCAGCGGCTTTCGATGTGTTGGGAGCAGACTGCGTGTTGTCATCACACAAATCGATGAGAGGGTTCAAGTGGCTCTGAGCACTATGGGACTTAACATCTGAGGTCATAAACCCCCTAGAACTATTTAAACCTAACTAACCTAAGGACATCACACACATCCATGCCCGAGGCAGGATTCGAACCTGCGACCGTAGCAGTCAAGCAGTTCCAGACTGAAGCGCCTAGAACTGCTCGACCACACTGGCCGGCTCGATGAGAGGGATGGACAATAACAGCTCTTTGTCCTGCTGCAGCAAGTGGGCTGTGTGTGGTCCTACATATTCAGACATACTGGAGGTTGTTGCTGCTGCAGGTCCTGAGATCGGTGGGGGTCTCGACAAGATGGCAGCTGAGGTTGCTACAGGTCTGGAGGTGGCAGAAGTCGACATGTTGGCGCTCGATCCTGAGGGTTTGGACGTGTCGAGGGCTACTGCTGAACAAAGACAAGGAAGCATCACATATGGACCAAGATGCGAAAACAACCAGTAATAATAATAATGATGATGATGAAGCTAACCACTGACAAAGATGTGATAGGGGCTGTGTTGGATTTCGACTGCTGTTGACGCTTCATGGTTCTTCTTCTTCTTCTTCTTCTTCTCCTCTTCCTCCTGCTGCTGGCTGACTGAGCGAGACTGAGGTTCCAGACCTTCTGAGTCTGCCCTGTACCCCCTCCAATGCACCAGGTACCGCCATCCTACTGGCTGAAGTCTAAAATGTGACTGGATTAAGGGTTCCTATTGCTTCCCACCAGTTTTCCCCTGACCGCCATCTTGGACTACATCACAGGAGAGACGACAGTGCCCTCTGGTGGCGGTACTGTGTACTATGTCAGCTGGACTCCAGACCTCATGGTGAACACACTGGATGAAGCCACAGCCTATGACAACTCAAATTTCTTACATAATCACTGCATGCAAAATAAAGACTAATGTCCATCCTATCCAGCAGCCCAGCACAGGCTGAGTCCTTTGCCTGTCAATTCCAAGGAAGAGGTGGTGGTCGGATAACTTAGGTTAGTGGAGGTAGCGCAATTGACCTTTCTTCGCCATTTTCTTAGGTTAGTGGACGTGGCCCAAGTGATCTTTCTCCTGCCAAAATTTCAACTTTCCACCATTTTCTAGGAAAGGAGAGGGTGTTGGGTTTGGGGAGGTAGCCCAATTGACCTATTTTCCACCAAAATTTGAACTTCCCACCAAGACGTTATTGCCACATTACCATATCTATCGTCGCCATCTTGGATCCGCCATCTTGAATAAATCTGGCAACAACGCAGAGCAGGGCCGTATGGAGGTTGTGCCCCTACTAGTATTGGTCACATGTTGGAACCGAACTGTGATTCAAAGGGTGATGGCCAGGCACTTGGTCAGTGACCTGCTTGCACAGTGACGCTAATTTTTCCTTTGGACCACATCTGGTACTGCCAATCAAATCACTACGTATTTCACAATTGAAGTCAACATTCAATACTTCCGTATAATGTTTGTTTCACATTAAAATCCAGCGCTGGTATGGTATGTCTCACTGGTATGACAATAAAATAATAATCCCACCATAACTGAACATGCTGTCAGGGCAGCAAAGGTATACCTGCCGACGACGCAAACAGAAGATGAGATAGAGAACTTATATGAGGATACTGAACAGGTAATTCAGTATGTAAGGAGAGATGAAAAGGTAATAGTCATGGGGAATTGGCATGCAGTTGTAGGGGAAGGAGTAGAAGAAAGGGGTAGAGATGAACATGGGTGTGGTACTAGGAATGAGAGAGGAGAAAGAATAATGTTCTGATGTAAATTTCAGCTAGTAATAGCGGATACTTTGTTCAAAAATACTTGGAAAAGCGGGGAGATACGAGAAGATTACATCACGGTCAGGCAGGGATTTCGAAATCAGATACTGGATTGAAAGGCTTACCCAGGAGCAGTTATAGGCTTAGATGACAATTTAATAGTGATGAAGAGTAGGCAGTAATTTAATCAGGAAAAATAAGTGCCCAAAGAGAGGGACATGGAGGTAATAAAGATACGCTTGAAGGTCTCTGAGACTTTAGATAGTGACTTACTGAATTGCTCAGTAGGCAGGTCAGTTGAAGAGTAATGAACATCTCTAAGAAAGCACTAACAGGGCATGTGGAATGAAAAAGCATGGGCACATAGAAGGCAACTGCAGAGAATCCATGGCATTTATAACCCTGTATTCACCTGACCAGAAGTCCTGCTCCTCCTGCCACCGAACTTCACTAGTTCCCATTACATCTAACTTTAATCTATTCATTTCCCTTTTCTAAAATTTTCTATCCCTACGAGCCCGATTAAGTGATCTGATGGTCCACACTCCGATGCGTAGAATGCCAGTTTTATACCTACTGACAACGACGTCATCCTGAGTAGCCCCCACCTGGTGATCCAAATGGGGGACTATTTTACCTCTGGAATATTTTATCCAAGAGGATGCCATCATCATTTAATCATACAGCAGAGCTGGATGTCGTCGGGAAAAATTATGGGTCTAGTTTTCCCTTGTTTTCAGCCATTCGTAGTACCACCACAGCAAGATCATTTTGTTTGGCGTTATAAGGCCAGATCAGTCAATCGTCCAGACCGCTGCCCCTGCGACTACTGAAGAGGCTGCTGCCTTTCTTGATTATTTAGTGATTTTTGAAGTTTTGCATGAAAAATTCTTATTTCAGTCTAAACTCTTATTGTAACATAACGTTCAGACCACAACCGATTTTTCTGCACTATTCAATTAATTTGAGACGTAAAATTGTAATTGTAAATTATGGAAGTTACGTATTGAATAATGAGAAACTTCAGTGGGCATTTTTACAAAGCTGTGCAAGTGCTGCGCCTGAAACCATTTTAAGTCAGTTTGTTCCGAGGTTTCGAGAGTGGAACTCATGTAAGTCAAAACTGCCATAATGTAATTGTGGTGTGTGTACTGTAAGACCTTCGGTACACACACCATAGATTATTTGACTTGTCGCTCTAACGAAGTATGCGAGTGTCAGCAATATGTCTCGTGGTCTTATCGTGGCGTGTTTATCTTCTGCCGTTAGGTCAGACGATAGAAATGCCACTTGCACGCTTAGAGTAGCAGATTGACGGTGACCAACTTTAAACAGAGATTGATTAATTTTCACACACATTTATTAAAATAATAAAAATCATAGATATTACGTAACTTGATTCTGGATGCTGTTTACAATTGACAATCTGAAGTTCCTTTAGTCTTGGTACGTTAATCTTATTCTTACATATCTCTGATACTTGACAAAGTGTCTATACATTTCTCTTCATGGCTATGTACAGGAAACTGATAATCTTATTAGGCGCAGACTGAAACTTGACTACAGACTAATGCATACTAATGCAGACTGATGCAGACTGGTGCAGACAAATGCTGACTAATAAAGACTGACTAATCGGAGGTCTGTACACTCGTTATAATACCTCGAGCGTTCAGGTATCACTGCGCGAGTGTGATCCGCGAGGACAAAAGGTTCTACGTTAGCAGCAATCTCATTGGCTGTGTTACATATTAGTACGTGGATCGGCGGAAGCAGAATTTGGTCCATCTCTAAGACAGCGCCATCTCATAGTGCGGAGATGGACTAGCGCTGCGCCTGCGCTGTTGTGCTTAGCGGGGCGCCCTCTACTGGGAAAGTTATGTATGTGCTGACTACGAGGAACTATGTACACAACAGTAATATGGAAATAATTTGTTTAACTTAATATGAAACCAGTCAGTGAATTAAAACTATTAATAACTATATGTGGATTAACTTAAGTATGAAGGACAGTCAGTACCTAGATTCCGAGAGGGAAACCCATGTCAATGGGAACTGTAACAATGTAATGGTGCAATTATTTGTTGCTGTTAGTAAGAAGTCTTGCAGTGGAGTAGGACAATTAATGCAATGATTCCTGATTAACTTTAATATGGAAGTGCCACACGTATTGTTCATCTGAGTGAGACTTTTGTTGGTTTGTTCGTGATACTGCACAGTAACTACAGTCGTGTAATAGAAGGTGCAGTACGTGCATACCTGGTAACTGGTACTAAATTACGGAATTAACCAATTCAGTCAGGGGATCTGACGTTTATGGAAGTAAAACCTGTTAAACCAAATGTGTGTTTGTTGAGCACATTATTGGTGTAAACAGTGTTGTGCCTCCCCCATATTTATAGCCAATTTTTCGCCGTAAGCTCTGCCATCGAAGAACTACAAGATGATATATGACCAGAAATATCACATGCTGTGCAGCACATCAATAGTGGTGGTGAGGAATCGCCTTCGGATATTGTCTTTTAGCATCCCCAATGAATCGGACGATTGCGGTGGACTTGCTACTTCAGGTAACACCGCAACCAATAATCACAGGCATTGAGGTCTGGGGACCTCAGAGGCCTAGCATGACGGACGTGGCTACTCAGCACGCTGTCCTCACCAAACGCTGTGTGCAAGAGATATTCCGATCTTCCGAGAATGTAGAATTATGGAGCATAGCGCTATCCTACATAAAAATCGTACCTTCCAGGGGGTGTTTTTGGAACTCCGTAATTATTTTCTTCATAGCAACACTTGTCACAAGACCTTTATCCATTCGTATACTCTTCTTATGACGACACGATCCTAAAGCTGCAGCAGCGGATTCTCTGTTCTGATAGTGAAGCGTCACCAATAGTGTCTTTTCTGGTAAAGTGAACATGGCAGCGAGTGCTGGCGCGTCTGACTCCCTCCCTCGGTAGAGCTCACTTTGAATACGACTGCGGCGTCGCTGTTGTGTTGCTGCCCAGCGCCATTTGTTGGTCGGTTTTTGCTCCCGTTTTTGGTTAAATTTCAGGCACGTGTGTCAAATTTTAGCTTTCTACTTACGTTATTCCACTCATTTTCAGATGTTAACAACAGATTTCTTGGTCAGACAGTATAAACGTCCAGTTACTAAAGATGACACTTTCAGAACTTTGTAACATATTAAGAAAAATATACAACATGCATTTGAATAGAAAATCGATGTCAAAAGAATGAAAATGTTACGGAATCTGTCTATAAAACTTGATGACACAATTACAAAAAGTACAATAACAATAATAGAGTGTAGCTTTACGTGCAGCTGTAACCGAATGATCAATCCAAAACAGATCACACAATGTGTTGAAAAGGAGGTCAATAAGCATTCAGAAACGCTTCCGAAGAGGAGCGTCGCCCGTCGCCTAATTGAGGCTAAATGACGCCACAAGTCATGCTCTCCGTAGTAATGATATCATTATCATATTACAAGCCACGTCTCCTTTTAATGACACAATCACAGCCATCCTCCTCCCCTTCTCTCTTTGCTGACCATATCCCGCTATCAGTGTCAACAGAGAGAGACGACGGCCTTAATGTGGTTTATTAAATAATTTTTTTTAAAGTAAAAACTTTTAATGCCTAGACCGTAACTTTCCTATAACAAACTTCGATCACTTGTTTCGGTTGCTATCTGCAACCATCTTCAGATCATGCACAATATGAAAAGTCACTGGATAAACATGGGAATGCATTGTTAGCTGTAGTCACGCAACAAAACGCATTCGTAAGTACCAACACGCGTAATTACCGTCTACAACGTGGCTGCTTCACGGTGACGTTTTCAACTACGTACTGTTATTGTTTTGGTATTTACGAATGCATGCTGTTGCGTGACTACAGCTAACGAAGCTTTCCAATGGTTATTCACCGCCGTTTCGTATTATGAAAGACCAGAAGTCAGTTGCAGATAGCGACCGAAACTAGTTATCGTACTGTAATTGTGACAGGAAAATTGTGGTCTAGGCATTAAAAGTTTTTAGTTTTAATAAATTTCTTGTTGAATATCCTAGTATTTTACCCACCATTAAAACGAAATAGCCAGTCACAGTGCAGTATTTTGGAGGTCTTTAGAATGAAACAGCCAATCACAGAGGCATTCTGGATGTCGTAACGCGCAATGGGCCGTTACAATAAGTACTGATGACTATGAGGTCCCATACTCCGAGGAGCGTAGGGAACGACGCGGGAGACCCGCACCGCCGACTAGGCAAGGTCGTAGCGGAGGTGGTTTGCCACTGCCTTCCTCCGACCGCAATGGAGATGCATCATGCCAGTTACCTCGAGGCAGAGAAAATACCTGACCCCGCCGGGAATCGAACCCGGGAACCCGGGCGAAAAGAATGTAATGTTTAAGTCAAGTTTCACAATGTTATTTTCATAAAGAAAAAATCTTACAAAAACTGAGCCTAAAACATTTGCGTGTATTTCCAAATTATGTGCCCCTAAGCTACTTCCATACGTAAATCTTCAAGAAACACAAGCAGCTAGAAATAACATCCTAATGAATTAATTGACATATCATTTTTAGTTGCACACTTGGTGTAACGAACCGCGAAGCCTGATCCTAGGTATTTCCATGTCTAAATAGTTGTTTGATGCTTGTAGAGTACCATAATGTTAATTCTTTGCCTAAAATGTGTGTAAAAATACGTCAGGAATACAAGAATACAGTGTTGATTATTATGTGCTAGTGAACCATAGCACCCTTTATGCGCGTTAGCCAGTTCCAACAGAGGTGACTGCTACGGCTGTGGCAGTAGTGGTACAGTACAGCTGAATGACAGCAGGTCCGACAAATCGGAAAGACCGTGTATGGCCTGCAGTGGCAGTGCGGCCAATAGTATGTGAATGTCCTCGTCCAGTAGCACCACTACTACCAAGTCAGGGGTGTGTTCAGTTGCAGGAACAATAATAAACAATAAGTTTAATCCAAAATACATTTGTTAACGACAGTATTAATAATAACAGTAATAATATAATTCCTCTTGTGCCTGGAGACACTGGCGGGTACCTGCTACTGGCACTTCATCATCCTCTCACAATGAAGATTAGGCCTCGAGTGAGGGATAGTGAGGGATGTTCAGGCAGCTGTATTCACAATATAATAAAGGGGAGGATTTGGAAGATCTCTATTCTTATCGGTCCAGCCCTGCTATTGGTCAAGAGAGGCGTTCAGGGGAGAGGAGGAGGCAAAGGAGGGAGAAGAGGAGGGGGAAGAGGGAGAGGAGAGGTTGGGGATTCCGCTGGGTGACATTCATCAATTTCTGATCATTCACCAGGGAGTGTGGGGTGGAGGGTGACCTTGTATATAAGTTGCCCAAGTGTGTTACCTGAAACTGGAATTCCTTATCAGTGACTTGAGATAAGATCTTTATCTGTTTCAGTGTCGGCACCGAGAGCTTACTCCTAGAGTCCAATGTAATCAGCGGCGTTGCAAAATTGCTGCATAAAATATGACTGTGAAGTCACACGTTAGTTCTTCAGTAGGTAAGTTCACTATCTGGGCAACCTGTAATAATAATGAGCGTATGGCATTGGTGGCCGGGAGACCCCTCGCGGGGCGGTTCGGGCGCCGCTCCACAAGTTCTTTAACGTGACTACGGCGACTTGCGAGTGAATGAGGATGAAATGATGATGAAGGACACACAACACCCAGTCATATCTGGCAGAGAAGAATCGCTGACCCCGACGGGAATCGAAACCGAGGCCCCGTGCGTGGGAAGCGAGAGCGCTACCATAAGGCCACGAGCCGCGGACTGGGCAAACTTTTTTTGTCCAAGGGAGTGTCCAACGACCTTATGTAAACATTGTGAGCCACTACTGCTGCAGAAGGAACAAGAGTGCTGTAGGCGGCCAAATGTTTGGACGAATAGGATCGTTTACTGTGTTCTGAAATGGTTCAAATGGCTCTGAGCACTATGGTACTTAATTGCTGTGGTCATCAGTCCCCTAGAACTTAGAACTACATAAATCTAACTAACCTAAGGACATCACACACATCCATGCCCGAGGCAGGATTTGAACCTGCGACCGTAGCGGTCGCGCGGTTCCAGACTGTAGCGCCTAGAACTGCTCGGCCACCCCGGTCGGCTGTGTTCTGAATTATTAAGTTTCCTTTCTCTCATGCTTGCAGCTGACGAATGCTTACTAGACTGTTCCCATGCCCTGCGCGCCATTATGAGGCGATGTTGAAGGCTTTGAAACTGTCAGCTAGGGACACTGCTTACGTTACCTACAGTGACCGTTGAGGGGTGTGGGAAGATGTGTGAGGTCCTGTAGGGTGCGAGAATAGCGTCGGTCCTAGAGGATGCTCTCTCTTAGCCTGCAGCCTCCGATCTCACGACACGTACGCTTCTCTCAGGTTCTCCCTCTGTTTTCTGGCAGTGATGTCTCCTCCAAGTCAGGCGTTTGTCGGTTATATCTTAGCCGAGTTCTCTTCCTAGACACAGATGGCCTGCTCACCCTTCCTAGGTTCTTCTCCTGCATACTGTACACCAAAGAGAGAAGACTGTACGCCTACCTAAGTCAACCGTTCTCGTTTCAACCTACCGCCGCTAGATGTTGACTCCGTCCACCCCTCCTGATGACTCGTACATTATGTGTGGAAAAGCAGTTCACTGATTTGGAGCTGCTGATCTCTGGCTAATGCTGCAGGTTGACACAGAATGTTGCTGGGAGTCCACTATCTGTCCCCATATGGCAGGTGGATATGTGAAGGAGTTAGGATGTGTGTGTTGCACAAGACGGCCATCGTCGCTTGTGACGGTCATAAGTGGCCGACCGGAACCTGTACGACAAGTATGCGTGCTCTCAAGATCCCACGCAGTCCAAAATGGGGCACCGTCATATCCGAATGTCCCATAAATTCTGATACCTTACAATTCGAGGTGCCAGCCAAACGGAGATTCAAAACGAGGGGCCTTTATAACTCAGTGAGGTGCCGATAACGCTGCCACGCACTAGTACACGGCATCTTCGTGTTCTACAAAGTGATCACTCAACATCTTTCATTACTGACACCTCCTATGTACCTTACCGTGCTTGGCAATCGCTAACCACGAACAACGCTAATGCTCTCTACTGGCCGCCTTATGTGTCACAGAGAGATGCAGCTGTGTGCATGTGTACGAATTTACAACCCGAAAAGTCTGCTTGGTACTTCACTTTCTTTGCCATGCACTGAATCCACCTAAACGTTATTTCTTGCCTGTATTTTTAGTAAACGTTGAGCACAAAATTCCAAACTAGGACTAGAGACGCACACCTGAGTCGCAATTTCTTTTTTTTTTAGGAGAAGTGAAAACGAATAACAGGAAACAACTTTTCTTCATCCTCTTACGATCAATGTAATATGTTTTAATTCGCATAACTTCGGACGCGCTACACTCGCACAGTAAGCCCGCGCAACATACAAAAATTCAGACGAATCTACTAATGAGACTGGTATCGCAAGCACACGTCCACCCTGGTATGTTAAATGTAGTAAAAGCAGCATTGCTTGACAATGAGATAGTCCCGTTTACTTGGAGGAGAAGAGGGTCCATGAAGTTTAATTGGCCAGGCGAGTACCGCAAAATGAAGGCAAAAATTCATATAAGAGATATTTGCTACCGTTCTTCACAGCGTCATTGCTGCTACAGTTATTAAACTAACGAAAAATATTAGCCAGTCGATAAAGAGTGCTGTAAGTTTTAAAAGCAGAATATTACACCACCATATGCACGAGTGTAATTGCAGCAGCTACAACACAAGTCACCTCATCCAAGTAGATAACGAAACCAACATCCACGAATCTGCCCTACGCAGAGGACATACAAAGAGAAACCTGTTACTCTGTACAATCATCGGTAGTCTCACCCTAGTCAGCAATAGTTTAGTAGGAAACAAAAAGAACTAAACAAGTAATTAAGACCAAAGTGATACGACCAGTCAACACTAGTTTTAGCTGAGGTATCTGACGACTTTACTACAACTGCTATGAACTTTGAAATCGAAGTCGAAGGAAAAATTCACCCCTAAAATGAATGCGATAGAGTAGTGAACATGAACGTCTTCGGGCAGAGATAATATAAGAAAAGCTCTTGGCACAGGAATACACCTAGGCTCGTGTTTGCGAAAAATATTTTTAACTGGATGCAAAGGATCTCATAATCCATTCACTTTTGTCGAATATGAACTGACAATGACATGACTTCTGCAGAGTAACGAAAGACTGCCGTTACTGGAAAGATCTGCAGCACGAACGCACGATGCAGATTCTCAGATTGGCTCCTTTGACACTAACACCTGTTTTGCGCAGTAAGGAATAGTGATTTCATATTAAAATTACCCTAGAGCAAAACTAATCAGTGGGAAACGCAGAAGAATTTGTGTTACAGGTTTTGTGAAATGAGTAGTTGAAAAAGCAAATGACTGGGAAAAAAATAACGGGAAAACAACGTGCAATATTGTGTTCATCAGTTACCCTTCTATCATCCTGTTCGATTTCACATTCTAATCGCATACAAAAAAGCATCAGCTTGGCAAATAAGGAATACTACTGTATTTATTACGATTTCCGGCAGTTACCGGAGGACTATACCATCCTTATGTACTGAACACTGACACACTGTCATCTTTGGTCCACTGCTTTCCTTTTTTTGGGCCACCCTTTATGCTTATAATTATTCATTTGTTCATTTGGAATCATCTTGAATCCACAACCTCAAACTACCTCAAAACGACTATGTAAACAAGCAGTAATAAAAACTCACTTGTATCTGTTTCTGTCTAGCCATGCACGAATGGAAACCTGGACTATTATAAGCAGTTGAGACAAGAACAACACCGAAGATCAGAGGCGTAAATCGAATAACAAACAAGACGTACTGAATACAACATGGGAAAAAAGGAAGCTATAGCTCAACATGACTAAACGAAGGTTCGTAGGACATATTCTGAGGCATCAAGAAATTGTCAGTTTGTTAATGAAAGGAAGTGTGAGGGGTAAATATTGTAGTGAGAAACAAAAACTTGAAAATAGTAAGCAGATTCAGAAGGGTGTTTGTAGCTATGGCTATGCAGAGAGAAAGAAGTTTGCGCAATATAGTGTAAAACCAGTCTTCGGACTGGAAAACCACTTTGAAGTGCAAAGTGCTTTTACCGCCCTATTTGTGTAAATACGTTCATCACAACACCTCACCATGATGCTGAGAAAAAAGGGCTTGCCACACAAGAACATGAGAAACTACCTGTAATGAAAAATACACAAGTGGTCCTGAAAAACCAAGCAAACCGAGTGTAAAGATTAAATGAAACAGAGACCCACTGATAATAGCACAGGGGTGCTGAAACGTGTTTGAGAACTTGAAAAAAACGGCGTTTTGAGTAACTGGCGGATATCACATCCAAAAATTTTAACTGCAAACACGGTAAACACAAGGAGTTACAAATCCAAATGATGATTATTAAATGAAATTTAACAAGCTGAAATTCTTGTTTGGTCCAAGTGTAGCATTGTTATGTAATGTAATATTGATACTGATGAAAATTCAAGACAAGAAACGTAGAAAACTTTCTTTTAAACACGAAGAATACATCCAACATCGGTGTATTCTTGTCTTTATTGCATGGTTCAAAATACAATAAGATAATATTGGATACATCTATTTTCAACAAAGAATATCAAAGTATAAATATATAACAGCATATTTATTTCTTTTGATCGTAAAACATTGACAAAGAGGCAAAAAAGTGACAATGCGGAAGCTTCTTTTCAACGCAAACATTGAACTAAATGCAAGAAAGTGATAGTGGGTAGTTTTGAGTACAAAGCACTGTTCAGTACACACTGTGTGTGTGTGTGTGTGTGTAAATGTGTTTTTTGTACGTCTAGCACATAATGTGTTTTTTCAGTGCAAATCGTTCGTCAAAATACACTTAAATAACATTGAAGACACTATTTTTGGACACAGAACACTGATAAAACATTACCTTTTACAGATTGTGCAGTAATATGCAACATGACCTTTTTTCTCAGAATTTTAACACATGATAGTGATGTTATTGTCACAACTAGAAGGACAAAATTTTCATAATTTACATCTGGTGCGGTTGTAGCTTTGCTTAGCATAGAAGCTGATGTAGACTGATCCGTTGTTTACGTGTTTCTCAGAATTGCAATGGATGTTGTATATCGTGGCAACCACTTCATGGCTTCAATGTACTGAATAACAAGAAGTCATCCTAGTTCCACAAAGAATATTCTTCTTTTGTGGAGAGTATTTCTTTCCACTCTGGACTGATTTCTTTACAGAATACAAAAGCATTGTAGGCAGCAGTGTCAAGCATGTCGTAAAATACAATTACAGGCCAGTCATTGGTTTTCCTCTTGCGCCTGTATGTAGCAATAAGCTGGTCGGGCTTGTCACTGCACCTTTCGTGTTACTGTAGCCTAATATTATTTATAGCTCATTATTTTCTCTCGTGTATATTTCGTTATCATTAAGCACTGTGCTCATCAACACAACATTTTAATTTTTATTTGCAATGTAGGAATCTGCTGTAGTACCTTCCGTGTAACAGAATTCTGAACCGTGGACGACTTTGCGTGATAACTTCGGCGGTTCTGTCTTGTTTCTCCTAACGGTACCCGACATCGTTAACTTTCTTTTTAGAAGTGCCTGACATAACATTAATTTTTTTTTTTTTTTTTCATCAGTCTACTGACTGGTTTGATGCGGCCCGCCACGAATTTCTTTCCTGTGCTAACCTCTTCATCTCAGAGTAGCCCTTGCAACCTACGACCTCAATTATTTGCTTGACGTATTCCAATCTCTGTCTTCCTCTACAGTTTTTACCCTCTACAGCTCCCTCTAGTACCATGGAAGTCACTCCCTCATGTCTTAGCAGATGTCCTATCATCCTGTCCCTTCTCCTTATCAGTGTTTTCCACATATTCCTTTCCTCTCCGATTCTGCGTAGAACCTCCTCATTCCTTACCTTACCAGTCCACCTGATTTTCAACATTCGTCTATAGCACCACATCTCAAATGCTTCGATTCTCTTCTGTTCCGGTTTTCCCACAGTCCATGTTTCACTACCATACAATGCTGTACTCAAGACGTACATCCTCAGAAATTTCTTTCTCAAATTAAGGCCGGTATTTGATATCAGTAGACTTCTCTTGGCGAGAAATGCCTTTTTTGCCATAGCGAGGCTACTTTTGATGTCCTCCTTGCTCCGTCCGTCATTGGTTATTTTACTGCCTAGGTACCAGAATTCCTTAACTTCATTGCCTTCGTGACCATCAATCCTGATGTTAAGTTTCTCGCTGTTCTCATTTCTACTACTTCTCATTACCTTCGTCTTTCTCCGATTTACTCTCAAACCATACTGTGTACTCATTAGACTGTTCATTCCGTTCAGCAGATCATTTAATTTTTCTTCACTTTCACTCAGGATAGCAATGTCGTCAGCGAATCGTATCATTGATATCCTTTCACCTTGTATTTTAATTCCACTCCTGAACCTTTCTTTTATTTCCATTATTGCTTCCTCGATGTACAGATTGAAGAGTAGGGGCGAAAGGCTACAGCCTTGTCTTACACCCTTCTTAATACGAGCACTTCGTTCCTGATCGTCCACTCTTATTATTCCCTCTTGGTTGTTGTACATATTGTATATGACCCGTCTCTCCCTATAGCTTACCCCTACTTTTTTCAGAATCTCGAACAGCTTGCACCATTTTATATTGTCGAACGCTTTTTCCAGGTCGGCAAATCCCATGAAAGTGTCTTGATTTTTCTTTAGCCGTGCTTCCATTATTATCCGTAATGTCAGAATTGCCTCTCTCGTCCCTTTACTTTTCCTAAAGCCAAACTGATCGTCACCTAGCGCATTCTCAATTATCTTTTCCATTCTTCTGTATATTATTCTTGTAAGCAGCTTCGATGCATGAGCTGTTAAGCTGATTGTGCGATAATTCTCGCACTTGTTAGCTCTTTCCGTCTTCGGAATTGTGTGGATGATGCTTTTCCGAAAGTCAGATGGTATGTCGCCAGACTCATATATTCTACACACCAACGTGAATAGTCGTTTTGTTGCCACTTCCCACAATGATTTTAGAAATTCTGATGGAATGTTATCTATCCCTTCTGCCTTATTTGACCGTAAGTCCTCCAAAGCTCTTTTGAATTCCGATTCTAATACTGGATCCCCTATCTCTTCTAAATCGACTCTTGTTTCTTCTTCTATCACATCAGACAAATCTTCACCCTCATAGAGGCTTTCAATGTATTCTTTCCACCTATCTGCTCTCTCCTCTGCATTTAACAGTGGAATTCCCGTTGAACTCTTAATGTTACCACCGTTGCTTTTAATGTCACCAAAGGTTGTTTTGACTTTCCTGTATGCTGAGTCTGTCCTTCCGACAATCATATCTTTTTCGATGTCTTCACATTTTTCCTGCAGCCATTTCGTCTTAGCTTCCCTGCACTTCCTATTTATTTCATTCCTCAGCGACTTGTATATCTGTATTCCTGATTTTCCCGGAATATGTTTGTACTTCCTCCTTTCATCAATCAACTGAAGTATTTCTTCTGTTACCCATGGTTTCTTCTCAGCTACCTTCTTTGTACCTATGTTTTCCTTCCCAACTCCTGTGATGGCCCTTTTTAGAGATGTCCATTCCTCTTCAACTTTACTGCCTACTGCGCTATTCCTTATTGCTGTATCTATAGCGTTAGAGAACTTCAAACGTATCTCGTCATTCCTTAGTACTTCCGTATCCCACTTCTTTGCGTATTGATTCTTCCTGACTAATGTCTTGAACTTCATCCTACTCTTCATCACTACTATATTGTGATCCGAGTCTATTTCTGCTCCTGGGTACGCCTTACAATCCAGTATCTGATTTCGGAATCTCTGTCTGACTATGATGTAATCTAATTGAAATCTTCCCGTATCTCCCGGCCTTTTCCAAGTATACCTCCTCCTCTTGTGATTCTTGAACAGGGTATTCGCTATTACTAGCTGAACCTTGTTACAGAACTCAATTAGTCTTTCTCCTCTTTCATTCCTTGTCCCAAGCCCATATTCTCCTGTAACCTTTTCTTCTACTCCTTCCCCTACAACTGCATTCCAGTCGCCCATGACTATTAGATTCCATTGCCTTCTGCATCCTCATGTCGTTGATCATTGCTGATTCTTCCGCCTTTAGGGGCAATTTCCCACCCCTAGAACAAGAGAGTGCCCTGAACCTCTATCCGCTCCTCCGCCATCTTTGACAAGGCCGTTGGCAGAATGAGGCTGACTTTGTTGTGTCTAGTTCATACAGCATAGACACAATGAGGTAGCTAGGTGCACGCTAAACTAACGCAGACGGGCTTGAAGTACTGGAACAGGAGACTTATTAATGCACTAAAGAAAAGTACGTAGTTTTATAATACTTAACTTTATTCTCTTGCTGGAATACATCTCTCTTGAATATTAGTACGCTATAAGCACTGATACAAATGGCGCCTTGCTAGGTAGTAGCTATGGACTAAGCTGAAGGCTATTCTATCTGTCTCTCGGCAAATGAGAGGAAAGCTTCGTACGTCTGGTCGCAAGCTATGTCGTCCGTACAACTGGGGCGAGGTCATGTCCGTGTCTTGTGACCTGCCATGTGGTGGCGCTAGGTTTGCGATTACACAGTGGCGACACGCGGGTCCGACATGTACTACAGGACCGCGGCCGATTTAAGTTACCACCTAGCAAGTGTGGTGTCTAGCGGTGACACCACAGACTTCTTATGCCGGAAGTCTTCGGCCGCCAATGCTGATTATTTATCACAATTTAGGCAGTGGCGGGGATCGAACCCGGGACCGAAGACGTTTTGATTATGAATCAAAGACGCTACCCCTAGACCACGGGGTCAATTGGAACGTGAAATTCAATAAAAGAAGCGTAGAAATAAGTATTAAAAGCAATCGGGTCATTGTGGCTCAATGAACATAAACGTAACAGTTTCAGTTATAAAAAACAGAAGAGAGTTTTTTCAACAATTCAAGGCTTTATGGTAAGTAGTCACGAACAGAAACAAATACAATTTTTAGACACCTTTAAATTAGTAACAGAAAGATAAAATGATTGAGGACGTCATAATGAGCCAAACACAAAACCACGGTAAACGTCCAAACGACAAAACCTGGCCTTCAGCACTTAATATGCTGTCGCCTTACGCTACACCGCAACTAATTCATTATGGAAAGTAACTTTGTCCCTGTCTATTGTTCGATAATCGCTGAGGGAAGTGGACACGCAGTTCAAGGTTGGAGACAGCTGCACGCTTTACATTCCGGTGTCGCAGCGCCAGCGCACGCAGAATACGTTAACGCTGTGACGTCACACACTGCGCTCATACCGCCGCATTCCAAGTCTGCCCAGACTTATTGTCTTGGCACTGTCGTGGTTTCTTTCGAACAGGTGATGCAAAAGTCAGATTGGTTCCTTAAAACAGAAGCTCTGCCAATTTCTTTTGGTATATTTGTCAAGGAAGTGTACACGGTGAATTATTTACACTACGAATTTCACAATATCCTGCTTCTACACTGGTATCCCATAGCCTACCCGAGACCGTTACTACTGAACATCTACACCTGCATGACTACTCTGCAATTCACACGTAAGTGTCTGGCAGAATGCCGGTTGGTGTGGCCGTGCGGTTCTAGACGCTTCAGTCTGGAACTGCGTGACCGCTACGGTCGCAGGTTCGAATCCTGCCTTGGGCATGGATGTGTGTGATGTTCTTAGGTTAGTTAGGTTTAATTAGTTCTGAGTTCTAGGGGACTGATGACCACAGATGTTAAGTCCCATAGTGCTCAGAGCCATTTGAACCATTTGTCTGGCAGAATGTTCATCGAATCACCTTCCTTCAGCCAGTGCAGCTGCGCGTGTTGATGCGACCACTTTCAGGAGGGGGAAGCATGATGGCCCTGGATCGAATCTAGGTGCAGGGTTAACAATGAGGTTTCCGGAAAGCCTCGATGTGGCTTTTTGACGGTTTTCCATATTCCGCTAGGTGCACACAGATCTTGTTCCAACGTTCCGCCTTATATACACGGTACTCAAACATTCCGAACACTTTCTCACACATTCACACAGAACTCACTCTGTACACAGCAGACTGTGTACACTGGTTCTGTCCTGAGAGGTGAATGGGAGACTGACCACTTTTGCTGTTTGGTCTCCTTCAACACCT
This sequence comes from Schistocerca nitens, assembly GCF_023898315.1. Classification (NCBI taxonomy): domain Eukaryota; kingdom Metazoa; phylum Arthropoda; class Insecta; order Orthoptera; family Acrididae; genus Schistocerca; species Schistocerca nitens. Next base: position 5,035,938 of record NW_026045914.1, read on the forward strand.
GCTCAGCATCAACATAGAAAAGCGCGCGGTTAAAACAAACACATAAAAGAAGGGATGCACGGATCGCCGTCCGCCGGCTACATGTCGCCCCCTATTCATCTGGTTGTGGTCAGCCCTTCATTCTTGCAAATATTTTTTTAAACTTATTTTTTTTCCTTCCCGGATTGGAGAGGACGGTTCCTTGTAGAAATCTGTTCTTCTGAGACTACATTGTAGAGCCGACAAGTGTGAGAATTATCGCACAATCAGCTTAACAGCTCATGCATCCAAATTGCTGAGAAGAGTAATACACAGAAGAATGGAAAAGAGAATTATGGATGTGTTAGATGACCAACAGTTTGGCTTTAGGAAAGGTAAAGGCCCCGGGAAGGCAATTATGACGCTGCGGTTGATAATGGAAGCAAGACTAAAGAAAAATCTTCATTGGATTTGTTGACCTGGAAAAGCGCTGGACAATATAAAATGGTGCAAGATGTTCGAAATTCTGAGAAACATAAGGGTAAGCTATATGGGAAAATGGGTAATATTCATTATGTACAAGAGCCAAGAGTAACAATAGGAGTGGAAGACCAAGAACGAAATGCTCTGATTAAAAAGAGTGTAAAACATGGATGTAGTCTTTCGCTTCTACTTAGAAGAACAAATACGAGAAGTAAAGGACGAAAGTGGAATTAAAATTCAAGATGAAAGGATATCGATGACAAGGTTCGCTGATGACATTGCTATCCTGAATGAAAGTGAAGAAGAATTACACGATATACTGAATGGAATGAGCAGTGTAATGAGTACAGAATATGGACAGAGTAAATCGAGGAAAGAGGAAAATACCGAGAAATAGCAGAAATGAGAACAGCGAGCAACTTAACATCAGGACTGGCGATTATCACGTTGATGAAGTTAAGGATTTCTGGTACCTAGGCAGCAAAACAACTCATGACGCACGGGGCAAGGAGGACATAAACTGCAGACTATCATTGGCAAGCACTGGCCAGGAGAAGTCAACTAGTTTCAAACATAAGCTTTCATTTGAGGAAGAAATTTCTGAGAAAGTACGTTTGGAGCACAGAATTCTATGGTAGTGAAACATGGACTAAAAATCGGAATAAAGTTGGATCGAGGCATCTGAGTTGTGGTGCTACCGTAGAATGTTCAAAATTAGGTGGACTGATAAGGTAAGAAATGAAGAGGTTCTGTGCACAATCGGACATATGTTAAGACATAAGGGAATAACTTCCGTGGTACTAGAGGGAGCTGGAGAGGGTAAAAACTACAGAGGAAGTCAGAGATTGGAATACATCCAGCAAATAACTATGGATGTAGGCTGCATGTGGTACTCTGAGATTGAGTGGCTGGCACAGAACAGGAATTCGCGGCGGTGCCGCTTCAGACCAGTCATAAGAATGATTAGAAAAAAATTTAAACAACAAGATACTTGTGAAACAAATGATGAGAAATAATTATGTAGTTCTTTTCTTTATCCTTCTTTCGAACCTTACGTTGTCAAAGTGAGGGGTTTGCGGCCCGCAATACTGCCAAGTTGGTACAATCCTGATTTAAATCATTCCTTGCGAGCTCTGATTAGGGATGGTGGGTATCGCTGAACGAACCAGTTTTCGGATATACTGATATTTCTTGTCTCTGGTGTAACCCGACTGTTAACAGCGCTCAAAATAACCGGTTTCTGAAATAACCGGCTTTCGGTTTTGTGTTGCTATTATTTTCATCTTCGAATAAGGACTGAAATTTTCTGGTGAAGACAAAGGAGTATGGGTCGTCCGGATCGATAGGGGATTGAGGCTGTGCCAGGAATCGGTGTCAGTGTCTCTGACAAAGACGGCGTAGGCTGAAGGAGGGAGTCGCGGCGACGGCGACGGCGTGGTGGAATGGGCACAAGTTGATGTCTTCCCGTCACTTTTGGGTGGTGTCCATTTTTCACCCTCAAGTAACCGAAAACTTAAACTATCACTTGTTATCACACGTTTATAGCGTGTGAATAGAATTATAAGTGTAGCAATCAAATTTACCTTCTCTTACAAGAAACAGTGTCGATGTTTCCTCTCTATATTACTTTGCAAGTTCGTTGTACCTCCTCCCGTTTTTAATATCTTAAAGCAAATGGATTACTGTAATTCACAGCTACCGCACTTCGTAAAATACTTTCAGATTAGACGGCGCCATTCTTAAAATATTGCTGGAGACGCAATATACGTAGTAACGGCTACAGTATTTCTCAGCAATGCTGTACCAATTCTTGTGTCACATGTTTCTTCCTCGTTTCTAGCTGTCGGCGGTTTAATTAAAATAGCACTCATCGCTTTTTCCACTGGCTGTAATAACCCAATACTTCAAAGCAACGTAAATTTTGCAAAAATACATCACTCGTTTTTTAAACCGAAATGTTTTATTTATACACCATAAATTTTGGCCCTGCTGCTGTAGCAAATTGATATGTCGGTTTTTTTACCCGGTTATTAGTGAAACATGTAAAAGAAGACTGTAAGATTAGAGACCGAACAAATACCACAAAACGTTGGTTCCTCAGAACTAAAATAACGGTATCGGTTTTAACCGGCCGCTTTTTCCCATCCCTAGCTCTGATTCCCCTTATTTTGTTATGATGTCATCTCTTCCTATATAGGTGGACACAAACAAAACGTTTTCGCATTAGGAGGAGAGAGTTGGTGATTGAAATTTCATGATGAAAAGCACCTTTGTTTTAATTATTGATACGCCAATTCCATCACTCTGTCGCCCCTGTGTCACGATAAAACAATCAATTTAATTGTAATCGCCAGGCATGTTGAATTTAACCCACTTCTTCGTCCTCTGTGAATACTATCCGGTAAAGACCCCATACCGCGCAGCAGTACTGCAGTGTAGACAGCCTCTTTAGCAGACGTGTTGTATCTCCTAAGTATTCAGCCAACAAAACGCTGTCCTTCGTACCAGTTTAATTATAACTGCCAGGTAAGTTGAATTTATAGCCTTTAGGTTTGTGTGATTTACCTTTGACGGAAATTCAACGGATTACCTTTAGTTGGACAGTGTCCTACCTCGGTACACGTTTCACCTTCGCCTCTAGCTAATTAGTTAGCTTTGTAGTAGAAGTTAAACATATTTGCTTAATCCATTTGTAAATGATGGCATTAACTCTTTATGTGCTGCAGTCTTTTTCTGAAATTACAATAATTACTACGGAAAACAATCTTTTTTTTAAAAATTGTCGCGTCCAGCTAGCGGTCTAGAAGCAGGAAGGGAATGATGGTCAGTCCAGTTAAAAACGTGGAGAAGGCTAGCAGGACATTTTGAAGGAGTTATGACACTCCGTCGGAAGTATACGAAGAATTAGGCAAGACTTGGATAACTACAATCCGTAATTGCTCGTTGGAGTAACACTAAATAAGTGACCTCTACGAACGTACACTGTTCCTGATTGTCCTACACCCATGGAGGGAGGTAATTCAGAGACGCAAACAGAGCCAGAGCAAAGTTACACAAGTCCAAGCCTCGGGACTGACCTGCAAGAACCGCTTTCTTAACTGAACTCCCCTCAGGGCATATAGAGATGGGGCCCCCTCCACGCCCGCACCAACGTGGTGACCAAACCAAAAGTTCTACTGTCACCTCCGTCAACAAGTTAGTTATCTAATCAGTGGATCACAGGATGCTGGGCTGTGATGTTATCCGTGCGTCTGGGTAAGATTACGCATTAACACGGTCCATCAGGTGACAGATTGTGGACGAAACGCGAATGAGGGTAGCTATTTGAAGAGCAGAGGGGAAAAAAGTGCCAAGGCTCGTGCCGAGGGAAAAAAACCTCTGCGACAGTGGGATGGGTAGTAAGAGCAGTAGTGGCTTACTAGTTGCGATAGTTCATGCAGGGTTGGGTTTGTTAGTGTGGGTATCACGCATCATTACCGTGACAGGCGATGGCGATGTATCCCGGTTTGGTGCAGCCGCTGCATTCCTGGAAAAGTTAAGATCGTTATACATTAGTGTGAGATCGGCCATATATCATCTCACTGTGTGTGTGTGTGTGGGTGGTGGGGGGGAAGGGGGTGTATGACTTGTCTGCAGGTAGTGTATGGTACGGCTTTCCTGTGTGGTGCCGGTTTTTCGGCAGGTGTGTTCCAACTGGCTATCCAGTAATGGTGGCTGATAAACACGGGCTCACCTGTACCGTTGTGTTTGCGTGTACTTGACCATAGATGTTACGTCCTTGCAAGTTTATTGGTCTATTATGTTTCCATTTATGGTTGTGGTCGTAGTTCCCCAGATTGGGAATGCACGGGTTCTGCGAATGTCTGGAGTTTCTGTATAGTCTTGTGGTGAGTTTGTGGATTACATGGGACTTAACTGCTAAGGTCATCAGTCCCTAAGCTTACACACTACTTAACCTAAATTATCCTAAGGACAAACACACACACCCATGCCCGAAGGAGGACTCGAACCTCCGCCGGGACCAGCCGTACAGTCCACGACTGCAGCGCCCTAGCCCGCTGGCTAATCCCGCGCGGCTGTGACTTTGAGTACTTTGTTTTGTATAATCTGCAGACGGCGCAGGCGTGTGGGCGCAGCGTATCCCCAGACAGGGGCTGCGTACGTCATCAGGGGTCGAATAAGTGTCATGTACATGGACCTCGAAACCCGTCTGTTCAGTGTGCTATCTGTTGAGCATAAGGTAGAGCTGTTTGAGCCTCGCGCTTGCTCTGTTGGTCATGTGTTGTATGTGGTCCCCCCAGAGTAATTTCCGGTCTAGCCAGACACCAAGGTATCTGACTTTCTCACGGAAACGTATTGGGAGTGCATGTAGTGTTATTGGTCTGCAGTCTCGATGTTTGCGGAGTTTCTTTGGTCTTCGAGTGAAGAGAACGGCTTCGCACTTGTCGACGTTTAAACACGCCATTTCTGTAACTAAGGCTCAGCCACTCTGAGTGCGGTCTGTAATCCTGACGTAAATTTAGATGGTTTCCAAACTTGTGCGAGGATGGCGGTGTCATCCGCGTAGATTGCCATCGTTGTGTTGTGTGTGGTTGGGAGATCGTTTATGTGGAGGTTAAACAGTAGGGGCTGTAGGATATTTCGTTGGCGTACTCCAGCATGTATACCGTGTCGTATTGATTGTTTTCCCTGCACGTTAGTGTTGAAACTCCTGTTTGTGAGGTATGTGTGTATGAGAAGCACCAGCCCGTCGGGGATCCCTGCGTCGCAGAATTTGCGAATGAGGCCGTTATGGCATAGACGGTCGAAAGCTTTTTCTATGTCCAGGAACACCGCCCCTGTTGCTTTGTTTGTGTTGAAGCCATGTGTTATATGTTCAACGACCCGTAAGAGTTGTTGTGTTGTGGAGTGGAGAGTCCTGAAGCTGAATTGCTCCGGTCTCAGGGTGTCATTTGTTATGCAATGCCTAGTGATGCGTTTGAGGATCATCTTCTCAACAATCTTGCTGAGCGAACTCAGAAGACTGATGGGTCTGCAATTTTGTGGGAGGGTGTGGTCTTTCTCCGGCTTCCTGAACATCAGGACCTTGGCCGTCTTTGACCAGGGGCTTTCCTAGCAGCGGGTGCCGCTTCTATTCTCCCGCCTGTTAGGCGTTGCATATTTTAAATATGCGACACTCCCCACCCCTTGAGGGAAAAATTTGTAATCGCTGTCCTCAGCGCCCAAAAATTTTTATACAATGTTCTTACATGTTTTATTCATTCCTTATAAGGGGAAGCATACACATTTGTTTTAATATTACTCCGACATACATAAATGTTTACAATTTTCCACAGTGGGAAATATAAGTCGATCTTCTCCTGTAAACGACCACATTTATATTTCACATTTTACACCTTACATATACATTTCACGTTACAATAGGGGACATCGCATATCATGATTACATCTTTCTTCTCTCATACTATTAGTATACATTTTCATTTTGCAATTTACTTTTCTGGTTGGATGAGTATACACAGTTATTTTAATATCACTTTTACACTCAACTTCATCAACAATTACACTTTACACTTTGTGCACACTTTGTAATATGATTACAATTTCATTTCATGACAAAGGAAACACTTAACATTTTTTTCTAACTTCCTTCCGGTTTAACGCTATGACAGACATTATGTCAACACTTTCAGCACTTGTCCGTTTTAGCACTCTGAGAGATACTTCATCTAATATCAGTTCGCACATGTCTAGCAAGCACTACAGGGCTACCAAAAATTATCTCTTCACGGTCTACATATGTTCTCCTTGTAGGGCGATACCTTCCTACATCTCTGTCCTGGCACTGATTTACGATAGTGTTTTTAACACATTTTTCTGTAACAGTCATTACCCATTATTTGGAACACAACTTTAAAACCGTCGTTGCAACATTTACAGTACTTGCATAGACAACAAATAATTACTATTATCACCACGCTAGAGGCCATGAAACTCCAGAAAGAAAACTGACTTAACGTGAAATTTCTGAGTGCCCTTCTCTCCTGATACTCAGTTTCACTTTGCAACTCACGCAACTATCCTGCAGCAGTTGGTCATCTAACTGCCTAACTACAGGTTGTGTCGAAAAATCTAACTTAAGCTCACTTATATTTTTTCTGTTGTTGTTTACTACGCCGCAATCCATTCGCATACTCAGGTTTGTCACATTGTCACTACTAGGTACATTTGTTCGTATCATATGTTCAGATTGTATCATCATTTGAGATGTATTCCGCGACATTTACCTAAAAATTTCAATTTACCTGTACCTTGAAGCACGATATCTGTGGATCTTCCTTCGTGACAGATGACATTAATGCCCTCATCCGCCGGGACAACAAACAGCCATTCATTATTACTCAGTGGTGTCCACAGACTTGCGTTCAGTACTATTAACTCTTGCACGCAGTCCGTGGGAACTTGTCGCACTGCTCGCAGCATCTTCGCCTCACATCTCTCATGGTCACACGTAAACAAGAGAATGACAACCCGTTTGCATATTCTCGGGTTCTGATCTAACGTTTTACACTGCAACTGCTCGTCACTTAACTTCGCGTACTGCCGTTTCGCGTCATCAATTCACAGTAGCACTTTCTCAGGGGCAATATACATAAATAAACGCCACTTCTGACGGTTACGGTAGTATTGAATAGATGTTGTACAAATTGTCCTCTACTAGCAGGATATTCAGCAAGTAACTTAAGACGTTTCCTTCTATGAAAACATCCAGATCAATAATCCTGATCAATTGATAACCACTGTCGCCCATAAATTGTATTAACTGTTCATTAACAGTGATCAAAATGACAGCTTTCTGCAACCGTTTGTCAGTACTGTTCTCAAATTCTATGTGCCGGCTTAATTGTTTCGTTCCGTCATGATAATCTGTTCAATATTTTCTACGGAGTTGGTTAAAAGTAGTCAAAGTTGCTTTATCTATAGCCACTTGCTCCTTCGAAAGTCTGAGCAGCTGTTTCTGTTCTTCTAAGACGTCCGTCTTAGTCCTGACGTACGTAGCGTCATCTTCGTCTAGGACTACGAACAAAATTTTACTGACCTCGCCCACAAAATTTAAGATCCCTCGTTTCTTTATACGGGTTTCATGCCGTGCTAATTGTCCAATTAGCCTCTATACCTTTTTCCTATGTGCCAATTTAATGCAAATTCTGCTTGTTTACACTCTGCTGCACTCTTGTTCCGCTCTGCTGCTACGGTCGCAGGTTCGAATCCTGCCTCGGGCATGGATGTGTGTAATGTCCTTAGGTCAGTTAGGTTTAAGTAGTTCTAAGTTCCAGGGGACTGATGACCTCAGACGTTAAGTCCCATAGTGCTTAGAGCCATTTGAACTATTTGCACTCTTGTTCAGTGGCGCTAATCTATCCTTACAATAAGAAATTTGTCCGCAGATCGTGGTCGTGCGGTAGCGTTCTCGCTTCCCGCGCCCGGGTTCGATTCCCGGCGGGCTCAGGGATTTTCTCTGCCTCGTGATGACCGGGTGTTGTGTGGTGTCCTTAGGTTAGTTAGGTTTAAGTAGTTCTAAGTCTAGGGGACTGATGACCATAGATGTTAATTCCCATAGTGCTCAGAGCCATTTGAACCATTTGAGCCAATACGAAATTTCCGGCCTTGCAAGGACCTCGATATGCGGAAATGTTTCTTTCAGTTCCATCGAGTTGAAGTAATTCACAATTTTCCAACTTACACTATAAATTTTCACTTGCGCCATGTTATCGTAATACAGTCCGGGTGACGTCTGGAACTTCGTTACTTGCGTATACGGTTGTTGTCCGCTGTGCTCAATCCCTTTGACTACGAGGATAACGGCGGCGATGCAGTACAAAGCCGTCATCTGGAATTAGAAAAAGTCCTTCAATCTATTGGCCTCAGCCGTAAGATATTTGTTTTGTTTCAGGCAGATTACCACACTCGGCCCCTTTGCTCGTACGACTGCGTACGGACCTCGCCGTTGCGTATCTGATGTATGTGATCTGCCTCTTCGTACGCTCTCATCAAACAACAGAACCTTATCCCCACAACGAAATTTCTTGGAATTTTGCCTTCCGTCATAGTATTCCTTATTCTTCATTTTACATTGCGCGTTTACGCTCTCTCGCACACCGGTGCATTTCTTGCATGCGCTCCTTTAGCTCTGTCACATATTCGTCAAAATTATACCTCATTCCAGTCGGATCTTACTGCAGTATCCCTGGAATATTACATGTTGTTACAAAGAACAACTCATACGTCGTATATCATACAGTATTATACACAAAAACTGCAAATGGAACCCAGCTATCCTAATCTGTCTGCGCTTTTTTCACATACTATCGCAACATGTCCCTAACCGTTCCTGTGCGACCTTCTAACGCTCCATTTGTTTGGGGGCGGTAGGTGGAAATCTGTAGCTTTTTAATATGCAGCATAATGGTTCAAATGGCTCTGAGCACTATGGGACTTAACATCTGAGGTCATCAGTCCCCTAGAACAATTAGAAATACTTGAACCTAACTAACCTAAGGACATCACACACATCCAGGCCCGAGGCAGGATTCGAACCTGCGACCGTAGCAATCGCGCGGTTACAGACTGTAGCGCCTAGAACCGCTCGGCCAACCCCGTCGGCAATACGCAGCAGTTTACACATTCTTTTCATTGTTTTACTCATGAAATTACTTCCCATATCACTTAACAATACTGACGTTAGCCCGTACTTTACTATAAACTTCTCAACTAGCACGAGCGCTACTGTATCGGCATCTTGCTTGTCAATCGGTTCAGCTACCATAAACTTTGTCACCGCATCTTGAAACGTTATAATCTACTCGTTTCCGCTGTCCGTCTGATTTATGGACCTACCCTTTCAATATCACAGCCTTCAGGTGTTTCCGTGATTTTTAGAGGCATCTTTATGTTTTTCCGAGTGAACTTGTTCTTTGGACCACTCTCGCACTTTCATATGTATTCCTCTATATCTTTATTCATACCTTTCCACACACGGTATTTTTTTTATTAACTCACAGGTTCTTCCTATGCCCTGGTGTCCTCCATAGGAGAATCGTGAAACTGTTTTAATATCGCGGATTTTTCGTCTTCACTTACTTATTCCGCCTTTATCGGCTCAGCTGCCTCTCGTTTCCTGATACACTTTTCTACATCACTGACACAGTTTTCACACTTCCAAACATAGCGTTCCACAGCCCTCGGCTCAGCTGTTTCGTGTCCTGTGTCCCTGTCGGCCGCGCCTGCTGCCTGTTCACCGCCGGCCGGGGTGGCCGAGCGGTTCTAGGCGCTACAGTCTGGAACCGCGCGACCGCTACGGTCGCAGGTTCGAATCCTGCCTCGGGCATGGATGTGTGTGATGTCCTTAGGTTAGTTAGGTTTAATTAGTTCTAAGTTCCAGGGGACTGATGACCTCAGCAGTTAAGTCCCATAGTACTCAGAGCCATTTTTGAACCAGCCTGTTCGACCCGCCGCGTTCGCCTGCCTGTGCGTGCCTGACACGCACTACGGCTTCGGCGCCTGCCGCATCCTGTCCTAGGCTACTGCTCTGCTGCCTTCCGGTCGCGCACCCACCGCCCTGACCTCTCCTATTCGCGAGAGTGCGCCGGCGACTTGGTTCCGTTTGCCACTCTTGTACACGATTTGATAATCATAATCCTCCAGCTTCAAACTAAGCTTCATCAATCTGGATGAAGGATCTGATATACTACCTATCCATGTTAGAGGTTTGCGGTCAGTACATATCAAGAACTTCCTGCCAAATACGTACGTTCTAAAATATTTCACTATCCAACAAATGGACATCATCTCCCTTTCAATAGTACTGTACCCTCTCTCCGCCTTAGTTAGTGTCATCGAGGTGTTCGCAACAGGTAAACCATTTCCAATATTTCCCTGACTCAACAGTGCTCCGGTGCTTGATTGGCTAGCGCCAGGCGTAATTATGGAGTCCTTTTCAAAGTCCGGATACTGCAGTATAGGCGGACTTACCAGCTTCTCCTTCAAATACTAAAAAGCATTGCCTTGCTCAACGTCTCGGGTGAGGCACATCTTTCTTTAATAATTCGTGTAGCGGATTAGGCATTTTGCTGAAGCTGCTTATAAAACGTTGTTAGTATCCCACAAGGCCCAGAAACGCCTTTAATTGCTTTGTTGTTCTGAGTGAAGTCACTTCACAGTATCAATTCCACTCAGCAGAATTCAAAATAAGTAATGACTTCAGGACAAATATTTTTAAGAACAGTTTATAAGAGATGACCTGACACGAAACTTATTGTGAACAAAATGCTAAGAAAAAACTAATCTGCTCTGTGATAGATTCATATCATAATTTGGACAACTTCTGAAACGAAAAGGGAATCGCATCTGTTAGCAAAAAGCAACGTTCTTGCAGTAATTGCACGCTACAAAAGCCACCCAAATTAACTAAGAAAATTATTAAAAAGTAAATTAGCGTATGCGTTATGTCAGAAATGCTCTAGTCTATAAGATACTTAGTGAAATGAGAGACAGGAGAGGATAAGAGATCATTATTTATTTATATGGAAGATCAAAGGTAGCAGGTGTTTTTAATAATAATTTCTCAAATGATGTAGAAATTATAGGGAAACCATTTCAAGAGATAAAGCATTACTCTGAAAAAACAACTCAGACAAATTCGAATCCTATGGATGTCACCCACTTCTCCTTCTGAAATAAAGATAATTATTTACGTTCTGGAAAACAGAAGTTCCTTGGGATTTCATGATGTTTCCAACAGAGTACTAAAGACTTGTTTCCATATGATAAGTTCTGCCTTGTCTGAAATATTGATTTCATCACTAACTCAGCGTATTTTTACAGAGATTTTCAGATATAACATTATAAAATTCCTCTGCAAGAAAAGTTGATGAAGTGTTGCCAATAACTATTGCTGAGATCATTTTCCAAAATTTTTGTGATGGTGATTTACTCTACACTAATTTGCACAAAAACAACAGTCACGTTTTTCATAAATCTTGGTTTGGATATCAGTAGAGTTGCTGAGCTGAGTACACCATTCACATGTTCACTCACAAAATTTTACAGGCATTAACTAACAAAACAGCACCAAATGGTATTTTCTGAGACTTATCTAACACATTTTAATGTAGAAATTACCATATCATCATAGAGAAACTGAGGTCTTACGGAAATGATGCTATAGCGAACTAGTAGGTAATGTCATAAATAACGAAAAGAATGTAGAAAGTTGTATTTAATAATTCAACCAACATAAGTAGGATAGATGCTTCTGACAGGGAACAAATCACTTATGGGGTTCCTCAAGTTCCATTATTGTTCCTCAGATATGTAAAACACATTCCATCTAATATACAACAAGCACAGGTACTTATTGTTGCAGATAAGACTAGTATTATAAAGAACCCAAATGTACACACAGCAAAAGAGAAAATGGCAAATGGTCTCTCTCTCACAGATATATCATCTTCAGTTCTGCAAAAATGATAAATGTAACACATGGTCAAGTAAAAATAACTATGGTGAAAAAAACGGAATTTTAGGTGACCATTTGGTGACAATTTAAACAGTAAAGAACATATTTTTGAACCATAAAACAACTTTTTTGAGCTACATCTGCACATAAAATCATTGAATTCCTAAGGAAGAAATCATTAAGTTCACTTATTTTGCATATTTTCATTCAGTACTAATTTAGATAACGTTCTGTCATCGCTGTTCAAGTATATGCTTTAAGAATAGTAACTGAAGCTAACCTAGGATCAAGTTGTAAACATCTGTTTAAGGAATTAGTCATTTAGACTGCTGCTTTACGGTGTATATTTTCCTTCGTGAAGTTTAGTGATAATAATAAGTTACAATTTTCGTGATGGATTGAGAATGTTATATGAGGACTGTAAACTTTTGCTAAGATTCCTTTCCGACTAGCGAGTCCAAATATCAAAAAGTAAAACATTATTTATGTTTGAAGGTATCTGGACAAATAACAACTCTGCAGTGTGCATAAATAAGAATAGTAAATTCAACTCTGTTTAAGGAGAGGAACTGTGTTGCCTGTTATTTGGCGCAAACACTTCTGTTGACACAGTTTCGTCCTTCTCTGCTTTGCTTGTCATTTATTGTAGTCGTTCTTCCGTACTGTCAGCAGATATCCAGGACGTTGTAGTTTCAGGGTAACTGCCATTCTTTGAACATCAGTAAGGAATGTCCTAATGTTGTACACTGGACTTCAGAATCTCTCATTCCCTCCTTTTTAAGATGTGTAATCTTCCTATAGACAGTGACTCTACACGCACTCGAACTTTTCTTCTATTTACAGTTAGAATAAATTAGGTTGAAGTTAGTATCTGGTCGGCGACAAAGCTATGAAGAAGGGTAAATGAATATGGATCAACGGATATATCAAAGTAGGAATCTGGCATGTCAGAGTAATTTTCTCAAAAAGAAAGACAACTAGAACATATACTAAAAGACATGAATATCGATGTTGTAGCAATCATAGAAACGAAAATGAAAGTGAGAAGCAATAAATATGAAGGCGACTACATTAAGTTCTATAGTGCAGACGACCAAAATGAAAGAGGAAGCAAAAGTGTGGTATAACACCTGCATAAGAGATGGAAAAAGAGATCAAAGATTGCACGCACATAAGCGGAATAATAATCACAGTCAGAATGAATGTCAGAAAAGGTAACGCCACCATTACAGGCGTAAATGTGTCAGAAGAAGGAAAAAGGATGTGTCTAGAACATTCTATGGAGAATTACAGAAGACTCTGAATAAATACAGAGCTACTGATCACATTACTATGGTGGGTGATTTCCATACCAGAATAATAAATATCCCTGTAACGAATATTACAGGGCCTTTTGGAGAACTGGTATATACTGAAAATTGAAAAATACTAAGAGATTTTGCCACCTACATTAATCTGAATATACCAAACTCACTTTCTCCAAAAAAAAAAAAAAAAAAGAAAAAGAAAAAGCACAAAAGCGTACATGCCGACCTCGTCTGTTGACTAACAGACAACGCCGACAGTTGAACAGGGTCGTAATGTGTAAGAGGCAGACATCTATCCAGACCATCACACAGGAATTCCAAACTGCATCAGAATCCACTGCAAGAACTATGACAATTAGGCGAGAGATGAGAAAACTTGGATTTCATGGTGGGGCGGCTGCTCATAAGACACACATCACTCCGGAATAAGCCAAACGACGTCTCGCTTGGTGTAAGGAGCGTAAACATTGGACAACTGAAGAGTGTAAAAACGTTGTGTGGAGTGACGAATCACGGCACGCAATATGGCGATCCGATGGCGGGGTGTGGGTATGGCGAATGCCCAGTGAACGTCATCTGCCAGAATGTGTAGTGTCAGCAGTAAAATTCGGAGGCGGTGGTGTTATGGTGTGGTGGTGTTTTTCATGGAGGGGGCTTGCACCCCTTGTTTTGTGTGGCACTATCACAGCTCAGCCCTACAGTGATGTTTTAAGCACCTTCTTGCTTCCCACTGTTGACGAGCAATTCGACGATGGCGATTGTATCTTAAAGCACGATCGAGCACCTGTTCATAATGCACGGCCTGTGTCGGAGTGGTTACATGACAGTAACATCCCTATAATGGACTGACCTGCACAGAGTCCTGACTTGATCGTCTTCTACTAATCTCCAGAACAGATCTACTTGCAAAATAAAAGAAAATGACTTACAATCAGGATATAAGAAAAGCTGTTAAAGAAAAACAGAAGGCATGTATAAAATACTTCAGCAACCCAACAGCTGAAAAGTGCAATCCTATAAGGAGAGAAAAAATACTGCCAAATCTGTAGTAAGTAAGTCAACTAAGAACGTTGGTATGCATTTATTTCTAATGTCGAGAATGTTGTTCACAGGAGACAACGAACAACCTATAAGGTTTTGAAAACTTTTAACACAACAAGGAAAGGAAGATATAAATAAACAATATTGAAGATCAGTGGATGATAGACCACAAGAAACTGAAATTGAAACAATATATGATCATGGATTGCATGAAATACAGTCTGACGAAATACAATCTCCCTCAACGTCACTTAAGAATAGAGAAGTTGCAAGAAGAAATGGTATTAATGCTGGTTTGTTAAAATGTGGAGGAATGATGCTACATCTCTTAATCGAATGTTGGAAGAGCAAGAGTATCCTCCAAAGACTGGAAGATTGCTAGAGTGATATAAATCTCTTAAAAATGAGACAAAAGTCTATGCAGTAACTACAGATGAATAAACGTATTAGACTCAGCACACATATGCTAAAACCTTAAACACAAGACTTATTTTACAACAGATAATTTAAAAAATGCAGAGACTATAATGAGGAAACACTCATTGTTTTTATCTCTTTTTAAAAAAGGCCTTTGACAGTGTAAATGGAGAGAAACTTGAGAACGTAATGACGGATCGTGGATATCGAAACATCTAATAAATATGATAAAAAGTTTATATGAGAACATAACTATCACTTTAGATCTCCAGAATGAGATTTTCACTCTGCAGCGGAGTGTGCGCTGATATGAAACTTCCTGGCAGATTAAAACTGTGTGCCCGACCGAGACTCGACCTCGGGACCTTTGCCTTTCGCGGGCAAGCGCTCTACCATCTGAGCTACCGAAGCACGACTCACGCCCGGTACTCACAGCTTTACTTCTGCGAGTATCTCGTCTCCTACCTTCCAAACTTTACAGAAGCTCTCCTGCGAACCTTGCAGAACTAGCATTCCTGAAAGAAAGGATATTGCGGAGACATGACTTAGCCACAGCCTGGGGGAGGTTTCCAGAATGAGATTTTCACTCTGCAGCGGAGTGTGCGCTGATATGAAACTTCCTGGTAGATTAAAACTGTGTGCCCGACCGAGACTCGAACTCGGGACCTTTGCCTTTCGGCGGCAAGCGCTCTACCATCTGAGCTACCGAAGCACGACTCAGGCCCGGTACTCACAGCTTTACTTCTGCCAGTATCTCGTCTCCTACCTTCCAAACTTTCATATCAGCGCACACTCCGCTGCAGAGTGAAAATCTCATTCTGGAAACCTCCCCCAGGCTGTGGCTAAGCCATGTCTCTGCAATATCCTTTCTTTCAGGAGTGCTAGTTCTGCAAGGTTCGCAGGAGAGCTTCTGTAGAGTTTGGAAGGTAGGAGACGAGATACTGGCAGAAGTAAAGCTGTGAGTACCGGCCGTGAGTCGTGCTTCGGTAGCTCAGATGGTAGAGCGCTTGCCCGCGAAAGGCAAAGGTCCCGAGTTCGAGTCTCGGTCGGGCACACAGTTTTAATCTGCCAGGAAGTTTCACTTTAGATCTCAATGGAAAGATTTCTAATGAGATACTATTTAAAAAAGAAGTATGACAAGGCTGCTGTACTCCCCAATTTTGTTAAGATTTACGTACATGAAATAATGTATACATGGAAAACAGAATTTTCGGGAAGCATTTACCAAGACAGGAAGACTCTTTTAAATAATTTACTATATGCTGGTGAAGCGATGATACCAGCAGATAAAGAAACTTCAGAAAGGAATTTACTTACTGAAACGAGTAAGTGCGAAATTTGACACGGAGATCTCAACAGAAAAAACGAAGACACACATTAGGTCATACTAGAACCAAAATAGTGGTACAGCAAAGGGATTTAGAGCAAATGACCCACTTCTGAGGCATCAAGGGATCACCAGTTTAGTATTGGAGGGCAGCGTGGAGGGTAAAAATCACAGAGGGAGACCAAGAGATGAATACACTAAGCAGATTCAGAAGGATGTAGGTTGCAGTAGTTACTGGGAGATGAAGAAGCTTGCACAGGACAGAGTAGCATGGAGAGCTGCCTCAAACCAGTCTCAGGACTGAAGACCACAACAACAACAACCCACTTCAGTTACCTAGGATGTGAGGTGACATATGACTACGGCAAAGATATAGAAATTAAGCTTGGTAAATTTAGCCATTTTTATGGAACAGTTAACAGACACCTTAAAAAGAAAACTAGGAAATGTAATTAAATTAAACTTTACGAGACACTTGCAGCCCCCACACTGCTGTATGGAAGCGAGACCTGGAAGCAAGAAAGCCGTATTCAGGCACAAAAATAAAATCCGTAAGACGAGTTAAAGGTAGCACAATAGAAGACGAACTAAGGAATCAACACATTAGAGAAAACAAAAAAAAAATTAGTCAAAGTAATAAAATTCTTGAATATAGCATAAAATGGAACGGACACTGTTGTGTCTAGACAAGACAGCCTGGACACAATGAGAGGAAGCCGAAAGGCACGCGCTTAAACTCACGCAGGCTGGCGTGAGGTCTGAAACAGGATACGTAATGAATGCTATAAAGAAAAGTACGTAGCTTCTGGAATATTTAACTTTAATCCATAATTGTATAACATCGCTCTTGTACAGATATAATCTCCATTTCAATATACTTGGTGATGGCGCCTTGCTAGGTCGTAGCAAATGACTTAGCTGAAGGCTATGCTAACTATCGTCTCGGCAAATGAGAGCGTGATTGTCAGTGAACCATGGCTAGCAAAGTCGGCTGTACAACTGGAGCGAGTGCCAGGACGTCTCTCTAGACCTGCCGTGTGGTGCGCTCGGTCTGCTATCACTGACAGTGGCGACACGCGGGTCCGGCGTATACTAGCGGACCGCGGCCGATTTAAAGGCTACCACCTAGCAAGTGTGGTGTCTGGCGGTGACACCACAGACATCTAGAAAGAATGGAGAGTGACAGACTCCCCTTGAAGGCTGGAAATTATAATTCTGAAGGAAGAAGAAACAGAGGCAACGATGGGTGCCATAACAGGTAATTTTGCCTAATACCTGAAAACAAGAAGAGGACTCAGTATCTGGCAGTGACTGCTGCTGCTTTGGGGTGGCATTATGTGGGAGGGATATCACGGTATAACTATATATGTGGGGCCACTTATCACAAGATAATTATGTGCTTTTATTTTTATAAGTATATTTTTTGATTTTGGTTAGGGGGTCTTTAAATATTGTGAGATAGCATGAGACTTTTAATTAACTTATACCGCGATAATACTCGTACGGACATCGGCTGCCACGAAGTAAGTACGATATAATATTTTTTTTAAACACAACGCGCGACTCACCGCCTTCTAATAAATAGTTTGCGTGAGCACTGCTATTTAAAAAAGAAAATACGCGTATTCTTACGCAAACTCTAATTATTGATACGGGTCTCAGGGGCTACTGGTTATTTATGTACGAAATTTCACAAAGATTAACTGAGATATAGCTGAGCTTATTGAATGGAATGATTTTCAATATTTCTCGTTCATTATTTGCAAGGCAAAACTAGAGAGAATCTCATCTGCCGTTAGGTGGCCAAACTCGAAACATACTGAACTCATTCAGTATTCTAAATATTAATAAACGAAATCTATTTTTACTGTGTTAACTCTGAAACTATTGTGAGATCAAGGTACAGAAACCTCTCACATTTACATTTAATATTATGACATGAAATTTTAATTAAATAATACAGTCAGAGATGAACTCCCTGTTCTAAGAATTCTGTAAAAACTTGGTTAACGAGAATTAATGGTTGTGATCATGAGAGGTGACAACTAAGTCAATAATACACACATTCTAAGAACAGTTATAAGTATATCTTACTAAATTACATCCAAACTTACATTAAATACCGTCCTGCTATACAAAGACGAAACAAAAACATGAGAGAACTTTCAATAAAGCAATAGTCTCTGGTCGTGTACATTTTCATTACACAGGTAAAAAGAATGATCTTTTTTATATATCACATCGCTGTTTGTGATTTTTGGTGGTATTATTTAACGTTTTAGTCTTTCTTATACATCGCGCACACGTACACAGTCTTGAAATATTTTATAATTCACACGCGACACAAGCAAAAACCATTTTTCTTTTACTAAAATTTACGTGACGTATCGTCACAGGGGCCGACGTACGCCACTGGTGGTTATGGAAGGCGCCGTAACTGCTGTACGATACGTGAATGCCATCCTCCGACCGATAGTTCAACCATATCGCAGCATATTGGCGAGCCATTCGTCTTCATCTTCATGGACGACAACTGCCCCCCCCCCCCCCGGTACATCTTGTGAATAACTCTCTTCAGGATAACGACATCGCTCGACTAGAGTCGCCAGCATGTTCTCCATTTATGGACTACGTGGCCACCACCATCCACTCTGAGGGATCCACGCCGAATCGCCGTTGAGGAATGGAACAATCTGGACCAACAGTGCCTTGAAGTTGTGGGTAGTATGCCACAACGAATACAGGCATGCATACGTGCAAGAGAACGTACTATTGGGTATTAGAGGTACTGGCGCGTACAGCAATCTGGACCACCACCTCTGAAGGTCTCGCTGTATGGCGGTACAACATGCGATGTGTGATTTTAATGAGCAATAAGAAGAGCAGAATTGATGTTTATGTTGATCTGTATTCCAATTTTCTGTACAGGTTCTGGAACTCTCGGAACCATGGTGATGAAGAACTTTTTTTGGTGTATGTACATTTACTGAGGCGACGACGCAGATCATAGGCTTGAAGCTACTCAAACAAAATGTATAGATTCTGTAGGAGCAGTTCCTGCGCGGTCCCGGTAATTAGGAAGTTTTCTGAATAAGAAAGGTAACTGGGGATTCCTCGGATTTGTTGTTCAAAATACCTCAGAAATATTGCGATTCCAAATGAAAATATGTAATAACGAAACATGCCGAATAGCACAATAATTACTAAAATCTGTTTTGTCTGACCAACTATGAGAAATTCAAAATAGGACTTCAGAGAGGTCTATCTTCGAATAAAAAGGCTTTCAGCCAATTTTGCCGACAATTCTTCTGGTCTAGAAATGGGATAAAGATCTCCATTAGCTTGCACATTAGTGGAGAACTTAAAATCACTATAAATTTTCATTTATCATGGACATTGCCCACCAGCTTGCAATACTTCGGATATTATTTCCGTTGTTTGCAATGTTCTGTTTCCCCTTTATAGCGCATGGCGAAAGGCACTAGGAGTCCTCTGCAAAGCTTAGGCACTGTTGATCGCTTTAAGGGTAAGTCCACTTGGAACACTTTTGCACAATATAATGTGGGTTCAGACAGTTGCTTATATTGCGCACATAATGCATAAAATTCATTGAATGGAATCGCAGTTAGGACTAGATTCACTCGTCCTTGAATTTGGAAACCAACAAGCGCAAAAGCATCTAAGTCCAGTATGCTAGTTGTCGCCCAAGTGTTTACTACCAACAAGATTAGTTGCCAAGCTAACTTCTTATATTAAGCTTGGACAATGATGTCGTCTCACACTGGCGTCGACTGTCCATTGTACTTAAGAACTCTGCACTGAGGGTATCATAACTGTAGGTAGCCAATGCGCCTGTACACGTCGAAACTAATCAGAAATATAGCCGCGACTGTGTGCAAGTGAAGTTCTGGCCGTTGGTGCATTAATTTCCAGCTACAGCATGAGGCTCTGACCCTGTCTGCTGCTGCTGTTGTCAACGTCAAGATAGCGTGCAGCGCTGTGGTAGCTGGTGGGAGACGCTTGCTAGATGTCTCGATTTGTGGCATGCAAAACACGTGACGTCATGGAATGGACAGATACGTTATTGATGCGTTGCACTGCAGTCTGGAGACGCTCTGATCGCTCTAACTTCTTTGCGACTCTTTGACAATGATGTGGAGGAACTTTCGCATGAGCTTCCACTTGCTTTGAGGTACACAGGCTGTGAACAAACCTACGATGAGGGCGGTGGCCACTGAATACTCATGTAACCACTGATCCCCCACTTTGCCGGACTACCGGACGATCGAGTGCGTAGGAAATCGGATGATGACGCTACCATCAGTTAACCGTAGAATACAACGATGACTACTAATAATAAGGCTGTCACAATTATAAAAATTAGCTTGCGTTGACGCTGTCACTTCGTGAGCTTTGTCAGTTTTAGCACTTCGCTCTGACCTGGATCACATGCCTCTGAAGCCTTTGCATCAACTTCACTATCAGAAGCTAGACGTATAATCGATGTGTAACACTGTTTAAGGAGAAAATCAGACTTGTATGCTAACTCTTACACGGCAGGAGCTCATACTGCTAATTCCTGCTTACGTTGCTTTAAACATAGATCAAATTCTAGTCTACGTGCAAGTCTGTGCATTTGGTTACCGTATCTGCAGTCAGCGAAGCTCAAACAACTGGAGCGTGAGTGTGTGCATAGTTTTTGCATCACTGAGCACCGTTCATTACTAGAAGATAGTAAGAGTGCGCTCTGATGTACTGCGTCAGTTATTCGACTTGCTTTGCATCGAAGAATAAAACAACGTAGATAAGCCCGTCAAAACTACACTCCTGGAAATTGAAATAAGAACACCGTGAATTCATTGTCCCACGAAGGGGAAACTTTATTGACACATTCCTGGGGTCAGATACATCACATGATCACACTGACAGAACCACAGGCACATAGACACAGGCAACAGAGCATGCACAATGTCGGCACTAGTACAGTGTATATCCACCTTTCGCAGCAATGCAGGCTGCTATTCTCCCATGGAGACGATCGTAGAGATGCTGGATGTAGTCCTGTGGAACGGCTTGCCATGCCATTTCCACCTGGCGCCTCAGTTGGACCAGCGTTCGTGCTGGACGTGCAGACCGCGTGAGACGACGCTTCATCCAGTCCCAAACATGCTCAATGGGGGACAGATCCGGAGATCTTGCTGGCCAGGGTAGTTGACTTACACCTTCTAGAGCACGTTGGGTGGCACGGGATACATGCGGACGTGCATTGTCCTGTTGGAACAGCAAGTTCCCTTGCCGGTCTAGGAATGGTAGAACGATGGGTTCGATGACGGTTTGGATGTACCGTGCACTATTGAGTGTCCCCTCGACGATCACCAGTGGTGTACGGCCAGTGTAGGAGATCGCTCCCCACACCATGATGACGGGTGTTGGCCGTGTGTGCCTCGGTCGTATGCAGTCCTGATTGTGGCGCTCACCTGCACAGCGCCAAACACGCATACGACCATCATTGGCACCAAGGCAGAAGCGACTCTAATCGCTGAAGACAACACGTCTCCATTCGTCCCTCCATTCACGCCTGTCGCGACACCACTGGAGGCGGGCTGCACGATGTTGGGGCGTGAGCGGAAGACGGCCTAACGGTGTGCGGGACCGTAGCCCAGCTTCATGGAGACGGTTGCGAATGGTCCTCACCGATACCCCAGGAGCAACAGTGTCCCTAATTTGCTGGGAAGTGGCGGTGCGGTCCCCTACGGCACTGCGTAGGATCCTACGGTCTTGGCGTGCATCCGTGCGTCGCTGCGGTCCGGTCCCAGGTCGACGGGCACGAGCACCTTCCGCCGACCACTGGCGACAACATCGATGTACTGTGGAGACCTCACGCCCCACGTGTTGAGCAATTCGGCGGTACGTCCACCCGGCCTCCCGCATGCCCACTATACGCCCTCGCTCAAAGTCCGTCAACTGCACATACGGTTCACGTCCACGCTGTCGCGGCATGCTACCAGTGTTAAAGACTGCGATGGAGCTCCGTATGCCACGGCAAACTGGCTGACACTGACGGCGGCGGTGCACAAATGCTGCGCAGCTAGCGCCATTCGACGGCCAACACCGCGGTTCCTGGTGTGTCCGCTGTGCCGTGCGTGTGATCATTGCTTGTACAGCCCTCTCGCAGTGTCCGGAGCAAGTATGGTGGGTCTCACACACCGGTGTCAATGTGTTCTTTTTTCCATTTCCAGGAGTGTAGTTTTCCCCATCAAAGCAAAAAAATCAGTAATGGGAAGATTCTGTTGTTGCACTTCCTTCTGTTGTTGGTTTTGCGGTAGTTGTAACTGCAAACCCATCCGTTGCAGTTCTTTTCGTTGCTGTTAGAATTCTCACAGCTTGTTTATCTTTAGATGCCGCTAGCTGCAACTGCCGTTGTCATAACTGTAGGAATTCACAGCGAATAGCTGCACGGTGGGCAATTACTCCTACTTGGCCGTGTGGAACACGGTTTACGATTACTCTCACTGGCTTTGATGCGGAGCAGTGGGAGCAACAGGTCGTTTCTGTCATCGATGAGGGCAGAGGTCAGGACGTAAACAACTAGCCAGAGCGTAGAAAAAGTAGTTCTAAGCATGCACAAATCCGAATCGAAAAACTAAAACACAGGCAAAAGTTAAATACTATAGTATCATTGGTACTTATCGGAGGCTTCAGAGAATAAACGGAAGGTGACGGACAAGTGCAGGGCTACGACATTTACTACAACCCTCGCGTCAGGGGACGGGGCCCTTCTGCCATGCATACTGCTGCAGCAGCGCACTCTGTGGGAGCGAGCTGCAGCCGACGTATGAAGTCTGTGTGTCTCTGGCCTTCCCTCCATATCGATATTCGGGGTTTGCCGATATTATGCAGCATGGAACCATCTTGCTGCACTCGCTGGACAGTGTGTCTAAGGCGTTGAGCCTGACCGGGTTGCCTCCAAAACACGTCTCCGACATTTGTCTGGTTGAAGGCATATGCGACACTCATCGGTGAAGAGAACGTGATGTCAATCCTGAGCGGTCCATTCGGCATGTTGTTGAGACATCTTTTCCGCACTGCCTGATGTCGTGGTTGCAAAGATGATCTTTGCCATGGACGTCAGGAGTGAAGTTGCGCACCATGCAGCCTATTGCGCACAGTTTGAGTCGTAAAGCGACGTCCTGTTGCTGCACGAAAAGCATTCTTCAACATGGGGGCTTTGCTGTCGTTTCTCCGAGCCAGAATCCGTAGGTAGTGGTCATCCACTGCAGTACTAGCCCTTGGGCTGCCTGAGCGAATCATGTCATCGACAGTTCCTGTCTCTCTGTATCTCCTCCATGTCCGAACAACATTGCTTTGGTTCACTCCGAGACGCCTGGACGCTTCCCTTGTTGAGAGTCATTTCTGTCACAATGTAACAATGCGGACGCGATCGAATCGCGGTATTGACCGTCTAGGCATGGTTGAACTACAGACAACACGAGCCGTGTACCTCCTTCCTGGCGAAATTACTGGAACTGATCGACTGTCGGAGCCCCTCCTTCTAATAGGTTCTGCTCATGTATCGTCGTTTACATCCTTGGGTGGGTTTAGTGACACCTCTGAACAGATATAAGAACTGTGTCTATCATACAATATCCACGGTCAACGTCTCTCTTCAGGAGTTCTGGGAACCGGAGTGATGCAAAACTTTTTTTGACGTGTGTAGTCTCCTGGAGCCAAGTGATAAGCGCCTAGGACATATCAGCTCACAGGACTAAAAGTTGGTCACCGCAATGCGCGCACACAGATGAATCGCTAAATCTTTACATATGGCGCAGCGATCGAGTCACGTGCTCAACTACACACGCATTACCTCTTTGTGAGAATAAGACAATAGTAATCACTGAGAAATTTATGTTCACGCAGACATCATGTGTAAATGTGGGTAAATGTGACCACATGGCACAGAATGGCTAGAAAAGGGCATCGTGTTTGGCCATACCCATGGCCATACGATGAGCGAAATTGTTGGATCTGTTTCGCGGCGGACTGTTCAACGTGTCTTCAAGCAGGGCCCAAGAAGAACGACGTCATAACTGTGATAGGAAAGAGACCCTGACAGAGACAGTGAGTGGAGATCCATCCCATCCTCCTTCAAAAGAAAAACTGAAACGGGAACTACTTGCAATGGACGTTTGGATTCGGACCCAAGGGGTCTTTACTCACACATGCACGTAAAGACAACGGCTAAGTTCATAGGCTGGAAGAATACGAGACTGATTTTCTGAACACTTCTTCACCCTATTACATCTCGATTGGCCCGCAAATTCACCTGATTCGAACCCCACAGAAAATCTGTGGTACATGTTTGAACAGGGCGTAAAACGCTGACGTCGGCATCTCCGCAATTTGGTGGAACTGCGAGATCAGATTCTCAGTGAGTGGGTTTAACCTGGACGCGACGTACCTGCGTGACCACGCGGACTCACTTCCCAATCTAATCCAGGCGACCCTCTGGTCCAGGGACAGAGTTACGTGCTGTTAAATGGTACTTGCAATGATTTAAGTAGGTGTGGCTAATTTCTGAGCTTGTAACACGGTAAACAAGGAGGTAAACATATTTAGGTCTGATTGGGGGATATAGTGAAACTAACCTGACCAAACTTATGACTGGGTCACACACATGTTGGCTCAATACGTAGTATGCTAAGCAGGGAATCGCACGAATAAATAGGCAATCGGAATTACTGCCAGCTAGTAGAAGAATGTAACTTATTACATGTTTTAGGCCCACTTGTTCTATGATGCTTCTCAAATGTTACAATGTTGTCTCTACGTGTAAAATACATAAAGGGTGTTGGTACTTCAGTCTCAAGATTTGTTTCTGCTGATCTACAGAACGATCTGACATCACCCAGCGTTTCTACAACTTTTTCTCGATCACAATTATGCGGTGGGAAGGGGGGGGGGGCGGAAGATGATGCATTATATTCTACACTAGACAATACAAGCGATGTTGTTAACACCCTAATATTGATCTCTGTTTGCATTTAAAGTATGCCTAGTAGAGATACTTTACAAAACGAAATTTCAAGAAACCCTGCAATATTTACCAAGCAGAACTGTGGTGTCCAGGTTCTCTAAAACATTTACAGACTGAGTTTTCCGTAATCAACCACTAAATAAAGCCAAAATATAGCTATCATATATGATACAAAAAACACAGACACACAACCTGGCCAAAGACAAACGAACTGTCCAAACATGATTTTAGGAACGAAGAAAGAAAGTGATTTTTGAAGAGGTTTTCTTTATTGGCATGTATCACTTAAACTGTGTATTGCCGTTACACAAGGAGAAGTTCTGCTGCGTTTACGTTCAACAGAATACGATCAATGCCAGTGCTGGGTCAAGATGATGGGGCAGTAAGCCGTACATGAAAAGTCGATATCTTGAAGGTAAAAGCTTTGACACCGAAAGGAAGTTATTTATCGTAATAAGTAACGATTTCGTTTCATGTGCTGTGGTTTTCCTGTCGATTCTGAGAGAGAATATCTCTCTAAAATGATGTATTTATATCAATGCTAGATGTCATTCAAGATTTTATGGCTGTCGAACTGGAATGTTGGTATTCTTCAATATTACGATTTCATCTCCAAATGACAGATTATTGATACTATCAGTTGCCCAAACTCTCGCAGATGCAATAGATGATACAATGCTCTACGTTCATATAACATATATTTTTTAAAATCACCAAATAGAATACACCACATTTTTGCTCTAGGAAATCTATGGTGTTTTTTGATAAAATCTGAAATTTGACCACAACTTTCACCAATGGCAGTCGGATTTTTGTAATTTTTTTATATCTATCGTACTTGTAGTTCAGAACTCAGATACCAGCTTTCCAAAGCAGTTCCATGCAAATCACAGAAATGAGGAATAAAAGAGAAAATAGATTTTGAAGTTTTCCAACCGTCTATAACACCCTAAAACAGAGTCCATGCTTTTCCACAGGCAGTGTTGCTTTGTGGTAGAATGTTCACCTGCCATGTAAGAGTTCTGGTTTCGTTTCCCCATCAACACAAGTTTTTAAACAGAGGTGCATATTATCCTTGCATTTCTGCGAAGCGTAAAATACATGAATATGGTTAAAATGAATAGCACTGCAATTTGGTAATCGTTACTTCGTGTCTTGTTTCGGTTGTTACTTTCTTCTTTTTTCCGAAGAATTTCTAATCACATATTGCACTCAAAAATTGAGTTTTCAGTGCAAATTTTAATTCTTGATTATCGCTCTTTTATAAAATATTGTGATCAAAGATCGTTTAAATTTAAAAAAAAAAAAAACGATACATGGAATAAAAACAGCCACCAATTGCAGACCTTAGTAGTCGAAAGCTCTTGACATAGTTTGCAACCCATATAAATGGACGTACTTCGGAAGTCTTGTTACCTAGAAATAAGTACATACTGATAAATGTAACGTTCGAAAAATTAGAACGTAAGGAAGATCCATTTTCACTTTCGGATGTTTATAAGATAAAATGTAATGAATGCCCACGTTTTTATACAGGTCAAACGGGCAGGGCTATTAAAACTAGGTGCAAGGACCATTTACCGCAGTTCATGGCTCAACATATGCTGCACAGCTCGTTCAAAGTGGACGTTCCCCAAGTAATTTGGATGACACTGTTATTTTTCGTAGAGAGGAGAAGGGATATAGGTTGCATTTATTGGAAGAACATATTTTTAATCACAGTTTCAGCAATGAGGGTTCTATATTGAAAAACCAGCTGCATCTAAAAAAAAAATTTCTCCGATGGTTTTGGCTCGTGCTCGAATTAGCATAATTCTTACATCTGTACTGTTTCCTGAATGCCAAGTTCTTCACAATAAAATGTTGTAGTTGTGTGTATAATCACGTCACTAATTATGTAATTTTCATAAGCTTACTTGTCCTATTGCAACAATTTGTTATTCTTTCTGTCACTCACTGTCTCCAGGTTTTCTGTTGCAAAAATGTGGTGTACAGTTACTTCAGCTGTTAACTGCGGCTATAGACCGCAGAGTCCATCATAACGCAATCTAGGCGCGGTTTTCTCGATTCTTGTTCACACACGGGTGTTGCTCCGTCAGCTGCATGTTTATCCGCTGCTGGTTACACACGCCACACCTGATATGTCTATTATTTCCTGTAATAGCTAGGTCCAGAGCTTTTGACTATTACCTTCCGCAACCGGTGGCTCTTTTTATTCCGTCTATTACATTTTCACTGTTGCTGCACATTACAAATGACGTTTTCTTCACCCTATTGTATTTTATGCTTCGCGGAAATGCTCACGGAATTCCTCATGGAAATGTTACCACAGCGAGGAAGACAACCCAGGACACGTACCTCGGGAACGAGCTTTCGACCCTAAAGCGATGCTCCTGTCGTTAATAATCAGTTACTTAAGAGTATTAAAGGGGATCCGAAAACTACGAGGTCGAATTTCTGGAGAGTTTTTGAGATTTGTATCTTGTATCACGTAGCTGTGGCTGATTGATAGTTTAGTTCTGATCTTCACGTAAACAAATATAAAAAAGAGAAAAATCCCATTGCTGTGTGATCTCCTTGACAGATCGTGACCTGGACATTAAACCTTTGTGACCTTGAACTGTGAACTCAAGGAGAGTGACGTCATTGCATCTCAGTCACACACATATTAATTAACCGAATACTGAATAGAATACTTTATAAGATTGAAGTGTAATGAATGATGCTTGAGGTGTGATGTAAAGTTGTGAATGAAATGAGGGAGAGAAGTATTTGATCCTGAACGTTTGTGGTCACTTGAGATTCTGTTCGCGTTATGTGACCAATGAACCCGTGCAAACCTTCACTTTCACTTAATTTGCTATATGTGACAGTGTTACTCTATATTTTTTAATGTACAGTGATTATTAAGAGCATAAGTGGTGTTACAGCTTAGTGGACCAGTCGGTTACCTACACACAGGTTACTTGGTCCATACATATAATGTTCGAATACTTAGATTATAGTGGATGCAATGAAAAAACAGTGGGATATTTATTAAGGGTGATTTCCAAGAATAGCTGCAAGTGATATAATGGATATGTCGAGCGCACGGCAAGTATTTTGTTGTACCGTTGACAATAACGACAACGACAAATGATAAGAGCAGTTTAACTTCCCTTACCTGTCGTTCGGATTTTCACTATCGACAGCTCCGTATGCTGCGTACGCAGCCGGGAGCAATCCTTTTTTTTTCTGTAGTTACAGTTACTGAAATATCTATGAATTCCTCACAATCACTTAACACACCTCACGACAGAAACCATAGTAGTCGCATCAGTATTTGTTGACAATCGAGTTTCTGAAGCTGCTGACTTCTAACTTATATTCTTCATCCCATAAAGAGACTAAAATAAAACTATGCTGTATCGTCAAATGTTCAAATGTGTGTGAAATCTTATGGGACTTAACTGCTAAGGTCATCAGTCCATAAGCTTCCACACTACTTAACCTAAATTATCCTAAGGACAAACACACACATCCATGCCCGAGGGAGGACTCGAACCTCCGCCGGGATCAGCGGCACAGTCCATGACTGCAGCGCCTGAGACCGCTCGGCTAATCCCGAGCGGCTCTGTATCGTCAGTTTACTTCCATCGAACCACGTGTTTTTCCTGATCGTAGGTCTTTTCTGACTTTTCGTACAATAATGTAATCGAAAGGGGGAAATCAACGTCGGTCGTCTTTTTCTTTTTTTTTTTTTTTTTACCAAGTTTCATACTCGTCTCCAAATGAGAATTCCCCAATTACTAAAATCTCGAAGGCCATAAATGATATTCCTAACATAAGTCTAAACCACTTTACACAGTACTCAAACTCGGAATTAACCTCCGCCGGGTAAGAGTAGTTACATTCGGCACTGCACCGGCTCCAGATCTCTCACTTGCTCACACTGCTGACAGATTCACTATTACAAGATGTTCTGTTATGAATGCTATAAACGAAAGCAATAACTAATCCACAACTGCCGCCATGACAGTCGCGTGCTTGATATTTATCGCTTGCAAGTGATCTTGGAAATTACCTTGTTGCGTAGCAATAAATTTTTTCTTGCGATGCTTCACGATGCGTAAATCATAATTTCGCTGGAAGATTTGATCGCCACCGGTTTCTTCCTGCACGCTTCTAAGTATTCAATATTCGAGTTAACTATGTTCATTTCCCTGGTGCTGACGAAACTCATGAATGAAGTACGTGACATGTGTCCGGCACACAGTTATAAGCAGTAACCACACCAGCGGAACCCGGGTGTTACCTTAGTTAGCGTGGTCTTCACAGTTGAAAGCAGCTGTAGCCAGCTAACAAAGTAGTATTACAGGATTCTACTAACATCTATATACGGCTGAGCTGAGTTCCGTAACACAGAGTTAACCTGCCAGGCACTTCAACATACCGTGCACTTCGTTGCACAGGGAAAGATTAGTCTAATAGTAACACGTAACTCTTTTCATCAGTTCTATATCCACTATTTAACTAAACAGTAATTTGGATTAATCATTGATGAAAGGAGCAACTGAGCTTATCATAAATTCAAATGCGAGTAGTTTTATACCGTTTGAGTTTGTAGCTCACATTGTTGAACGCCACATAACAATTTAGACAGCACATAAGCTGTGCACCAAAATTATTCATTAACTGAGCATATAAACGTCCCTTATCATGTAGCGGGGCCTTCTACAGTGAGCGAAGGGAAAGATAATAGTACACGCAGAGCAACGTTGACGACCGTGATAAGCAGCTAATACGACTGTCGTCAATAGCAGTCATTAAATCGCCGTTGAGAGGCGCACGGCTTAGGTATATAATAAATCAGATTCCTGTTCTTTTTTAAGCTGTCTTCAGATACGTAAGTAATTCACTAATCTTTTGCTGCACGACTCATGAAACACCTCTCCACCCTCCAACGTATTGTAAAAATTATAATTTGTTCTTCCGAAGAAATTAATTTCCGTCTTCTCCACAAAATACGATATATGGCAATCCAGCGCAAATATTTATCTCGTAGTCTTCAGTAAACGTTTATTGATATTGTAAACTCTATACAATGAAATGAACACGCTTATTTGACAAAATTGGACCCCAAACTAATTCCATTAGCATGGACATACAAATTATGATAAAAGTCTTGTGACGATGTAAACAGTTAACAAGTAGCCTAACCGTAATATCTTTGTGTCTCCATGAGTGACGAGTTAACAGCATTTTTGTATGTTCACCTTGCTTTTGTGAGATCTCTTTCACCGTGTTTACAAGTGCTCCCAAAGCCGAATTTCATAAACCAGTGAAAGGTTGGCCATTTAAACACTCCAAAATCGATTCTGGAAATCCAAAATCGATTTTCGTTCCCATGTAAACACACAACAGTTTTGAAACGTGCCTGGGCTATCAGATTATGTCTTGTGTTCAAAATAGGCGACTAATATGGACGGAGTAATTTATTGTGCAACGAAAAAGAAGCAGAAATATCAGACTAAGCATGAAGATGTCTACCTCTAATATCTAAATGAAGAGGTGTGATGACTAAATCAGAAACTTGAAAAGCTGTCTTCCAGACGCCGCATTTAACGGGGCTAGCAAATCCGCTTCAGACCTCAAGAAGTAAACACGACAGCGAAAAATGGTTTCCGAAATTCGGTTTTCGTCTTTCAGAAGATGTGTCGCATGTGAATGTAGTGTTTGTTTTGGCTCCAGAGTATTTTGTTCCTTGAGTTTCAGTGTTCATTAAAGTAATAAAATGATAACATTCAGGACGTCGGTATTCAGTAGAGAATTGTAGCTCCCTCAGTCCATGGAACACACGGGGTCAGTCTCTTGTTGCACTGAAGAAGGATCGCTTTTGGCTCGTTATGGATTCTGACCGGATATTCGACAGCGCAACCCGTCTTCAAATGCGTCACGCATTTTTCCCATGATCAGCCACTACTTGAAAAGAGAACAATACAACTTCAGCAGTCACAAATGTAACGCATATTTTAAGGTATGAGACAACCGGTAAGGTGGCTTATATATGCATTGGGTAGGAAATTACAAAGGTAGCGAGCAGCACTGGAAATTTAGTGACACTTCCAGAAGCAAATGGCAGACAATTAAAAGCGGTTGGGTGCCATCTTACGATGAGTTTACGTGGCCTTCAGAGATGCAGGGTAGTTAAAGCTGGCCAGTTAAGTTTATTACAGAAGACTAAATACATGTACCAGATGGTTATAATTAAAGTGCAGCCATGGCAGTGAAATTTGGTAAATTTCTAATACATCAGTGAGGGACGAGTTTTGGCCACCATGCGCAAATCTGGCGCTGTCTGTGCAAGAAAGACGTATCGAAATGTTTCCATACGCAATGGATTAGGAACGAGACGTGGGTAGAAAAGGTCAAACAAGCGAGAAAGGCGCAATGTTGACATTATTAACTGCCGATTACACAATTTGTTCAATATAAGCACTGGAGACATCGACGAGAAGCTGTATAACTTTTTTTGTTTATTTATAGACACAGTCACATGTTTATGACACTGTCATAACCATACAATGACCATCTTCAGATGCTAAAGGCGGCATACACTGAACACAGGCTCATGCGTTGGCAGCACATTAACCTATGTTCAGCGTATGCCGAATTTAACATCTGAAGATGGTCATTGTATGGCCAAAACCGGTTACAACCGTGTCATAAACATGTGATTGTGTCTATAAATAAACAAAAAAAAACATTTTACAAAAGAATCAATCACGCACTCCATAGACAAAATGTTGTTCTTTCAAAAAGCTGTATAACGCCAGATTTGCACCTGGTGGCCAAAATTGGAAGTAATTTTTTTTCAGCGTAATTACCGAGCGAGGTGGCGCAATGGTTAGCACACTGGACGCATTCGGGAGGAAGACGGTTCAGACCAGCGTCCGGCCATCGTGATTTCCATAAATCGCTTCAGGCAAATTCTGGAATCGTTCCTTTGACAGGCACGGCTGATTTCGTTCCCCATCCTTCCCTAATCCGATGGGGCTAATGACCTTATTGTTTGGACCCCTGTCCTCAGTCAACTAACGAGCGTAAATCGGTTCTGTGTTAATGCATTTGAATATCTAGCAAGTTTCGCTACCATGTGATAATCACATTCCATACAAGACCTCTGAGAGCGACACCACTTTAATTATAACCACTCGGTATATACTGCTGAGCTGTGTTCCACCACACAATTTTAATCTGCCTGCAAGTTCAAACCACCGCAGTTTTCGCTACTGAGGAAGAGATTAATTCTGACAATAATACGTAATGTTTTTCATAATTACTTTCTCCGCTCAGTTACGACATTAAATAGTAAGGGGTTGAAAACTAGAAAATTTTATTAAAACTCACTCACCTTGCTACAAGCAAAATGTACTCACGTCAGAGGCAGAGACAGGACCAGAACCAGGAAATAAGCAATGTGTCGCAGGTGCGCCAGGCCTCAGCATTTTGCAACACCTTGAAGAGAGAGAGAGAGAGAGAGAGAGAGAGAGAGAGAGAGGACGAGCTCAGTAGAAAATAGCATGGGACAGAAAACCAACAGAAATGCGACACGCAAATTCGTTACTCACATGCATATTCGTCGCTTAGGTGGCGCGACCGTAACGGACACCTGGTCGAACGATGGGTTGCTCCCCTCTCCCTCCCCGCCGCAGCCCAGTTCCCGTTACTCTTGGGTCCCCCCCCCCCCCCCCTCGTCCTTGGCACTGTGAAGGTCCTATCTACAAGTCGTAGTTTGCAACAGTGGTATCTATTTTCCTATAGCAAAATGTTCTGTAATAAAGACAGAGATTAGGGGTGAGAGTGAATGAAGTTTATGGACAGCTTCATCTCTAGTAACGTAAAATTTCAATGTGTATAAACTGAGGTAAGTTAGATGACAAAGTGACGGTTGTTGATGCTGTGTCCAAAAGCTCAATATTCTGCTATCAGCCTTAGTCAACCGGTTATCACACACAGATACGTCAGAGAAAGAAATTTAAGATATAAATAGAGTCTCTGCGGTTCAATCGAATGTTCACTTTCCACGATAAAAGCTACGCTCCTCCATGTTCTGTTTCCAAAATATCTGGAGGCTATCTCCAGTCTTATGCCCATTCACACCCGGAAATGTCACCCTCCGTCACCAGAGCACTTCTTGATGATTACAACTCGTGAATGCTCTAGGTTTGTCACAGCAATGGACGTAGCAGTGCCTGGGCACATTCATTTTACTCTAATATTATTGAACAGCGACGGTATGTTTGCTGTGAAAAACGTAAACGTATTATTGCATGTAAGGAACACAGACCCTTTAATTACGTTTTAGGCACTTCACAGAAAGTCATAGTTCGAAAAATCTAGTTGAGAGACTGCTTACACTACGCTTCTTCGTTCTCTTCTGGAGCTTTGTTTTCGGCGCAATTGGGCCCCTACGAGATAGGACTGACGGAGGACACCGAAAAAGTTCGAGTTACGGCAGCTGATTTTGTATTATCGCGAAATTATGGAGAGAGTATAAGGGAAATCATATGCTTGTTGAAGAGTCAATTAGTAAAGCAGACGTTTTTCGTTGCGGCTAGACGTTTCAAGAAATTTTAATCACCAACTTTATCCTCCAAAGGTGAAAATATTTTGTTGAGTCTAACATACAGAGGTAGAAATGACGGTCGTAATAAAATAAGAGAACTCAGACCTCGCAAGTAAGCTGTTTTCTCTGTCAAGTGCTATTCTAGAGTGGAATAGTTGAAAAAAGTCTGAAAGTGATTTTATGAAGCATCTACCAAACACTTAAACGTGTATCGCAGAATAATCGTCTATATGTGGGTGAGCATTATGGACAGTGGGAAAGCTGGGTGAGACATACTTGAGGTACTTATATTACAGAAGTGTGTCGAAGCTGACGTACATAACGAGGGGCAGGAATAAGGTTTGGTGCAGATATTGGAAATGTGCCACCAGCTCAGTTGGAGAACCATCATGTTCACCAAACGTCATTTTTGTAAACCACTGGGAAACTACGATCAGAACAGCCGGATGGTGAACTGCATCCCGTTGCTACCGGAAACAAAACCTGTTCCTGAAGCGCAGCTAAGTACAAATGTTCGATCTAGCAGACGCATATGACGTCTGTGAAAAAGCGTCAGCTGAAATGAGACTGGTTCAGAACATCGATTCTGCGATGTACAGCTCGTTATCATAACAATGGAGCTGGCAAGTGAGAGTTAAAAACTTACGTGTGCTGGTAGAATCTAGATGTGCATGACCATTCAATAGAAAGATATGCTAAAGCCGTAGGACTGTTAAGTTCACATACATAAAACATGAGAGCTCTAGCACAATATACTCGTAAGCGATAATGATTCAGCTCTAACTGTTGGCGGCAATTAGCATACAAGGCGGCACCACGGCCGCATTGTCTCACGGTGAGCTGCAATAAAAGTAAAATTGATTCGTTGACGTTAGAAGATTGTATACCTCCAGCTGCCAAGATGACACTGCAGAGGTCATCTGTTTCCCGTTAACTGCCGTCAACCGTATTTCTGTCAGGTAAGTCAGATGCAGTAGCCAGGTCACCCAGCTGTACAGTGTTTTGGTTCAGTTCAAGAATGCTGTTAAGATACTACTACCACAGTCCAATATAAATTTGTCTTCCTTTTTTCTTCCTCCTCATCCAAGATAAAATTGCGATAGCGTACGTGAGGTTTGTGTTTGCTATGTACGTTCTGTAGTTGTCATCTAAGGAGTAACCATTTTTCATTTTGTGCTGTAGTGGGATTACAAAGTTAATAACATGTTATTACTTTTGCGTCCATAAATTGCTGTATTCGAGAGATAAATTTGAAGGAAGTAATAATTCTCGTGAGAGACGGGCTTCGTAATACTTCCTTAACTAGCTATGAATCTACAGATTCATAATTGTCTGAAATATGCGAGGCATGGCCTCTGTGTCGTAAATGTGTAAATGAATGTGCTAGTTTTTGGGTGTACAACAAAGCGTGTTTACAACAAAACAACAAAGTGTGTTTACGCGTTCATCGTCATAAGTAAATCTTTCTTGAATTATTGTGGGAAATCTTTTAAAAAGGCTGTGAGACTCGATGGTCTCCGGCGATGCAACGAAATGTGGTCTGAAAATTTACACTTTACTTGTGCTGTTATTTTGGGGCATGGGTTCCCATTCAAAATATTATGTACTCGTTCTCCTTTACATGTCCTAGAAGTCTCAAATGGGAATTTCCGAACACCCTGTATGCATTTTGTAAGCTGTTTATTATCTGGCAATCGCTGCTTACTGACCTCATGTAGACTGCGAAATAAGACGACGTATTATGCATACTGTTTTCCTATTTAATGTGGCACATAGAACACAAAGTAAGTGTATAACAGAACAAAGTGTCTAACAGTGAATTTATCGTTTGATGATTTTGGCATACCATTTCGTCATTAGCGCCGAGCACATTAATTCCTCGCCGTAAAGAGCGTTGACTCTAATCTGCGAGAAAACGACAAGAACTTTTGCCGTACCCTGATATGTTAATTTCCAGGAGTGCCGCTAATTTTACAGTGTCGAGTATGGATTGTGATAATCAGATCGCAGACAGGAGACAACATCACGATGCCTGCAACAGTAAAGTAATTTGCGTTAAACATTCCGGCTGCTAAAAGGCGTTTTCGCCACAAACAGTTTAACTTGTTTGAACGTTCTCTCTCTATTTATTTAATTCGTTTGAGCACAGATTTAATTAATGAATGTATGACTGTTAGGCAGCAGTTTTGTGACTAACGATTGTTCCACTACCTTTTAAATCTCTTCTGTTAACTTTAACCAACTCTTCTGTCGTCGAAACTAATTCTATAGGTAAATTATTTTAACTGCGATAACAGATTCGATTTGTCTATGTGCTTTATAACATCATTTAGTTTCCGAAAATTTCTTGCTAATCCGCGAAAAATTTCAGCTTCTTGCTATCTTCGTCTTTCCCTATGTTTAATTGTATATTATCCAATACTTTTTAAGTTCTACTCTTATATTTGTATGTACATTCCAAAATGTGAGGCATTTGTGGCATTTATGTTAGGAACACGCGTGGCTGTTGAACTCGCCAATACTGCAGAACTGGTGAAACAGGTTTCTTCGTTGTTACGACGGCTTCTCATGCCATTTTACTGATTTTTGCCATATCTGAATGATCGCTTCAACAAAATTATTCCATATTCACAGCCATTTTAAGGCAAGACGTTTCATTAGATAGTAACCCGTTTCGTCACAAGACGTAAGATAAATGAATTGGCTCCGTTACGCAGTGACGCTATTACATGTCGTTCCACAGAAATTATTCTCACCTTAACAATGGGACTGCATTTTAAAAATATTGAAAAAGATGAAACCTTAGATATACTTCAGTTACAAAATAAATATATGTCATCCTGTAAAAGAATTCATATCACGTGTGACAACTAATGATGAGAATGAGATATTTAACTACTAAAATGTTTGTATATTGTTATGTAATACCAAAATCTCGTTTTTGGTTTGCCCATTTACTACACAATACTGTCTCGAACAGTGCACTGAGCGATCACACAGTTATATGTTCATAAAGTGCTTTGAGAATGGCCTCGGAAGCTACTTCACAAAGAAATATATAATAAATATTATTGTGGATCAACAGCACGCCTACTGCGTATATCAAATTTTAATGTCAGTGTTCCTCCACGTGTCCACAGAATATTGCATAAATGCCATTTATGAAAACTTCATGAACTTGCAGTGCCGTCTACATCTACATGATTGCTCTTTAAGTGACATCTTAAGGCTATTTCTCTACCGTTCAACTTTCTAACAGCGAGCAGGAAAAACGAACACTTAAATCTTTCAGTGCGGCCTCTGATTTCACTTACTTTATTATGACGATAATCTCTCCAAATTGGAACCAACCAACTATTTTTGCACCCTGAGGAGAAATTTCATGAGAAGGTACTTCCACAACGAAAAACCCCTTCGTTTTCATGATTGCCACCCAATTTGCGTATCATATCAGTGGATCTCTCTCCCCTATTTTGCGATGATATGAGACGAACTGACCGTCTTCGAAATTTTTCGATGTCCTCCGTCAGTGCTGTGTGATGTGGATCCCACACCACACAGCAGTACGCCAGCAGAGGTCCGCCCGGCTAGCAGAGCGGTCTGACGCGCTGCTTCCCGAGCGTGAAGGCGTGCCGGTCCCCGGCACGGATCCGCCAGGCTGATTAGTGTCGAGGTCCGGTGTGCCCGCCAGCCAGTGGATGGTTTCTAAGGCGGTTTTCCATCTGCCTCGGCAAATGAGGGTAGGTTACACTTATTCCGCCTCAGTTACACTACGTCGGCGATTGCTGTGCAAACACTGTCTCCACGTATGCGTATACCATCATTACTCTACCACGCAAACATTTGGGGTTACACTCGTCCGGTGTGAGACGTTCCCGGGGGAGTCCACTGGGGGCCAAACCGGACAATAACGTTGGGTTAGGTGTGGTGCTGCGGTGGGGTGAGTGGATTGCTGTAACCCGTTGTGTGGTTGTGAACCACTGAGGGCAGTGATGGGGACGAATCCTCTCCGTCATTTCTAGGTTCCTGGTTCAATACACAAACACACATACACACACCCCAGCAGAGGGCGGACAAGTGCAGTCTCTGGTTTGCTTTCCCCACAATATTATCAATGTCATCGTTCCAATTTATGTTATTCGTAATTGCAATTCCTAAGTATTAAGCTGAATTTACAGCCTTTAGATTTGTATGATTTATCGCGTAAGCGAAATTTAGCGGATTCCTTAATTATTCCTGTGGATGACTTCACACTTTTCATTATTTAGAGTCAATTGCCACTTTTCTCGTCACACAGGTATCTTGTGTAACTTATTTTGCAATTGGTTTTCATAATCTCATGATTTTACAACACAGTAAATGACAGTATCACTGCAAACACTCAAAGACGGCAGCTCAGAGTATCTCCTGAATCGTTTATGAAAATCAGGAACAGCAGAGGTCCTATAACACTTACTTCGGGAACTCGTGATATTACTTCTGCTTTACTAGATAACTTTTCGTCAGTTACTACGAACTGACACATTTCTGACAGTAAATCACAAATCTAATAGTACAACCGAGACGACAGTACGTAGGTTGGTTGGTTGTTTTGGGGAAGCAGACCAGACAGCGAGGTCATCGGTCTCATCGGATTAGGGAAGGATGGGGAAGGAAGTCGGCCGTGCCCTTTCAGAGGAACCATCCCGGCATTTACCTGGAGTGATTTAGGGAAATCACGGAAAACCTAAATCAGGATGGCCAGACGCGGGATTGAACCGTCGTCCTCCCGAATGCGAGTCCAGTGTCTAACCACTGCGCCACCTCGCTCGGTAGTACGCAGGCACACAATCTGATTATAGGTCACTTCTGGGGAACGGTATCGAAAGCTTTCTATCCCCTGTCGGTAGCACTCAGTACTTCGTGAGAATAAACAGTTTCACTGGAACGATCTTTTCTGAATCCTTACTGGCTATTTGTCAATAAATCATTTCCATCAAGGTAATCCGTAACGTTCGAACACAGTACATGTTCCAGGATACTACAGTAAAACGACATTAGTGGTATAGTTCTGTAATTCAGTGAATTACTCTTATTTCCTTCCTTGGTTATTGATGCGACTTCTACAGCTTTCCAGCCTTTACCCAGGGATTTTTCGACGAGCGAGCGGCTGTATATGATTGCTAAGTATGAACCTATTGTATCAGCATACTCTGAAAGGAATCTCACTGGCACACAATCTGGCCGGAAGCCCCGCCTTTATTAAGTGACTTATGCTGTTCCGCTACACAGTTGATATCTACTTCTAAGTTATTCATGTCGACAGTGGTTCTTCATTCGAATCCTGGAATATTTACTTCGTCTTCCTTCGTGATGGAATTCGGAAAACCGTCTCCAGTAATTCTGCTTTTGTGGTAATGTTGTCAGTAAGACCGCCATTTTTATCGTGCAGTGAAGGTATCGATTGCGCTTTGCTGCTGCTGTACCTTACACACGACATGAATCTCTTTGGGTTTCCACCAGATTTTGAGACAAGTTGTGGGAACTATTATAAGCATTTCGAAGTTAAGTTCGTGCTAAATTTCGAGTTTCTGTTCAACTTTGACAGTGTAAGGGGGTCTGCATTCTTTTAAATTTGGAATTTTTTTTCCTTTTCATCTGCAACAGGTTTCTGAAATATCTTGTGTACCAAAGGGCATCAGCACCATCTGTCTTTGCGTATTTGGCTATATGCATGCATACTTTACTGGGTTTAACTGTTCATGGAATATGACTATCTGTGGAAAATAGAATTATTATGTTCTATTGAGCTACGTGAGATGGGTTGTGTGTGGGGACGTAAATGCTTGGACGCAATATAAGAAGATCAAATTCTGTGAAAGTATGTGTTCAAGGAATGGATGAATGGATGACGCGACTCATCTACCACTGTATCACTAGGACTTCTACGAGCATGTAGGATTACTGAAATTGAAGGAATTTTTCTCTTCTGTATCACTTTGCTTGGAATTATGTTTGTCTGTTTGTTCTAAACGCACACCCATCTATGCTTAGACAGGGATAATGCTTTTTTATGATTAAGTGTGTTTTCGCACTTAATCTATGTGACTGTTTAACGTTTGTGAGTGGTAAATTGTTAGCAGAATGAGCAATTCGGTTCGAAGCGTGAATGACGTCAGGTTTGCTGGCTGGAAAAGACACAGTTTACATACCCCGTTGGACGTGCAGGGGAACAAAGAGACCTGGGCTATTCAGGAATCCATTTGCACAGTGTATCTAATTAGGCATTCGCTGGAGAGCAGGTATAGAGAGAGTCAACATCAGCAGGCTGGTCCGGGGGATGACTGGACGGCTATTTATATGTACAGATATCTGACTTTTACATGCCGGCGGCGGCTCTCCGACGCTAGATTTGTAAAGTGTGATGGAATATGTGATAGTTGCATTAGATGGTAGTTCGCAACCTTTTTCTATATGCAAAGAGTGTTTATGGATTGATTTTTTTCTCCACGAGCTGTTTAAGGGCTGTGAGCATTAGAGATTAAATATGGTTTGACGATTTAGTAGTTGTTTTGGTGGTTATTGCATGCAGAACTGTAATATTTAAGCTCATGTGCTCGGCGGGAACGCCGTGTAATTGAGTAAGAGTATTTAGGTATTTGACGATATGTATGGCAACTGGCGATGTTTAGTTGCCGATGCAATATAGCGATCAGTGTAAAATAGTTGTTTGCTGTTGAAAGTCACGTCTGCAGAAAGAATCAAAAGGCGGACCTTGCTTCCACACCATATGCATGAGTAATTACATGAGAGGAAATGATAATGGTTGATTGATGCTCTGTGTTCGGATATAGGAGTCTCTAAACAGCGGCGTGAACGAATGCGTACATTGAAAGCAAGAGAAGTAATGCGTGATGGAAACAGTGCCGCATTAGAACATGGAGGACGGGCGAATTCGCGTTTCCCTTGTTGTTCTATCGATTGTGATGATGAGTACAGTACATAAACGCCCGTCGGTGATGTTTTCACAAGCATTACGTCCGCTGGTAGGGTATTCATTATCACGGATAGCACTTGACCATGTGCATGATAAAACTTGATTGGCTCATGTTGTATAACGACTAGAGAAAATGAGTGTGTATGCAATCGTGAGGGACGTATAGATTCAGCACATAGATAATGACGCGAGATTTTTTATGTGGAATATTATGCGCTCAAAGATACTTATATTCGACCACGAACGACTACAGTCAAGAGTAGAAATTACGTGTAAATCGACCGCTGACAGAGCGTTGCGTCAATGGCAATAATATTTAATTGTAGCTGGAAGTGGTAAATATGGTCCTGGCTTACAATATTCTTGTGATTGTGGCATGTATTTGATGATCTGCATACAGGTTTGCAGGTTTAACTGTCATTGGGATTTAGCGATCTGTGTAAAAATAATTTTACCGCTGAAAGTCTGAGAAAGGAAAGGTGAATGGTGTTTGGATAGAGGCGGCATTTGTAATTTAATGTGTAAATTCGATAAGAGCGAATGAGAATGCTAGCTTGATTGATTGACATTGTTTATGGTGGGATATATGAGCGTCAAGGTAGGGTTGAGGACGTTTGCATATCTTGAGAGTAGGAAGGGTATCAGGTTAGGTGCGGTGGGACAAGTGAATTAATTGGATCTTATTTAGGTAAAGAGGTTCTGTTAGGAGAAGAATTTCCGTTCATGGAAGTGAAAGATTAAGAAAGCGAGCGTTAACTACTGTATTTCTGGGGACTATAGAATGAGGTGGAGGTAGTGTTGTGAAGTAAGAATAATATTGAGAACGTTTTAGATGGCGAGTCACGATGCATACGTTTCGCAACGTGGCGAGAACAAGGCTGTGTTGTTATGGATAGTTAAATGGGTGTGATATGTCGCGCTAGGAGCAGTTCGCGGTGTGCTATTGTGTCATAGGCGGTATAGACGTCTGCTGCTAGGAAGTTTCTCGCGTATGTGTCTGCGCATTGGAATTCTGTGACGTCGGTATAACGGTGCTCGCTCTAGCGTTTGCGATCTGTAAATATGTCTTCGTTCCCAACCGATCGCCTCATCATAGGCGCCTAGGTGAACACGTATTTGGATAGTAATTTGTCAGAAATGAAGTATGTATGAGATGTCGCCGCTTGCAGGAACCGGGCGGGTGCCTGTGCGTGGTTTGGCAGCTGACGGCCGCGCCACGTCGTTGGGGTTTTCTGTGCACTCTACTGGACAGGGGTTGGTGGAGGGTGCTTGCGGGCATTGACTGAATTATGTTGCGAGCAGGTGTGTAGGTTGTGCTATGAGTTATTTGGACAGTTTACGAGTACTGATCGTGTCTAGACATACCTGTGCTGAATTACTTACGAGGAGTATGAATGTGTGTAATTAAATTATTTGCGTAAATTAGGAGTTGTTTGCGTGTCTGCAGACTGTTTATTGTGAGCGCAAGCATAATATGGAGAGTGTTTTGCCTCAGTGTGATAAATATATTCGATATCTAAATAAAATGGTCGAAAGTAAATAGAGTGGACTCCTTCCTTACTCTCCCCAGCAGCCTAACGCAGCGTGAGCAATTTTAGCATAATTCTCGCCCCTACAGACCACCATCTGGGATTAGGTAATAGTAGGGATGGCAGTAATGTGTACTATGTCAGTTGGACAGTAAACCTCATGGTGGAGACACCGCCTGCATAATAAAGACTTGTTTGCAGATCTGTTTTCGTGTCATTTCGCCCCACCATCTTGGATGATGTCATGCGCTGTGCACGTTAGTACATGTTAGTGCAGGTTAGTACAGGTTAGTGTCCATTAATACAAGTTATTGTACGTTAGCCTGCCAACATAGGTCGGTAAGGGGGCTGGGTGCTGGGTTGAGGATCGTGGTGGAGACTTTAACTATTTGATTCCAAGTCCAGGTGGGTGTGGCATTGGTGAAAATTCATTCGAAGTCTTAGATTCAATGAAGTTAAGTCAAGTGACTAATGCAGTAGCCAATAGGAGTTCAGCATTCTAGCGGTGGGGGTGCTAGGTCATGAATGAACACCGCGTTGATAGTGGGAAAATGTGGAAGTTCTCATTTGATCATTGAATATTGAAATTGTAAATTGACTTATTGAATACGATTAAAATTGAAATGGAATTAAATACTTAGGTAATTGATAGGTTAGATGAACGGTGTTGGTGTCACACGTGTTCAGTTAATTTCGTTAGCATATTTACAGAAGACTATGTCCGGCACAAGTATAAAGGTGCCGGCTTCAGGCTGTGATGTAAGCGGTCGCTCACGGGCCGCTCATGCGGCGTGTGTCCGGTTATAACTCTTGTGCGCGAGACAAAAAATGGTTTAAATGGCTCTGAGCACTATGGGATTTAACATCTGTGGTCATCAGTCCCCTAGAACTACTTAAACCTAACTAACCTAAGGACATCACACACATCCATGCCTGAGGCAGGATTCGAACCTGCGACCGTAGCAGTCACGCGGCTCCGGACTGCGCGCCTAGAACCGCTAGACCACCAAGGCCGTGCACGAGACAGCAGACGATCTTGTGTCTTCACGTGACTTCACAGTAGCGCCCTCTGGTGGCCACAATATGAACTAAGTCATTTGGGTTCTGGAGCTCGCGGTGAACATAGTGGGTGACGTCATCTTGAATACTAGTACTTGTGTCTTGATCTGACACAAGTACTAGTATTCAAGATGACAGAGCGGTTATAGAAATTAGACCAAATCCATGTGGTGGGTACATTGGGTGCAGCCATCTTGAATGACGGTACTTGCTTTTGTGGACTGGCAAGACAGCCAATCCACTAGGACGGGAGGCCGAAGGGTACGCGTTTAAGCTCACGCAGGCTGGCGTGAGGTCTGGAACAAGGCCAAGGTATTTAGACTAGCAAAAAAGGTACGTAGCTTCTGGAATACTTAACTTTAATCCATAATTGGTGAACATCGATCTGACGGTACATGCATCACAAGATAAATAGCAAATGATAATGGCGCCTTGCTAGGTCGTAGCAAATAACGTAGCTGAAGGCTATGCTAACTATTGTCTCGGCTAATGAGAGCGTAATTAGTCAGTGAACCATCGCTAGCAAAGTCGGCTGTACAACTGCGGCGAGTGCTGGGACGTCTCTCTACACCTGCCGTGTGGCGGCGCTCGGTCTGCAATCACTGATACTTGCGACACGCGGGTCCGACGTATACTAACGGACCGCGGCCGATTTAAAGGCTACCACCTAGCAAGTGTGGTGTCTGGCGGTGACACCACATTCCTCCCCCGCAAATCGGCGTACGGTTGTGTTATAAGGCTTCCGCCCGCCGTGGGGAGGACCCCATGTAGATGTATGCGACGAGGTGCGGAGCCTAACAACAGGCGAGGCTGTGCCACCCGCACCCTGCCATTCGGTCCGAGGGGAGCTAGGAAACGACTGAAAACCTAGTCCGGGGTGCACGCCAACATGCGGTGTATGCGCCCGTAAAGAGACAGGAGGGGCCGAAGGGTCGACCTCCATCGGGTCGGGGCACCTGACGGGCGAAGACGTCCTATGGTCCGGAACGGGCAAGAGTTCCATGTCGGAGGACAGCTGGTCACGGGAAGCGATCGGCGGCGCGTGACCCAGGGAGGCGCTAGGCGGCTGCAGCGAAGCGTCCACTGCGGGCGGCGCCGGCGGTGGCTGCGGCAGCTGTGGCGGCGGCGCGACGCCATGGGGCAAAATGGAAGGCATCGTCGGTAACACCTGGGGCTGAGGCGAGCCAGTAGATGGGTCCCCAGAGCGCTGACCGGACGGCACCGTCGCTGAAAGCAGATGGGGAGCGGCAGAACACGTGCGACGACAGAGGCGCAGCTGATTGAGATGCCGACGCACCTCACCAGAGGCCC
The DNA here is from genome assembly GCF_023898315.1 of Schistocerca nitens. NCBI lineage: Eukaryota > Metazoa > Arthropoda > Insecta > Orthoptera > Acrididae > Schistocerca > Schistocerca nitens. The sequence goes on from NW_026045914.1 coordinate 5,080,506, forward strand.
CCAAAACCAGATACATAGCGCGGCCGAGGCAGCGAAGAATGCGCCCTGCGAGCCAACGCCGTGAACCTCGATAGTTGCGGTAGTAGACAACGTCGCCAGGAGCAAAAGAAGGTGTCTGCCGCTGCACAGGAACCTGATGCGGCGGATGTAGCAAAGACATCAAGGTTCGATGAGGACGACAGTGGAGCAACTCAGCCGGCGAGCGACCATCTCGGGGCTGAGAGCGATACGAGGACAAAAAGAGCAATAACGCGTCCTCCCGAGAATGCGACTCTTTCAACTTCATCATCTGTGACTTGAATGTCCTGACCAATCGTTCAGCGGCACCGTTTGACTGTGGCGAAACCGGCGCGGACGTCAGATGTTGAATACCATTGGCCTTGCAGAATGACTGAAATTCTGCGGACATGAATTGCGGGCCATTGTCGGAAACAATAGTCTGTGGAAGACCTTCAATGCAAAAGATAGCGGATAACGCTTGGATGGTGGCAGATGACGTCGTGGAAGACATCCGGACAACAAAAGGAAAATTACTGAATGAATCTACCACAACCAACCATCGAGCATTCCAGAATGGACCAGCAAAATCGATGTGTAAGCGTTGCCAAGGGGAAGTGGCTTTCGACCATGCAAAGAATATCCGTGGTGGTGCGGACTGTTGTTCGGCACACACCATGCAAGAAGAGCACATATTCGTAATCGCGGCATCGTTTCCGAACCATGTACAGTGCTGATGAGCAAGTTGTTTCGTTCGCACTATACCCCAATGTCCTTGGTGGAGAAGTCGTAAGACAGAGGACGGTAACGAACGTGGGACCACGACCCTGGACTGATCATTATCGGAACGCAACAGCAAAACACCACGTCGTAAAAAAAGTCTCTCATTGTGAGCAAAAAAACGGCAAACCAACGGATCCCCGATCCGTGACTTTGACAAGGGCCATTGCGTAGCAACAAAACGCAGAACGGTAGCAAGGACAGGGTCTGCAGCTGTGGCTGTAGCTACACGACGAAAATCAATCGGAAACGATTCGACCACGCCATCGGTATCCGAATCAATGAACATACAAGCAAGTTCGGAAGAATCGAATGCTCTATCCTCAGCAACAGGCAAACGGGACAACGCATCGGCGTTTCCGTGCTTAACAGAGGACCGATACAACATATTGTAGTGGTACTGCGAGAGGAAAGTAGACCAGCGAATGAATTTCTGCGCTGTACGTGGAGGTACAGACTTGTTCGGATGAAAAAGCGATGTCAAAGGTTTGTGGTCTGTGATGATGGTAAAGTGACGACCATACAAGAAATCATGAAACTTAGTAACACCAAATAGGAGAGCCAATGCTTCTTTCTCGATCTGTGAATAATGTCTTTGCGCAGTCGAGAGCAATTTGGACGCAACGGCAATAGGGCGATCGTGCGAACCATCTTTGTGCGTAAGCACAGCACCGATCCCGAAATCCGATGCATCCACCATCAACGAAAGGGGCTTCTGGGGATCGAATGGCGTAAGGCAAGGATTGGAAAGCAACGCCGATTTCAATTGGCGAAAGGCGCATTCGGATTCCGTCGTCCGGACGAACGGAACACCTTTCCGGCGTAAGCGATGAAGCGGAGCTGAAATGGAAGAGGCGAGGCGCACATAGCGATGATAATAATTGATTTTTTCCAGCACACTCTGTAGCTGCTTCAAAATCTGCGGCGAAGGCAAGTCTTGTATGGCACGGAGGTGCTCTGGACTGGGATGTATGCCTTGGGCATTGAGTACATCGCCCAGATAGGGTAAGTCACGAGCAAAAAACACACATTTGACCTTCCGCAAGCGAAGACCATTTTGTCGCAAGACCTAAAATAATGTTCTGAGATTGGCTAAATGTTCTTCTTCTGTCTTTCCGGAGACCACAATATCGTCCAGATAGTTTGCTGCAGTAGGGATTGACGCACAAAAAGTTGGTAGATATTGCTGAACCAATGCAGGGGCGGATGCGCACCCGAATGGCAATCGTTTGAATCGGTACAAACCAAGATGCGTGTTAACCACCAAGACGCGCTGGGATTCTTCGTCCACCGGTATTTGCAAGTACGCATCTGATAGGTCCAACGTCGAAAAATATTTACCCGGGCACAGTTTGTCAAAAAGATCTTCCGGGCGGGGTAAAGGAAAAGTTGCAATCACTAGTTGTGGATTCACTGTTGCCTTGAAGTCCACACAAAGTCTCAATTTTCCGGAATGTTTTGGCAAAATTACTAAGGGTGATGCCCAAAGAGAAGCCTGCACACGTTCAATGACACCTTGTGATTCCAAGTCGTGTAATGTTTTTGCAACCTCATCACACAATGCGTGGGGAACATTGTGCACACTGGAAAATTTCGGTTGCGCGTTTACTTTCAGTTCCAAATGTGCGGTATAGTTCTTAGCGCAACCAAGGCCCGGTGCAAAAATGTCTGCAAACTCTTCACATAGACGAGAAACACTGTCTGAAGGCACAGTCTGGTTCACTGATAGGACCTGATTGACTATAGACAAGTTAAACAACTGAAATAAATCCAAACCAGACTAGTTCACTGCAGAAGAAGAACGCAGGACGTACAATGACACAAGTTTTGTTTGTCCCTTGTATGTTGCAAGAAGGCTGCACTGTCCTAACACAGGGATTGCTTGTCCTGAATAACTACTAAACTTAACACTTGCGGCACACAACGGAGGGGTGCCCAGCTGTTTGTACGTGTCTTGATTGATCAAGGAAACTGCAGCTCTGGTTTCGAGCTGGAATGGTATCACGTTGCCATTAATGTCCAATTCTACAAAAAGTTTAGTGTCCTGCTGATGACAAGAGCGACTGTCTCGTGCAACGTGAACTGACACTGGTACAGAATCACGTGCGACTTGACGGGATTTCCGGCGATGTCGACGCACACTAGGTGTGGGACGAACACAGCCACTGTTAGAGAGAGTGGCACTGGGCGGAGTGGAATGAACTACATGAATTTCCATGGGTGAAGGTTCACGGCCTGAGTATTCTGGGTTCGATGCCGATTCTGGCGCGAAGCAAAGGGCCTGGAATGGTTGTGAGTGTCCGTTCTGAGCTTTTTCTGGCAAACACTTTGAACATGTCCTTTTTTATTACATAAAAAGCAAATAGCCTGGCGTGATGGGCAATTCTCACGCGAATGTCTAGTAGCACACCGCGGGTATGATCTTAGCACTGCATTTTCTCGCTTGCACGGCACACGTGGCTGAGAGCTTGGCGGGTTTTGCTCGTCCGGGTGCGAGGACTGTTTACTGTTCCATGCAGCTCGCCCGGCGGGCCGGTTAACCTGACACACATGTGGCGAAGTTTCAATTAATTCCCGAGCAAAGTCAAGTGTGTCTTGCGAATCCAATATGTCCATCACTTGTTGAAGGGAGGGATTGAATAGTTTCAAAATCTGTTCTCTTATACAAACATCAGAAACGTTCTGTGCCATTGCATCACAGACCATAGTATCTGTATAAGGAAGGCCACATTCACACTCAAAAGCACAATCCCTTGTAAGGCCTTGCAAAGTTGCAGCCCACTCCCGATTAGTTTGACCGGCCGTACGTTTTGTACGAAAGAAGGTATACCTTTTCGCAACTACATTGACGGATTCTTTGAAATATGCATCTAATGCAGACAAAATTTCGACGTAGGACAGAGTTGCTACGTCGCGTCGGGGAAATAACTTCACTATCACACGGTACGTCTGGACGCCTACGGCGGAAAGGAGAAAAGGCTGCCGCTCATTACCTTGAATTCTGTAGGCAGCGAGATGGAATCCAAATTGGCGTGACCACTCCGTCCAGCTTTCCAGTGCAGCATCAAACGGACGAAAAGGTGGTGCAACAGTGTGTTGTGGCTGCGGTAGCGGAGGAGCGGCGGCTGCCACATCGTTTTGCATTGCACGTTGACCCTGGACGAGCTGTCCAAGGGCATCCAATAAGGCCTGCGTCTGCTGATTCTGCAAGCGATAAAATTCGGACAGTACGTCTGGAGATTGTGGCGAAGCCATGACACAAGTAAATCAGGGCAATAACACGAACGCAAAATTCTCGTCGTCAACTTTTGTGGACTGGCAAGACAGCCAATCCACTAGGACAGGAGGCCGAAGGGCACGCGTTTAAGCTCACGCAGGCTGGCGTGAGGTCTGGAACAAGGCCAAGGTATTTAGACTAGCAAAAAAGGTTCGTAGCTTCTGGAATACTTAACTTTAATCCATAATTGGTGAACATCGATCTGACGGTACATGCATCACAAAATAAATAGCAAATGATAATGGCGCCTTGCTAGGTCGTAGCAAATAACGTAGCTGAAGGCTATGCTAACTATCGTCTCTGCTAATGAGAGCGTAATTTGTCAGTGAACCATCGCTAGCAAAGTCGGCTGTACAATTGGGGCGAGTGCTAGGATGTCTCTCTAGACCTGCCGTGTGGCGGCGCTCGGTCTGCAATCACTGATTGTGGCAACACGCGGGTCCGACGTATACTACCGGACCGCGGCCGATTTAAAGGCTACCACCTAGCAAGTGTGGTGTCTGACAGTGACACCACACTTGCATCATGATCTGATGTCATGGTGGCGCCCTCTGCTGGCACCGATATGAACTAAGCCAGTTGCAGTCCAGACCCAGCGTCAAACACATCTGCTTGAAATTGGTTAAATAATAAAGACAAGTACTTTTTTCCCCTCCATTTTCTTAGGTGTGACGCAATATCATGTTGGAATTTGAACTTTACACCTTTTTTATCGGCAAGTGGGGCGTGGTACTTTCCCACCAATATTCAAACTTCTTGCCAAAATCCGCCATCTTTATTGACGTCATCGCCATCATCTCGGATGATGTCACCACCTCCATCTTGGATAATGGTACTTTAGAATAGAACCAGCATAGCCCCAATGTGGACATGCTACAGTCCGCCATCTTGTGTTGTGTGTATAACATCGATGCAACTTGTGCAGTGGCAATCAGTGACAAAATATAATGTGCAATAGTGTAATGTCAATCAACAGCTTCGCCATTACACCACTGATGCAATTGAAGCACCAAGATGCAAAGTCAACAACAAAGAAGAAAACCAGCAGAAGACATCGTTGACTTCGATTTCTAGATACACACTGCCCCCCTCCTTTCCCCCAAATGCCACACCAGCAGCTACAGTAAAAAATAAAGTGTTCTAGATTAATCTAGTTTAAGACTGTATATTTTTAAGTAACATTTCTCGACGTATGTATGTATGTACAAACGCTTGAAGATGAACGAAACATGTTCGAAAAGCGTTTTATTATGCTAGATTAAGCATAAAATAAAAAGTGACTGGTAGCAGAAACTTAAGTAATAATTTTCCCTATTTTTCAGTTTTGCGGAGTATTGCCATTCTTGTACAGTGCTTTTCATATAGTTGTGTAATTAAGGCGGATCTTTGTGACTAATTACGTAATTAGGATATACATCTGCGTACGTTCGGTGTGGTATTGCTAAATATTTTTTCCCAGCAGGATAACGCGAGTTGTATGGTATAGTTAGTTTTCGCGATTTTAAGCAGTCGTTGTGCAGCGCTATGCATTCAGTTGTGTAATTAGGACCCATCTTTGTGATTCATTATGTAATAAGAATAGATATTGGCGTCAGTTTCGTGTGGTATTGGGAAATTTTTTTCACATGCAGGACAAGGCCAGTTATATAGTATAGTTTGTCTTTGCTATTTTAAGCCATTCTTGTGCAGTGCTGTGCATATAGTTGTGAAATTAGGACCGACTTTTGTGACTAATTAAGTAATTAGGATGGATAATTGAGTCAGTTTCCCGAGCAAAATAAATAAGGTACACTAACTTCACTTACCTCTACCGCATGTGGACAGTTTCCATGTGTTAGAGGGCGGACTTAGACTTTCCATCCAGTAGAATCAGGGTTCGAGTGGCTGATACGTACGTTTTCTTACTTGCACTGAGTGTTTGTGGACTGAATTATTTTCAGGTGTTTAATTGTTGTGAGCGAGTTTGAATGCATTATTTCTGTTATCTACGAGTAGTTTGCACATCTGCATGGAGTGTATTGGATTATTTGAGAAATTTACGAGTTGTTTGCGTCTCTGCACATCAGCGTAATACATTATTTAAGAGTAGTTTACAGGTCTGTAAACTGTATATTGTGACTCCAAGCACGTCAGGGTGTGTGTTTTGCATCAGCATAATAAATAAATAAAATAGGTGCAATCTGTGGCTAAATAAATTGTTCAGAAAATAAATAAAGTACACTCCTTCCTCTCTTCAACAGCCCAGAACAGGCTGATTCCTTTCTCACACCAATTTTCCTCCTCCAGACCGCTGGCAGGATGAGTGTTTTGTATCAGAGTAATAAATAAAATGGGTGACATCCGTCACTCGATTTACGTAGGAAATATGGTTGTATGACCTTGAAAAGTAGTCGAGAGTAGGTATTTCAAAGTGTAGCGAACCCCTTTTCTTACCTATATGAACGCCGACAGCTCAATAAGCACTGATACCTCAGCCTCTTTTGGTAACATAGAACTATGTCTCTGTTGCTGTAGGTAGATAATAAATCTAAACGAATTTAAAAAAATTATATTCGAACAGCCTCTAGTGGGGGCGACACCACACTAACTCGCCTTAGCTGCAGGCGTAAGCTCTAAGAGCAAAATTCATGCCCATTTTCCAAGAGGATGGCGAAAACACTTGATGGTGGTACTGGTTCTAATTGTTTAAATAAAGACTTATGTGAAGTTCCTGGGAAGAGGAGACAGGTTAGTGGAAGTAGCCCAAAAGCCCTTTCTTCCCACCATTTTCTTAGGTTAGTAGAGGTAGCCAAAGGGCCCTTTCCTTCCCCACCAAAGTTCAGACTTCCCGCCAGTTCCAAGGAACTGCCCGTCATCTTGGATGACGTCAATCGCGTCACCACCTGACGTCACGTGACGTCACGTACTTGCGTCACGGCCGCCATATTGGAGAATAGTACTTGAGATGACACGTAGGTTGTCCCACTACTCCCATGTACAAGAACTGTTCTGCGCCAACCAGAAGACACGCGATTACTTCCTCAATTTCCCCACATTTCAGCGTAATTTCGCTCAATTTATATGTATTTTACATCATTTTTTGCGATTCTATCGATTTTTTATGTCACTTTTACCCAAGCAATCATGACATAACCTCTCATTCTGTGTTCTAAAACTGCTTGTAAATGTAGTACAGCTGACAACACCTAGCGCAAATTCACTATTTTTGTGATCGGGAAGCGTAGTATAGCACTGCACTCGATTGCATCCAGTCGCCTCCATCCTCATATTCCAATTTTGCAGTGTGTTTGCTCTGTTTTCTGTATATATGTGTTTTTGCATGTGTCACAGATGGATTCCAGGACCCGCAGTAGACCCGAGTTAGCGTTCGACTGTGGATCTGTCACGCTTGCAGGTAATATACTTTTTAAAATCCTCTCTGCCCAACACCAGCATCTAATCAGTTGAAAGTATTTCCCACCAAAAAGAATAAAGATAGTACCTTACACCCCAGCCTTTTTCCCCCTAGCTTGTAGATGTAGGGTAGAGTTTGAGTGTTTCTGTCGCTGGTTTCGAGCGATATTGCGAAATTTTTTCCCAGTAGGATAATAGAATTTGTATGGTATCGTTAGTTCTTTTACGCTATATTGCGATTTTATGCTGTCCTTGTGCAGCGCTGTACATGTAGTTGTGTAATTATGACTAATCTTTGTGATTAATTACGTAATTAGGATCGATTATTGCGTCGGTTTCCTGACCAAAATAAATAAAGTACACTAACCTAACCTACCTCTCTGGCATCTGGACAGTTTCCATATGTTAGGGGGTGCACTTGGAGTTCGAGTGGTTGATACATTGCGTTTTTTATGTGTAATGAGTGTTTGTACAGTGCATTATTTTCGGGTGTTTAAGCGTTGGGAGCGTGTTTGCATTGTGTTACACATGCATTATTTCGGTGATCTATGAGTAGTTTGCACGTCTGTATGTTGTGTACTGGATTATTTCGCTAATTTACGAGTTGTTTGCGACTCTGCCCATCAGTGTACTGCATTATTTACGAGAAGTTTCAGGTATGTAAACTGTACATTGTGACCCAGGCATGTCAGGGTGAATGTTTTGTATCACCATAATAAATAAACTAATTGAAATCCACCCCAAATAAACTGTTGCAAAAATAAAAAAAAATAAATAAAGTACACTCCTTCCTCTCTCCAGCAGCCCAGAACAGGCTGATTCCTTTTCCTGCCAATTTTCCTCTCCAGACCACTATGGGCGGGGGGGGGGGGGGGGGTGAGTGAGGAGGCTGGGGCACATGTGCAGCTGAGAAAAACACATGACACTTGACATAATCATGATGTTGTGCTCCTATTCAATGAACTGCATGATCATGTGACCTAACACAGTGCACTCAAGCGGTAAACTCGTGCACTAGCTCAGTTTTTGGTCTGGTGGATTGGAGGCAGTTGTCTCTTGTGGGGTGGGAGTTTATATGTAGGTTTTAGAAATGAAAGACAGTTCCAGCAGCGACAGATGTTTCCATACATCGTGTAATGCATCTTTAATGCAAAGCATTTATTTGCGTGACGGTATTCTTCATCTTCATATGTTCAAGCATTAATGCTCGCTTCCATTCTTCATGCAGTGAGCTGTGGATGCACTCCTCAGCTCAATGACTGTGTGTAAAGCAGCTATTAAAACTCCCCCTGTCTGGCACCAACAACCTGCTGATTGAACACATGCTCCTTCCACACCAGCCTCTTGTGGTGGCAGGCCACACTACTGGCAGGCCTACTGCTGAAGGTAGATAATAAATTCAAAAAAATTTCAATGAATTTAAACAAATTCATATAAATTTAAACAATTTATATGCGAATTGAATGACATCATAAGCAGTCTCTAGTAGGGGCAACACCATACTAATTCCCCTCAGCTGGATGACTAAGCTCTTAGAGCAAAATTCCCTCCAGAAATCGACATTCCCGTCCATTTTCCAAGAGGATGATGCGCCATCATGCCAAAATGTCGGAAAGGGGGGCGTGGGACCTATTGAAGCACATAATTCAATTTCCCGCCAAAATTCAACCTTCCCACCAGGGGGATGTAGCACTTTCCCACCAAAAGACGCCATCTTGGATAACTGTACTCGTGTCATCAGCTGATGCCATGGCTGGAAAGGGGGGACAGGGGACTGCCAGGTGACCTATAGAAGCACATAATTCAGTTTCCCGCCAAAATTCAAAGTTCTCAGCATGGCGCATGGCACTTTCCCAACAAAAGCCACCATCTTGGATAATGGTACTCGCGTCATCAGCTTACATTGCAGCAGTCATCTTGGATTAAGTCATGCACTGTTGCCAAGTCTACAGGCCACCATCTTGGCTGACGTCATCGACGCCATCTCGGATAAATGTGGCTACAATGGAGAGTGGCGAAGTATATATTTTGTTCCAGTACACACACTGTCCTGCAAATGAGGATAATTAATCAAAATTATTATTGAAGTAGTACAAAACTCAGTCCTGCTATCTACAATCTTCTGTATGTCGCTAGCTGTCATGTGCGAACTGCAAAATTTTGCCTAAAAATGGATTTACAGGTTCCTGACGATCTACATCGAAACCAAGTACCACAGTGCTTTCTAAGGAACAGAAAATTAATTGCACTTCGGAATTCGCTTGTACGACCAATCATGTCAAAATCACGCGAAAGCGCTAAAAGTATTGCTTTTCGCAAACATGTACAGGTGCTGACTAGATCTGAACGACGACTGTAAGCGCACAACTGCAGCAGTGGTTGGTAGAACTCAGGCATTTGTAACATTCAAAGTGACAATTATTGAAGTATATGAAAAAAAGTAAACCAATTACGAGCTATGGGTTGTACACACTTTACTCAACGTGCAAACGTCACTACAGATATTATGGTGTAGGTTATGGCATGTACGATATGCCTGCGATCATTTGTGATGATGTGGCGCAGACGAATATCGAAATTCTGTATGACCCGATGCTTTTGATGACCTTCTGAATGGCTGTTTTCAGGTCAGCAATGGCTTTAGGGTTATTTCTGTACACCTTGTCTTTAATATAGCTTCACAAAAAGGAGTCGTATGTGTAAGATCCAGAGAATATGATGGCCAATCGAGGCCCATGTGCCGGTCGGGGTGGCCGAGCGGTTCTAGGCGCTACAGTCCAGAAACGCGCGACCACTAGGGTCGCAGGTTCGAATCCTGCCTCAGGCATGGATGTGTGTGATGTCCTTAGGTTAGTTAGGTTTAAGTAGTTCTATGTTATAGGGGACTGATGATCTCAGAAGTTAAGTCCCATAGTGCTCAGAGCCATTTGAACGATTTTTTGAGGCCCATGTCAGTGGCCTCTGGGTGCCCCAGAGCCAGAATGCGGGCCCCAGAGCGCTCCTCCAGGACATCAAAAACTCTCCTGCTTCAGTGGTGCCTAGCTACATCTTGCATGAACCACATCTTGTCGAAATCAAGGACACATTGGGTAATGGGGATGAAGTCATCTTCCAAAACCTTCACATACTGTTCGGTAGTCACCATGCCATCAAGGAATATCACACCAATTATTTCGTGATTGGACTTTGCACACCACCCAGTCACGCATTGAGGGTGAAGAGACTTCTCGATGGCGTAATGCGGATTCTCAGTCCCTCAAATGAGCCGATTTTGCTTATTTAAGAACTCATCCAAATGAAAGTGGGCTTCGTCGCTAATCCAAACCATACAGCACATACTACTTCCCATCATGCCCTGCAGTCAACTGTTCAGTTTGAACCTGCTAATACAAATCGTTCAGAAGTTGTGTCGTGTTTATTTCATATACTTCAACAATTGTCACCCTGTATGTAGTTGACGGTGAAAGCCATTTCAGTTACAATAAAATCAGTTACTCAAGCCAGTACACACATACATACAAGTAAGCACACAGAGTGAATAAAACTTTTTATGAAACCATATCTGTAACTACCTATTCCTAACTTTCATCTTCGCACATCAAAATACTAGCGTTAAGTTAATATTATTAACGATATTAATAATTAATTATTTGGAGAATAAAATAATTACCTGTTATTCAAATTTGGTGGCACATAGAATAAATGTGATGCATCAGTGAATGCTGCTCAGAGAAATGCACAAGTTGAGCTGAATATGTATGTCCTAATAGTTTTATTTTGTATGTTGTTTCCATTTTTTTGTTTTTCCTAGTTTCGTAAGATATATACTTTTTATGTTTATTTAAATACCGGTTTTTATGTCGGTTTGAAAGGTAAGAGAGTGACCAGCATCAGAAGACATATCTTTTGACATATATTATTTGTATTCAGGGATAGGAAATGCATGATTCGACATATACAGTGAGATTTTTTCCACGGTGTACAAGCTCTAAGGATTGATCGATGAAAGGATATGGAATAAAAGAGGTCTAATTAACTTATATCCGGAAATGCATGGTTTCCATACTAGAGCCCATTTATTGAATTATACATTTTAACAGAGACTATGGTCTAATACATGTGGTACCATGCAGCCACAGTTACATTATGCATGCTATCCTTCTAGAGGGTGACAATGTACCTCATAATTCATGCCCTAACGCCCCCACCAACCATAGTCATTCAGTTCCCTTGCTGACTCACCTTGGGGGGAAGTGACACAGAGTTGTACGCAAGGGTTCCATATTCGAATCGAGAGCTTGTCCACATGGCATTTACTTACTGACAGGCAAATGGCAACAGGTGACAGGTAGCAAGGTTGTATCAGGAGACCCATCCCCACTGACAACAAACACAGCATTCAAAATTTGCAACAGCATTTCATTTCAGAAAGCAGGAAACCATGAAGAACGTACCCGAAATGTTCAGACACCAGATGTGGAGAAAAATGTGATTAACACTGTGGAAGGCGACCACCATGTCAGTACCGGGCAGTTGGCCCACCAGTACAGAGCAAGCCAGACCACCACATGGAGCATTCTCCGCAACAATTGTTACTAACCTCATCACATACAGAATGTGCAGGGCTTACTAGCGACAGACTGTCCATACTGGGAGTAGTTTTGTAGCTGGTTTCTTCACGAGGCAGCCACTATTTGTGTCATCCATCCTATTAACAGATGAGGCCACCTTTACATGGAGTGGTACCTTCAACGTTCATAACAGTCATCTGTGGGATAGTATGCAGGACCCCCATGGTAGTTTCTCGCAGGTGACTTTACCTCTCCTGCTGGAAGAAGTTTCACTGATGATTTGAAAGATTATGTGGATGTTACATGATGGTGCTCCAGCCCACTTTGCCGTTAACGTCTGGACGCATCTTAATCGTGTCTTCCCTGGTCGATGGATCAGATGAGCGTAGTTGCGTAGTCTGCTCGTTCACTGTATCTCAACCTGTGCAATTTCTGGTTATGGGGACATCTCAAAAGTAACGTGTATGCAGAGCTCATTCCAGACGTGGAGACACTGTAGCAGCGTATTTATGCTGCCTTTGAAACTGTTCGGCTGCAGCCTGGCCCATGTGGGCATGTGAGGCAGAACATACTATGGCACGTAAACACATGCGTTGAGGCACATGGAAACCATTTTCAGCACATACTGTAACTGTGGCTGCATGGTACACGGCGTATTAAACCACACTCTGTTACAACGTATGAATCAATAAATGGCCTCTAGCATGAAAACTATGCATTTCTGGACATAAGTTCGTTAGACTTATACCTTTTTTGTTCTGTGTCCTATCATCTAACAATGCCTAGAATTTGTACACGATGGAAGAAATCAACCTGCATTTTTCGGCTAGACTTAATGCGTATAAATAATTGTTATGACAAAACCTAAAAGTATTGTTGTTATTTGTTTAGTCATATTTACACGTACTCTCTCAAGAGATAAATAACTTTTCTAATGTAATTTTTTTCTCCCGTGTTACATTTCCCAGAGATCAGCATCTTATTTTGTTTCTTGGAAGATAGCAAATATCTACTTCCCTCACCTATTTCGTAAGAGTGGGCTTCACCTTGCGCAACAGTGCATTTGTGTAGCCTGTTGTTATGCAGTGAGCAGGTAGCTGCTTAACCCATTCTGGATCCTGGACTGCTGAGTAATGTCTCATGTATTCAACCTTGTTGAATTCGGAAGTGTAGGCTACTCAGTATAGCTTAGAAACAATGCGTAAAGTGAAGCAAAGTATTTAAGAAAAATCACATTTCATGACTCAATACGGTTATAAATTATTTTCAACTGCTGGTAAGATACTAGTCATGAACAGTGCGACTTAAGAACGACTGCAAAGAAGTCATTTATGTTCAGCGGCATGTGGCTACAGAAAAACAGAAATGTTGAGTATAACGGATAGAAAATGGAAAACACTACTGCAAATGCTCCTAGGGGAATCCCATCAGCCTTATTCACCATTCGGTGAAGAGCTTTCTGCAGCTTTACCTCCTTTGTGTTGACATCCTCTTAAGTAAACTGAATCATCCAAAACTTCGTCAATTCTTAGAAAAATACGCAGGCAAATATCTCCCCGGGTCTGCCACATTAAGAAAGGCCTATATCAGTCGAAGCTGCAAAAAACAACGCAACAAATTGGACAACGGGCTGTAAATAAGAAAATATGGGTATGAATTGCTGAAATCAACGACTCTTAAAAAAAATGGCTCTGAGCACTATGGGACTTAACATCTGTGGTCATCAGTCGCCTAGAACTTAGAACTACTTAAACCTAACTAACCTAAGGACATCACACACATCCATGCCCGAGGCAGGATTCGAACCTGCGGTCACGTGGTTCCAGACTGAAGCGCCTAGAACCGCAAGGCCACACCGGCCGGCAATCAACGACTATTGAAAAGTGGCTACACTGAGTCACAGCGGCAGAGATTGCGCCAAAGAGTATTATTCAGCCGCCTCCACTGGCAGTGGTAGTTCAGAAGTTGCCGTGGGCAGTAGTAGTTCTGAGGTTGCCGTGAGCAGTGCTTGTTGAGAGGGTGTCGATAGCAGTACTAGTTGAGGATACGTCGTGTGCTTTTGTTCTGTTGGAGGAGACAGCAGATGCTGTCTGATTGGGGATGTTGCAATGATCACAGTGTATTTTTCGTCTATATATATATATATATATATATATATATATATATATATATATATATATATATATATATGAAGGTAACAAAAAAAAATTTTATTTCGGATTTCTTAAATAACAATGCCTCTTGGTCACAGGTTCGGTCAACAAAGCATCTGGCTTGTGTTCATGTATTAGACTGTAATTCTGGTTTCTATGTGCAATTATAGTATTTCTGGTTTTTTAATTACTTCATTGTAAATGCTGTTTAAAATATCTTGTCGTATTGAGGAAGAACCGTGCCATATGTGTACGTTGAATCACACTTCCACACACAGAACAGTTACACTTGTGCTTTGTTGTGTCGTAGCTTTTATAGTTGCTGGGGACTTAATTAATCAATTGTGTTAACCGAAATTTCCTTTCATTCTTTATTGTTATTCTATGCAGTCAGATTGCGTACTAACACTACTCAGGGCCAACCGGTTACGAGACTTCGTAATCGGACAAACAGCGACTAAAATTAAAATTATTTGCATTTTATTGAATTCAGCCCCCATGCACGTGGTGACCGCTGCTTTAGATCCTCCCTTGGAATTCTTTTGATATTAAAAATAGCAGACAGTAGTATTATTGTACTAATTTGTAGTTTAGTAATTGTAGTCTATATTGCATGAGTAAATTTGGTAACTGAACATTTGTAATTGTCTTGTCATTCTTCTAATGGTATTTTTGCAGAATTTGATTTTTGATGTCTTGTATACGGGTTTGACAATTTTGTGCAATTATGAAGATTTCAATTGTTCGTTAATCGTGTTTGTCGGGAAGCATTTCGTGTGAATGGTATTGTTGGAGATAAAGTGTCATTGTGTGTAATTTTCATATAGTGACGAGTTTTGTATGTTTTGTAAATGATTACGCGATCGATGAAACAGGCAAAAATGATGGATAGTCAGAATGAGGAAATTGTTAACATGGCGAACTAGCCAACACAGGAGAACAGTATGATGATGTTGAAAACAATTTAATAAGTCGGGAAAATAATCCGGAACCAGTTCAAAATCTTTCACAATCAAAAAATTTTCAGAATACGAGATTAACGACAGAAGATTCTGGAATAGTATCGAACACAGATAGCTTTACAGCTTTGATGAAAGAAGTTGGTTTTGCAGGAAATGTTAGGGGTGAAAAGAATTTCGAACCAGTTAATATGGAGCAGTTGATGAGTGCAATATTAAATTTGGGATCTGAATTAAAAACAGTGGGATCACAAATAGGAACAATTAAAACTGATATGGGAGCAATGGAAACACAGTTAAGATCGGAATTAAAAACAGTGAGATCACAGTTGCGATCTGAATTAAAAACAGAGATGGGAACTTTGGCAACACGGTTAGAAACTGATATGGGAACAATGGAAACACGGTTAGACTCACGAATAGGGACATGTTTCAAAAACATGAAAGATGAATTAAAGAAAGAAATTAGAGAAGAAGGACAACCGATTTTGAATGCTCACAATAATAGATTAATTTCAATAGAAATAAGACAAAAGGAACGACATAGAGAACAGGAAGAAAGAGATCGCGTATAGTACAAAAATTTTCAGAGTTAAATTTACAACGTGCTCCCGATAAGGAAGAAATATTTGAAAGAATCGAGGAATCCGTACCAAATGACAGAATAAATAACCTAACACAACAATATGAACAGTTAACTACTAATGTGTTAATACTGAAACCCGAGTCGCGACACTTACGGAAGACGTAAATAAACAGAAAGAACAAATAGGTGACTTATCGGAAAGAGTTGAGGAGGTTTCAGATAAATTGACAAGTCTTAGTTTAAATGGGGATAGAGATTCAGATGATACAGCTCCATTGCCATTTGCAGAAATAGAAGAGTACCAGAACATAAATAAACATGTAGAAAGTCAGGGAAAATTTAATGAACGCGTTAAAAGGGAATTTGAGGCGTTACGAAAGCAAGTCAAACAAATTGAAAGCGAAATCGTAGGGAAAGACAGCAGAAAAAATTTTGAATCACAGATAGCAGAGGGCTTTGAAGGAAATAATTTATTTCATTTACGAGAAGCAACAAGAGAGCGCCAGGGGCTCGAACTTCACAAAAGTCGACATTTGGACTGGGACAAACGCGGTAGTTCTTTGTCGCCACGAGGCGAAAACTTTGACTATAAACACTTTTTAACTGTTCGGAAATTTAAGATCTTTCGCAATTCTAAGAATGACATACATCCATGTTCATGGTTAGATCAATTTATGTACGCACTTCCACCAAATTGACCACTAAGTCACAAACTGGAATTTATGTGTGGATATTTAGAAAACGAACCGGCGACGCGGATGCGCGCACTTATTAGAGATTGTAATAATTTAAATGATTTTTATGATGCATTAATATCGGGATATTGGTCCGAAAACACGCAAGACAGAGTCAAACATAGTCTTATTGTGCAACGTAATTTTAATCAGTCTGAGTTCCGCACGCCAGCAGAATACTTTGAAGACATGATTCGAAAGAATCAGTTCCTTTCCAACCCTTATAGCCCGACCGAATTAATTAGCATTTGCTTAACTAAGCTGCCACAATCGATAAGACAAATTGCTTTAGCCGGAAGATGTAAAGTCGACATTGAGACTTTTAAGACTTTGCTACAAGAACTTGAGTTTGACAACGACGACGGGACTTCTTGTAATTTTTTCAGTAACAGTAATCACAATAGATTTTCAGAGAAAAGGAATAGTGATCGGAACGGACGTTATAGCGGTAATTTTGAAAATGACAGACGGAACAGACAGGACAATAGACACCAGCCCTATGACAATAACAGACGTTCTCACAGAAATTACACAGACAATTATAATAACGGAAACTCCTACCGGAATTATCAACCATACGGAAACGGTAATCGGTATCATCAAGACCGAAATTATTCATACAATAATAGGAATTCTTACTACACAAATAACCAGGGTAGTAGATATAACAATAATTTCAGAAGTGACAGTCCAAATTACACAAGAAGTAGTCATGCAGATAGACAGGAAAACAGAAATTTTAATAACAGCCGGCCGTGGTGGCCAAGCGGTTAAAGGCGCTACAGTCTGGAACCGCGCGGCCGCTACGGTCGCAGGTTCGAATCCTGCCTTGGGCATGGATGTGTGTGATGTCCTTAGGTTAGTTAGGTTTAAGTAGTTCTAAGTTCTAGGGGACTGATGACCTTAGAAGTTAAGTCCCATAGTGCTCAGAGCCATTTGAACCATTTTTTTAATAACAGACACAACCAAGAATTTACATGTAACAGACAGGAGGGACCTAATTGGCATCCTCCACGTGACAGAAATTCAGAGAGACAAGTGCAAATCGTAGAAATTGATCCGCGAAATTACTCGAATAATGAAAGACGCGACGCAAACAATCGACAATGACTTGTAGCTTCGGCTTCTGGCAGCAATATAGACGGTTCAGAAAGTAATGACACGACTTTACACTATGTACGCCTGGAAGACATGAGAGACATTTTGCTAGACGAAAAGGAAAATAATGTAGACGCATTTTTACATCCTGTTATTGAAGTATGTGTGGGTAAGAACGAGTTCACTGCGGTTTTAGATTCTGGGAGCCCATTGAATGTTATTAGTGAATCAGTTTTTCGTATATGTGTAAAAACTATTGCTTGTCCTGTGTTACCTGTTTCTAAAACTACAATTCGAGGAGCTATTTCTGGAAAAAGTGTGGAAGTCAAACAACAGACCAACTTAAATTTCATTTGTCAAGGATATGAATTTTCTGCTAATTTTATTATTGTTCCATTACTTAGTACACAAATTATATTAGGTATGTAGTTTCTTAACACACATAAGGCAATTTTAAACTTTAAGGAAGGAAGTGTGAACTTGACTGTTGCCGGAATGCCGAGCTGTTTGAAATTTATCGACTTTTTAACGAATTCTGAATCAGACACTAAATCTTTAAGGTTTCTTACTTCTGATGTTTCGCTGAGCATTATGACGACAATGTGTTCATTCGTGACAACGACAATAGATACAGAGACGCGATGGATGATATAATTAATAGTGAAGAATTAATTAATGAAAAGGTTAACAAAGCCGAAGTGCCAGATGACGTTGCAAGAGAAGAAGTGCACCAAATTTTGACTTCACATGCTACAGTATTTAGTCATCACACAGGAACTATACAAGGCTTACAATATTTATTTAAAGTAAAAGAACACACCCCATTTCGAGGAAAAACGTACGCTATTCTTTTGGCTTATAGAGACAAGGTTAAGAGTGAACTTCAATGCATGTTACTTCAATGCATGTTACTTCAATGCATGTTACTTCAAGGCATGTTACTTCAAGGCATGTTACTTCAAGGCATGTTACTTCAAGGCATGTTACTTCAAGGCATGTTACTTCAAGGCATTATTGAGCCAGCAGTCAGTCCTCATACCAGCCCATTACACGTCGTTCTTAAAAAGGATGGGTTAATTCGTTTGGTTCTGGATTCCAGACAGATAAATAATATCATCATTCCTGAAACTGACTGTCCACAAAATTTAGATGAACTTCTTCAACATTTCCATGGAATTAAAGTTTTATCCACGATTGATATGCGCGCAAGTTTTTGGCAAATAGAACTCCACCCTGATTGTAGAAAATACACTGCCTTTTTAGCCTTTGGTAACTGTTAGTAATTTCGAAAATTACCGTTTGGACTTACTATATCTTCTGCAGCATCGATTCGTAATTTAAACGAAATGTTACCTGTTTATCTTCGTGACAATATTACTTCATATGTTGACGATATTCTTATTGCTAAACGTTCTTGGAGTGAGCACAACAAAATTTTGAATTCATTATTACGTATTTTTGCAAGAGTTGGCATTACAGTGAACTTGGAAATATCTGAATTTGGTCGTTCTCAGATGAAATTTCTTGGCCATATTATTTCTACAGAAGGTATTCTTCCTGATCCAGAGAAACTAGACGCTATTCGTAATTATGCTGTTCCTACTACAAAACGTGATGTTCGTAGTTTCCTTGGTGTCTGTAATTTTCTTAGACGCTTTGTTAGATTGGACGATTTGGTCACACCTCGATTATGTGAACTATCCGGAAAGAATTCTAATTGGTGTTGGGATGAGGAAGCTCAGTCAGAATTTGAACAACTTCGTGATGCTTTAGTTGCTGCTCCACTTCTTTCACATCCGGATTTATCTAAGGATTTTTGTTTGGCGACGGACTCATCATACAAAGGCCTAGGTGCACACTTATTTCAAGAGATAGAAGAAAACGGCTTTGTAGTACAGAAAACTATTGCATTTGGAAGTCGTGTTCTCTCTAAATCAGAAAAGAATTATTCGATTACGGAACTCGAGGCTTTGGCTGTTGTATGGGCTTTCACAAAATTTCTCATATTTTTGTATGGCAGACATACTAAGGTTTTCACCGATCATCGAGCTCTGGAATTTCTTGTGTCAACAAAATTAACACATGGAAGATTGTCACGATGGGCACTGTATCTACAGGTATTTGATTTTAGTATTGTTTACATACAGGGTTCTTCAAATATCCTTGCTGATGCCTTATCACGTGCACCTATGGGTTTGAAACAAAGTGCTGAGGAGGACTGCAAAGAAAACAGTTATTGTTTGATGTATATTCAAGGTGTTGCGTTTGAAAATTTTATTTCGTCTTCGCTCCAGGACATCGCTAAGGAGCAAAATAAGGATCCAATCTGGAAGGAAATTAAGGAGAAGTGGAGGAGAAAGGAAAGCGTAGCGATTAGACAGTATTATTTAGTTCGCAATGATATTCTTTTTAAACGAAAATCGGTCGACAACTCTGTTTGGTTAGTTTGTATTCCTGATGAGTGGGTTAATAAATTGATTTGGTATACACATTTTAGTTACGCACACTTTGGTACTAGAAAATGCTTTCTTAAATTACGAGAAAATTGCTACTTCAGTAATATGAAAAAACGTATTCGATCTGTTCTTGCCAAATGTAAATTATGTCAAAAGGCTAAGTCGCCAACTATTTCTCCCAGAGCACCGTTGTTTCCTATCATTCCAGCGAATTTAAAGGAGATGGCTGCAGTCGATTTGTTCGGTCCAGTGGTTCGTTCTACTAATGGTTTTGCGTACATTTTGGTAACAGTGGAATTGACACCAAAATAAGTGTCTTTTACACCTTTACGCAAAGCAACAGCTCGTTCAGTATCTAATGCTTTCATCAAACATTTTTTTAAAGAAGTGGGTCATGTTGATGAGGTTATATTAGATAATGGGTCACAGTTTCGTTCTAAAATTTGGCTTCATACTCTACGGCATCGTAAGATAAAACCAATTTTCATTTCACTTTTTCACCCTCAATCTAACGCTTCAGAGAGATGGATGAAGGAAATCAATAAATTGTGTCGACTTTATTGTCATCAGAATCACAGAACGTGAGATCAGTATATTCATATTTTTCAAAACATTCTGAATGAACTCCCTAATGATTCAACTTCTTTACCGCCTATATTGATATTAAAAAACAAAGCACTGACAAATCGCATTTCTCAAATCGTTCCTTTTCCGCCTTCACGGAAACTACGGCATTCTGAAGTTGTCAACCTGGCTCTACAAAATATTGCATATGCGGCTGCTAGAAGAGAGAAATCAGCTACACGTCCCGGTCGTTTAAAACCCTTGTCAGTTGGTCAAGAGGTGTCTCACCGTTTGTCTCACACAGGAAAAGGCTTGTGTCGCAAATTTTTTCTGCTTTATAACGGTCCATATAGAGTTCGCAAAATTATTCATGATAACACTGTCGAAGTAGAAACTCTTAAATCTCGGCGCTCGAAGGGAATACATCATATATCGAACATTAAAATTTTTGTGGAATGACACTTTTGAGAAACTAACAGTTATACGTAAACATGCAGAGAATACAAGGATACCGCGCCGTGTTCAGGCGCGGCATATACTCAAAGATACAGTCAAGTCTGCGCGCCGCAAAAGGCAGTCGTTGACCGCAAACAATTATTTCCTACGCCACGCGTACCTACAGCTGATCGAGCGCTCAGTGCGAATGCACTGACAGCCGTAAACAAATACAGTGTCTAATTTCTCTGATTAAATTCGGTATAAAGCTATAGTGACTTGATAAATTATGTTATTAACGTTCAGTATTTTTCAGGATACGGTTGTACAAAATATTTAAGAACTTCAGGTAAATTCTGTGTGTGTCCGACGTTAAGAGGACTTGCTATCGAGAAAATTTCAGGAAGAATGTAATTTCGAAGAAGAAACTAATGAACTAAAAAGGTAACTATTAACTGAGTTTATTTTTCAGGTAACATTTCCACTTAGGTACGTGTTTTAGACGTAATATGCTGCTCGCTATTACGTGATTTATACTTTGTGTTTACTGATTTTGACAATGATTGATTAATGAACAGGGTTGTTACTTATGTATATTATGCATCGCTTGGCTGCACTGCTTTTTCACTGATGTCACATTTTTTTATTATGTGCCTGCTGTGCTTATTTATTTAAATTATAATTGTCACCTGATTAGTTGTGCTGATATGGTTATGTATGTAAGTTATACTTTGTGATTTATCTGCTTGCGCCTTCATGTTTACTTATTAAGATTACATATGAACATTTATTTGCTTATGCTGATATGATGCTAATGACCTGTTTATTATGTAAGATATATATTTGCTGCTTTGCGTATGGATTGCATATATACACATTTTTGTTTTGTTGTCATAACTACTCTTTAATTTGGTATATAGAAATGCTGATATACTGTGTACGAACATGGAGTTTAGGTCACACTATGGTATTAATTATAGATTGTTCGCTTGGCAGAGCCTCGTTGTAGGGATTGTGCTACATCCACTTGTTGACATAATTCTACGAACGACATTGGTACAAGAAACTTCATTGAAGTCACATGAGCTGGAAGTTTTATGGTAGCTGTATAAATTTATGCTAATAGAAAGGAAGCTAACGACATGAAATACCAACACTAGGTTTAGACCATTGACAGTTATTACACTGCATTCTTCGTGAGCAATTGAAATAGCAAGTGACACTTGACACAAGAAATACTCCACATGTTTGCTTCTGTTTTGCCATGATTCTTGAAGTGGTGTACATTCTGTGAAATATTACGATCATTCACACTCCGTACTCGTACTTACATACTGAAAGTTATTCAAACTAAAGGCTGTTAGAGGTCACCTATGCATTTCTTTTATTTAATGATGGACAAGGAAACCAAAATGTATTTTATAATTCATAATGAGTAGAAGATTTAGGTCAGATGGATTACACAGAGGTTGTGTGTGGACATTGTGTCTTCGGATTGTATGGGATGATGAGTTGAAGTTTGCACTAGGATTTTATCTGTACTTGTTCGAGGAGACTGACTAGAGGAAAGAGTTGTTATCGAAGTGAAATGATATTGGCGGTAAGGTTTATATATATCAACGTATTGAAGAGGTATTATTGAGGTATTGAGATTGTGTGAAGTTGATGATTATTGAAGTTTTGGTGGACAAGAGGTAAGGTAAATGATATTGATGATAAGGTTGATATGTATCGACATAAGAGGTATTATTGAAGTATTAAGATTATGTGATGCTGATGATTATTGGTGTTTTGGTGGGTAAGAGGTAAAGTAAGTGAGGAGCATATTTTTTTTTTGGTTTATATAGAATTAGGAGGATGAAGATGACAGACTAGAACACTCAAGTGGAAGGAAGATTGTCTACACACACTTCGTTTAATCAATAGGCAGTATATATATATATACTTTTTTTTTGGAGAAAGGTAGTATTTGCATAGCTTGGCACACTGACAGTTGTTGAGCAACCGTACATTATATTTGGCTTGGCGAACATTGGTCTTGAAATGATGACTATGACGTTGACTAACTATTATTGACTGTTATACACTGCTGCCACTACTACTCGATAATATATGTTGAACATCAAATTTTTGACAGAATTGCATTTACACAGTTAACACTATTCAATTAGAACGATGAGTGAGTGTGTTTTGTGTGTTTTCCTTTCCTAGTCCCAAATAATTGGTACTGACCTACCTCCTAAATATTATTTTACTTGTTTGTTATGACTTGCACTGACACCCATAAATATTATAGGTTTACTGATACTTATGTATTTGTAATAGTTAATATGACAATTATCTGATACCATTTGTGTGTTTATTATAATTTGTATGTTTAGTGTAAGAGCATTGATGATAATTTTGTAAAAGCAATTGTGTCTGCATTCAAACTGTTGTTCGTACTTACACGTATTAACATTGGTGAGTGCCACTTGGAAATGTTTAATTTGTGCTAATGAATTCTGATGAACTGTCTAATTAGCAATAGTGAATATTATGGACTGTTACCTGCACAACATTACTGGGTGCCACTGATGGAACTGCTTCTACTGAAATGATGTCACTTGTTGCTGTCTGCACGTGTTCAACATTGCTGGGTGCCACTGATGAAACTGCTTCTACTGAAATGATGTCACTTGTTGGTGTCTGCACCTGTTCAACATTGCTGGGTGCCACTGATGGAACTGCTTCTACTGACATAATGTCACTTGTTGCTGTCTGCACCTGCTCAACATTGCTGGGTGTCACTAATGGAACTGCTTCTACTGAGATAATGTCACTTGTTGGTGTCTGCGCCTGCTCGCCATTTTTGGGTGCCACTGTTGGAGCTGTTTAAATACTGCTGATGAAATGTTAGTAGACTGCTATTTGCACCTGTTGACCATTGCTGGGTGCTACTGTTGGAACTCAACTACTCTGAGGAGTGCTACTTGTTTATTGAACTATTGAAAAGATTTTATGTGAATATTTGTATAAACTGATTTTTTGTGTATGTACTGTTTATGAAATGTTATGAAACTCTTACCTATACTTATTCGTCATTGCTGGTGCCATCGATTGAATGATACTTGTGTAAACTATTATGTAAAATCACATGTATGCAAGCATTTTTATTCCTTACTGTATTTTATATATTAGGTTATTGAAGGGTCAGTGCAAAGCCAAAATTTATTTAGTTATGTGATATTTACTTATTAATATTATATTTTATTTTTGTCTGTACTTTTGGACGAATTTGGTGGTATTTTCACCACCAATGCTGGCAAAAATACCATCAAATTCTAGCCCACGGAGGAGGGGCATATGAATGGTGGCTACACCAAGTCACAGCGCCAGAGATTGCGCCAAAGGGTATTATTCAGCCGCCTCCACTGGCAGTGGTAGTTCAGAAGTTGCCGTGGGCAGTAGTAGTTCTGAGGTTGCCGTGAGCAGTGCTTGTTGAGAGGGTGTCGATAGCAGTACTAGTTGAGGATACGTCGTGTGCTTTTGTTCTGTTGGAGGAGACAGCAGATGCTGTTTGATTGGGGATGTTGCAATGATCACAGTGTATTTCTCGTCAATATACACTCCTGGAAATTGAAATAAGAACACCGTGAATTCATTGTCCCAGGAAGGGGAAACTTTATTGACACATTCCTGGGGTCAGATACATCACATGATCACACTGACAGAACCACAGGCACATAGACACAGGCAACAGAGCATGCACAATGTCGGCACTAGTACAGTGTATATCCACCTTTCGCAGCAATGCAGGCTGCTATTCTCCCATGGAGACGATCGTAGAGATGCTCGATGTAGTCCTGTGGAACGGCTTGCCATGCCATTTCCACCTGGCGCCTCAGTTGGACCAGCGTTCGTGCTGGACGTGCAGACCGCGTGAGACGACGCTTCATCCAGTCCCAAACATGCTCAATGGGGGACAGATCCGGAGATCTTGCTGGCCAGGGTAGTTGACTTACACCTTCTAGAGCACGTTGGGTGGCACGGGATACATGCGGACGTGCATTGTCCTGTTGGAACAGCAAGTTCCCTTGCCGGTCTAGGAATGGTAGAACGATGGGTTCGATGACGGTTTGGATGTACCGTGCACTATTCAGTGTCCCCTCGACGATCACCAGTGGTGTACGGCCAGTGTAGGAGATCGCTCCCCACACCATGATGCCGGGTGTTGGCCCTGTGTGCCTCGGTCGTATGCAGTCCTGATTGTGGCGCTCACCTGCACGGCGCCAAACACGCATACGACCATCATTGGCACCAAGGCAGAAGCGACTCTCATCGCTGAAGACGACACGTCTCCATTCGTCCCTCCATTCACACCTGTCGCGACACCACTGGAGGCGGGCTGCACGATGTTGGGGCGTGAGCGGAAGACGGCCTAACGGTGTGCGGGACCGTAGCCCAGCTTCATGGAGACGGTTGCGAATGGTCCTCGCCGATACCCCAGGAGCAACAGTGTCCCTAATTTGCTGGGAAGTGGCGGTGCGGTCCCCTACGGCACTGCGTAGGATCCTACGGTCTTGGCGTGCATCCATGCGTCGGTGCGGTCCGGTCCCAGGTCGACGGGCACGTGCACCTTCCGCCGACCACTGGCGACAACATCGATGTACTGTGGAGACCTCACGCCCCACGTGTTGAGCAATTCGGCGGTACGTCCACCCGGCCTCCCGCATGCCCACTATACGCCCTCGCTCAAAGTCCGTCAACTGCACATACGGTTCACGTCCACGCTGTCGCGGCATGCTACCAGTGTTAAAGACTGCGATGGAGCACCGTATGCCACGGCAAACTGGCTGACACTGACGGCGGCGGTGCACAAATGCTGCGCAGCTAGCACCATTCGACGGCCAACACCGCGGTTCCTGGTGTGTCCGCTGTGCCGTGCGTGTGATCATTGCTTGTACAGCCCTCTCGCAGTGTCCGGAGCAAGTATGGTGGGTCTGACACACCGGTGTCAATGTGTTCTTTTTTCCATTTCCAGGAGTGTATATATGAAGGTAACAAAAAATTTTTTATTTCAAATTTCTTAAATAACAATCCCTCTTGGTCACAGGTTCAGTCAACAAAGCATTTGGCTTGTGTTCATGTATTAGACTGTAATTCTGGTTTCTATGTGCAATTATAGTATTTCTGGTTTTTTAATTACATCATTGTAAATGCTGTTTAAAATATCTTGTCGTATTGAGGAAGAACCGTGCCAGATGTGTACGTTGAATCACACTTCCACACACAGAACAGTTACACTTGCGCTTTGTTGTGTCGTAGCTTTTATAGTTGCTGGGGACTTATTTAATCAATTGTGTTAACCGAAATTTCCATTCATTCTTTATTGTTATTCTATGCAGTCAGATTGCGTACTAATACTACTCAGGGCCAACCGGTTACGAGACCTCGTAATCGGACAAAAAGCGACTAAAATTAAAGTTATTTGCATTTTATTTAATTAAGCCCCCATGCACTATGTGGAAAGATATATTGCGAATGCCGTTGTGTGAACTTTGGT
This sequence comes from Schistocerca nitens, assembly GCF_023898315.1. Lineage (NCBI taxonomy): Eukaryota > Metazoa > Arthropoda > Insecta > Orthoptera > Acrididae > Schistocerca > Schistocerca nitens. Next base: position 5,107,054 of record NW_026045914.1, read on the forward strand.
GGAAGATGGTCTAGGCGATAAGTTTTTAATACGTTGTGAACATTTAGAAAAGGTAAATTTTTCTACCGTTAGCAAATTGCTCGACATATCTATGGCTGCTATATGGTCCGAAGGTGTTTGGTGTGACAATGAAGTGGGTGCTGCTCCTTGTACACAAAAGCACCAAAGAAACTGGTACCGGCATAAAATACAAAGATACGTAGACAGACAGAATATGGCGCTGCGGTCAGCAACGCCAACATAAATAACAACTGTCTGGTGCAGTTGCTAGATCGGTTACTGCTGCTACAATGGTAGGTTATCAAGATTTAAGTGAGTTTGAACGTGGTGTTATAGTCCGCGCACGAGCAATGGGACACAGCCTCTCCGAGGTAGCGATGATGTGGGGATCTTCCCGCACAACCATTTCACGAGTACCTTGAATGTCAGGAATCCGATAAAACATTAAATCTCCGACGTCGCTGCGGCTGGAGAAAGATCCTGCAAGAACGGGACCAACGTCGACTGAAGAGAATCGTTTAACGTGACAGAAATGTAACGCTTCTGCATATTGATGCATATTTCAATGCTGGGCCATCAAAAAGTGTCAGTATGTGAAACATTCAGCGAAACATCATCGATATGGGGTTTCGGAGCCAAAGGCTCACTTGTGTAACCTTGATGAGCCCACAACATAAAGATTTACGCCTCGCCTGAGACCGTCGACATCGACATTCGACTGTTAATAACTGGTAACATGTTGCCTGGTCAGACGAGTCTCGTTTCAAATTGCGTCGAGCGGATGGACGTGTATGGCTATGGAGACAACCTCATGAATCCATGGGACCTGCATGTCAGCAGGGTACTGTTCAAGCTGGTGTAGGCTCTGTAATGGTGTTGGGCATGTGCAGTTGGAATGATATGGGGCTCCTGATACATCTAGATAGGACACCGACAGGTGACACGTACGTAATCATCCTGTCTGATCACCTGCATCCATATATGTCCATTATGCATTCCGACGGAGTGCAGAATTGCTTAGAGTGGCTCCAGGAACACTCTTCTGAGTTTAAACACTTCCGCTGGCCACCAGACTAACCAGACATGAACATTATTGAGCATATCTGGGATACTTTGCAACGTGCTATTCACTTCTCGTACTCATGGATTTATGGACAGCCTTGCAGAATTCATAGCGTCAATTCCCTCCAGCACTTCTTCAGACATTAATCGAGTCCATGCCACGCCATGTTGTGGAGCTTCCACGTGCTCGCTGGGTCCCTACACGATATTAAGCAGGTGTAACAGTTTCTTTGGCTTTTCAGCGTAGGTCTCTGCTCCAACTGTGTAACCCTGTTAAGGATACAGGGTACTTATAAATGGTGGAAAAATGGAATTTTTAAAACTTTATTAAATTCTACAGTCTTTCCTGATTACGTTGATATATACATTATAGGGTTTCAAATGAAAAATGACCTATATAAACCAAACTTTAAAGTTACGGTCATGTATGCTGCCAATCCGCCTTTATTTCGGTTAAAGAAACCAGTATTATTTCGAAAAGAACTGTGAACTTTCTGTTTCCAGCGATTATACGTGCGATACATTGTATATGTTGGTAACAGTGCAGGTTTCTAGTGTCTGTAAATGATTATCTTTGCTAGTATTAACTTTTGTTTCGCTGAAGCAGTTTGTTCACTTGTTACTGAGTGTTTGTCGCTCAAGTGACACATATATTTGTCGAAGAACATATCCTTTAGTGTGCAAGAAATACGAACTATGCCGTGCATCAAGAAATTCAATAAAAGGAGATTCCGTGGTAACCAGTTCAGAAACAAAGGAAGCCACACTGCTGAAAGTAACTTATGTATCAGTTTTTCAGGGAAGAAACCCCCACATGGCACGCCTCCTGGTGATTCAAATTTTTGTGTTAACAGTGACACTGTTTGTAGTGGATTTGTTGTTGTTGATGTGGGCATCTTATCTTCTTTGATAAAGGAAGAGGCGAAATGTAAACAATGTGATGGTGTAGGTTGTCTGAACAACAAAGTAGCAGGAAGGGTTTAGCATCAAAATTTGTTGTTCTGTGTCGATCCTGCAATAAATCTACTTCGAAAATGACTTGGAACATTGTGATTCATATGATGTGAATTTGAAGTTAGTGTATGCAATTCATGCAATAGGAAAAGGAAAAAAGGCTGCTCAAACGTTTTGTGGCTTGGTGGTCCTTCCTCCCCCCCCCCCCCCCTAGTAGTACATAAAAATACTTTTCCGTGCCTTGACGATTGTGTCCAAAGCATCTATGAAACGTGCAGTAGAAGAAACTGTAAATATTAGCGGAATCAGGGAATTGCTGTTGCACTTGATGGGACATGGCAACGTGGAGGACATTGTTCCTTGAATGGTGTTGTTAAGTGCTACTTCTCTGGAAAATTGAAAAGTTGTTGATGTTGAGTGCTTATCTAAATACTGCCATACCTTCCATGGTAACAATGAAGGACATATTCAGCATCTGTGTTCTAAGAATTATGATGGTTACAGTCGAGGTATGGAGTGTGATGGAGCCCTAAAAATATTGCAGAGGTCGGTGCCCAATTATAACGTTAGATATACGAAGTATTTAGGTAATGGGGACTCTAAACCTTTCAATAAAACTAATGTGTTCAATGTTTATGGTGATACCTTGGTAACAAAACTGGAATGTTGTGCACATGTGCAAAAGAGGATGGGTGCTGGATTGAGGAAGGTACGAAGAGAAATGAAAATTGCTATCTGATGGAAAATCTCTGTCTGACTGAGGCAGATTCACATAAACTGAAATAAACCTTCTTCAGAGTTATTATGGACTGGCCATTAGACGAACTGCACCTCTGAACGATGTTACACCAATGAGATGACCACCCTGTTCACGGACTTTGCCCTAAAGGAGCAGATTCTTGGTGTGGTTGCCAAAAGCAAAAGAAAGTGGTCAAATATAAGAACATATTCTCCTCCTGAGCCTGTTGTTGTTGTTGTAGTCTTCAGTCCTGAGACTGGTTTGATGCAGCTCTCCATGTTACTCTATCCTGTGCAAGCTTCTTCATCTCCCAGTACTTACTGCAACCTACATCCTTCTGAATCTGCTTAGTGTATTCATCTCTTGGTCTCCCTCTACGATTTTTACCCTCCGCGCTGCCCTCCAGTACTAAATTGGTGATCCCTTGATGCCTCAGAACATGTCCTACCAACCGATCCCTTCTTCTGGTCAAGTTGTGCCACAAACTCCTCTTCTCCCCAATCCTATTCAGTACCTCCTCATTAGTTATGTGATCTACCCATCTAATCTTCAGCATTCTTCTGTAGCACCACATTTCGAAAGCTTCTATTCTCTTCTTGTCCAAACTATTTACCGTCCATATTTCACTTCCATACATGGCTACACTCCATACAAATACTTTCAGAAATGACTTCCTGACACTTAAATCTATACTCGATGTTAACAAATTTCTCTTCTTCAGAAACGCTTTCCTTGCCATTGCCAGTCTACATTTTATATCCTCTCTACTTCGACCATCATCAGTTATTTTGCTCCCCAAATAGCAAAACTCCTTTACTACTTTAAGTGTCTCATTTCCTAATCTAATTCCCTCAACATTACCCGACTTAATTCGACTACATTCCATTATCCTCGTTTTTCTTTTGTTGATGTTCATCTTATATCCTCCCTTCAAGACACCATCCATTCCGTTCAACTGCTCTTCCAAGTCCTCTGCTGTCTCTGACAGAATTACAATGTCATCGGCAAACCGCAAAGTTTTTATTTTTTCTCCATGGATTTTAATACCTACTCCGAATTTTTCTTTTGTTTCCTTTATTGCTTGCTCAATATACAGATTGAATAACATCGGGGAGAGGCTACAACCCTGTCTTACTCCCTTCCCAACCACTGCTTCCCTTTCATGTCCCTCGACTCTTATAACTGCCATCTGGTTTCTGTACAAATTGTAAATAGCCTTTCGCTCCCTGTATTTTACCCCTGCCACCTTTAAAATTTTAAAGAGAGTATTCCAGTCAACATTGTCAAAAACTTTCTCTAAGTCTACAAATGCTAGAAATGTAGGTTTGCCTTTCCTTAATCTTTCTTCTAAGATAAGTCGTAAGGTCAGTATTGCCTCACGTGTTCCAGTATTTCTACGGAATCCAAACTGATCTTCCCCGAGGTCAGCTTCTACTAGTTTTTCCATTCGTCTGTAAAGAATTCGTGTTAGTAGTTTGCAGCTGTGGCTTATTAAACTGATTGTTCGGTTATTCTCACATCTGTCAACACCTGCTTTCTTTGGGATTGGAATTATTATATTCTCCTTGAAGTCTGAGGGTATTTCACCTGTTTCATACATCTTGCTCACCAGATGGTAGAGTTTTGTCAGGACTGGCTCTCCCAAGGCCGTCAGTAGTTCCAATGGAATGTTGTCTACTCCGGGGGCCTTGTTTCGACTCAGGTCTTTCAGTGCTCTGTCAAACTCTTCACGCAGTATCGTATCTCCCATTTCATCTTCATCTACATCCTCTTCCATTTTCATAATATTGTCCTCAAGTACATCGCCCTTGTATAAACCCTCTATATACTCCTTCCACCTTTCTGCTTTCTCTTCTTTGCTTAGAACTGGGTTTCCATCTGAGCTCTTGATGTTCATACAAGTGGTTCTCTTATCTCCAAAGGTCTCTTTAATTTTCCTGTAGGCAGTATCTATCTTACCCCTAGTGAGATATGCCTCTACATCCTTACATTTGTCCTCTAGCCATCCCTGCTTAGCCATTTTGCACTTCCTGTCGGTCTCATTTTTGAGACGTTTGTATTCCTTTTTGCCTGCTTCATTTACTGCATTTTTATATTTTCTCCTTTCATCAATTAAATTCAATATTTCTTCTGTTACCCAAGGATTTCTACTAGTCCTCGTCTTTTTACCTACTTGATCGTCTGCTGCCTTCACTACTTCATCCCTCAAAGCTACCCATTCTTCTTCTACTGTATTTCTTTCCCCCATTCCTGTCAGTTGTTCCCTTATGCTCTCCCTGAAACTCTGTACAACCTCTGGTTCTTTCAGTTTATCCAGGTCCCATCTCCTTAAATTCCCACCTTTTTGCAGTTTCTTCAGTTTTAATCTACAGGTCATAACCAATAGATTGTGGTCAGAGTCCACATCTGCCCCTGGAAATGTCTTACAATTTAAAACCTGGTTCCTAAATCTCTGTCTTACCATTATATAATCTAACTGAAACCTTCTGGTATCTCCAGGGTTCTTCCATGTATACAACCTTCTATCATGGTTCTTAAACCAAGTGTTAGCTATGATTAAGTTGTGCTCTGTGCAAAATTCTACCAGGCGGCTTCCTCTTTCATTTCTTAGCCCCAATCCATATTCACCTACTACGGTTCCTTCTCTCCCTTTTCCTACACTCGAATTCCAGTCACCCATGACTATTAAATTTTCGTCTCCCTTCACTATCTGAATAATTTATTTTATTTCATCATACATTTCTTCAATTTCTTCGTCATCTGCAGAGCTAGTTGGCATATAAACTTGTACTACTGTAGTAGTTGTGGGCTTCGTATCTATCTTGGCCACAATAATGCGTTCACTAAGCTGTTTGTAGTAGCTTACCCGCGTTCCTATTTTCCTATTCGTTATTAAACCTACTCCTGCATTACCCCTATTTGACTGTGTTTATAACCCTGTAGTCACCTGACCAGAAGTCTTGTTCCTCCTGCCACCGAACTTCACTAATTCCCACTATATCTAACTTTAAACTATCCATTTCCCTTTTCAAATTTTCTAACCTACCTGCCCGATTAAGAGACCTGACATTCCACGCTCCGATCCGTAGAACGCCAGTTTTCTTTCTCCTGATAACGACATCCTCTTGAGTAGTCCCCGCCCGGAGATCCGAATGGGGGACTATTTTACCTCCGGAATATTTTACCCAAGAGGACGCCTGAGCCTGTTATGAATGAAATAAAACCAGTTTTTAGATATCTGAGTGACTCTGTTGTGCTTAGTAAATGTCTTCGTGGCGGCACTCAGAGTACAAATGAAAGTTTCAACCATTGTATATGGGAAATATTATCCAAGACTGTTTTTGTAGGACTAAATACATTAAAAGTTTGTGTACTAGATGCAGTGATATGTATCAATGATGGAATGATAGGAAGGTAGGAAGTCCTGAGAAATTTAGGCATAAAATGTGGCTCTAATATGGAAGATCCATTGCTTGCATGTGACAGACAATGGGTCCATAAGCTGAAAGATTCGCTCTTCAAGTTACCAAACAAGTAAGAAGTGCCTAAAGGAATGCCAAGATAAAGAAATGCAGGACGAAGACTATGCTTCAGGAATGTTCTGAGGCACAGTTTAATTGGACTCATACCTTCATTCGCATTTCCAACAAGTTGTGTTTTTCAGACTTCAGGTACCAATATTACCTAAAGTTTATAAAGCATTACTCTAATTTTTTTCTATAACTCGCAATAGTCCATACTTATGTAGTAAACCTAAGCTTTATTGCAGAATCAACTAAATTATATAATAATTAATATTTTATAAGGAAAAATTTATAAAAATTAAAATGTAAGATATGATATTTTTTATCCTTGTAATATACATAATAGGTGGAATTAAATAGGTGTAGTACCTCAACCATTATGTCATGCATATCTGGTGAACATTTGGTCTCCTTCAAATGTATAATATTGGATTAAAATTTACCTGAATTTGAGGAAGCATTTTGGAAAAAAATGCATCAATTAATTTGTAATTTTTTTAATAACTCTAAGCAGGTTCAAAAATATTCAAAATACTTCTGATTCGTTAAGAAAGTGTGCTGTATTACCTGGCATGAAGGAAAAAATCTGTAAAACATATACATTATAAAAAGTGTCTGAAAGAAATAGGTGTTGATTTTTACACAATATTGAGCCAGAAAAGTACCCTGTGTCCTTATATGACATTGCTCGCATCACCATAACATTTATGTTGAGGGATAAATGTCTTATGACATCCTGGACGAGTTCGAACTATATCCCAGAAGAAGCTACTTCATAGGGAACCAAAAAAAACTTCAACTTCCTTCACTGAATACATTGTGCAACAACGAAAATGTAAATTGAATGAAAATAGCCAATTCCTATCAATTCTAATGTGCGGATCACGAATATCACAAAAACAATCAAAATTAGTTCTAGTTTTCATTTTACAATCTTTTATTATGGTGAGATAATTACATACAAATTTTTATGTTAAGTTTCAAATAAAATATTATAATCGTTTGTCAGAGTCATAATAACTAGTAACAATAGATTATATTATTGTCCCTGGCCTTACTCGTGTGTATCTCATTACAGTAAACATGAATGGCCCACCAAAAAATCTCTTCAACCAAGTATAAAGAACATTAATAGTGATTAATAGTGTAGTGTCAGTGTCGTCGTAACTGCCGTCTGCGGCACGTCTGCTGTGTAACGAGCTACGGTAATTTAAGTATTAACTGTATTTTTCTTACTTGTCACTTCTTCTTCCGTGTGTTTTTGTTTTTAGGAAGCTTTAATTGTCGAGTGCTAGTAATAGTGTTCCATAGATTTCGTGTTTGTTTTCAATACAGTCCAGAGACAGGTAGTGCTATTTTCATTGTTTTCTACAAGAAGTGTCTAGTAACCACAGTTTAGTCAACTATCAGCCGCCTTTAGTGAATTAGCAGTCTAGTTACAAGTTGATTAACTCTCTACAGTAAACTGATTTCTTAGGATGGATAGGATGTGTGACTGCTATGTATGGACGCAGGAGGAGCTGGCCACTGTTCACGAACAGCTGAACGTGTTGATGGCCGCGGTCAGCCGTCTTCTGGCTGCTGCCTCGGAGTGTAGCGGCAGTGGGGAGTCTGGTGCGTCGCATGGTACACCCCAGGTGTTCCATGCTTCACCCACTGTCCTGCTGTCGAGACATCTTCGCGGGCACCGGGCGCGGTTGAGCCACCCTCTCCCCAAGGGGAGTGGCGGGTTCAGTGGCGTTCACGGCGCACGAGGAGGAGGGTCAATGTGGAGGCTGGCCGTGTGGCATCGCCCGCTCTGCCTGTAAGTGGACATGTGGCCGCTCCTTCAGCGAGGTCCAAGCAGGCACACGGGGGGAGGGGTTTATTAGTTGTTGGGAGCTCCAACGTTAGGCGGGTGATGGAGCCCCTTAGGGAAATAGGGGAAAGGCCGGCGAAGTAGGCCAGTGTTCACTCTGTCTGTTTACCGGGGGGGTCTCATCCGAGATGTGGAGGCCCTGCCAGCGGCGATAGAGAGTACTGGGTGCACCCGACTGCAAATTGTTGCTCATGTTGGCACCACTGACTCCTGCCGTCTGGGTTCAGAGGTCATCCTCAGTTCGTACAGGCGGTTGGCGGAGTTGGTGAGGGAGCAAAGCCTCGCTCGCGGGGTGGAATCTGAGTTAACTATTTGTAGTATCGTTCCAAGAACCGATCGCGGTCCTCTGGTTTGGAGCCGAGTAGAGGGCTTAAACCAGAGACTCAGACGATTCTACGGAGATCTGGGGTGCAAATTTCTCGACCTCCGCTATTGGGTGGAGAAATGTAGGGTCTCCCTGAATAGGCCATGCGTGCACTACACGCAGGAAGCGGCTACAAGGGTAGCGGAGTACGTGTGGAGTGCACATATGGGTTTTTAGGTTAGAGAATTCCCTCCCTAGGCCCGACAAGACACCTCCTGAGACGCGGCAAGGTAGGAGTAGGCAAAATGCAACAGGGAATAACAATATTAATCTGCTAATAGTAAACTGCAGGAGCGTCTATAGAAAGGTCCCAGAACTGCTCTCATTAATAAACGGTCACAATGCCCACTAGGGACAGAAAGTTGGTTGAAACCAGATGTAAACAGTAATGAAATTCTAAACTCAGATTGGAATGTATACTCAGACAGGCTGGACAGTGAAGGGGGAGGCGTGTTTATAGCGATAAGAAGTGCAATAGTACCGAAGGAATGACGGAGATCCGAAATGTGAACCAATTTGGATGAAGGTCACGGTTAAAGCAGGCTCAGACATGGTAATTGGATGCCTCTATAGGCCCCCTGGTTCAGCAGCTGTTGTGGCTGAGCACCTGAAGGATAATTTGGAAAATATTTCGAGAAGATTTCCCCACCATGTTATAGTTCTGGGTGGAGATTTTAATTTGCCGGATATAGACTGGGAGACTCAAACGTTCATACCAGGTGGCAGGGACAAAGAATCCAGTGAATTTTATTTAAGTGCTTTATCTGAAAACTACCTTCAGCAGTTAAACAGAGAACCGACTCGTGGCGATAACATATTACACCTTCTGGTGACAGACCCGAACTATTTGAAACAGTTAACGCAGAACAGGGAATCAGCGATCATAAAGGGCCGTAAATAGAAGGATTAAAAAAGGTAGGAAGATTTTTCTGTTTATCAAAAGTGACAAAAAGCAGATTTCAGAGTACCTGATGGCTCAACACAAAAGATTTGTTTTAAGTACAGATAGTGCTGAAGAGCAGTGGACAAAGTTCAAAACCATCGTACAATATGCGTTAGATGAGTATGTGCCGAGCAAGATCGTAAGAGATGGAAAAGAGCCACCGTGGTCCAACAATCGCGTTAGAAAACTGCTGCGGAAGCAAAGGGAACTTCACAGCAAACGTGAACATAGCCAACGCCTTGCAGACAAACAAAAACTACGCGAAGCGAAATGTAATGTGAGGAGGGCCATGCGAGAGGCGTTCAATGAATTCGAAAGTAATGTTCTATGTACTGACTTGGCAGAAAATCCTAAGAAATTTTGGTCTTATGTCAAAGCGGTAGATAGATCAAAACAAAATGTCCAGACACTCTGTGACCAAAATGGTACTGAAGCAGAGGATGACAGACTAAAGGCCGAAATACTAAATGTCTTTTTCCAAAGCTGTTTCACAGAGGAAGTCTGCACTGTAATTCCTTCTCTAGATTGTGGCACAGATGACAGAATGGTAGATATCGAAATAGATGACAGAGGGATAGAGAAACAATTAAAATCGCTCAAAAGAGGAAAGGCCGCTGGACCTAATGGGATACCAGTTCGATTTTACACAGAGTACGCGAAGGAACTTGCCCCCCTTCTTGCAGCCGTGTACCGTAGGTCTGTAGAAGAGCGTAGCGTTCCAAAGGATTGGAAAAGGGCACAGATCATCCCCGTTTTCAAGAAAGGACGTCGAACAGATGTGCAGAACTATAGACCTATATCTCTAACGTCGATCAGTTGTAGAATTTTTGGTTGGTTGGTTGGTTTGGGGAAGGAGACCATACAGCGTGGTCATCGGTCTCATCGGATTAGGGAAGGATGGGGAAGGAAGTCGGCCGCGTCCTTTCAGAGGAACCATCCCGGCATTTGCCTGGAGTGATTTAGGGAAATCACGGAAAACCTAAATCAGGATGGCCGGACGCGGGATTGAACCGTCGTCCTCCCGAATGCGAGTCCAGTGCCTAACCAGTGCGCCACCTCGCCCGGTTAGAATTTTTGAACACGTATTATGTTCGAGTATAATGACTTTTCTGGAAAAAAGAGATCTACTCTGTAGGAATCAGCATGGGTTTCGAAAAAGACTATCGTGTGAAACCCAGCTCGCGCTATTCGTCAACGAGACTTAGAGGGCCACAGACACGGGTTCCCAGGTAGATGCCGTGTTTCTTGACTTCCGCAAGGCGTTCGATACAGTTCCCCACAGTCGTTTAATGAACAAAGTAAGAGCATATGGATGCCGTGTTTCTTGACTTCCGCAAGGCGTTCGATACAGTTCCCCACACTCGTTTAATGGACAAAGTAATAGCATATGGACTGTCAGACGAATTGTGTGATTGGATTGAAGAGTTCCTAGATAACAGAACGCAGCATGTCATTCTCAATGGAGAGAAGTCTTCCGAAGTAAGAGTGATTTCAGGTGCGCCGCATGGGAGTGTTGTAGGACCGTTGCTATTCACAATATACATAAATGACGTTGTGGATGACATCGGAAGTTCACTGAGGCTTTTTGCGGATGATGCTGTGGTATATCGAGAGGTTGTAACAATGGAAAATTGTACTGAAATGCGGGAGGATCTGCAGCGAATTGACGCATGGTGCAGGGAATGGCAATTGAATCTCAATGTAGACAAGTGTAATGTGCTGCGAATATATAGAAAGAAAGATCCCTTATCATTTAGCTAAAATATAGCAGGTCAGCAACTGGAAGCAGTTAATTCCATAAATTATCTGGGAGTACGCATTAGGAGTGATTTAAAATGGAATGATTATATAAAGTTGATCGTCGGTAAAGCAGATGCCAGACTGAGATTCATTGGAAGAATCCTAAGGAAATGCAATCCGAAAACAAAGGAAGTAGGTTACAGTACACTTGTGCGCCCACAGCTTGAATACTGCTCAGCAGTGTGGGATCCATGCCAGATAGGGTAGATAGAAGAGATAGAGAAGATCCAACGGAGAGCAGCGCGCTTCGTTACAGGATCATTTAGAAATCGCGAAAGCGTTACGGAGATGATAGATACAAGTCCAGTGGAAGACTCTGCAGGAGAAGTTTCGAGAACATACCTTCACCGAGGAGTCCAGCAGTACATTGCTTCCTCCTACGTATATCTCGCGAAGAGACAATGAGGATAAAATCAGAGAGATTAGAGCCCACACAGAGGCATACCGAGAATCCTCCTTTCCACGAACAATACGAGACTGGAATAGAAGGGAGAACCGATACAGGTACTCAAGGTACCCTCCGCCACACACCGTCAGGAGGCTTGCGAAGTATGGATGTAGATGTAGATGTAGAACCTCTAGTAGATCCTAAAAAAATTCTGCTCCCTCCCTTGCACATCAAGTTGTGTCTCATGAAAAACTTTGTTAAGGGGAGTACAAAGATGGTGATGTGTTTATGTACTCAAGGCAAAAATTCCCTTACTTAAGTGATGCCAAAGTAGAGGAGGGACTCTTTGAATTCACACACATTCAAGAGCTTTTTGGAGACCATAATTTTGATGGAATCATACAAGGTGATGAGAAGTATGCATGGGAATGTTTTAAGACAGTCTGTTTACAGTTCTTAGGGAACATACGAGCAATAAATTACAAGGAGATTGTAGGTAACATGTTGTCATCCTATGAAGAACTTGGTTGCAACATGTCATTGAAAATGCATTTCTTACATAGTCATCTTGACTTCTTCCCCAAAGATTGTGGTGCAGTAAGTGTTGAATATGGGGAGCGATTTAATCAAGATATTACCACATTTGAGAAGATGTATGCCGGAAAGGGGAGACCTACTATTTTAGCAGATTACTGCTGGACTATCATAAGGGATGTCCCCGAGTATGTGTATAAACGTCAAGCCAAGCGAAAACGGAGTTATTATTTACTTAAGATTTGTTATGCTGAATCTCGGAACACGAAAGCATACTTAGTTAGTGAGTTATTTATACGAACATATATATTATGTACTTTTTCAAAAAAACTAGAGCTAAATATTTATGAAGATGATGATTTTGTATCATTTTATACTGAAATAAACATAACTAACTCAAAATCATACAATTTATACACTTTCACTTCAAATTTGTTGTTCAGTGATATCGGAAATCTTATCTACAACAAAAGAAAAATATAGTGCTTCCTTAATAGATTTCACAATGTTTTACTGTACATCGCCAGATAATAACGAGGCAATTTTATTCAATATATCGTGAAAAACCCACTTAATACAAAGTTCGCTGCCGCCAAAATGTCAAGTCAGAAGCATCTTCTCTAAGCAGCAGCAATTGACGAGAATTTGATGCTACATCGGTGTGTGTATGCTATTGCTATAGTGGGACTGTTATTCTGGGGAGTGCCTTTGACTTGGCCAGAGAAAGGCAAGGAATGGAGGAATGTGTTGCACAAAGACATATGAAACAAACAGGTATGTCTCAGAGGTCAGAAATTATAGCTTCCATCTCAGTGTTTTAGTATTTCATTACTTTTTGACAAAGCCAAACGAAGAAATATTTATTTTATTTTGTTTTTATGAGACTAAAAACTGCAGTGCACCTGCACTATTATGTATGTGGGTGCTCGAGATCTGATGCACCCATCTAGTCGTGCGCATGATGCAGGGTGTTCATCGTATCGAGCTTGTGTACGAGGGGGAAAGAGGAAAGAGTAAACTATCCCTGGAAATGCTGTAGAGTGAAGAAAACTTAGTGAAGGGCAAACATTTTATTGGAAATGAGTTGTCCTCTAGACTGAAGAAAGGTTGACGCAGCAGTAATAAGGGAATCATGAGACTTACCTGTTTAGACTGATGTATGGGACTTTCCTGTTTCTGAGGTTAACTGTGCTGGCCGTTCCATGTTCTGTGGTTTGGTCCTAAAAAGTAAGGCTGAAGAGCCGACACATCTGAATCCGCCGTTTTTGAGTTAGAGAGCAAAATTTACCCAAACAGGGTATTTTTACATGATAAATATAAATACTATTTGGAACATTTTTGGTTTTAGAGTGGAGAGTTTCCTTTGGTCAACAGATTGTAATTTAATGAAAAATTGTAATTAAAAAGAAAAGAAAGAAAGTGAATATGATGAATTTTCATCTTAAATAACTATGAAAATGTTAAGGAGATACATAAAGAAAACAAACGCATAGTATTATTAAGGATTAGAGAAAATAATCAATATTGAGTCTGTATCAGTATCTAAGACTAAAGGAACGTTAATGCAACATCTTCCATATTTTGAAGTAGGGGGGAGTATGTGGTGTCTCATACTATTTCTGTGGGAAAGACCATGGCACACAGTTGGCTATTCAAAGAATGGAGGATAACTGCACGAATGAGAAACAAAAATTATATGTAGCTTAAAATGGACTTTGTACAAATAGTTTACTGACGGGAAGTGTCTCTTTTTACAGAGGCAAGTGAGGTAAGGTGCTAACTGTGTGTGCAACCTGAGTGGTGGGCAGGCAACTACACTTGCTGATGAAGTATTCCATAATGCCACCAGTTGAGGGGGCCACCATACAATACAGAAGCAGACCACTCCAAGAATGTCAATACTAATGCAGACACAAAAGAGATTGGTTGATTTTAGGTAAAGGTCCAGATTACAAATTATTGTTAAATAGCAATACGCTGTAACTGTGTAAGTTTATGCAAGAACATGCAGTTTTTAAAGCGAAGTCACTGTTGAAAATAATTTACATAGCTAAAGATAGCAGAAAATTCACTCTCTTCCAGTAAAGCACTCGTACTTCAGAAAAGATGATACCAAGCATGGCAAGAAGTAAAGTTGGAGCTGACTAATAGCGTGGCTCACAACTATTATTAAAGGCTAAGGAGTTAAACTGCAGGACGCGCTACACCTGGTGTCAAGTACAGGGAAGTACGGGAGCACCAGGGAACACAATAAATGCTGCAACAGACTTAATTTAATCCACAATTCCATCTGTGAATTAAAAAAATCCTCAAGGAAATTTTCAATTGATGCAAATTATAAATGAGAATATTATTCTTCTTCCTATAATACCTAAGTGCATAAGTTCAATTTTTATTTTCACTGGCCATCGTGTTCGAAATACACCTTCATCGCATGTATCAATCAGTGGAAGGTCGAGGATGGAATAACAACAACATTATCAAGAAGATAGATTGCTACTTACCATAAGGAGGAGACAGTCAGAGACAGGCACAACCAAAAAATTGCTATACTTTTTAGCTTTCAGCCAAATGGCCTCCTTCTGAAGTAGAAGACACACACACACACACACACACACACACACACACACACACACACACACACACACACACACACATTCACATAAGCACGTGACCACTGCCTTTCAATGACACACATGCTGTACTTTGTCTTTAACTGATGTTGTAATTTGTGGTATCTTCATTATTACTTCAAGTATTTCAATTCATAGTTTAGCGTGTTTCCCTCAGAATTATGCGAATGATATGTTACAATGAGCGCATATAGAGATGAAGAATCATACCATTTTTATTTGAAATTTGTAATAAAATGGTATATATGTAGAGTTTTTAAACAACATTTATGTCAAAATTTGTTCTGCTTTAAATTTATTGTTTTTCGTGATAAGTATCAATTGTATAGGACAAAAAACATGTTATTCAACAGGCTGCAGTAACTCAGATTAAAAATTTGTATCCACCATTGCTGGTAGAATTTACTTTATGTCTAAATGGTTTTAAAATAAGAAGAAGAAGATATGCATCTGTTTTCAGGAACTGTTTATATTAAGTGTGATTTTTAACTGATTTGTTATAAGAGTGATCATAATGAATCGTGACAATCAATTTTGAGACAGCAATTGTTTACACACAGCTTGGATTGACACCAAAAAATAATTATCTTACTCTTGTTAATTTTTAACTTTTGTAGAACTTCTTTTTCGCCTGAACAAAGGTTCTTAAACTACATGCTATTCTAACAGTGCTTAGTGACAGTGTGTCGATGGAAAAATGACAATTTATGCCTTTCAGGTTAATAACACTCTTATTACTTTCAGCTGCCTCTGCCTACTTGTTATAACAATACTTAACAAAACAGGTAAATTTTTCATATATATTTACTAAGCTATAACACTAGCACTTAAGTACCTTATGAGGATGCATTAAGCAACGAAATGAAGAGCAGACAGCTATGCACAAAAGAGCAGTTACTAGTTTTCTCTCTCTCTCCCTCTAGGTGGTCAAGTTCTGTAGTGGTTTCGGACAGACTGTCTTGGTGAAAAATGTGTAGGTGACCATGGAGTATCTGTGTGGCCCCTACATAGGTAGGCAGGGAGTGTGATATGGGATCACTACGTAAAGTTCTAAAAATACTACAGGGTAAAGGGAACTGAGAACCCAAAGTGGAAGGAAGAATTGTATGGGTCAGCTAAGGTTCCTGGGCAAAGTACGGTGGATAATGTAGACCCACGGAGGCTTTGACAGCACAGTCAGTATAAATCCTCAGCAAGGTTGTCCATATACACTCCTGGAAATGGAAAACAGAACACATTGACACCGGTGTGTCAGACCCACCATACTTGCTCCGGACACTGCGAGAGGGCTGTACAAGCAATGATCACACGCACGGCACAGCGGACACACCAGGAACCGCGGTGTTGGCCGTTGAATGGCGCTAGCTGCGCAGCATTTGTGCACCGCCGCCGTCAGTGTCAGCCAGTTTGCCGTGGCATACGGAGCTCCATCGCAGTCTTTAACACTGGTAGCATGCCGCGACAGCGTGGACGTGAAGCGTATGTGCAGTTGACGGACTTTGAGCGAGGGCGTATAGTGGGCATGCGGGAGGCCGGGTGGACGTACCGCGGAATTGCTCAACACGTGGGGCGTGAGGTCTCCACAGTACATCGATGTTGTCGCCAGTGGTCGGCGGAAGGTGCACGTGCCCGTCGACCTGGGACCGGACCGCAGCGACGCACGGATGCACGCCAAGACCGTAGGATCCTACGCAGTGCCGTAGGGGACCGCACCGCCACTTCCCAGCAAATTAGGGACACTGTTGCTCCTGGGGTATCGGCGAGGACCATTCGCAACCGTCTCCATGAAGCTGGGCTACGGTCCCGCACACCGTTAGGCTGTCTTCAGCGATGAGAGTCGCTTCTGCCTTGGTGCCAATGATGGTCGTATGCGTGTTTGGCGCCGTGCAGATGAGCTCCACAATCAGGACTGCATACGACCGAGGCACACAGGGCCAACACCCGGCATCATGGTGAGGGGAGCGATCTCCTACACTGGCCGTACACCACTGGTGATCGTCGAGGGGACACTGAATAGTGCACGGTACATCCAAACCGTCATCGAACCCATCGTTCTACCATTCCTAGACCGGCAAGGGAACTTGCTGTTCCAACAGGACAATGCACGTCCGCATGTATCCCGTGCCACCCAACGTGCTCTAGAAGGTGTAAGTCAACTACCCTGGCCAGCAAGATCTCCGGATCTGTCCCCCATTGAGCATGTTTGGGACTGGATGAAGCGTCGTCTCACGCGGTCTGCACGTCCAGCACGAACGCTGGTCCAACTGAGGCGCCAGGTGGAAATGGCATGGCAAGCCGTTCCACAGGACTACATCCAGCATCTCTACGATCGTCTCCATGGGAGAATAGCAGCCTGCATTGCTGCGAAAGGTGGATATACCTTGTACTAGTGCCGACATTGTGCATGCTCTGTTGCCTGTGTCCATGTGCCTGTGGTTCTGTCAGTGTGATCATGTGATGTATCTGACCCCAGGAATGTGTCAATAAAGTTTCCCCTTCCTGGGACAATGAATTCACGGTGTTCTTATTTCAATTTCCAGGAGTGTAGTTGGTAAAGGAATCCTTCTCACTGCAGGTGCACCATCAAACTGTACAGAAGGGAATTTTTCGTGTGGAACAGTGGCAGCTGTCAACATGATATTTTTTAGCTATCTGGAAGAAAGCCTTCGTCTGAAAGCCTAACCGATAATCATACTGATAGATATTTGTATTCCACCTTATATTTTCTATTGACATATTGGGGAAAATAATTTACAATTTTAGTAATAGAAATACTCAATGGAATATATACAATGATTTAAGCCTCACTTCTCACAGTTACATACGCCAGTAGTAGTGATAATTAATTATGGCAAGATGGCAGCAGTCCATCGGAGCAGCAGTAGACCAGATGACGACATGGCTCACGCAGCCAGCGACAAAGCAGCAGCCGCCTTCACGCTATCCCACCGATACTGGAGCAGGCTTCAAGTGGCGTCTGCTGTATTACATCCGTTTCGGAAATGAAGTGACAAAGGGCTGCACCCCTTGCTTGCACCCAAACCCCAACTGTGACTGGACCTAGACGCATTGAGCTGCAGTACTATGTTGAAGCGTCTGTTTGTGGCCGAACAGGGTGGGAGTGTGCACTACCTCGTAGATACTGGGTCGAATTTATCAATTTTTCCTAGAACCGTGCCAAGAGATTGCAGGAAGGCCGAAACACTGCCTCACAGCGGCGAACAATTCCGCCATAATGATATATGGCACAAATTGGAATGTGAATTTTGGACTGAACCACACATTCACATGGAGGTTCACCATGGACAATGTCAGCGAGCTGATACTGGGTGCAGATTTCCTCGGACACTGCAAGTTGCTGATGTATATTTCAAACACCCAGTTCACTGACTCTACAGCAGGTCCCCTTCTTCACCATTAAACCTGTGGAGTGCTCTAGACCATTCAGAAATTCTAAGCAAATTTCAGGAGCTAACCCGCCCTTTTGGTACGCTGCAGACTGTCAAGCAAAATCGTCTTGCGTGTCTTTTTCATATCTTCTAATTTCTGACGGAATTTCTAACGGAAAAAAATGGTTCAAATGGCTCTGAGCACTATGGGACTCACGATCTTAGGTCATAAGTCCCCTAGAACTTAGAACTACTTAAACCTAACCAACCTAAGGACATCACACACACCCATGCCCGAGGCAGGATTCGAAGCTGCGACCTTAACAGTCCCGCGGTTCCGGACTGCAGCGCCAGAACCGCACGGCCACCGCAGCCGGCTGGGATAACGGATGACACATTGGTACCTTGTTTCGTGGTTTCCAAAGCAGTCACGGACGAATGGTAAAGTGTACATTTTTCATGAACTTTGAAACGTTCAGTTGTCTTCAGTCACTGGGAAAATCCATTTCTAATAAATGCATTTCACAAATCCCTGCCTGCAGAAGTAGCAGTTGCCGACAGAAGCATTACACTGGAATCAAAAGTGTTTTTACATTCACCACTTTGTCCAGTTCTTTGTCGTAATAAATTCAAGGAAACGTTTTTCTATCCGTTATGGTAGGACCTGCCTGACGGTTCCTTGATACTTCTTTCTGATGTAATACAGGAATTGGCAGAAGACACATTCTCGGGTTCCTTATTTTTTGCTGAACATGTTTTCACTATCGTCGGCGGTAGTAATATCCACCTCGGATGATGACAAACGTGCAAAGTTAGAAAGCAGCGAAAATTTTTGCCAGGTGAAAACTTCTGCTTCCTGCATCCGGTCAGTTTACCCTCTTCTTTGTACTAGCTATTAATATTTATATAACCTCCCGCGTTCTTCAAAGGCATTGTCTCAACAAAAAACAGTACCAACAATCCAGATTACCTGAAAACAATTTCACTGAAATCTTAAACCACATCGCTGTTATGTTAAAAAAAACCATTGAGGTAGTCTGCAACAATCGGCATGTTGTGTGTGCTGGCATAAGCTGTTGCCAGCACTACAGTCAGCAAACAGGCTGCGAGAAGATCGATAGTAGCCACTGGAGCAAGCGAGCCTATCACGAGAGAGGCCAAAGACAAACTCGCAAGAAACGTGCCGCCAACAGCCTCTCGACTGCCAGTATTTAGATCGCCGCTGCGGACGGGAGGGCCCGGTCAGTCATGGAGTGAGTCACCGAGTCATCAGTCGCAGGCCAGTCACCTGCAGTCGCAGGCACAATTTGAGCCTCCGTCTCAGCCAACATTCAGAAGCAGAGTAGTGTGCACAGCGGAAGTGTACTTCACCAGCAGTGAGGCTAATTTGGACTCTTACAGAAGAGCTTGTACCACAACAGCTTGCTTTACGATAAGTAGCTCTCTGTTTATGTTAATAAAGAAGATCAGTTAAAACATGCTTGCAATTGTATTATAGAAAGGGAATACCAGCCACCAAACATCATCTCTTTGCTTCCCATGGTACAAACCTGCATTGACGAGACGACACAAAACTGGCGACAAGTGTAATTCAGAGCAGATTTTGCTTCCTTCTCTTGTGTTTTGGCTTGCAGGCGTGCTCAAAAAAATGGTTCAAATGGCTCTGAGCACTATGGGACTTTAACTGCTGCGGTCATCAGTCCCCTAGAACACAGAACCACTTAAACCTAACTAACTTAAGGACATCACACACACCCATGCCCGAGGCAGGATTCGAACCTTCGACCGTAGCGGTCGCGCGGCTCCAGACTGTAGCGCCTAGAACCGCAGGGCCACTCCGGCCGGCTTGGAGTGTTCATTTCTCATTGTTAACTTGTTTTTATTTTCTTGCATGTATTCCAGGAAGGGAGTCGCAGAACTAATCAAATTTGTCTTTTAGAGGCTTTGCTTGCTTTTTTGCTATAACATGTTGTTGCAAACCATGGCTACTCTGCACCCTCCACGGCCTGCCCCGCGCCTCAGCCGCAGATGGCCAATATGATGGATCTAACACAATCTTTTCAGTTTTAGAACCAACAAATTGCAGCCCTATTAGCTTCGGTACAACTACTACTGGCTGCACAAGCTGAACAGACAACCCGACCAGCTGAACAAGTGCCGCCGACCAGCGTACCACGGTTCTGGCAATATAACGACACTGAAGAGGGATGACTCGAATATCTGACACAGTTCCAAGCACATTTTGAAGTTTGGGCTGAAGGTACCGTAAAGCTACAATACTTTCTTTCGATTGTGGGGTCCCCAGTGTCCAGGTTAATACAAAAACTATTCCGCCGGGCGTTGTGACAGAGCGGTTCTAGGCGTTTCAGTCCGGAACCGCGCTGCTGCTACGGTCGCAGGTTCGAATCCAGCCTCGGGCATGGATGTGTGTGATGTCCTTAGGTTAGTTAGGTTTATGTAGTTCTACGTCTAGGGGACTGATGACCTCAGATGTTAAGTCCCATAGTGCCTAGAGACATTTGAACCATTTTTGAAAAACTATTATTCCCAGCTGCGTCTCCTGACGAAATGTTATGGCCAAGCAATCGCTGCATTAACTCAGTAGTATGACAAGAAAGTTCAAGTAGCTGCAGCCAGATATCAGTTTTTTTTCACTTGCAGAAAAAGCCGGAACAGATGTACCATCAGTGGTAGACAGAATTAACCGGAAGATAAGGAAGTGCAAATTTCAGTGTAGTTGTGGCACCTTTTACAATGATTTAATGATAAAGGAAGCAATAACATTCAATGTCTCAGAGAGAAGAATAAGGGAACAGATCCTAAAGTACTCTGATCCAGAACTTCCTAAAGTGTTGCAAATCTTTAAGCAATATTATTCGGCTGCCTTAGCGGCCGATAAGTCTGACCAAGCTCCGATTTGTTGGGTCGAGTCGCCCCTTGTTCGCGACTGCCCCTAGCAGTCACAATACGCGTGCACAGAGCCATGTGGATAGCCACGTAGACATGTAAACAGGCCTGTGAACTTAGTGTAGCCTTACCCTAGATGTTTTGCTCGCCACAAGACTGGATTGGCCACCACGTAACGCAACGTCTTACACGTTTGTCGAGAAAAGGCCTTGTCCAAGCAGTTTGTTTGCAACGGCACGAACGCGACAATTTTGCTCGCTCCCAGAAAAAACACGCTCTTGCACATGCAGTGAACGTTGTGTTTTCCAAACCTACAACAGGGTTTGACAAAAGTAAGATTAAGGGTCTGCCTCAGTCTCGCCCTAGTGCTTGTCAACGACGTTCTAACAAACTATTTGTCATTACTAATTTCTGGCTGTCGTGTGAACTTTCAATTGGATACAGGTGCCTCAGTAACTTTGTTTAATCGTGCCACTTACTAACAGTTAGGGTCACCACGCCTTTCTAAATCTAGCAACCACCTCACTGCATACAACGGACAGAAAACTCCAGTGCTTGGACAGTGTAGTTTGCCTGCCACTTATAAATCTCACACTAGGCCAGTGAATCTTACTGAGATGAAATCCAGAGACAGTGAGAACATTTTAGGTTTAGATGCCTTCGGTTTGTTTGGACTTAGCATCCATCAAAATGTACTTTACATATCAGCTTTTGCACCAAAAGATAATGTAGATAGCTTGCTTAAAGAATTTCCTGATCTATTTTCAGAAGGAATGGGAAAAGCTAATAACTTTGTAGAGCATGTTACAGTGAAAGACAATCCACACCCTAAGTTTTCTCGGGTTGGCCCCACTCAAAATGTTTTAAGCAAATGAATTGAAAGAACTGCAGCATAATGGTGTAACTGCTCTCATTCAAGCGAGTCAGTGGGCAAGTCCACTAGTTCTGTTGCCTAAGCCTTCTGGTCACATCCGCATTTGTGTTGACTTGAAACCCATAGTCAACCCAGAGGCAGTAGTTGACTCCTATCCGTTACCTCGCCCTGAGGAACATATGGACAGGCTTCGTGCAGGACGTTACTTTTCTAAGATAGATTTGCGTGAAATACCATTGGATGAAGAATCACAGAAAGTGTTGGTTGTAAATACACACTTAGGACTGTTCAAGTATTTGCGTCTGCCCTTCGGCAGTGCTTCCGTACCCGCCATTTTTCAACGTTAACTGACTGCAAAAGCGCCATTTTGTTCAAACTACCTTGACGAAATTGTCGTCTCAGGACTTACGCCAGAGGCACACATTGCCAGTTTGGGTACTCTTTTTCGAGTGTTATCAGGAAGACTCAATTGCCACCTCGGAAAGTGTGAGTTTTTCCAAACTGAACTACAGTACTTAGGTCATGTGATAAAACAGTCACGGTGTGCGACCCCTCCAATCTCAAATGTGCAATCCGTGACCTGCCAGTTCCTCGCAATGTGTCTGAACTGCAGTCAGTACTGGGCAAGATGACATAAGTTACTACATTCGGTTCATACCGAATGCCGCTCAGATCGCGGCTCCATTGCATCGCGTGCGTTGCAGAAATGTGCCTTTTGCGTGGACTAAAGATTGTCAAGACACATTTCAGAAACTCAAAAATGATTTGCTTGGTGACAGATGTTTCGTGCATTTTGATCCTGCCAAGCCGACGCTTCTTCCTACGGGATCAGCGCTGTGCTTTCACACAGAATTAGTGTACAAGACAGACCTATTGTTTTTGCCTCAAAGTTGTTAACTCAAACTCGGTGCAATTATTCTCAAACTGAAAAAGCTTCCGCTAATGCGTATGGTTTGACAAAATTCCATCACTATTTGTATGATGGCTCCGAGCACTATGCGACTTAACTTCTGAGGTCATCAGTCGCCTATAACTTAGAACTAATTAAACCTAACTAACCTAAGGACATCACACACATCCATGCCCGAGGCAGGATTCGAACCTGCGACCGTAGCGGTCACGCGGTTCCAGACTGCAGCGCCTTTAACCGCACGGCCACACCGGCCGGCCTATTTGTATGATCACAAGCTCTATTTAGTGACAGATCGCAAGCCTTTGCAGTCCTTCAGTCCTTGTTTCATTCCCCGTCAGAGGTTCGAGTCCTCCATCGGGCATTGGTGTGTGTGTTGTCCTTAGCGTAAGTTACTTTACGTTAGATTAAGTAGTGTGTAAGCTTAGGGAACGATGACCTCAGCGGTTTGGTCCCATAAGATCTTACCACAAATTTACAAATTTCCTTGTTTCATCCGTCAAAGCTGGTTCCTACACACACTGCTCAAAAATTGCAACGATGCACTTTGTTGCTTTCTAAGTATCAGTATGTAATTGTGTACAGGCATATGGCTAACCGTGGCAATGCAGACGCCCTAACTCTCCTTCCTATTGGCCCAAACTCTGAATGTGATGCATCTGCCGCATCTTGTTGCCAAATCGATGCACAGGACTCTGAATTGCTGGAATCTTATCCCTTGCACTACAAATAAATTGCACAGGCCACGGAAGCAGACCCAGACCTCAAGATTTTGTTGCATTATGTTCGCACGTCTTGGTCTTGTTCATTGAACAGTATACAGAACTCAGTTGTGCGCCGATATTTTGCACGTCGGCATAGCCTTCCAGTTCTACAGGGTGTGATTCTAGTTCAGAATGACAGTGGACAATCGCGTGTACTTATTCCCAAAGTGTTGCAAAAAAAGTGTTGCGATTGCTCCACGAACGACATTGGGGAATTGTTCACACTAAACAGTGTGACTGCACTGTACTTTGCACTCACATTTAACAGATGACATCACAGTGTGGCTCATGCGCTGAAAACGAGTCCGCTCTGCCACAAACATTCTCAGCTTGGCCTAAGACTCAATCGCCATGGCAACCAGCGCACACAAACTTTGCAAGACCAAAATTTTGTACGTGGCTGCACGTTCAGAGACCGTGAACAGTTACAATTAAAAGAAAACAGCCTGCACAAGGAGACCCGAAGGTTGCCGAAATGTTCTTTTCCTTCTAAGGTAGTCCTATGTTTTCTAATTATCAGATGTTTCTTAGCTGTATTTCACGCCAATATTGTTTTCTAAGCGTTGTCATTCAGTCCTATCTACATTTTCATAATGATACTTTCATGTTTTACCTTACTGTTAAAAGCTTTGATGTAGACAAAATGTTATGTTGTACGCTACTATCAAACAAACATTACTTTCAATTATGTACCAAATACTGTTTATTTATAATCATTTCTGCCTATATTTCAATGTATAGTAGCCTAATTGTATATACGGCTACTAGATGCTGCGCTCGTTGCATTGCCATGTTCACCTGGCCGCATTTGTTAACGCGGACACCTCAGTCCATTTACAAAATGTAGCACGCAAGTAACGAACAGCCCTTAGTGGCTCGCCATCACAGTTTTTTTCTTAAATGTCTTTGTGACTAATGCCCTTTTGGTATATTTATTATTTTATAAATGACATATAAGTACTGCCAGTCTTTCACGATAATTCCGTACTTATAATCTGTATCATACGTTTTTAGTCATAATTCTGTGACCATGTTATAGACCATTCTTTTGTGTAAATTCTGAGGAAGACACCCCTAGCAGTGTCGAAACCCGGTTAAATCGTTAAAAATTAGTGACCGAGGGTTGTTTTCTTTTAATTGTTGGCAAGACCATTTTGGAACACTCGTTGGCTCATAGTGGTAGACTCTTGCCGTCCACCACAGCTACGGCTCCTGGCTCATCTCTACATCCAGCATACCGCCTCCCTCCCCATTGTCATTCACAGCCTCACTACATGACAACGATGCAGCATTTCAAGGCAGAGGAAGGTGCTGGCTTATGCTGTCACTAGAACTACTGTTGGCAAAGAGGCTGCGAGTAGGTAGATAGTAGGCATTGGAGCAAGAGAGCCTATCAGAAGAGAGGCCAAAAACACACTCGCAAGGAATGCGCCGCCAAAGCCCTCTTGACTGCCAGTATTTAGATCGCTGCCGTGGACTGGAGGGCTCACTCAGTCATCCAGTGAGCCACCAAGTCATCATTCACAGCCCAGTCAGTTGCAGTCGCAGTTGCAATCGAAGTCTGTCTCAGGCAGCTCATCCAGACTAGAGCAGTGAGGCTAATGTGGACTATTAAGGAAGAGCTTGTACCACAACAACTTGCTTTACGATAAGTGGCTCTCTGTTTATTTTAATAAAGATGCCAGTTAATACAAACTGGCCACCAAACACATCCTCTCCTTTCTTCCCATGGTACAAGCCTAATGATAACGAGACAACACAAAATTGTGGCCAGGCATCAGTGCCAGATTAGCCACGTAGCAGGAGTTAACAAATGCTACGGGCCCCACGCATTGGGGAAGGGGGGGGGGGGGGTAGGGAGGCGCCTGGGCACGAAAACTCTTGTCAAGTTAAGGGATTTTTTTTCTTTTCTTCACGGTCATTTAAGTTTAGCATTTATTTGTTGTAGGTAGATTAGTGAAAAAGGTGAATTACCTCACCATTTGGTTAAGTTCACAACATTCTGCCAACTGATTACTAATGTTTCTGGCGCCACAATGAAGAACAAAGTAATCGGTGCGTCGGAGCTAACCTCGATGACCAGCAATAGCTTCTTAGTGACTTTTAGTTCATATGACCAATGCCATACAGCACAAGTAGAAATGTAAAAGTGCGTGACATTTGCAACAGTGATTCAAAAAGAGCAGTCGACAAAAGTCCTCAGAGGTACAGACATCTAACAATCGGTGCTTGGAGGCCAATCGTCAACTTATTTTACAGAGTAGAAGATTATTAAGTGGGTGACATCGCTTTTATAGAGTGATTTCAAAGCTGCTGACTGAAAAGAGGGAAGCACTGAAGCATAAGGTAAGGTCCTTGTTTGTTCAAATATATCCCGAAGTTTAAACAATAAAAAAGTATGTTGGTTCGCGGTATGTAACTATTTAGGAATCAGCTATTTCTGTTTGATATCATCATAAAAAACTGTAGTTCTTATTTGGATGATTTCGAATACAGTAGACATTTATTTAGAGCTCAGAATTTGTTCACCCTTGGAACGCGTCCTACGTAAGCGACAGCTTCAAGCGACAAAACACCAGTGGCGTAGCGTGGTTGTAAAGGTTGGGGAGACTCTACATTTATTATATGGAGACAAAATAGTACAATAAACAATAAATTAAACAAATGAAACAAAACGCATCAAATAAAACAACAACAACTAATATAGTGCGCATCATTTACGACGGCGGCCGACTTTAGGTTCGTTCTGCGCATCTGACGTCACAAAACACAGTCAGCCAATGAACAGAGAGTGATGTTGCCAGAGCTCGACTGCAGTGCAGAGCACGGGCGAGTCTCTTCAGTTTTAGAAACGTTCAGTCATAAATAAAGTAATTGAAAAAAGCAATGTCTTGATAGCAGACTTTCTTTTATAGAAAATTTGGAAAAAGCATTCTTTATCCCAGTTGCTTCATATTCTATACATTAATTAAACCAAACAAGCAATAAGCCTCCTAATTCAGGTGATAGCAAGGAAAGGTGTTTGTATCATTCTCACGAACCGCTTTTTCGCAGTAAAGAACAGTGGTAATTGTTTATTTCCTATTGTACTTCGACGAAACGTGAGTAATTCATAGTCATACCAACAGTGTTTGTCGGTATTTTGTATGTATTTTAGAGTCCTCCAGAAATTATGTTGAAGGAGAAACTGCGTTATTGGCTGTTAAGCGAGAGGCTCTGATTTCAAACCTTGTTTGATGATTAACATTTACTTTATTTAAAAACAATATTGAAGTGTCTTACTTCATAAATTTTATTCGTTTCAATGTAATTTTTTGAAATTTTTAGTGCTTTGTCTCTTCATTATAATCATAAAAAGTTTTCAGTGTTTCTAATTTTGTCCTCCAATATTTCGTTTCACAGCAATTAAAAACAAAGAAAAGGCACATGTACAATATTCATGTTATCTGTTTTGTTTGTATATCTTCTCTTCCGCAGTCGCTATTTTACTATTCATATTGAGATATATTCTTTTGCGACTGTATTAAAAGTACTATTTAGATCAGAATTTCGGCTCGTACGTTGCCGAGCTACTTGATTGTCTGACGCGAATCTTTGCTTCGCTGCTTTGGCAAGGTCATAATATTCAATGTTTACGTCGACTGATCTATGTTTTTTCAAGTATTTGCTGTCCGTTGTGACAAACAAATAGTTTGTGCATTGCGCCTCACACAATATACAGGGTGTTGCAAAAAGGTACTGTTAAACTTTCAGGAAACATTCCTCACACACAAATAAAGAAAATATGTTATGTGGACATGTGTCCGGAAACGCTTAATTTCCATGTTAGAGCTCATTTTAGTTTCGTCAGTATGCACTGTACTTCCTCGATTCACCGCCAGTTGGCCCAATTGAAGAAAGGTAATGACTTCGGAGCTTGTGTTGACATGCGACTCATTGCTCTACAGTACTAGCATCAAGCACATCAGTACGTAGCATCAACAGGTTAGTGTTCATCACGAACGTGGTTTTGCAGTCAGTGCAATGTTTACAAATGCGGAGTTGGCAGATGCCCATTTGATGTATGGATTAGCACGGGGCAATAGCCGTGGCGCGGTACGTTTATATCGAGACAGATTTCCAGAACGAAGGTGTCTCGACAGGAAGACGTTCGAAGCAATTGATCGGCGTCTTATGGAGCACGGAACATTCCAGCCTATGACTCGCGACTGGGGAAGACCTAGAACGACGAGGACACCTGCAATGGACGAGGCAACTCTTCGTGCAGTTGACGATAACCCTAATGTCAGCGTCAGAGAAGTTGCTGCTGTAGAAGGTAACGTTGACCACGTCACTGTATGGAGAGTGCTACGGGAGAACCAGTTGTTTCCGTACCATGTACAGCGTGTGCAGGTACTATCAGCAGCTGACTGGCCTCCAGGGGTACACTTCTGCGAATGGTTCATCCAACAATGTGTCAATCCTCATTTCAATGCAAATGTTCTCTTTACGGATGAGGCTTCATTCCAACGTGATCAGATTGTAAATTTTCACAATCAACATGTGTGGGCTCACGAGAATCCGCACGCAATCGTGCAATCACGTCATCAACACAGATTTTTTGCGAACGTTTGGGCAGGCATTGTTGGTGATGTCTTGATTGGGCCCCATGTTCTTCCACCTACGCTCAATGGAGCACGATGTCAAGATTTCATGCGGGATACTCTACCTGTGCTGCTAGAACATGTGCCTTTACAAGCACGGCACAACATGTGGTTCATGCACGATGGAGCTCCTGCATATTTCAGTCGAAGTGTTCGTACGCTTCTCAACAACAGATTCAGTGACCGACGGATTGGTAGAGGCGGACCAATTCCATGGCCTCCACGCTCTCCTGACCTCAACCCTCTTGACCTTCATTTATGGGGGCATTTGAAAGCTCTTGTCTACGCAACCCCCGTACCAAATGTAGAGACTCTTCGTGCTCGTATTGTGGACGGCTGTGATACAATACGCCATTCTCCAAGGCTGCATCAGTGCATCAGGTATTCCATCCGACGGAGGGTGGATGCATGTATCCTCGCTAACGGAGGACATTTTGAACATATCCTGTAACAAAGTGTTTGAAGTCACGCTGGTACGTTCTGTTGTGTGTTTCCATTCCATGATTAATGTGATTTGAAGAGAAGTAATAAAATGAGCTCTAACATGGAAACTAAGCGTTTCCGGACACATGTCCCCATAACATATTTTCTTTCTTTATGTGTGAGGAATGTTTCCTGAAAGTTTGGCCGTATCTTTTTATAACACCCTGTATTTTACATTCTGTGTTTTATTACGTCCACAATTCAGTTTTGTGTACTTCTCCAACTTTGTTTTAATCAGAACTCTTTAGAAAAAAGCGAAATGACTCTGGTATAAATAAAACTTTTATTACAGTCGCGAAAGATGGAATATTTCTCAATACTACATATGACACCTATCTGGTACTTAAATTAAATGAGATACTGTTATACAATAAATTTTATATGAAATTTAGGTATCTTGTCCACATTCCATTGTGGCAACTAAAATCGACTATACGGAATGTATGCGCTATGGACTTTTACCTCTGCAAACTCTTCAAAATTTCATGTAATGGTTTACTACATTTAATGCTGCAAAATAACTGCGTTGAACACCGAAACAAAATTAAGTCATTTATGGTGGGGAGGTATCAGCAAGAAGATGTATAAAAATCAAATTTTTGAGCCAAATAGTTTTTGTGAAACCGAATAAGTGTGTCAAAGCAGTCGGAACACCATGTGTCTGTGCAGGCGTGCAGTGAAGTGATGATAAAACCGCGCACAGCGCGGAATGCGGGGAGCACGTCTCTGTAGCAGCGAAAGGGTTAATGTGGCAGTGGTGGCTTTACTTCATAAACTGCGCGCTCCTCCCTAAACGTAAGTTTGCGAACTATACTACACTCCTGGAAATGGAAAAAAGAACACATTGACACCGGTGTGTAAGACCCACCATACTTGCTCCGGACACTGCGAGAGGGCTGTACAAGCAATGATCACACGCACGGCACAGCGGACACACCAGGAACCGCGGTGTTGGCCGTCGAATGGCGCTAGCTGAGCAGCATTTGTGCACCGCCGCCGTCAGTGTCAGCCAGTTTGCCGTGGCATACGGAGCTCCATCGCAGTCTTTAACACTGGTAGCATGCCGCGACAGCGTGGACGTGAACCGTATGTGCAGTTGACGGACTTTGAGCGAGGGCGTATAGTGGGCATGCGGGAGGCCGGGTGGACGTACCGCCGAATTGCTCAACACGTGGGGCGTGAGGTCTCCACAGTACATCGATGTTGTCGCCAGTGGTCGGCGGAAGGTGCACGTGCCCGTCGACCTGGGACCGGACCGCAGCGACGCACGGATGCACGCCAAGACCGTAGGATCCTACGCAGTGCCGTAGGGGACCGCACCGCCACTTCCCAGCAAATTAGGGACACTGTTGCTCCTGGGGTATCGGCGAGGACCATTCGCAACCGTCTCCATGAAGCTGGGCTACGGTCCCGCACACCATTAGCCCGTCTTCCGCTCACGCCCAAACATCGTGCAGCCCGCCTCCAGTGGTGTCGCGACAGGCGTGAATGGAGGGACGAATGGAGACGTGTCGTCTTCAGCGATGAGAGTCGCTTCTGCCTTGGTGCCAATGTTGGTCGTATGCGTGTTTGGCGCCGTGCAGGTGAGCGCCACAATCAGGACTGCATACGACCGAGGCACACAGGGCCAACACCCGGCATCATGGTGTGGGGAGCGATCTCCTACACTGGCCGTACACCACTGGTGATCGTCGAGTGGACACTGAATAGTGCACGGTACATCCAAACCGTCATCGAACCCATCGTTCTACCATTCCTAGACCGGTAAGGGAACTTGCTGTTCCAACAGGACAATGCACGTCCGCATGTATCCCGTGCCACCCAACGTGCTCTAGAAGGTGTAAGTCAACTACCCTGGCCAGCAAGATCTCCGGATCTGTCCCCCATTGAGCATGTTTGGGACTGGATGAAGCGTCGTCTCACGCGGTCTGCACGTCCAGCACGAACGCTGGTCCAACTGAGGCGCCAGGTGGAAATGGCATGGCAAGCCGTTCCACAGGACTACATCCAGCATCTCTACGATCGTCTCCATGGGAGAATAGCAGCCTGCATTGCTGCGAAAGGTGGATATACACTGTACTAGTGCCGACATTGTGCATGCTCTGTTGCCTGTGTCTATGTGCCTGTGGTTCTGTCAGTGTGATCATGTGATGTATCTGACCCCAGGAATGTGTCAATAAAGTTTCCCCTTCCTGGGACAATGAATTCACGGTGTTCTTATTTCAATTTCCAGGAGTGTATATTATGGCGCTGCTTCTCTTGGCGCGTGCGTCGTTTGCAACTGGCAACGCAGCAATCTCCCGCGTCTGGGCGGGCATGCGCGAGCCGCCAAGATAAAAGAATTGAACAATTCTACTACTACTGCTGCTACTACTACTACCACTACCACCGCCACTAGCAACTAGTTCAAGAAACGATGACAAATTTGTAGAACTCCAGCAGCAAGAGAACAAGCACTTATATTTTCTTTCCACGAATAAGTCTATAACTCAAGTCTATAAAGATGTGATCACTGGATAGCTCTCCAAGTAGTGTCTTTTCTATTGCTAACGTGCTCAAACACGACAGCCGGGTGCTGGACATTGAATTCCATAAATAATTCTTCACTCGTTTAAGAGTACTCATGCTTTGTTCACTGCTTGCTGTAGTTGCATGTAGGGTCGAAACCAAACGCAGGAACTTCGTTGTTTCTTCATAAACAGAGTCTAAATAGTTGTTGACAATGTATTTTAAGAGGATTCTAGGAGATATCAGCGTATATGTTACACAGTTCATTTTCAAGTTGTTGTTTGAAAAAAGGGTATTGTTCTAATAACTGAAGCAGTTTCAACTTTGAGAATTCTTTTTGATAGTTCGGGAAACACTTTTCGTTCAAAAGTTCAACAAACTGAATTTGGGGAAAGTCTTGAAATCTTTTTTCCATCTGAACAATTTGCAAATGTAGTATCTCGTAAGTTAGTGCCCTGAGAAATGTCTTTTGACTGTCACAGAATGATAAGTTGCCATTCAAACACAAGCTGCATTTAATGCATTCGTCAACGAATGCTTCCGTTCTTAATTGTCGTACATTTCTCAAAACAGTTCTTATTTCATCGTGGCAAGCAGTTATACTGACAGATTTTGACTGAAGAACATTAAAGAAATGTACAACATAAACAAAGCACCCTCCGTAGGAACAAAGCAAGTAGACAAACTTACGATCATCCATCCGTCGTTTCTTTCCCACAGCACAGTTCAAAGATTCTGGGTCGCACTGAGAGTCCGTATCATGAATTATATTATTAAAAACACTATACAGCTCCGAGAAATGACTAGATATTGTTGAATTTACCCTGGATCGAAAGTTCCAGCGAGTGTTGCTTGCATATGACAGTTTAAATCCTTTCTCAGTTAGCAACACCGTTCGCTTTGTCGATTTGCTGAAAAGCGAATGGAATGCAGTAAGATCACTTACAAACATGCGTACATGTCGTATGATTTTGGAGGCACGTAACAGTACCAAATTCAGTTGGTGTGCGTAACAATGAATGAACAGCGCATAGGGACAGAACTGCTTCACCAGTTGTTGTAGTCCTCTTTCTCTGCCCGCTATTACTGAAGCGCCATGATACACTACTGGCCATTAAAATTGCTACACCAAGAAGAAATGCAGATGATAAACGGGTTTTCATTGGACAAATATATTATACTAGAACTGACAGGTGATTACATTTTCACGAAATTTGGTTGCATAGATCCTGAGAAATCAGTACCCAGAACAACCACCTCTGGCAGTAATAACGGCCTTGATACGCCTGGGCATTGAGTCAAACAGAGCTTGGATGGCGTGTACAGGTACAACTGCCCATGCAGCTTCAACACGATACCACAGTTCATCAAGAGTAGTGACTGGCGTATTGTGACGAGCCACTTGCTCGGCCACCATGGACCAGACCTTTTCAGTTGGTGAGAGATCTGGAGAATGTGCTGGCCAGGGCAGCAGTCGAACATTTTCTGTATCCAGAAGGCCCGTACAGGACCTGCAACATGCGTTCGTGCATTATCCTGCTGAAATGTAGGGTTTCGCAGGGATCGAATGAAGGGGAGAGCCACGGGTCGTAACACATCTGAAATGTAACGTCCACTGTTCAAAGTGACGTCAGTGCGAACAAGAGGTGACCGAGACGTGTAACCAATGGCACCCAATACCATCACGCCTGGTGATACGCAAGTATGGTGATGACGAATACACGCTTCCAATGTGAGTTCACCGTGATGTCGCCAAACACGGATGTGACCATCATGATGCTGTAATCAGAAACTGGATTCATCCGAAAAAATGACGTTTTGCCATTCGTGCCCCCAGATTCGTTGTTCGTTGTTGAGTACATCCTGTCTATGATGCAGCGTCAAGGGTAACTTCAGCCATGGTCTCCGAGTTGATAGTCCACGCTGCTGCAAACGTCGTCGAACTGTACGTGCAGATGGTTATTGTCTTGCAAACGTCCCCATGTGTTGACTCAGGGATCGAGACGTGGCTGCACTATCCGTTACAGCCATGCGGATAAGATGCATGTTATCTCGACTGCTAGTGACACGAGGTCGTTTGGATCAAGCACGGCGTTCCGTATTACCCTCTTGAACCTACCGATTCCATATTCTGCTAACAGTCATTGGATCTCGAACAACGCGAGCAGCTATGTCGCGATACGATAAACCGCAATCGCGATAGGCTACAAGCCAACCTTTATCAAAATCGGAAACGTGATGGTACGCATTTCTCCTCCTTACACAAGGCATCACAACAACGTTTCACCAGGCAACGCCGGTCAACTGCTGTTTGTGTATGAGAAATCGATTGGAAACTTTACTCGTGTCAGCACGTTGTAGGTGTCGCCACCGGCGCCAACCTTGTGTGAATGCTCTGAAAAGCAAATCATTTGCATATCACAGCATCTTCTTCTTGTCGGTTAAATTTCGCGTCTGTAGCACATCTTCGTGGTGTAGCAGTTTTAATGGACAGTAGTGTATGTTTGACCAACCACTTTTCTTTCCATATTCCATTCTTTCAATACTGCATGAATAATGTTTGACAAATCTTCAGCACTTTTATCACCAGAAACATCGTAAAATCCAACGAATCTTTCCTCAATTTTCTCTGCAATACAGTATCTGAATGTTATACTCATCTGACTCTTGCATGACACGTCTAATGTTTCATCAGCCTGAATCGAAATGAAATTGCAGTTCTGAATTACAGATTTTATTTTCTCATTAACTGCCAGAGTTATCATTTCTATTACATCATTCTGTATATCTGGAGAAGTTCCTTTAAAGGTTGAAGATGATGACAGATGGTCTCGGATGAACTGCTCTCCTTGGGCTAGTAAATCCAGCAATTCCAGATACTTACCTTTGTAGCTGGAGGATTCGTTTCTCGATGGCCGCGAATGGCTAATTCCTGTTTACAAAGAAATACATTTTCCTGTATAAGAC
Source organism: Schistocerca nitens (assembly GCF_023898315.1). Lineage (NCBI taxonomy): Eukaryota > Metazoa > Arthropoda > Insecta > Orthoptera > Acrididae > Schistocerca > Schistocerca nitens. Next base: position 5,141,298 of record NW_026045914.1, read on the forward strand.
GAGCCAATACTCTCCTGTTGGATGCAACTTGTTCGTTGTATTTTATTGCTGTCAGACGAGCGGCTTCAGAAAGGGCGTGCTCATTTCTACTTTTGCCCAATAACTGAAATGATTCTTTGTTCTGCAGGTGACGTTTTGATATCTGATGCTTTGATGCTTTCCTGTCGAAGTTCTTTATTGTACTAATGCCCTCATTGCACCATTCCTTTTCACCACCAAACAGAAGACATATATAACAATATAATCTGTTATTATCTGCATTCGCAGTCAGCCAAATATACTTTTCGTACCAGGCTGTCTGAAAAGTGCGTTTTTGTTTGGCTTCAATTAAAAGTACACTGAGTATAGGAGTAGGTCGTTTGTCCTTCAATTCGCACTTTCTTCGTACGTTAATGTATAAAAAGGCGTTTTTAATAAAAATTCTGTAAGCTGTTCAGTTGCTGACTCTCTTATGTTGGCGACACAACGAAAATATGCACTAAAATCACACAAGAATGACTATGAACACAAACCGTGCGACTGTTCACTTCCTTGTTGAAAGCCAGCATAGAAGCGGCAGAGACTAGTCTCGATACCTTCTAGTAAGTGCAGCGCACCAGCCTTCGTGGAAGAGCGGAAGTGGAGGAGAGCCGAGACTACCACTAACGCCCAGGCGCACACAGCCAGGTAAGGGAAGGGAGGCAAAGGCTAAGAGAAGTCGAGTCTCAAGCAGGCTAATACACCAATACTCAGGGTGCGGCGCGGGTTACAAAACTGATGTCTTTGCACATTTAGAGCTCTTACCAGAAAGTTGTTTATATTTTTGTTATGAATTACTACTATTGCATCTTTTTTTAAGCACGAAAATTCGGTGAAAAAATGTGATTCTTCTTCATCTTATAGCTTGATATCTTTGCTCGATAAAGATCTGAATGTATTTTCGTTATTTATGATAGTTACTGTGCTGCACGAAATTGAGAAAATGGCTGCACGAATTTTTTAAGAATTTCTAGAGGTAAAGTCTCATTGCATAGACTTTCCGTGTAGTCCATTTAAGGTCATATACGAGTATTATTGCGTATGAAATGCAACCAATATAATTATCTAAATTGTATTTAAAGCTGAGACCGGAATGACATCTCTTTTCATTTAACAGATATTGATTGTTTTATCCGCAGACGGGTCGCTCGCGGCTCGTCCAAACCTTTCCTGCACTTCGGGAATCAAGTGGTTGTAAAAATCGTCGTATTTCATAAACGGTTCAACATATCGAAACGACGATTTTTGGAAATGACATCATATGATTAACACTCGATGCGTTTTTGTAAACTCGTGAACGGAAACAAGACTCCTTATAAATAACACCATCAGGTTTTGTCCGAATTTTCATAACCAAACAAAGAAAGAGAGAGAGACAGGTAAACGGGGTGTCAAATTGACCAGCGTGAGGGCTAGTTTTGCACGAAAATATTTAACTGCTTGCAAGTAGTCAGGTATTTAACGAAAACTTAAGTAATGAGTTGAGAAAAAATTGAAATATTTAAGGGAAAGCTACTGCCAGCTATGTAAATGAAGTGTAAAAAATTTCATATATTTAAGGCCTAGCTATTTTGCACATAAAATGGTACATTGATGCAGTATTTAAATGTCAAAACGACTTCCTTCGAATCAAGTACCAAAGTTAGGATTATCGAGTAGAGAAAACGTTAGGAAGCAAATGAGGAGTGAGTGAGAACATGCTTTCTGAATAAAACTTGAAAATAAAAAATGAAAGAAATCGGTCAAATATTTTATGAAATGATTTGTGTAAAAGAAATAAGTAGATCAGAGTAACGTTCTATGTGCCTCTGAATGATGCTCGAAGTCATGAACAGAAAATGAGGTGTACCATTCGTTTCCCTAATATTATTTATTTCATAATTTTAGGCAAATCATTTCACAAAGCATTTGACTTTCTTTTCAAAAATTTTGTATGATTCACTTTTACAGACTATTTAGATTAATTGAAACCCTTGGCCTTAACACTGACTGCTGATGAATTACCGGTACGTTCGCAATATCAAATATCTGCAAAATGTCACAGTTAAATGCAATTTATTACGAATTAAACGTCTGTGATATACTGGGATAGGTGTATATACACATAAACAGATCAAGTTCTTTGGCAAGACCTTAAAAATACACTTAGCGATGCAGTGTAAACAGTATACATAAAACGTAGTATACAGAACTTTAACTGAGTCAGTTAAAACATAAAAAGCACATGGGACAAACCGAACACCTTTCCGTGGTCGTATCCACAGTCTATAACGCTACCGTTACACCACAGCTAAGTTTTAAAATGTTGTCAACCTATATGTTTATATCTGTATTTAGGGTAGTCAGTCATTCTTCCGCATTTATTGGCTGTTAAAAGTTCTTGATCATATAAAAAACATTCGTCCTTAATTTATTGATTAGGTAATCGAATGCTCCTCTGCTCATTCAAGTGTATTCGAAGAATTTGTCTGGTGATCTTCGTGGTTGATGATATTTATGAAAGTCTCCATGGAGATTCCAACCTTTGTAAATTTCATGCACAGCATTCCTTTTCGCTTTATTTTCTTAAGTAAACCTAATTTTGTAGCCTTAAACTTCAGCTACAGTATTCTACAGTTCAGTGGCACCGTTTTATAGAAACAGGTGGTTGGCTCTGAGCAGCTATCTTGTAGCGCGACGTGGTCGCTCGCACGCTGGACACCCGAGCTTTTCGCCCCTTGCTGCTGCTTATCGCTAGAGTCTCGCGAATCCGGAAGTCGTTAGCTGTCGGTCGCTTACGTAGGACACGGCCTTAGTACTGGTATATACTCCAGAGTTTTTAATACCACAATGAAAAGTCATCGACTTGAAGTCATATTTTAAAGAGGAAAACAGAATACTGGTGAAATAACAACCTTGCAATTGATTTTGCTTTCTGCAAATTGCAAAAAGAGCAATTGATATTGCTTTTACCTCAAAGTTGTTAATTCAAACTCGGTGCAATTATTCTCAAACTGAAAAAGCTTCCGCTAATGTGTATGGTGTGACAAAATTGCATCACTATTTGTATGACCACAAGTTCTATTTAGTGACAGATCGCAAGTCTTTGTAGTCCTTCAGTACTTGTTTCATTCCCCAAATTTGACCAATAATTTTGATATTGCGCAGCTATGACCATCTGTGATCTACATTTTAAGCATTAGCACGTTACAATACCCCACCCCACTGTATCCTCTTAATAGTAAAGCGTGAAGTACGAACACAGCTAATTGGTTAAACAACTTTTTTAGTAACAGGTTAATAATTTACAAATCCGTAGCGTTGAATCCGTAGCTCTTCAATCTGTATTTTACATTAATATTGTCAGCTTTACAATTCAAAGGAAGTGTTCCCTTAATTTTTCAAAGGATGGTGATCTGGAGTGACGTCCACACAGATACTCAAGACATTGGCAGCGAAAACCGTTCAACATTTGACATTCCGAAAGCGGCAGACTCTTTAGTTCCATGTTCCTCATTCGCTAGCAAGGTTTTGTGACCTGAAAACTATTACAGAATGAAAACTAATCTACTGAAATCTGTATGATTTTAGGAAACACGTCTTCTCGCGACATCCGTCGGTATTCCTTGTCTACAAAATGACCTGACCGCTAAAATATGATCCCCATACAACAAACTTTGCTTATCTCGTGCCCCTAGTATGCACGTCGCTTCTTTTAAAAGTAGAAACAAGCGGTAGCAGGTGTCGATCTGCAGACGCCGTTGGCATGTTGTGTAGCTTTATACAGTATTACTTATGCACAGACTTTTGTCCCTTTTTGATAGAAGGACGACCATACGTGACTTTTAAAATGGAAATACGCTTATACATATTCTGTCTATCGAAAATTCACATAGGCATAGTTGCTACGGTACTGTTGAAAAATTCTTCACAGACAATAAATATGACTTTCGTAACGATACCTAGTTGTTTTGTTGTACTAAGATGGGTTACCTTTCGCACCACAATAGAGCTATTATTGAATACGTACACCCAGCTAACTGTTTATTTTAAAAAATTGGGCCCACTTGTTTTATGGCTATAACGTCCCATCGCTCAATATGTTAACGTCGCGTACCGTCACGTTACTGTAGCACACTATAAGGGGCGTTCAAAATGAAACGAGCTGGAGGCGTAATTACAGAAATCAATACCTGTATGTTAGAAGTATTGACGCTGGCTGTTGAGACACTTGTCCCACTGTGACACAAGGCGGTGAATGACGGTCTCATAAAACTCCCAGGGCTGCGGTGTTAACCAGTTCCGTAAGTACAACTGGACATCGTCGTTCGAGGTGAATCGTTTGCCTCTCTGGGCCCTTTTAAGGGAACCAAAAATGGCGTAATCACAGAGAGAGAGAGGTCCGGACTGTATGGAGGGTGGCCGAGAACCCCCAATCTGAATTACTGCAGGAGTGCCGCGACTCTGTTGGCCGTATGAGGCTTTGCAGTGTCGTGGAGCAGAATGACCCTCCGGGTGAGATTGCCTGGTCTTTTTGATTTGATTGCTTGTCGAAGGGTGGTCAAGGTTTGCGAGTAACGCTGTTAATTCACTGTTGTCCCGTGCTGCAGGAAGTGAATCAAAAGGGGTCCATCTTGGTAAAAGGAGACCATCAGCTTAACCTTTCCTGCACTCGTGTGGATGGTCTTGGCTTTGTCGTTTTAATTCTGGTTTGAAGTGATGACACCACGACTCGTCTCCAGCCACCACTCGTGCCCGGAACACATTCCCTTCCCGAGCATAGCACAGCAGATGAGCAAGATATGCTTCCTGGTGGGGTTGAAGACTGTGGGTCACCTACTGGGACACACTTTGCGCATGTGGAATCGTTCCTTCATGATGGTATGAACACTTCGGACGTTCAATCCGATCACGGCTATGGCTTTCACTGCACTCGGCGGCCCTGGGTAATGAGTGCATCCACCAGGTGGACGGTGTAATCGGTAATGCAGTGTGGTAATCCAGACCGTGCATCTTCGACTAACGACACTTGTCCTTCTCTGAAGTGCTTGACCCTTGCAAGGGACATGCAGTGTTCGCCGTAAACTTGCGACATTCGCCAGTGTCCGTTTCTCCTACTCCTTCTGCTGTCAGGAAACGAATAACACCCCTTTGCTCTTCTGTTGGCGCCTCCATGTGACTGTTTACAATGCGACTGGTAGCGTTGGACGACTGATGCATGTTGCTGCTAGCTCTGTATAGTCACGTGACGTGCACGTGTGCCCTCTAGCGACGGGCTGTGAAATTCCACGCTCTGGTCGGAACCACAACTGGTTACACACCCCAATGTATTCACCGATTTTGGGTATTCCAGACTCCAGCTCGTTTCTTTTTGAACGCCACTTATGTATTAAATTCATGTAGATCAACTATGTTGACCTTTGAAAATATTTGCACACGCGTACATCCCTTTCTACTCCATTTACTGTAAATTAACAGATCGTTTTTGTTATAACAATTAAAAAATCTTCTTAACAGCCCTGAAAGATTCTCTTCTTTTTAGTCTTGCAGAAAGTGAGAGACTGTTTCTCATACTCCTTCACTATCATCTAGAGCTACTACTTATGATTTTAAATCTCCAAAACAGTCTTCATTATCACTTACGTCTTACTTCCTCATTTTAGCGCCCTCTGTCCTTACCACCATTGGAGGTTCGACAGAACCATCGAACGTCAGTTCATTATTCGCATCTTCGTTTGGAGAGTTGTCTATGATATCTGCAACGAAACTGAAACGTATAAAGCGCAAAGAAAAGCCCATACACTTCCATTTGTACGTGAAATAGCCAGAATATAATGACATTAGTTATGTCTTTACTGGCTCTCGCTATTTTACATTCAACCGTTTCGATTTGACCGTCTTCCAATTCAAATCCAGGAAATGCCGCAATGTAGCTCTGGGGTAGCCGTAAGTCGAGTTTACGTATGTACTTCGCGCTGAGACTTAAAATGGCTGCAGTACAACCAATGCGTACGAAAGTATAGTTAGGTCTTAACTGCATACTTTTACTATATGGCCCACATTCTCAAGCTAAGTCGTTTGTCGGAGCCGACATTTCACTAGCGTGCTTCCCGTGTTAAATACAAAACATGAAGCCAAGTGGCTGATGTTCTGTTGAGAGCGCTAATTGCGAGTTTATACTGATGGGTAGATAATAGCTGAGAGCTCACTCTCAACTCGGTTTTTTCTTCTTCCTGCATAATTTTTATGGGCAGAAATTCAATATATCTCGATAGGCGGGAAGACATTGATATGCTCCAAACTGTGGCAAACGACACAATATCACAGGCATATCATATATATCAGCATTTGCGCAGTCAGCTGGCACTGGCTTCAATAGAAAATGGACGTATATTATTTATGATACTTACGCATTAAGTAATAGTGTTCCATTTTATTTTGTAATTTATTTTCCCTTCTACACAGCTCGAGCTAACCACCATGAGTAGCAGACAGAGATACTGGACGCCACTACGCTTCTGTAGTGCAAAGCGTAAAGCAAGAGAAGAAAAGGAGAGAAAGACACTTGCTGTTATATCTAAAACACGTAAACTGTTTAAGTTTTTTAATGTTTAGAATGATTTTGCCGAATATACAGAAAATGAAGTACATAATACAAAAGATGTAGTTGATTGTAAGGATATTAGTTTTACTACACAAGATTCATCAGAATATGCAACTTTTTCCAATGTAGTTACGTTTTCCACTAGTGATACAGCAACAGAACAGACGGAATGTCTTCCCAATTGGTTCAAATGGCTCTGAGCACTATGGGACTTCAACATCAGACGTCATCAGTCCCCTAAAACTTAGAACTACTTAAACCTAACTAACGCAAGGACTTCACATACATTCATGCCCAAGGCAGGATTCGAACCTACGGAAAGTCTTCCCAGTTCAGCGATATCGTCTCCAAGCCAAACCGAACTGAAAAGCATAGGAAGTTCCATCGGGCCAGAGACCTCGTCTTTAAAGGCAATGAGGAGTCCAAAAAATGTTCCAGGCTTCTGATGTTACTGCATCTTGTACAAGTGGAGCACAAAGCGAAAGCAAAATATATTCTAAAGATATTGGTGAATGACCAAACAACTTTGACAGAGATTATTGGATTATGATATAAAGTAGCGAAGTTTAGCATATGAACAGTAGCTCTTTGTCTTCGGTGAAAATATATGAGAATGAAAATCAGCCAAGATTCTGTAGAAAGTCGTTTTTCACATGTAAACATGAATTAACGAATAAAACTTACATGAGAGATGGTTTGTGCTATTCAGAAAGCAAAGGGAGCCTGTTCTGTTTTGTTTGCAAAGTGGCATATTCTGATGGCTCGCCACGGTGTACAAAAGACGGAGACTGGCGAACACTCTTAGAACCATTGTTGCAGTTATGGCTGAGTGAGTGCTAGCATTTCGAGGTAGTAATGAAATTGTTGGTTCACCCCACAATGGAAATGATTTAAGGTTATTAGAATTACTTGCAAAATGTGTTTCTGGCCCAACATATACGTATTCATGCAAATACAGAAATGGCGCATAATGTCCTGTAACAACGTGCAAGGAATTTATCCATGTAATTACATCAGCCATACTGGATCATATTATTTGCGAAATTAAGAGATTCAAATACTATTCCGTCTCATTGGATTCCATTCCTGATATATTTCGCGTAGATAAACTCTGTGGTAGTGCTTAATGCTTATGAAGGAAAAAAATTTGCTCAGGCTACCTTTTGTGATCTTAGCAAAGCCTTCGATTCTGTGGAGCATAGACACAAAGCCCATGCCTACTACAGTAGTACAAGTTTATATGCCAACTAGCTCTGCAGATGATGAAGAAATAGATGAAATGTATGACGAGATAAAAGAAATTATTCAGGTAGTGAAGGGAGACGAAAATTTGTGTGTTGGTCTTTAAATATGTCTGCTTGTGTCTGTATATGTGTGGATGGATATGTGTGTGTGTGTGTGCGAGTGTAACCCGTTCTTCCTTCCCCCTAAGGTAAGTCTTTCCGCTCCCGGGATTGGAATGATTCCTTACCCTCTCCCCTAAAACCCACATCCTTTCGTCTTTCCCTCTCCTTCCCTCTTTCCTGATGAGGCAACAGTTTGTTGCGAAAGCTTGAATTTTGTGTGTGTGTTTGTGTTTGTTTGTGTGTCTATCGACTTGCCAGCGCTTTCGTTCGGTAAGTCACATCATCTTTGTTTTTAGATATATGTATTGAAGTATATAAATAAACTGTCCAAACTTTACTGACCCATAGAATTCATTTTATATAAGAAATATACTCTGCTGCTTCAGGGAAAAGAAGGAAACCAGAGGAAACATGCTCCTATTGGAGCACAAAACAGGCAAATATTTTCCTCTTTAAAAGACTCTTACAGAAAAGGGGGGAATCAGCTGCCTCAATACTCGTTGTATCTTCCTCACCAAAAATCTTTGCTTGCAAACGTATTTGCACTAGTTTTTGCTTAAAGATATTAGCAGAGAGTCAGAGACAGTAAAGAGAGAGGAGACTGTGAAGGTGGGGGAGCGGCAGTGGCTGCGAAAGAGAAAGAGAGATGGATGAATGAAGACAATAGCAGTGGGAGCAAAAGGGAGAGGAGGGAGTAAAAATGAAATGTAGAGATGAGTGGTGACAATGCAGAGACCTGAGGGGGGGAAGGGGGGGGCTTGGACCGCACACAGACAAGCGAATTTTAAAATGTCGGTACAGCGGAGGGCCCATTTTGGACCAAAACTTTGAACATGTGGATGTACAGGAAAAGATAATTGGACCCACAGGTTTTGTGAGCTGCTAAGGCGTGGTGGAAACAGTGGCAGTGGGAAAGAGAGTCAAAAGGAGACAGTGTATGTGAGAGAGTAAACAGTGGCAATGAGATATGCTGTAAATCAATGAGGAAAAGGAGATGGGGGGACAGAAACTGTGTGGCAGTAAGAAGAAGATGCTGCATTTGAAAGCTTAACTACAAAGAGAGACTGTGTAAATGGAATATGTTTACATGCCAAAACTTTTGATGGGGAAGGTAGAATGAGGATTGAGGCTGCTGTCTTCCCACTTTTCTGTCAGTCTTTTAAAGAGGAACATTTTTACCTTTTCTGCACTCCAAGAGGATCTTTTTTCCACTGAAACTCTTAATGTAATACTCCAACTATCACCCTTTGGAGTTACATTCAAAAAGAAATGGAAATAATAAAACAAACAGCCATAGAAAATGGCTACAGCAGCTCCAAACAAGATTTACTGAGAAATGACACAAAGAAAGCATACAGAACAATATCTAACCCCTCCCCCAATCATTTTAATACTGCCTTTTCCTTCTTCCAAGGAAAAGCCATTTTTTTTATGTTAGGTGTTCAGACTAAAGTTCAATATGACAGGTAAAAGGGGGATCTTACTCCCACGGAATGTGTGCGTATCTTCCTCACCAAAAAGCGCACATTAGGCCTGACTGTTTTCTTAGTGGCATATGCCTTTTCACTCCTTTCCACCTCCTGAACAAAAATCTTTAGTTTATTATCATTAATGTGAAAGGGTGGCTAAGGTAATGACTGTATACTGAAGCACCAAAAATGGCTCTGAGCACTATGTGACTTAACTTCTGAGGTCATCAGTCACTGAAGCACCACCTTTTTATTATTTAAGCAAATAATATCACACTTACATTCCTACCTACCCTAGTTCTTTCATACTATCAAGCACTTTCTATTTATCTCACAGAGGTAGCCATTGTCCCTATGACACACATACCTGGGCTCTAGCTCCTCCGTTTCATCTTATCACTTTCCTTGCTAACGTTAGAGTGCCTCCCTGTGCTCCACTTAACTGCTGCACTCCTAGAATGATGGGAATTCCGCGAATCAGCAGTGCTTCCTTAAAGAGGCAGTGGCATGTAAGGGTAAAGTTGACACTGAAACAGTGTTGCTGGTAACCATACAAGGATCAACTATAAATAAACCCATGATACGGCAATGGGCACTTGCATGACACCATCCTAAGCAAACCTATTTGTGGACTATCTAGAGAAATCCTGCCTAGCCGCACAGAATATTAACCTCTCATTAGGTGCAGATTCACTGACGACACCATCATGATTTGAATCTAATTATGCTGCCCTTCCCCATTTTTTTCCACCTGGTTCTCCTCAGATGTGCACACAACTACCTCCATCCACATAAAACCTACCAACCATGAACACCACCTCCACGCTGACAATCTCAGAAGCCTAACCACTCATTGTCACCACATCTCTAGTGATGAATAGCCCCTCTCCAAATATATCAAGAGTCTTACTAAGACTTATGCAGTCTGAAGCTACACTCCCCACCTTGTCCAGAAACAGCTCTCCTCAACCTTGCATTCCCTGACACCTTTCATTCTCCACATACCCAGTGAACAACTGAGTCATGTTCTTCACCAGAGTTTAACTACCCCTTGTGCCCTGAAATAAAAAAATATCCTACTCAGCCATCCCACAGTGGTGTTCTGCCACCCAACCAATCTATGCAACATTCTCGGCTGTCTTTATGCCACTCCTGCTCCCAGTTCCTTGTCGCATGGCTCACTGCCTTGTAATAGACCTAGGTGCAAGACCTGTCTGATATACACTCCCAGTACCACTCCACTGCAGTCCAGTCATAGGCATCTCCTATCCAATCACAGGCAGGACCACCTGCGAAGACTACTACATGGTCTACCAGCTTAGCTGCAACCAATGTGTGTCATTTTACTTACATGAGCATGACAGCTAAAAGCTGGTCAGCTGCAAAAGTGGCTACCACCAAACTGTGGTCAAACACAAATAAATGTACCACTGGCAGAAACAGTATTATTTCATGTGTTCTGCACAGTTTATTATCTCTAATCTACTGCCTTTTTCTTACTTCAAGTATATATTATGTAAACATGAAAGAAAAAGATTATGTGATTACTTGAGAGAATTTGTAGACAGTGATATGTATAGTACTTGGGTGTCAAAATCCAGCTGGCTGAGCATGCCAATCAAAGGTCCCCTCATATTTCATTTCCTTGCAAACTACAACAAGGCTGCCATTATGTATTATTAGAACAAAAAAGAAAATACTACCTGATTATGATGAAGTGTTTCAAAACTACTGCACAAAATGCCAATAGTACAGCAGCAATATTTCAAAACTGGGCACTGAGTGGAGGATCATAAAATTGATTTATCTCTATTCTCACTGCTGGTTTACTCATTCATTCCATTGTAATTCATAACAATAGCATGAGATACAGTAGAAATCAATCATTTGAATACTTGTTAGGCACATCATGAGTAATTTGTGAAATCAAATTCCCTAAAAAATGCAGACATCTTTTGAACAAAGCTGACATCACTTGCTCATCCTGCCTGTCCTGTTTAATAGACTGGATATGTGTCACAGCTAATTTTATAGACATCTGAGCTCTTAAAGGGGGGAATGCACTGGTTTCAGATTATGAATAAGATTATTTTTTGGACTATTGTTAGTAGAAAAAGCTTGTTTGCAACTGTACTTGTTTTGGAGGAGATGCTGAATCCTAAAACTGGTGTCAACATTTTTTTCTTTCCAGTAAATTTTTTATTAGAAGTGTCAAGAGTGGGGATTCTGTTATTGGTTTTATTTCTGAAAATACGTCTGCCTGCTTAGCTGGGTGGTAACGTGCTTGCCTCTCAGGCAAGTAGGTCTGGATTCGATTCCTGGCCAGGTTGGAAATTTTCTCCGCTCGTGGTCTGGGTGTTGTGCTATCCTCATCATCATTTCATCCTCATCACCAGCACGCAAGTCACCCAATGTGGCGTCGACCGGACTAAGACTTGCACTCAGTGGCCGAACTTCCACACATGGGGCCTCCCGGCCAACAATGCCATACGTTTGTTTCCATTTTTTTTCTGAAAATATTATCCATTATGGTTGGTTTGTATCCATTATTGACTGCAATAGTTTTAATCATATTAATGTCAGCACTGAGTCTTTCATTAGATAAAGGAGTGGTTGGTAGAATGGAAAAAGGCTTTTTTGTGAGAATAAGGGTGTGTTGCACAGGACGGTACTATTTGAGCAGTGCAGATTTTTTCTTTTTATTTTTGCAAAAGATACTGAAAGAAAATTTATTATCAACTATTGTTAATGTTAGAACCAAATAATTTACCTGATGTTATTCGTTTTCAAACTCATATGTGAAAGTAATGTTTTCCTGAAGTTCATTAAAGATTTTGAAGAGATGATTAATGCTGTTACTAGGCTCTCTGTATATAATCAAAATGTCATCTACATATCTGGAATATGAAAGAATACCTAGACTGAAACATTTTTCTTCTCTGGAGTTTATGGGTATTTATGCAACAACAACCACTAATGGATTACCCATTGCAAGACCATAGGATTGCTGATACAATTGTTCATTGAACTCAAAATATATTTGTATACAGTTTGAATTAAATCAAGAAGTCAGTAATCTGCTAATCAGAAATTTCTTTTTTGCGAAGATGTAAAATTATTTTCTACTGTATCTATAGCTGTTTGCCACATAAGTTTGCGTAAAGGTTTTTAATACCAGATGACACCAGCTTGGTATTTTGATAACAATGTAAGTCTTTAACTTCACTAATGAGATTCTGAGTGTTGGAAAATGAATAATTATTTTGAAAGTCTACTCACCAAGCAGCGGCAGAACATACACAAGAAAAGATGGTTGTAATTAGGCAGGCTTTTGAAGCTAGTGGCTTCTTCTTCAGGCAGAAGGATTGAAGGGGAAGGAAGAGAGGTGAAGTAAAAGGACTGGAGAGATCTACAAAAAGGGGTAGATTTCGGAAAAGCCACCCAGAACGTTTAATTACAAGCTTCTTTGATGTGTGTGCCCTATCACTGCTTGGAGAGTAGATTTCTTTTATCTATCCAATTAAATTGTTTTGTCAACATTTTCGTTGTAATATTATGAAAAGGATAGATTTCTACTCATCAAATTGAGGAGGTGTTGAGTTGCAGATACGCACTCGAGAGGCTGTTATACATTTAAGTGTTCAGCCAAAAGGCCTACTTCAGAAATAAAAGAGGCACACATGCTCACAAAAGTATTACTCATGTACACATGACCACTGTCTCCTCCCACTTTGGCTCAACTGCAACCGTGTCTGACATGAGCAGTAACCTGGGATGGGGAGAGGGAAGTATAGGAGGATAGGAGGATAAGGGTGTGGACTGGTGTTGTGCTGTGTGTGAGAGTGTGCAGGACAGTGGTCGGTACAGGACAGCGGCTTTTAGAGAAGCAGAAAAGGAAGAGGGGTGAAGGAAAAAAGTAGAGAAGAGGAAATGATTAGTGGCTGCATTAGCAGAACAGAAGGCATTGTAGTGCTGGATTGGGAACAGGTAAGGAGCTGGTAGGTGGAGGGCAGGTACTAGCAGCCCCCCCCCACCCACCCCCCCACACCCTGCCAGTTATGGGAATGAAGGGCATGCTGTAGGAAGAGTTCCCACATGCAGTTAGAAATATGGTGTTGGTAGAAAGAATCCAGATGGTGCAGGCTGTGAAGCAGTCATTGAAGTAAAGCACATCGTATTGCGCAGCATGTCCAGAAACTGGGTGGTCCAGTTGTCTCTCGACCACAGTTTGGCGGTGGCTGTTCATGTGCACAGACAGCTTTTTCCTGTAGAAAGCAGCACAGTGGTTGCAGCTTAATTTGTAGATTATATGGCTGCTATCAAGGGAAGCCCTACCTCTGATGGGATAGGAGATACCTGTTACAGGACTGGAGTAGGTGGTGGTGGTGGTTAGCTGTATGGGACAGGTCCTGTACCTAGGTCTATTGCAAGGATATGAGCCATGAGGCTAGGGGTTTGGAGCAGGGATGGTGTAGGAACAGACAAGGATATTGGGTAGGTTGATTGGCAGTGGAATATTACTAGAGAATAAGTGGGAAATGTAGAGGATAGGATATTCCTCATTTCAGGGCACCCTGATTTCAAGGCACCCTGGAAGAGAATGTGATACAGCTGCTCCAGTCCTGGGCGGCATTGAGTCGTGAAGGGAGTGCTCCTTTGTGGCCAGATGGTGGGAATGTGGTAGCTGACTGGAGAGACAGTGCACAGGATACATGTTTCCATTGGGTGGGTAATTACAGTCTATGAAGGCCTCACTGAGACCCTTGGCATATTTATATAAGTCTCTTCATCACTACAGATGCAATGACCATGGGTGAGTGGGCTGTACAGAAGGGAATTCGTGGTATGGAATGTGTGACAGCTGTCGATGTTGAGGTGTTGTTGGTGGTTGGTAGGTCTGATGTGGACAGAGGTACTGATGTAGCTATCCTCAAAGCAGAGGTAAACATCCAAGTAAGTGTATTACAAAAATCATAATTAATTTCTGAGTCAATTTTGGAACCCACATATTTCATTAAAGCTATTTCTTGTATTCCCTTACCAAGATCTTATTCAGTGATTTTACGCTCATACGCAAGGAAAATTTTTCTGATATCTTTATGGCCATGATGTTGTGTCTCTTGTTTCTTGACCATGTCACTTAGAATTATAAATAACGAGCTTTCCTTTTCAGCACTGCTTAATGAGGAGGACCAGACTTAATTCTCTTTCATTTGCAACTGTATTCTTGCAATAAATACGTTGCAATACTTTACAGCTGACACTTTACCATTTCCATATTACAGTCACTTTTGTTTATCATTCAAAAATGACTTTTGGTGTAGCAACTTAACTTCTGCTCACGAAAATAGCTCAAACATTGTAATATAAAATTCATAAGGCTTCACCTAAAAATATGTCCACTCCCGGTAGCCGAGAGATCTGTGCAACAGAATGTCAATCCTATGGGCCCGGGTTCAATTCCTGGCTCGTTCGGAGATTTTCTCCGCTCAGGACTGGTTGTTGTGTTGTACTAATCATCATCATTTCATCCCCAATAACGCAAAAGTCGCCTAAGTGGCATCAAATCAAAACACTTGCACCCAGCGAATGGTCTACCCAACGGGAGGCCCTATTCACATGACTTTTTTTTTATCTAGTAATATGTCTCTAATTTATAAGCCTCTACAATTAAATATATATTGCCTCTCAATAATTATTCTTAGAGATGAATTGTTAATGCTCAAGGCACAGCAAATTTGGGATCTTCTAGCATTTGTTAGGACGAATTTCCTAATTTTAAACATCAGCATATGTCAGGTGTCACACACTTAACACAATATATTATGTTCATCACCCTGTGTGCTATAAGAAATATTAGCTCTCTAATGGACTATCACAAATAGAAGCTATGCCTGTTGTGTATGTATGCTTCACAGAGATTTTGAACAGTTACATTTATGAGATTCTTTTATATATTTTAAAATTTTACTTACATCTAAAATTTTCCTTTATCATTTGGTCCAGGGATAGGAAAATCATTACTATGGCCCATTTCTTTTAAGGTACAGGTCTGTTCAATTATTTCATGTAACCTAACTTACATCCTAGAAATAAAGTGAAAGAAAAATATAGGAAATACAATAGTAAGTCCGGATGTAAGATCCTGCTTCTAAGTTTAAATACTCACATGATACAGTTTGCACAGCCGATGGATAAAAAAATCTACTCACCAAGCAGTGGCAGAACACACACATAAAAGAAGGGTACAGTGAGGCGAGCTTTCGGTGCCAGTGGCTTCTTCTTCACGCAGATGGGTTGAAGGTATGGAAGGTGGGTGAAGGAAAAGGAGTGAAGAGGTCTAGGAAAATGAGTAGATTTCGGAAAAGTCACCCAGAACCACGAGTCAAGGGAGACTTATCAGACAGGATGAACAGGAAAGTGATTTCTGGGGCCTGCACTGGATGAGATTTAAAAACCTGAAAGCTTAAAGGTGGAAGACAGGAAAATATGCAAGACAGGGATAACTGCTAAAACATCATGTACAAGTTAATAAGACTGAAAATCTAAGAGCATTGTATGTAACAGAGGTGGGAGGAGGCAAAAAATAGACAGGCAAGAAAATGAAAGATGTAGAAAACTAAAATAGAATGAAGAAAGGAGTAGTTACTGTGAAGAATTGTTGAGATGGAAGAAATTAACGTAGATTAAGGCTAGGCAGGTGGCGAGGACAAAGGACATGTTACAGCATTAGTTCCCACCTGTGGAGTTCCGAGAACTGGTGTCTGGGGGAAGAATCTGAATGGTGGGTGTTGTGAAACGGGCACCGAGGTCACAATAGTTATGTTGTAGAGCATGCTATGCAAGTGGATAATGTTTGTTACCAGTACACACCCTCTACCTATGCCCATTCATCCCAACTTTTAATTTGGTGGTAGTCATGACAATGTAAAAGGCCAAACAGTGTTTACATAACAGCTGGTATGTGACATGTTGTTTCACAGGTGATACTCTGTTTGATAGTATACATATTGTCAGTTACAGGGCTGGTGTAGGTGGTTGTAGGATAGTGTATAGGGCCAGTTTTGCAGTGGGGACTATCACAGGAGTAGGAGCGACAGAGTAGGGAGGTGGATGCAGAAGGAGAGTAGAGTCTGACAATAATATTGCAGAGATTCGGAGGGAGACAAAAAGCTATTCCAGGTGCGGTGGGCAAAATCTCAGGCAGAATGGATCTCACTTTAGGGCATGATTTTAGGAAGTCATGGCCTTGTTGAAGTAGCCAATTAATACATTACAGACCAGGATAATAATGGGGCACAGGCGTGTGCTCTGAAGTTGTTTTTTTGAAGGAACAGCAGTACCACCACTGGATGTGATGGTGTGGGAAATCTGCTATTGAACTAGACTGTTGGGGTGCTTACGTCCGGTGAAAGCAGAGGTCAGAATCATGGTATATTGCTGTAAAGAGTCTGCATGGGGGAGGGGGGAAATGGAAAGGATAGTAACTTTGAAAATGTAAGTACTGCATTGACGTGGAAAGGATAGCGACTTTCAAAATGTAAGTACTGCATTTTAGTATGTTTAATGTGGACAGAAGTGTCTAGCTGGCCTTCTGTGAGAACGAGATCAACACCAAGGAAAGTGGCATGGGATTTGGAATACAGCCATGTGAAATTTAATTGGGAGAAGGTATTCAGAGATTCCAGAGTTTTAACAGGTCAGCATAGCAATGAATCCACATGGTAAAGATGTCATCAATGTATCTAAACCAAGCCAGGAACTGAAGACCTATGGATTCCAGGAAAGCCCCCTCCAAGTGACCCACGAAAGCGATGGCATAGGAAGAAGCCATCTTGGTTCCCATGGCCGTATTCCTGGTGTTTTCGCATTTCTGCCCCTCAAAGGTGCAGTAGTTGTTGGTAAGTATAAAGTTGATTAAGGTAAGCACGAAGGATGTCAGAGGTTTCAAATCAGGTAGGCACTGATTGAAGAAATGTTCAGCAGCAGACAGGCCTTGTACATGGGGGATTTTGGTACAGAGGGAGGAGGTATCAATTGAGAGAAGCACACCATTGGTCATTCAGTATTATCCTGGTCTGGAAAGTATTAATCAGCTACCTTGACAAAGCCATGATGTCCTAAAATCATGCCCTAAAATGAGGTCCATTCTGTCTGCGATTTTGCCCACCACACCTAGAATAGTTCTTAACAACCTCTCAATCTCTGTAATATTCTTGTCAGACCCTATGCTCCTTCTGCACCCATCTCCCTACACTATGGCGCCGGCCGCGGTGGCCGCGAGTTTCTAGGTGCGTCAGTCCGGAACCGCGCGACTGCTACGGTCGCAGGTTCGAATCCTGCCTCGGGCATGGATGTGTGTGATGTCATTAGGTTAGTGAGGTTTAAGTAGTTCTAAGTTCTAGGGGACTGATGACCTAAGATGTTAAGTCCCATAGTGCTCAGAGCCATTTGAACCATTTTTTTAACACTATGGCTCCTACCCCTGTAAACATCCCCACTGCAAGACTTGCCCTATGCACCCTCCTACAACCACCTATAGCAGCGCTGTAACTGGCAAAATATGTACTATCAAAGGGAGAGCCACCAAGGAAATGACATGTCATATACCAGCTGTTACGTAGACACTGTTTGGCCTTTTACATCCACATGACTACTACCATATTATCAATTAGGATGAATGGGCATAGGCAGAAGGTGTATACTGGCAACACACAATACCCTGTTGCAGAGCATGCTCTACAACATAAGTCATGATCTTGGTGCCTGTTTCACCATGCACACCATCTGGATTCTTCCCCAGACACCAGTTTCTCAGTACTTCACAGGTGGGAAATAGCGCTATGTCATGTCCTTGGTTCTTACCACTCACATGGTCTTAATCTACATTAATTTCTTCCAGCTCAACAATTCTTCAGAGTAACTACTCCTTTCTTCACTCCATTTTAGTTTTCTACATCTTTCATTTTCTTACCTGTCTATTTTTTGCCATCCCCCTCCCACCTCTGTTACATACAATGCACATAGCTTTTTACTCTTATTATCTCATACACGATACTTTAGCAGTAATCTCTCTCTTGCGTATTAACCTGTCTCTCAACTTTAAGCTATTAGGTTTTCTAATCTTGTCCACTCAGTCCCTAACAATCATTCTTTCCTTCTCATCCTGTCCAGTATGTCTCCCCTAACCTGCACTTGTTGGTGACTTTTCCAAGATCTACCGCTTTTCCTAGACCTCTCCAGTCTGTTTCCTTCACACCTCTTCCTTCCCCTTCATCCCTTCTGCATGAAGAAGGAGCCAATGGCCCCGAAAGATTGCCTAATTATAACCTTCTTTTATGTATGTTTTCTGCAGCTGCTTGGCTAGTAGATTTTTTATCTATCCAATTACATTATATTTTCAAAAATTGATCATTTTCATTGTTATAGTTTACACAGTGTGTTCAATCCACTGTTTATCTGCTACAAGTCTCTTTACCTTCATTCTCAAAAGCACTTTTTGGGTTATTGTCGTTCATGGTGCTTTCTCAACTCTCATTGTTGAGTGTAGTCTCTCCATTCTTAGTTTTGGTTGCCTCATCAATCTGAATGGATAGTATCTGTTGAATAGGTTGGTGCCTTGTCGGCATCAAGAGAAACTATTCCATCCTAAGATGTATGACAGCTTGTGTGGAGTTACAAAGCTGAAGAGTAACCAAGCACGGAACACCAGCTGCAGAATTCCATCTGGTAAGTAACCAGATTGTTCTCTGTTTTTTTTTTATTTTTATTTTATTATTCATTGTCTTCTGTGCTCAGAAAAATCCTTAAAATGAGCATTCATGTGTCGTTTAGCGTGGACCAGCAGTTTTTTTTCTAATGACACTGAACCGTGTGCACCTTCCGTACATTGAAGTACTACGTAGCTTATTTGGTGCCTGTCTCAAAACTTCTGGCATAAGGTGGTGCATGTGTGTCCTGCTGAGCTGGCCTAAGGTCTCTCTAAGTTGGTTGAGAGCGATCCGGTGCTTACGTCTAGCAAATAACAGTTCCTCAAAGGACAACAGCTTGGTGGGGAGGTGTGGCTGAGTCACTAATACCTTCTGGGAGATTACTGATCCAGAGTGCATGTCCAGGTCTCAGAGCTTGGCTGATAAAGGAGTTGGCAGCAGCAGAAGGCAGTTTTCCTTGCCCATGCAATTGATTACCTGCAGCAACAGCGGCACGGTAGAGCGGCGCAAAAATGAGGACTTATCTAGTGACAATTGCATTCAATGCTGCAGAGCTGATAGTAACCTGCAGTGCAAGTCCCCTATGATAAGACAGGTTTTTTGCCCTTGGCTACATTTGTGAATTTGAATTCAGGCTGTGGTTGAAGATGTGTTCCCTGTGTGTTCTGCACAAATCATTATTATTAATGAGAGAGAGTGTAATGTATTCTTGGGAAAGAATTGATCCCTTTTAACTATATTAAGTGAGCCCACTGGGGCATTTTGTTTTGTTAAGATCACGTACACAGAGTTCAGAGACTATTTTCTCTTAGGCTATTGACTGGAAAATTAAGACACAGCACAGGACTGGTTGTTGAAGCATGTGCATGAGAAATTTTAAGCCTTTTAATCACTAGGAGAAGATTATTTGTTGCTAAATCATTACTGCCCATTATATGAGTAGTTCAATGAAGAGGGCATCATTTGCTTGACTGCGACTCATATGTGTTGGTCTTTTGTCCACTGTTCTCATGATCTATAATTACCTGGCCTGAACTAATTGTTAAGTTTCCATCTACATTGGTTGGGTTCTTACCAATTTGTTACTTATCCTTTTCCACTTTTTTGAATTACATATTGTGTTATAGTTCTTAGGTGCTTGTATAATTCAAAGTGTAAGATGCCTTTTGAGATTGCTGTAATCTGGTATCACTGAAATTCTTGAAACTGTTCAAGGCATTGTTAATAATATAATTGGGTATCTGGGCCTTCAAAAAATAAATAAATGTCTTCTCTGGTACACACATTTAATTCATTTTCTAGGATCTAACCTCTTCCAGCTCTTTGCAAGCTGTCCCATTTCACTCCACATAGCACTATGGCATTTACTCATGTGCCTTTTGACATAGCCTTTGCTTATTGCTTTAGACCACTCACACTTTTCTTGATTCTTGAACATTAATTTCCCATGAGTACATTACAATATAGTACAAGAATTACAATCAAAATACTATTTTCAACATAATTACATATAGGAAAAATATATCTAAAAACAAAGATGATGTGACTTACCAAATGAAAGTGCTGGCAGGTCGCCAGACACACGAACAAACACAAACATACACACAAAATTCAAGCTTTCGCAACAAACTGTTGCCTCATCAGGAAAGAGGGAAGGAGAGGGAAAGACGAAAGGATTTGGATTTTAAGAGAGAGGGTAAGGAGTCATTCCAATCCCGGGAGCGGAAAGACTTACCTTAGGGGGAAAAAAGGACGGGTATACACTCGCACACACACACATATACAGACACAAGCAGACATATTTAAAGACCAAGAGTCTTTAGATTGGACTTGCACCTTCCAGACAGGAGGTCACATGTTGTTATGAACACATCCAAAATCTAGAAGAGTTAAAAAGGTAAAAAAAAAGTGGAAAATACATTCAGTGCCTTTCTTGATCATGGAAATTTCACTTCCAGGATTTAGAAAACATTGTTCTTGTGAAACATAACTAGATCTTTACTCACACAATGTGTTGAGTGCTATCGACAAGGGATTTCAAATTGATTCTGTATTTCTGGATTTCCAATACCTCAAAAGTGACTTGTAATCCAACTGTGTCCTTATGGAATGTCATCTCAGTTAAGCGACTGGATTTGTGATTTCCTGTCAGAGAGGTCACAGTTTATACTAACTGACAGAAAGTCATTGAGCAAATCAGAAGAGATTTCTGGCATTTCTGAAGATAGTGTTATAGACCCTGTGCTGTTCCTTATCTATATGAATGATTTAGAAGACAATCTGAGCAGCAGTGTAAGAGTGTTTGCAGACGACGCAGTCGTGTACCACCAGTAAAGATCAAAACAAATTGAAAATTGAGTTAGAAAAGATATCTGTATCAAATTGACTTAGAAAAGATATCTGTTTGGGACAAAAATTAGCAATTTACCCTAAATAATAAAAAGTCTGAGGTCATCCACATGAGTGCTAAAAGGAATCTAATTAAACCTTGGTTACACAACAAACCATTCAAAAGTAAAGGTCATAATTTCAACCAAATACCTAGGAATTAAAAAAATGAACAACTTAAAGTGGAAAGAACACACGGATCATGTTCTGGGGAAGGTGAGCCAAAGGTTGTATTTTATTGGCAGAAAAATTAGAAGGTGCAATAAATCTACTACAGAGACTGCCTACACTACACTTTTCCATTCTCTTTTGGAGTACATCAAGAAAGTCCAAAGAGGAGCAGCACATTTCATATTATCGAGAAATAGGGAAGAGAGTGTCATGGACATGATGCAGGATTTGGGGTCAACATCATTAAAATAAAGATGTTCTTCATTGCGGTGGGATCTTCCCACAAAATTTCAATCACCAACTTTCTCCATCAAATGCGAAAATATTTTTTTGACACCAACCTGCACAAAGAGAAATGATCATCATAATAAAATGAGGGAAATCAGAACTCACACAGAAGGATATAGATGTTCATTTTTTCTGCACTGTTCGAGAGTGGAATAACAGGGTATTGTGGTGAACATGGTTCGACAAACCCTCCGTCACACACTGAACTGTGATTTGCAGAGTATCCATGTGGATGAGGTCAATGATATCAACTATGGATGGAAAATATTCTAAATTATTTTCTGGTATAGTGAATAGCTTCTTCTTAATATGTGCAAGTAATCTACCCTTTAAAATTATAAGAACATCTACATGTAACATAGGTTTACTTCAAAATATGTTTATTTAGATAGTTTTCAAAATATTAGCTTTGTCTGTTTTGTCTATTATTAAATGGTTTTGGGTCAAAAACTTCTCACCTGAGTCATTCTTGTACTCCTGGTGGCTAAAACTTAGAAAGAAAAGCCTTTTCAAATTGATTGTAGGTTTGATAATACTCAGCATGTCCACAGCCCATAGCAAGGCATCCATTTGTGTATATCCTACTATGTAACGAATCTTTTGCTGTATAACACAGTATAATATCTCAAAAACACCTAATGAATATTATGGAATATTCCTTCTTTGTTCCCACAGAAAATATCTGGAACAATTATGTTTTAATATCCATCCTTCCATCAGTCAAGATCATCGACAGGGAAGATGTATTACCATGTGTATACAGTACAGTTACTTGTGTTACACATGGATAGTTTCTTTGCTGTACATAATGTTACTGATAACTGTTCACATTCTCCTTCATTTGCATTGCGTATAACAATAGGTGAAAAAGTGTGGATCTGCTTATTTACTGTTTTACCATTTGCCTTTTTGTTATTAACACCAAATGGTTCACTTGAACCCATACATATTTGTTGAATAGCATTCTTCAAATTGTGAACAAGTTTGATAATAATCGTATCCTCCCTTTCAGTAACTATCCTTTCCATTTCCTCAAGGTGAGTGTGATGTTGCTCAGTCACCTTTTCTGCAAGTGTATTATCACTGTCAAATAACCCAACATCTGCACAGTTGTTTAATTTTTGTACATAATTACTGTTACATTTCTGTTTTAATGTCAGAAATTACATATCCTCTGATAATTTCTGTACTTGATCCAGAAAATCACCATGGTATGTAAATCTGATGTGCTAGCTTGCACCACAGATATCACCTTTGCTAAGCTGTCTGTAAGATATTTTGTTTTCGAGTAAGCTCATCAAGCTAGTGAGTGTTTTTCTTCTGCTCATCCACAAGCACAGAAACTTTTTCATTAAACTTGTGTTCTAACTTTTGCTCAAAACTAGAAAATTCTGTTTTAAAGTTACCTGCCATTGGTTTAAACTGCTTAAATGATATTTGTTCAAACCGTTTATGCATATGCTCAATGTATTATAGGAAAAAACTATCCCCCCCCCCTCCCCCCCAGATATTACTAAGACAGGATTTCCTACTCTTTGCTGTTGTTTCTTTTCAGTGGGTATTTCCTGTTCCACTATTTGTGGACTAGGAGAGATATGTGATTCACATAAATCATTATGATAAAAATTATCACAACACCAGAACATGCTCGTGGGCATATCCACATATCATAAATTATCATTATATCATTTAAATTTAACAAACCATTGTTTTTTTTGTACTGAGTTTAAAATCCACTTATCACCAGTCCTACTTTCAGTGCTTTCTTGTGTTGCCACAATTTCCACTGGCGATTCATTATCCACTGGCAGTACATTCATTTTGTTGGACTGCATTATTTCATCCAGTTTTTCAATAATATTGTTCACTTAAATAGGAAAATTTTATCAGAATGCCAATACTTAGTACAAAATGCTATTATTATTGTGGATATGAGTAGGAATCCTTCCGACATCTTTTTACAGCCACGATGTTGTATCTCTTCTTTGCTGGCCGTGTCACCTACAATTTGAAATAATGAACTTCCCTTCTCAGCATTGTTTATTGAGAAGTACCAAGCTTAATTTTCTTTCATTTGCAACGCTATTCTTACTGTAAGTATAACTGCAATATATTACAGTTGATGTCTTTATCATTTCTGTGACACAATTGCTTTTATCATTCAGAAATGACTTCTGGTGTGGCAACTTCACTTTTGCTCACAAAAGTAGCTCAAATACTGTAATATAGAATTCATAAGACTGCACCTAATGACATATATCTTTAATGTACAGGCCTCCACAATATAATACATACAGTCTCTGAATAATTATTCTTAGACATGGAACATTAACGCTCAAGACAAAGCAAATTTTATATTCTATAAAAGAAAAGGTTAAAATATTCTTATTTGTTTTTCTTTATCATCTGAGATCTTTTAGCATTTGTTAGGATGAATGTCATGATTTTAAACATCAGCTTACATCAGACATCATACACTTGAATGATACATTATAGTTGGTGGGGTTCAGAAAGACTAGGGTAAGTGAATATGGGAGGTGTTGAGGTTATGGAGGAACGTGGATAGAGCGTCTTCACCCTCAGTGGGTGAGGTGTTGAGACCCTTAAGGCTTTGACAGAAAGTTCGATAAGTAACAGCCTCACCCTCAGTCCAGATCATGAAGATGTCATCAATAAGCCTGGACCATATCAGGTGTTTGATATCCTGGGTGATTAGAAAGAATCACTCTATATGGCCCATGAATAGGTTGGAATATGATAGTGTGCTGCAGGTTCCCATCGCTGTACCACGGATTTGTTTGTAGGTGATGCCTTCAAAGGAGAACTAATTGTGGGTGAGGGTATAGTTGGCCATTTCTAACAGAGTGGATAGAGACTACAGTCATGTGAGGGTGAGATGTGCCTGCTTGTGTGAGTGTGTCATGTTTACATTTCTGAAGAAGGCTTTGACAGAAAGTTCGATAAGTAACAGCCTTTTTGTTGCACCTATCGGCAACTCAATGTCTCATCTTTACAGTGAGTAGCAATCTGTCCTTTGCTTTATATTACTGATACTCCAATGTGGACTTTCCATTATTTGATATAATCTTCAGCATTCTACTGAAGCATCATTCTAATAAGCTTCTATTCTCTTCTTGTCTGAACTGTTCATCATCCACGTCTCACTTCCATTAAAGGTCACACTCCAGGCTACATTCCCTCAAAGAAAATGTCGTAACAATAATCTATATTTGATGTTAAAGAATTTGTCTTGATCGTGTTATTACCAGCCTACATTTTATATCCTCTCTGGTTCCACCTTCATCAGTTATTTTACTACCCAAATAGCAAAACTCGTCTGCTACTTTCAGTGCCTTGTTACTTGATCTGATTCCCTGATCACCACCTGATTTTTAATTCAACTAGATTCATTCCATTACCTTTGTTTTGCTTTTGTTGATGTTCCTCTTATATCCTGGTTTCAAGACACTGTCCATTCTGTTAAGCTGCTATTTTAACTACTTTGAAGTCTATGACAGAATTATGATATCATCAGCAAACCTCAAAGTTTTTATTTCTTCTCACTGACCTTTAATTCCTTCTCCACATTTATCTTTGGTTTCCTTTATTGCTCGTTCAATGTACAATTTGAATAATATCAGGATGAGGCTACAATTCTGTCTCACTCATTTCTCAACCATTGCTTCTCTTGTATGCCACTTGACTCTTATAACTGCTGTCTGTTTTATATAAAAGTTGTAAATAACTTTTGCTCCTTGTATTTTACCCCTGCTACCCTCATAATTTCAAAGAGTGTATTCCAGTTGGCAATATCAAAAGCTTTTTCCAAATTTGTGAAAGCTCTAAACAATTCCGTCTCACTCACTTCTCAACCACTGCTTCTCTTGTATGCCACTTGACTCTTATAACTGATGTCTGGTTTATATACGAGTAGTAAATTACTTTTGCTCCTTGTATTTCACCCCTGCTACCGTGATAATTTCAAGGAGTGTATTCCAGTTGGCAATATCAAAAGCTTTTTCCAAATTTGTGAAAGCTTTAAACAAAGGTTTGCCTTTCCTTTACCTGTCTTAAGTATAAAAGGAAAAACATTTTCCTTCTCATCCCATGCACTAAGTCTCCCCTGAACTGCGCTTCTGGATGTCTTTCTATAAATCTACCCCATTTCTTAGACCTCTCCAGCCCTTATCCTTCACACCTATTCCTTCCCTTCAACCTTTCTGCTCAACCACACACAAGTTGAACTGCTGTGAGGAAATAACGAGTTAGTACATTTCAAACATGAAAAAGGTCATTTTAAAATCAACATGAAAAACCAAAATTCCAAAAGTATAAAACACAAAAAAAGATTACCAAAGAAAGAATATGTGTATCGTGCTCCGCACCCTCCTCCCACACTGTGGTGCAACTGATGTCCCTTTCTCCATAAATGTACACAATGGGATTGGATTGTTGCAACCACACACAAGTTGACCTGCTGTGAGGAAATAACGAGTTAGTACATGTCAAACATGAAAAAGGTCATTTTAAAATCAACATGAAAAACCAAAATTCCAAAAGTATAAAACACAAAAAAATGCATACCAAAGAAAGAAGATGTATCGTGCTACACACCCTCCTCCCGCCCTGTGGTGCAACTGATGTCCCTTTCTCCATAAATGTACTCAATGGGATCGGAATGTTACAACCACACACAAGTTGACCTGCTGTGAGGAAAAGCGAGTTAGTACATTTCAAACATGAAAAAGGTCATTTTAAAATCACTATGAAAATCAAAAATTCCAAAAGTATAAAACATAAAAAAATGCTTACCAAAGAAAGAAAATGTATCGTGCTACACACCCTCCTCCAGCCCTGTGGTGCAACTGATGTACCTTTCTCCATAAATAAACTCAATGGGACCATAATGTTGCAACCACACACAAGTTGACCTGCTGTGAGGAAAAGCGAGTTAGTACATTTCAAACATGAAAAAGGTCATTTTAAAATCAACATGAAAAACCGAAATTCCAAAAGTATAAATCATAAAAAAAGGCTTACCAAAGAAAGAAAATGTATCGTGCTACACACCCTCCTCCCGCCCTGTGGTGCAACTGATGTCCCTTTCTCCATAAATGTACTCAATGGAATCGGATTGTTGCATCCACACACAAGTTGACCTGCTGTGAGGAAAAGCGAGTTAGTACATTTCAAACATGAAAAAGGTCATTTTAAAAACTCTTTGAAAATCAAAAATTCCAAAAGTATAAAACATAAAAAATGCTTACCAAAGAATGAAGATGTATCGTGCTACACACCCTCCACCCGCCCTGTGGTGCAACAGAAGTCCCTTTCTCCATAAATGTACTCAATGGGATCGGATTGTTGCAACCACACACAAGTTGACCTGCTGTGAGGAAAAGCGAGTTAGTACATTTCAAACATGAAAAAGGTCATTTTAAAATCACTATAAAAATCAAAAATTCCAAAAGTATAAAACATAAAAAAATGCTTACCAAAGAAAGAAAATGTATCGTGCTACACACCCTCCTCCAGCCCTGTGGTGCAACTGATGTCCCTTTCTCCATAAATGTACTCCATGGGACCGTAATGTTGCAACCACACACAAGTTGACCTGCTGTGAGGAAATAACGAGTTAGTACATTTCAAACATGAAAAAGGTCATTTTAAAATCAACATGAAAAACCAAAATTCCAAAAGTATAAAACACAAAAAATGCTTACCAAAGAAAGACAATGTATCGTGCTACACACCCTCCTCCTGCCCTGAGGTGCAACCGATGTCCCTGTCTCCATAAATAAACTCAATGGGACCGTAATGTTGCAACCACATACAAGTTGACCTGCTGTGAGGAAATAACGAGTTAGTACATTTCAAACATGAAAAAGGTCATTTTAAAATCAACATGACAAACCAAAATTACAAAAGAATAAAACATAAAAAAATACTTACCAAAGATAGAAAATGTATCATGCTACACACCCTCCTCCCGCCCTGTGGTGCAACTGATGTCCCTTTCTCCGTAAATGTACTCAATTGGACCGTAATGTTGCAACCACACACAAGTTGACCTGCTGTGGGGAAATAACGAGTTAGTACGTTTCAAACTTGAAAAACGTCATTTTTAATTCAACATGAAAAACAAAAATTCCGAAAGTATAAAACATAAAAAAATGATTACCAAAGAAAGAAAATGTATCGTGTTCCACACACTCCTCCTGCCCTGTGGTGCAACTGATGTCCCTTACTCCATAAATGTACTCAATGAAATCGGATTGTTGCAACCACACACAAGTTGACCCGCTGTGAGGAAAAACGAGTTAGTACATTTCAAACATGAAAAAGGTCATTTTAAAATGAACATGAAAACCTAAAATTTCAAAAGTATAAAACACAAAAAAATGCTTACCAAAGAAACAAAATGTATTGTGCTACACACCCTCCTCCCACCCTGCGGTGCAACTGATGTCCCTTTCTCCATAAATATACTCAATGGGACCGTAGGGTTGCAACCACACACAAGTTGACCTGCTGTGAGGAAAAATGAGTTACTACATTTCAAACATGAAAAAGGTCATTTTAAAATCAACAAGAAAAACAAAAATTCCAAAAATATGAAACACAAAAAATTGCTTACCAAAGAAAGAAAATGTATCGTGCTACACACCCTCCTCCCGCCGTGTGGTGCAACTGATGTCCCTTTCTCCGTAAATGTACACAATGGACCCGTAATATTGCAACCACGCACAAGTTGACCTACTGTGAGGAAATAACGAGTTAGTACATTTCAAACATTAAAAAGGTCATTTTAAAATCAACATGAAAAACCAAAATCCCAAAAGTATAAAACACAAAAAAATGCTTACCAAAGAAAGAAAATGTATCGTGCTACACACCCTCCTCCTGGCCTGTGGTGCAACTGATATCCCTTTCTCCATAAATGTACTCAATGGGACCGTAATGTTGCAACCACACACAAGTAGACCTGCTGTGAGGAAATAACAAGTAAGTATATTTCAAACATGATATAGGTCAATTTAAAATCAACATCAAAAAACAATCCCAAAAGGTTAAAAACAAAAAAATTCTTACCAAAGTTAGAAAATGTATCGTGCTACACAGCCTCCACCCGTCCTGTGGTGCAACTGATGTCCCTATCTCCATACATGTACTCATAGGACCGTAATGTTACAACCACACACAAGTTGAAGTGCTGTGAGGAAATAACGAGTTAGTACATTTCACACATGAAAAAGGTCATTTTAAAATCAACATGAAAAACCAAAATTCCAAAAGCATAAAACACAAAAAAATGCTTACCAAAGAAAGAAAATGTATCGTGCTACACACCCTCCTCCCGCCCTGAGATGCAACTGAAGTCCCTTTCTCCTTAAATGTACACAATAGGAACGTAATGTTGCAACCACACACAAGTTGACCTGCTGTGAGGAAATAACGAGTCAGTACGTTTCAAATATGAAAAAGGTCATTTGAAAATCGACATGAAAAACCAAAATTCCAAAATTAAAAAACACAAAAAAATGCTTACCAAAGAAAGAAAATATATCATGCTACACACCCTCCTCCCGCCCTGTGGTGCAACTGAAGTCCCTTTCTCCATAAATGTACTCAATGAGAGCGTAATGTTTTAACCACACACAAGTTGACCTGCTGTGTGGATAATACGAGTTAGTACATTTCAAAGATGAAAAAGGTCGTTTTAAAATAAACATGAAATACGAAAATTCCAAAAGTATAAAACACAAAAAAATGGTTACCAAAGAAAGAAAATGTATCGTGCTACACACCCTCCTCCCGCCGTGTGGTGCAACTGATGTCCCTTTCTTCATAAATGTACTCAATGGGATCGTAATGTTGCAACAACGCACAAGATGACATGCTGTGAGGAAAATACAAATTAGTACATTTCAGACATGAAAAAGGACATTTTAAAATCAACATGAAAACCCAAAATTCCAAATGCATAAAACACCAAAAAATCCTTACCAAAGAAAGAAAATGTATCGCGCTACACATCCTCCTCCCACCCTGTGGTGCAACTGATGTCCCTTTCTTCATAAATGTACTCAATGGGACCATAATGTTGCAACCACACACAAGTTGACCTGCTGTGAGGAAAAGCGAGTTAGTACATTTCTAACATGAAAAAGGTCATTTTAAAATCACTATGAAAATCGAAAATTCCAAAAGGATAAAACATAAAAAAATGCTTACCAAAGAAAGAAAATGTATCGTGCTACACACCCTCCTCCAGCCCTGTGGTGCAACTGATGTCCCTTTCTCCATAAATAAACTCAATGGGACCGTAATGTTGCAACCACACAGAAGTTGACCTGCTGTGAGGAAAAGCGAGTTAGTACATTTCAAACATGAAAAAGGTCATTTTAAAATCAACATGAAAAACCAAAATTCCAAAAGTATAAAACATAAAAAAATGCTTACCAAAGAAAGAAGATGTATCGTGCTACACACCCTCCTCCCGCCCTGCGGTGCAACTGATGTCCCTTTCTCCATAAATGTACTCAATGGGACCGTAGGGTTGCAACCACACACAAGTTGACCTGCTGTGAGGAAAAATGAGTTACTACATTTCAAACATGAAGAAGGTCATTTTAAAATCAACAAGAAAAACAAAAATTCCAAAAGTATAAAACACAAAAAAATTGCTTACCAAAGAAAGAAAATGTATCGTGCTACACACCCTCCTCCCGCCGTGTGGTGCAACTGATGTCCCTTTCTCCGTAAATGTACACAATGGACCCGTAATATTGCAACCACGCACAAATTGACCTACTGTGAGGAAATAACGAGTTAGTACATTTCAAACATTAAAAAGGTCATTTTAAAATCAACATGAAAAACCAAAATTCCAAAAGTATAAAACACAAAGAAATGCTTACCAAAGAAAGAAAATGTATCGTGCTACACACCCTCTTCCCGAGCTGTGGTGCACCTGATGTCCCTATCTCCATAAATGTACTCAATGGGACCGTAAAGTTGCAACCACACACAAGTTGACCTGCTGTGAGGAAATAACAAGTTAGTACATTTCAAACATGATATAGGTCATTTTAAAATCAACATCAAAAAACAATCCCAAAAGGTTAAAAACAAAAAAATTCTTACCAAAGTTAGAAAATGTATCGTGGTACACAGCCTCCACCCGCCCTGTGGTGCAACTGATGTCCGTATCTCCATACATGTACTCATGGGACCGTAATGTTACAACCACACACAAGTTGACGTGCTGTGAGGAAATAACGAGTTAGTACATTTCAAACATGAAAAAGGTCATTTTAAAATCAACATGAAAAACCAAAATTCCAAAAGCATAAAACACAAAAAAAATGATTACCAAAGAAAGAAAATGTATCGTGCTACACACCCTCCTCCCGCCCTGAGGTGCAACTGAAGTCCCTTTCTCCATAAATGTACACAATATGACCGTAATGTTGCAACCACACACAAGTTGACCTGCTGTGAGGAAATAACGAGTTAGTACATTTCAAACATGAAAAAGGTCATTTTAAAATCAACATGAATAACCAAAATTCCAAAATTATGAAACACAAATAAATGCTTACCAAAGAAAGAAAATATATCATGCTACACACCCTCCTCCCGCCCTGTGGTGCAACTGAAGTCCCTTTCTCCATAAATGTACTCAATGAGAGCGTAATGTTTTAACCACACACAAGTTGACCTGTTGTGAGGATAATACGAGTTAGTACATTTCAAAGATGAAAAAGGTCGTTTTAAAATTAACATGAAATACGAAAATTCCAAAAGTATAAAACACAAAAAATGGTTACCAAAGAAAGAAAATGTATCGCGCTACACATCCTCCTCCCACCCTGTGGTGCAACTGATGTCCCTTTCTTCATAAATGTACTCAATTGGATCGTAATGTTGCAACAATGAACAAGTTGACCTGCTGTGAGGAAATAACGAGTTAGTACATATCAAACATGAAAAAGGTCATTTTAAAATCAACAGGAAGAACCAAAATTCCAAACGTATAAATCACAAAAAAATGCTTACCAATGAAAGAAAAGGTATCGTGATACACACCCTCCTCCCGCCCTGTGGTGCAACTGATGTCCCTTTCTCCATAAATGTACTCAATGGGACTGTAAGTTGCAAACACACACAAGATGACCTGCTGTGAGGAAATAACGAGTTAGTACATTTCAAATATGAAAAAGGTCATTTTAAAGTCAACATGAAAAACCAAAATTCCAAAAGTATAAAATGCAAAGTAACGATTACCAAAGAAAGATAATGTATCGTTTAGCACACCCTCCTCCCGCCCTGTGGTGCAACTGATGTCCCTTTCTCCAAAAATGTACTCAATGGGACCGTAATGTTGCAACCACACACCAGTTGAACTGCTGTGAGGAAATAATGAGTTAGTACATTTCAAACATGAAAAAGGTCATTTTAAAATCAACATGGAAAACCAAAATTCCAAATATATAAAACACAAAAAAATACATACCAAAGAAAGAAAAAGTATCGTCCTACACACTCTCTTCCCGCAGTGTGGTGCGACTGATGTCCCTTTCTCCATAAATGCACTCAATGGGACCGTAATGTTGCAAACACACACAAGTTGACCTGCTGAGTGGAAATAACGAGTTAGTTGATTTCAAACATGAAAAAGGTCATTTTAAAATCAACATGAAGATCCAAATTTCCAAAAGTATAAAACACAAAAAAATGCTTACCAATGAAAGAAAATGTATCGTGCATCACCCCCCCCCCCCCCCCCCCCTGTGGTGCAACTGATGTCCCTTTCTCCATATATGTACTCAATGGCACCGTAATGTAGCAACCACACACAAGTTGACTTGCTGTGACGAAAATACGAGTTAGTAAACTTCAAACATGAAAAAGGTCATTTTAAAATCAACATGAAAAACCAAAATTCCAAAAGTATAAAACACAAAAAAATGCTTACCAAAGAAAGAAAATATATCGTGCTACACACCCTCCTCCCGCTCAGGGGTGCAACTGATGTCCCTCTCTCCATAAATGTACTCAGTAGGAGCGTAATGTTGCAACCACACACAAGTTGATCTGCTGTGAGGAAATAACGAGTTAGTACATTTCAAATATGAAAAAGGACATTTTAAAATCAACATGAAAAACCAAAATTCCAAAAGTTTAAAACACAATAAAATGCTTAATAAGGAAAGAAATGTATCGTGCTACTCACCCTCCTCCTGCCCTGAGGTGCAACTGAAGTCCCTTTCTCCATAAATATACTCAATGGGACCGTAAAGTTGCAACCACACACAAGTTGACCTGCTGTGAGGAAATAACGAGTTAGTACATTTCTAACATGAAAAAAGTCATTTTTAAATCAACATATAAAACCAAAATTCCAAAAGTTAAAACACAATAAAATGCTCACTTAGGAAAGAAAATGTATCGTTTTACGCACCCTCCTCCCGCCATGTGGTGTAACTGATGTCCCTTTCTCCAAAGATGAACTCAATATGACCGTAATGTTGCAACCACATACAAGTCGACCTGCTGTGAGGAAATAACGAGTTAGTACATTTCAAACTTGAAAAAGGACATTTTAAAATCAAAATGAAAAACCAAAATTTCAAATGTATAAATCACAAAAAATGCTCACCAAAGAAAGAAAATGTATCGAGCTATTCACCGCCCTCCTGCCCTGTGGTGCAACTGATGTCCCTTTCTCCATAAATTTACTCAATGGGACCGTAATAATGCAACCACATACAAGTTGACCTGCTTTGAGGAAAATACGAGTTAGTACATTTCAAACATGAAAAAGGTCTTTTTAGTATCAACATGAAAAAACAATATTCCAAAAGAATAAAACACAAAAAATGCGTACCAAAGATAGAAAATGTATCGTCCTACGCACTCTCCTCCCGCAGTGTGGTGCGACTGATGTCCCTTTCTCCATAAATGTACTCAATGGGACCGAAAAGTTGCAACCACACACAAGTTGATCTGCTGTGACGAAAATACGAGTTAATAAATTTCAAACAAGGAAAACGTCATTTTAAAATCAACATGAAGAACCAAAATTCCAAAAGTATAAAACACAAAAAATGCTTACCAAAGAAAGAAAATGTATCGTGCTACACACCCCCCTCCCGCCCTGTGGTGCAACTGATGTCCCTTTCTCCATAAATGTACTCAATGGGACCATAATGTTGCAACCACACAAGTCGACCTGCTGTGGGGAAATAACGAGTTAGTACATTTCAAACATGAAAAAGGTCATTTTAAAATCAACATGAAAAACCCAAATTCCAAATATATAAAACACAAAAAATACATACCAAAGAAAGTAAATGTATTGTCCTACACATCCTCCTCCCGCAGTGTGGTGCGACTGAGGTCCCTTTCTCCATAAATGTACTCAATGGGACCGTAAAGTTGCAAACACACACAAGTTGACCTGCTGTGAGGAAATAACGAGTTAGTACATTTCAAACATGAAAAAGGTCATATTAAAAACAACATGAAAAACCCAAATTCCAAATATATAAAACACAAAAAATACATACCAAAGAAAGAAAATGTATCGTCGTACACACTCTCCTCCCGCAGTGTGGTGCAACTGATGTCCCTTTCTCCATAATTGTATTCAATGGGACCGTAAAGTTGCAACCACACACAAGTTGACCTGCTGTGAGGAAATAACGAGTTAGTACATTTCAAACATGAAAAAGGTCATATTAAATACAACATGAAAAACCCAAATTCCAAATGTATAAAACACACAAAATACATACCAAAGAAGGAAAATGTATCGTCCTACGCACTCTCCTCCCGCAGTGTGGTGCGACTGACATCCCTTTCTCCATAAATGTACTCAATGGGGCCGTAATGTTGCAACCACACACAAGTTGACCTGCTGTGAGGAAATAACGAGTTAGTACATTTCAAACATGAAAAAGGTCATATTAAAATCAACATGAAAAACCCAAATTCCAAATATATAAAACACAAAAAATACATACCAAAGAAAGGAAATGTATCGTCCTACACATTCTCCTCCCACAGTGTGGTACGACTGATGTCCCTTTCTCCATAAATGTACTCAAAGGGACCGTAAAGTTGCAACCACACACAAGTTGACCTGCTGTGAGGAAATAACGAGTTAGTACATTTCAAACATGAAAAAGGTCATATTAAATACAACATGAAAAACCCAAATTCCAAATATATAAAACACAAAAAATACATACCAAAGAAAGAAAATGTATCATCCTACACACTCTCCTCCCGCAGTGTGGTGCAACTGATGTCCCTTTCTCCATAAATGTACTCAATGGGACCGTAATGTTGCAACCACACACAAGTTGACCTGCTGTGAGGAAATAACGAGTTAGTACATTTCAAACATGAAAAAGGTCATATTAAAATCAACATGAAAAACCCAAATTCCAAAAGTATAACACACAAAACAATGATTACCAAAGAAAGAAAATGTATCGTGCTACACACCATCCTTCCGCACTGTGGTGCAACAGGTGTCCCTTTCTCCAAAAATGAACTCAATATGAACGCAATGTTGCAACTACACAAAAGTTGACCTGCTGTGAGAAAATAACGAAATAGTATATTTCAAACATGAAAATGGTCACTTTAAAATCAACATGAAAAACCATAATACCACAAGTATAAGACACAAAAAATGCTTAACAAAGAAAAAAAATGTATCGTGCTACACACCTTCACCCGCCCTGTGGTGCAACTGATGTCCCTTTCTCCATAAATGTACTCAATGGGACCGTAATGTTGCAACCACACACAAGTTGACCTGCTGTGAGGAAATAACGAGTTAGTACATTTCAAAGATGAAAAAGGTCACATTAAAATCAACATGAAAAACCCAAATTCCAAATATATAAAACACAAAAAATACATACCAAAGAAAGAATATGTATCGTCCTACACCCTCTAATCCCGCAGTGTCGTGCGACTGATGTCCCTTTCTCCATAAATTTACTCAATGGGACCGTAAAGTTGCAACCACGCACCATTTGACCTGCTGTGACGAAAATACGAGTTAGTAAATTTCAAACATGAAAAAGGTCATTTTAAAATCAACATGAAAAACCAAAATTCCAAAAGTATAAAACACAAAAAATGCTTACCAAAGAAAGAAAATGTATCGTGCTACACACCCCCCTCCCGCCCTGTGGTGCAACAGGTGTCCCTTTCTCCAAAAATGTACTCAATATGAACGCAATGTTGCAACTACACAAAAGTTGACCTGCTGTGAGAAAATAACGAAATAGTACATTTCAAACATGAAAATGGTCACTTTTCAATCATCATGAAAAACCCAAATTCCAAATGTATAAAACACAAAAAATACATACCAAAGAAAGAAAATGTATCGTCCTACACACTTTCCTCCCGCAGTGTGGTGCGACTGATGTCCCTTTCTCCATAAATGTACTCAATCGGACCGTAAAGTTGCAACCACACACAAGTTGACCTGCTGTGACGAAAATACGAGTTAGTAAATTTCAAACATGAAAAAGGTCATTTTAAAATCAACATGAAAAACCAAAATTCCAAAAGTATAAAACACAAAAAATGCATAACAAAGAAAGAAAATGTATCGTGCTACACACCCCCATCCCGCCCTGTGGTGCAACTGAAGTCCCTTTCTCCATAAATGTACTCAATGGCACCGAAATGTTGCAACCACAGACAAGTTGACCTGCTGTGAGGAAATAACGAGTTAGTACATTTCAAACATGAAAAAGGTCATATTAAAATCAACATGAAAAACCCAAATTCCAAATATATATAACACAAATAATACATACCAAAGAAAGAAAATGTATCGTCCTACACACTCTCCTCAAGCAGTGTGAATCGACTGATGTCCCATTCTCCATAAATGTA
This sequence comes from Schistocerca nitens, assembly GCF_023898315.1. Lineage (NCBI taxonomy): Eukaryota > Metazoa > Arthropoda > Insecta > Orthoptera > Acrididae > Schistocerca > Schistocerca nitens. The sequence continues at coordinate 5,178,205 of NW_026045914.1, forward strand.
CTCAATGGGACCGTAAAGTTGCAACCACACACAAGTTGACCTTCTGTGACGAAAATACGAGTTAGTAAATTTAAAACATGAAGAAGGTCATATTAAAATCAACATGAAAAACCCAAATTCCAAATGTATAAAACACAAAAAATACATAACAAAGAAAGAAAATGTATCGTCCTACGCACTCTCCTCCCACAGTGTGGTGCGACTGATGTCCCTTTCTCCATAAATGTACTCAATGGGACCGTAATGTTGCAACCACACAAGTCGACCTGCTGTGGGGAAATAACGAGTTAGTACATTTCAAACATGAAAAAGGTCATATTAAAATCAACATGAAAAACCCAAATTCCAAATATATAAAACACAAAAAATACATACCAAAGAAAGAAAATGAATCGTCCTACACATTCTCCTCCCGCAGTGTGGTGCGACTGATGTCCCTTTCTCCATAAATGTACTCAATGGGACCGAAAGTTGCAACCACACACAAGTTGACCTGCTGTGAGGAAATAACGAGTTAGTACATTCCAAACATGAAAAAGGTCATATTAAAAACAACATGAAAAACCCAAATTCCAAATATATAAAACACAAAAAATACATACCAAAGAAAGAAAATGTATCGTCCTACACACTCTCCTCCCGCAGTGTGGTGCAACTGATGTCCCTTTCTCCATAGATGTACTCAATGGGACCGTAATGTTGCAACCACACACAAGTTGACCTGCTGTGAGGAAATAACGAGTTAGTACATTTCAAACATGAGAAAGGTCATAGTAAAATCAACATGAAAAACCCAAATTCTGAAAGTATAACACACAAAACAATGCTTACCAAAGAAAGAAAATGTATCGTGCTACACACCCTCCTTCCGCCCTGTGGTGCAACAGGTGTCCCTTTCTCCAAAAATGTACTCAATATGAACGTAATGTTGCAACTACACAAAAGTTGAACTGCTGTGAGAAAATAACGAGTTAGTACATTTCAAACATGAAAATGGTCACTTTAAAATCGACATGAAAAACCATAATACCAAAAGTATAAGACACAAAAAAATGCTTACCAAAGAAAGAAAATGTATCGTGCTACACACCCTCACCCGCCCTGTGGTGCAACTGATGTCCCTTTATCCATAAATATACTCAATGGGACCGTAATGTTGCAACCACACACAAGTTGACCTGCTGTGAGGAAATAACGTGTTAGTACATTTCAAACATGAAAAAGGTCACATTAAAATCAACATGAAAAACCCAAATTCCAAATTATAAAACACAAAAAATACATACCAAAGAAAGAATATGTATCGTCCTACACCCTCTGCTCCCGCAGTGTGGTGCGACTGATGTCCCTTTCTCCATAAATGTACTCAATGGGACCGTAAAGTTGCAACCACACACAAGTTGACCTGCTGTGACGAAAATACGAGTTAGTACATTTCAAACATGAAAAAGGTCATTTTAAAATCGACATGAAAAACCAAAATTCCAAAAGTATAAAACACAAAAGAATGCTTACCAAAGAAAGAAAATGTATCGTGCAACACACCCTCCTCCCACCCTGTGGTGCAACTGAAGTCCCTTTCTCCATAAATGTACTCAATGGGACCGTAAAGTTGCAACCACACACAAGTTGACCTGCTGTGAGGAAATAACGAGTTAGTACATTTCAAATATGAAAAAGGTCATATTAAAATCAACATACAAAACCCAAATTCCAAATGTATAAAACACAAAAAATACATACCAAAGAAAGAAAATGTATCGTCCTACACACTCTCTTCCCGCAGTGTGGTGCGACTGATGACCCTTTCTCCATAAATGTACTCAATGGGACCGTAAAGTTGCAACCACACACAAGTTGACCTGCTGTGACGAGAATACGAGTTAGAAAATTTAAAACTTGAAAAAGGTCATATTAAAATCAACATGAAAAACCCGAATTCCAAATGTATAAAACACAAAAAATACATACCAAAGAAAGAAAATGTATCGTCCTACGCACTCTCCTCCCGCAGTGTGGTGCGACTGATGTCCTTTCTCCATAAATGTACTCAATGGGACCGTAATGTTGCAACCACACAAGTCGACCTGCTGTGGGAAAATAACGAGTTAGTACATTTCAAACATGAAAAAGGTCATATTAAAATCAACATGAAAAACCCAAATTCCAAATATATAAAACACAAAAAATACATACCAAAGAAAGAAAATGTATCGTCCTACACATTCTCCTCCCGCAGTGTGGTGCGACTGATGTCCCTTTCTCCATAAATGTACTCAATGGGACCGTAAAGTTGCAACCACACACAATTTGACCTGCTGTGAGGAAATAACGAGTTAGTACATTTCAAACATGAAAAAGGTCATATTAAAAACAACATGAAAAACCCAAATTCCAAATATATAAAACACAAAAAATACATACCAAAGAAAGAAAATGTATCGTCCTACACACTCTCCTCCCGCAGTGTGTTGCAACTGATGTCCCTTTCTCCATAAATGTACTCAATGGCACCGAAAAGTTGCAACCACAGACAAGTTGACCTGCTGTGAGGAAATAATGAGTTAGTACATTTCAAACATGAAAAAGGTCATTTTAAAATCAACATGAAAAACCAAAATTCCAAAAGTATAAAACACAAAAAATGCACCCAAAGAAAGAAAATGTATCGTGCTACACACCCCCATCCCGCCCTGTGGTGCCACTGATGTCCCTTTCTCTATAAATGTACTCAATGGGACCGTAATGTTGCAACCACACACAAGTTGACCTGCTGTGACGAAAATACGAGTTAGTAAATTTCAAACATGAAAAAGGTCATTTTAAAATCAACATGAAAAACCAAAATTCCAAAAGTATAAAACACAAAAAATGCACCCAAGGAAAGAAAATGTATCGTGCTACACACCCCCATCCCGCCCTGTGGTGCAACTGAAGTCCCTTTCTCCATAAATGTACTCAATGGCACCGAAAAGTTGCAACCACAGACAAGTTGACCTGCTGTGAGGAAATAATTAGTTAGTACATTTCAAACATGAAAAAGGTCATATTAAAATCAACATGAAAAACCCAAATTCCAAATATATATAACACAAAAAATACATACCAATGAAAGAAAATGTATCGTCCTACACACTCTCCTCCCGCAGTGTGGTGCGACTGATGTCCCTTTCTCCATAAATGTACTCAATGGGACCGTAAAGTTGCAACCACACACAAGTTGACCTGCTGTGACGAGAATACGAGTTAGTAAATTTAAAACATGAAAAAGGTCATATTAAAATCAACATGAAAAACCCAAATTCCAAATGTATAAAACACAAAAAATACATACCAAAGAAAGAAAATGTATCGTCCTACACACTCTCCTCCCGCAGTGTGGTGCGACTGATGACCCTTTCTCCATAAATGTACTCAATGGGACCGTAAAGTTGCAACCACACACAAGTTGACCTGCTGTGACGAAAATACGAGTTAGTAAATTTCAAACATGAAAAAGGTCATTTTAAAATCAACATGAAAAACCAAAATTCCAAAAGAATAAAACACAAAAGAATGCTCACCAAAGAAAGAAAATGTATCGTGCAACACACCCTCCTCCCACCCTGTGGTGCAACTGAAGTCCCTTTCTCCATAAATGTACTCAATGGGACCGTAAAGTTGCAACCACACAGAAGTTGACCTGCTGTGAGGAAATAACGAGTTAGTACATTTCAAACATGAAAAAGGTCACATTAAAATCAACATGAAAAACCCAAATTCCAAATATATATAACACAAAAAATACATACCAAAGAAAGAAAATGTATCGTCCTACACACTCTCCTCCCGCAGTGTGGTGTGACTGATGTCCCTTTCTCCATCAATGTACTCAATGGGACCGTAAAGTTGCAACCACACACAAGTTGACCTGCTGTGACGAAAATACGAGTTACTAAATTTAAAACATGAAAAAGGTCGTATTAAAATCAACATGAAAAACCCAAATTCCAAATATATAAAACACAAAAAATACATACCAATGAAAGAAAATGTATCGTCCTACACATTCTCCTCCCACAGTGTGGTGCGACTGATGTCCCTTTCTCAATAAATGTACTCAATGGGACCGTAAAGTTGCAACCACACACAAGTTGACCTGCTGTGGGGAAATAACGAGTTAGTACATTTCAAACATGAAAAAGGTCATATTAAATACAACATGAAAAACCCAAATTCCACATATATAAAACACAAAAAATACATACCAAAGAAAGAATATGTATCGTCCTACACCCTCTCCTCCCGCAGTGTCGTGCGACTGATGTCCCTTTCTCCATAAATGTACTCAATGGGACCGTAAAGTTGCAATCACACACAAGTTGACCTGCTGTGACGAAAATACGAGTTAGTAAATTTCAAACATGAAAAAGGTCATTTTAAAATCAACATGAAAAACCATAATTCCAAAAGTATAAAACACAAAAAATGCTTACCAAAGAAAGAAAATGTATCGTGCTACACACCCCCCTCCCGCCCTGTGGTGCAACTGAAGTCCCTTTCTCCATAAATGTACGCAATGACACCGTAATGTTGCAACCACACAAAAGTAGACCTGCTGTGAGGAAATAACGAGTTAGTAAATTTCAAACATGAAAAAGGTCATTTTAAATTCAACATGAAAAACCAAAATTCCAAATATATAAAACACAAAAAAAACATACCAAAGAAAGAAAATGTATCGTCCTACACACTCTCCTCCCGCAGTGTGGTGCGACTGATGTCCCTTTCTCCATAAATGTACTCAATGGGACCGTAAAGTTGCAACCACACCCAAGTTGACCTGCTGTGAGGAAAATACGAGTTAGTAAATTTCAAACATGAAAAAGGTCATTTTAAAATCAACATGAAAAACCATAATTCCAAAAGTATAAAACACAAAAGAATGCTTACCAAAGAAAGAAAATGTATCGTGCAACACACCCTCCTCCCACCCTGTGGTTCAACTGAAGTCCCTTTCTCCATAAATGTACTCAATGGGACCGTAAAGTTGCAACCACACACAAGTTGACCTGCTGTGACGAAATAACGAGTTAGTACATTTCAAATATGAAAAAGGTCGTATTAAAATCAACATGCAAAACCCAAATTCCAAATGTATAAAACACAAAAAATACATACCAAAGAAAGAAAATGTATTGTCCTACGCACTCTCCTCACGCAGTGTGGTGCGACTGATGTCCCTTTCTCCATAAATGTACTCAATGGGACCGTAAAGTTGCAACCACACACAAGTTGACCTGCTGTAACGAAAATACGAGTTAGTAAATTGCAAACATGAAAAAGGTCATTTTAAAATCAACATGAAAATCCATAATTCCAAAAGTATAAAACACAAAAGAATGCTTACCAAAGAAAGAAAATGTATCGTGCAACACAGCCTCCTCCCACCCTGTGGTGCAACTGAAGTCCCTTTCTCCATAAATGTACTCAATGGCACCGAAATGTTGCAACCACAGACAAGTTGACCTGCTGTGAGGAAATAACGAGTTAGTACATTTCAAACATGAAAAGGGTCATATTAAAATCAACATGAAAAACCCAAATTCCAAATATATATAACCAAAAAATACATACCAAAGAAAGAAAATGTATCGTCCTACACACTCTCCTCCCACAGTGTGGTGCGACTGATGTCCCTTTCTCCATAAATGTACTCAATGGGACCGTAAAGTTGCAACCACACACAAGTTGACCTGCTGTGACGAAAATACGAGTTAGTAAATTTAAAACATGAAAAAGGTCATATTAAAATCAACATGAAAAACCCAAATTCCAAATATATAAAACACAAAAAATACATACCAAAGAAATAAAATGTATCGTCCTACACATTCTCCTCCCGCAGTGTGGTGCGACTGATGTCCCTTTCTCAATAAATGTACTCAATGGGACCATAAAGTTGCAAACACAAACAAGTTGACCTGCTGTGAGGAAATAACGAGTTAGTAAATTTCAAACATGAGAAAGGTCATATTAAAATTAACATGAAAAACCCAAATTCCAAATATATAAAACACAAAAAATACATACCAAAGAAAGAACATGTATCGTCCTACACACTCTCCTCCCGCAGTGTGGTGCAACTGATGTCCCTTTCTCCATAAATGTACTCAATGGGACCGTAATGTTGCAACCACACACAAGTTGACCTGCTGTGAGGAAATAACGAGTTAGTACATTTCAAACATGAAAAAGGTCATATTAAAAACAACATGAAAAACCCAAATTCCAAATATATAAAACACAAAAAATACATACCAAAGAAAGAAAATGTATCGTCCTACACACTCTCCTCCCGCAGTGTGTTGCAACTGATGTCCCTTTCTCCATAAATGTACTCAATGGCACCGAAAAGTTGCAACCACAGACAAGTTGACCTGCTGTGAGGAAATAATGAGTTAGTACATTTCAAACATGAAAAAGGTCATTTTAAAATCGACATGAAAAACCAAAATTCCAAAAGTATAAAACACAAAAGAATGCTTACCAAAGAAAGAAAATGTATCGTGCAACACACCCTCCTCCCACCCTGTGGTGCAACTGAAGTCCCTTTCTCCATAAATGTACTCAATGGGACCGTAAAGTTGCAACCACACACAAGTTGACCTGCTGTGAGGAAATAACGAGTTAGTACATTTCAAATATGAAAAAGGTCATATTAAAATCAACATACAAAACCCAAATTCCAAATGTATAAAACACAAAAAATACATACCAAAGAAAGAAAATGTATCGTCCTACACACTCTCTTCCCGCAGTGTGGTGCGACTGATGACCCTTTCTCCATAAATGTACTCAATGGGACCGTAAAGTTGCAACCACACACAAGTTGACCTGCTGTGACGAGAATACGAGTTAGAAAATTTAAAACATGAAAAAGGTCATATTAAAATCAACATGAAAAACCCGAATTCCAAATGTATAAAACACAAAAAATACATACCAAAGAAAGAAAATGTATCGTCCTACGCACTCTCCTCCCGCAGTGTGGTGCGACTGATGTCCCTTTCTCCATAAATGTACTCAATGGGACCGTAAAGTTGCAACCACACACAATTTGACCTGCTGTGAGGAAATAACGAGTTAGTACATTTCAAACATGAAAAAGGTCATATTAAAAACAACATGAAAAACCCAAATTCCAAATATATAAAACACAAAAAATACATACCAAAGAAAGAAAATGTATCGTCCTACACACTCTCCTCCCGCAGTGTGTTGCATATGATGTCCCTTTCTCCATAAATGTACTCAATGGCACCGAAAAGTTGCAACCACAGACAAGTTGACCTGCTGTGAGGAAATAATGAGTTAGTACATTTCAAACATGAAAAAGGTCATTTTAAAATCAACATGAAAAACCAAAATTCCAAAAGTATAAAACACAAAAAATGCACCCAAAGAAAGAAAATGTATCGTGCTACACACCCCCATCCCGCCCTGTGGTGCCACTGATGTCCCTTTCTCTATAAATGTACTCAATGGGACCGTAATGTTGCAACCACACACAAGTTGACCTGCTGTGACGAAAATACGAGTTAGTAAATTTCAAACATGAAAAAGGTCATTTTAAAATCAACATGAAAAACCAAAATTCCAAAAGTATAAAACACAAAAAATTTACCCAAGGAAAGAAAATGTATCGTGCTACACACCCCCATCCCGCCCTGTGGTGCAACTGAAGTCCCTTTCTCCATAAATGTACTCAATGGCACCGAAAAGTTGCAACCACAGACAAGTTGACCTGCTGTGAGGAAATAATGAGTTAGTACATTTCAAACATGAAAAAGGTCATATTAAAATCAACATGAAAAACCCAAATTCCAAATATATATAACACAAAAAATACATACCAATGAAAGAAAATGTATCGTCCTACACACTCTCCTCCCGCAGTGTGGTGCGACTGATGTCCCTTTCTCCATAAATGTACTCAATGGGACCGTAAAGTTGCAACCACACACAAGTTGACCTGCTGTGACGAGAATACGAGTTAGTAAATTTAAAACATGAAAAAGGTCATATTAAAATCAACATGAAAAACCCAAATTCCAAATGTATAAAACACAAAAAATACATACCAAAGAAAGAAAATGTATCGTCCTACACACTCTCCTCCCGCAGTGTGGTGCGACTGATGACCCTTTCTCCATAAATGTACTCAATGGGACCGTAAAGTTGCAACCACACACAAGTTGACCTGCTGTGACGAAAATACGAGTTAGTAAATTTCAAACATGAAAAAGGTCATTTTAAAATCAACATGAAAAACCAAAATTCCAAAAGAATAAAACACAAAAGAATGCTCACCAAAGAAAGAAAATGTATCGTGCAACACACCCTCCTCCCACCCTGTGGTGCAACTGAAGTCCCTTTCTCCATAAATGTACTCAATGGGACCGTAAAGTTGCAACCACACAGAAGTTGACCTGCTGTGAGGAAATAACGAGTTAGTACATTTCAAACATGAAAAAGGTCACATTAAAATCAACATGAAAAACCCAAATTCCAAATATATATAACACAAAAAATACATACCAAAGAAAGAAAATGTATCGTCCTACACACTCTCCTCCCGCAGTGTGGTGTGACTGATGTCCCTTTCTCCATCAATGTACTCAATGGGACCGTAAAGTTGCAACCACACACAAGTTGACCTGCTGTGACGAAAATACGAGTTACTAAATTTAAAACATGAAAAAGGTCGTATTAAAATCAACATGAAAAACCCAAATTCCAAATATATAAAACACAAAAAATACATACCAATGAAAGAAAATGTATCGTCCTACACATTCTCCTCCCACAGTGTGGTGCGACTGATGTCCCTTTCTCAATAAATGTACTCAATGGGACCGTAAAGTTGCAACCACACACAAGTTGACCTGCTGTGGGGAAATAACGAGTTAGTACATTTCAAACATGAAAAAGGTCATATTAAATACAACATGAAAAACCCAAATTCCACATATATAAAACACAAAAAATACATACCAAAGAAAGAATATGTATCGTCCTACACCCTCTCCTCCCGCAGTGTCGTGCGACTGATGTCCCTTTCTCCATAAATGTACTCAATGGGACCGTAAAGTTGCAATCACACACAAGTTGACCTGCTGTGACGAAAATACGAGTTAGTAAATTTCAAACATGAAAAAGGTCATTTTAAAATCAACATGAAAAACCATAATTCCAAAAGTATAAAACACAAAAAATGCTTACCAAAGAAAGAAAATGTATCGTGCTACACACCCCCCTCCCGCCCTGTGGTGCAACTGAAGTCCCTTTCTCCATAAATGTACGCAGTGACACCGTAATGTTGCAACCACACAAAAGTAGACCTGCTGTGAGGAAATAACGAGTTAGTAAATTTCAAACATGAAAAAGGTCATTTTAAATTCAACATGAAAAACCAAAATTCCAAATATATAAAACACAAAAAAAACATACCAAAGAAAGAAAATGTATCGTCCTACACACTCTCCTCCCGCAGTGTGGTGCGACTGATGTCCCTTTCTCCATAAATGTACTCAATGGGACCGTAAAGTTGCAACCACACCCAAGTTGACCTGCTGTGAGGAAAATACGAGTTAGTAAATTTCAAACATGAAAAAGGTCATTTTAAAATCAACATGAAAAACCATAATTCCAAAAGTATAAAACACAAAAGAATGCTTATCAAAGAAAGAAAATGTATCGTGCAACACACCCTCCTCCCACCCTGTGGTTCAACTGAAGTCCCTTTCTCCATAAATGTACTCAATGGGACCGTAAAGTTGCAACCACACACAAGTTGGCCTGCTGTGACGAAATAACGAGTTAGTACATTTCAAATATGAAAAAGGTCGTATTAAAATCAACATGCAAAACCCAAATTCCAAATGTATAAAACACAAAAAATACTTACCAAAGAAAGAAAATGTATTGTACTACGCACTCTCCTCACGCAGTGTGGTGCGACTGATGTCCCTTTCTCCATAAATGTACTCAATGGGACCGTAAAGTTGCAACCACACACAAGTTGACCTGCTGTAACGAAAATACGAGTTAGTAAATTTCAAACATGAAAAAGGTCATTTTAAAATCAACATGAAAATCCATAATTCCAAAAGTATAAAACACAAAAGAATGCTTACCAAAGAAAGAAAATGTATCGTGCAACACAGCCTCCTCCCACCCTGTGGTGCAACTGAAGTCCCTTTCTCCATACATGTACTCAATGGCACCGAAATGTTGCAACCACAGACAAGTTGACCTGCTGTGAGGAAATAACGAGTTAGTACATTTCAAACATGAAAAGGGTCATATTAAAATCAACATGAAAAACCCAAATTCCAAATATATATAACCAAAAAATACATACCAAAGAAAGAAAATGTATCGTCCTACACACTCTCCTCCCACAGTGTGGTGCGACTGATGTCCCTTTCTCCATAAATGTACTCAATGGGACCGTAAAGTTGCAACCACACACAAGTTGACCTGCTGTGACGAAAATACGAGTTAGTAAATTTAAAACATGAAAAAGGTCATATTAAAATCAACATGAAAAACCCAAATTCCAAATATATAAAACACAAAAAATACATACCAAAGAAATAAAATGTATCGTCCTACACATTCTCCTCCCGCAGTGTGGTGCGACTAATGTCCCTTTCTCAATAAATGTACTCAATGGGACCATAAAGTTGCAAACACAAACAAGTTGACCTGCTGTGAGGAAATAACGAGTTAGTAAATTTCAAACATGAGAAAGGTCATATTAAAATTAACATGAAAAACCCAAATTCCAAATATATAAAACACAAAAAATACATACCAAAGAAAGAACATGTATCGTCCTACACACTCTCCTCCCGCAGTGTGGTGCAACTGATGTCCCTTTCTCCATAAATGTACTCAATGGGACCGTAATGTTGCAACCACACACAAGTTGACCTGCTGTGAGGAAATAACGAGTTAGTACATTTCAAACATGAAAAAGGTCATATTAAAAACAACATGAAAAACCCAAATTCCAAATATATAAAACACAAAAAATACATACCAAAGAAAGAAAATGTATCGTCCTACACACTCTCCTCCCGCAGTGTGTTGCAACTGATGTCCCTTTCTCCATAAATGTACTCAATGGCACCGAAAAGTTGCAACCACAGACAAGTTGACCTGCTGTGAGGAAATAATGAGTTAGTACATTTCAAACATGAAAAAGGTCATTTTAAAATCAACATGAAAAACCAAAATTCCAAAAGTATAAAACACAAAAAATGCACCCAAAGAAAGAAAATGTATCGTGCTACACACCCCCATCCCGCCCTGTGGTGCCACTGATGTCCCTTTCTCTATAAATGTACTCAATGGGACCATAATGTTGCAACCACACACAAGTTGACCTGCTGTGACGAAAATACGAGTTAGTAAATTTCAAACATGAAAAAGGTCATTTTAAAATCAACATGAAAAACCAAAATTCCAAAAGTATAAAACACAAAAAATGCACCCAAAGAAAGAAAATGTATCGTGCTACACACCCCCATCCCGCCCTGTGGTGCAACTGAAGTCCCTTTCTCCATAAATGTACTCAATGGGACCGTAAAGTTGCAACCACACACAAGTTGACCTGCTGTGACGAAAATACGAGTTAGTAAATTTAAAACATGAAAAAGGTCATATTAAAATCAACATGAAAAACCCAAATTCCAAATATATAAAACACAAAAAATACATACCAAAGAAATAAAATGTATCGTCCTACACATTCTCCTCCCGCAGTGTGGTGCGACTGATGTCCCTTTCTCAATAAATGTACTCAATGGGACCATAAAGTTGCAAACACAAACAAGTTGACCTGCTGTGAGGAAATAACGAGTTAGTAAATTTCAAACATGAGAAAGGTCATATTAAAATTAACATGAAAAACCCAAATTCCAAATATATAAAACACAAAAAATACATACCAAAGAAAGAACATGTATCGTCCTACACACTCTCCTCCCGCAGTGTGGTGCAACTGATGTCCCTTTCTCCATAAATGTACTCAATGGGACCGTAATGTTGCAACCACACACAAGTTGACCTGCTGTGAGGAAATAACGAGTTAGTACATTTCAAACATGAAAAAGGTCATATTAAAAACAACATGAAAAACCCAAATTCCAAATATATAAAACACAAAAAATACATACCAAAGAAAGAAAATGTATCGTCCTACACACTCTCCTCCCGCAGTGTGTTGCAACTGATGTCCCTTTCTCCATAAATGTACTCAATGGCACCGAAAAGTTGCAACCACAGACAAGTTGACCTGCTGTGAGGAAATAATGAGTTAGTACATTTCAAACATGAAAAAGGTCATTTTAAAATCGACATGAAAAACCAAAATTCCAAAAGTATAAAACACAAAAGAATGCTTACCAAAGAAAGAAAATGTATCGTGCAACACACCCTCCTCCCACCCTGTGGTGCAACTGAAGTCCCTTTCTCCATAAATGTACTCAATGGGACCGTAAAGTTGCAACCACACACAAGTTGACCTGCTGTGAGGAAATAACGAGTTAGTACATTTCAAACATGAAAAAGGTCACATTAAAATCAACATGAAAAACCCAAATTCCAAATATATAAAACACAAAAAATACATACCAAAGAAAGAATATGTATCGTCCTACACCCTCTCCTCCCGCAGTGTCGTGCGACTGCTGTCCCTTTCTCCATAAATGTACTCAATGGGACCGTAAAGTTGCAACCACACACAAGTTGACCTGCTGTGACGAAAATACGAGTTAGTAAATTTCAAACATGAAAAAGGTCATTTTAAAATCAACATGAAAAACCATAATTCCAAAAGTATAAAACACAAAAAATGCTAACCAAAGAAAGAAAATGTATCGTGCTACACACCCCCCTCCCGCCCTGTGGTGCAACTGAAGTCCCTTTCTCCATAAATCTACGCAATGGCACCGTAATGTTGCAACCACACAAAAGTAGACCTGCTGTGAGGAAATAACGAGTTAGTAAATTTCAAACATGAAAAAGGTCATTTTAAATACAACATGAAAAACCCAAATTCCAAATATATAAAACACAAAAAATACATACCAAAGAAAGAAATTGTATTGTCCTACACACTCTTCTCCCACAGTGTGGTGCAACTGATGTCCCTTTCTCCATAGATGTACTCAATAGGACCGTAATGTGGCAACCACACACAAGTTGACCTGCTGTGAGGAAATAACGAGTTAGTAAATTTCAAACATGAAAAACGTCATTTTAAAATCAACATGAAAAACCAAAATTCCAAAAGAATAAAACACAAAAGAATGCTTACCAAAGAAAGAAAATGTATCGTGCAACACACCCTCCTACCACCCTGTGGTGCAACTGAAGTCCCTTTCTCCATAAATGTACTCAATGGGACCGTAAAGTTGCAACCACACAGAAGTTGACCTGCTGTGAGGAAATAACGAGTTAGTACATTTCAAACATGAAAAAGGTCACATTAAAATCAACATGAAAAACCCAAATTCCAAATATATAAAACACAAAAAATACATACCAAAGAAAGAAAATGTATCGTCCTACACACTCTCCTCCCACAGTGTGGTGTGACTAATGTCCCTTTCTCCATAAATGTACTCAATGGGACCGTAAAGTTGCAACCACACACAAGTTGACCTGCTGTGGGGAAATAACGAGTTAGTACATTTCAAACATGAAAAAGGTCATATTAAATACAACATGAAAAACCCAAATTCCAAATATATAAAACACAAAAAATACATACCAAAGAAAGAAAATGTATCGTCCTACACACTCTTCTCCCGCAGTGTGGTGCAACTGATGTCCCTTTCTCCATAGATGTACTCAATGGGACCGTAATGTGGCAACCACACACAAGTGACCTGCTGTGAGGAAATAACGAGTTAGTACATTTCAAACATGAAAAAGGTCATATTAAAATCAACATGAAAAACCGAAATTCCAAAAGTATAACACACAAAACAATGATTACCAAAGAAAGAAAATGTATCGTGCTACACACCCTCCATCCGCCCTGTGGTGCAACAGGTGTCCCTTTCTCCAAAAATGTACTCAATATGAACGTAATGTTGCAACTACACAAAAGTTGACCTGCTGTGAGAAATAACGAGTTAGTACATTTCAAACATGAAAATGGTCACTTTAAAATCAACATGAAAAACCATAATACCAAAAGTATAAGACACAAAAAAATGCTTACCAAAGAAAGAAAATGTATCGTGCTACACACCCTCACCCGCCCTGTGGTGCAACTGATGTCCCTTTCTCCATAAATGTACTCAATGGGACCGTAATGTTGCAACCACACACAAGTTGACCTGCTGTGAGGAAATAACGAGTTAGTACATTCCAAACATGAAAAAGGTCACATTAAAATCCACATGAAAAACCCAAATTCCAAATATATAAAACACAAAAAATACATACCAAAGACAGAATATGTATCGTCCTACACCCTCTCCTCCCGCAGTGTCGTGCGACTGATGTCCCTTTCTCCATAAATGTACTCAATGGAACCGTAAAGTTGCAACCACACACAAGTTGACCTGCTGTGACGAAAATACGAGTTAGTAAATTTCAAACATGAAAAAGGTCATTTTAAAATCAACATGAAAAACCATAATTCCAAAAGTATAAAACACAAAAAATGCTTACCAAAGAAAGAAAATGTATCGTGCTACACACCCCCCTCCCGCCCTGTGGTGCAACTGAAGTCCCTTTCTCCATAAATGTACGCAATGGCACCGTAACGTTGCAACCACACAAAAGTAGACCTGCTGTGAGGAAATAACGAGTTAGTAAATTTCAAACATGAAAAAGGTAATTTTAAAATCAACATGAAAAACCATAATTCCAAAAGTATAAAACACAAAAGAATGCTTACCAAAGAAAGAAAATGTATCGTGCAACACACCCTCCTCCCACCCTGTGGTGCAACTGAAGTCCCTTTCTCCATAAATGTACTCAATGGGACCGTAAAGTTGCAACCACACACAAGTTGACCTGCTGTGAGGAAATAACGAGTTAGTACATGTCAAATATGAAAAAGGTCATATAAAAATCAACATGCAAAACCCAAATTCCAAATGTATAAAACACAAAAAATACATACCAAAGAAAGAAAATGTATTGTCCTACGCACTCTCCTCCCGCAGTGTGGTGCGACTGATGTCCCTTTCTCCATAAATGTACTCAATGGGACCGTAAAGTTGCAACCACACACAAGTTGACCTGCTGTGACGAAAATACGAGTTGGTAAATTTCAAACATGAAAAAGGTCATTTTAAAATCAACATGAAAAACCATAATTCCAAAAGTATAAAACACAAAAGAATGCTTACCAAAGAAAGAAAATGTATCGTGCAACACACCCTCCTCCCACCCTGTGGTGCAACTGAAGTCCCTTTCTCCATAAATGTACTCAATGGCACCGAAATGTTGCAACCACAGACAAGTTGACCTGCTGTGAGGAAATAACGAGTTAGTACATTTCAAACATGAAAAAGGTCATAATAAAATCAACATGAAAAACCCAAATTCCAAATATATATAACACAAAAAATACATACCAAAGAAAGAAAATGTATCGTCCTACACACTCTCCTCCCGCAGTGTGGTGCGACTGATGTCCCTTTCTCTATAAATGTACTCAATGGGACCGTAAAGTTGCAACCACACACAAGTTGACCTGCTGTGACGAAAATACGAGTTAGTAAATTTAAAACATGAAAAAGGTCATATTAAAATCAACATGAAAAACCCAAATTCCAAATATATAAAACACAAAAAATACATACCAAAGAAAAAAAATGTATCGTCCTACACATTCTCCTCCCGCAGTGTGGTGCGACTGATGTCCCTTTCTCAATAAATGTACTCAATGGGACTATAAAGTTGCAACCACAAACAAGTTGACCTGCTGTGAGGAAATATCGAGTTAGTAAATTTCAAAAACATCAAAAAGGTCATATTAAATACAACATGAAAAACCCAAATTCCAAAAGTATAACACACAAAACAATGATTACCAAAGAAAGAAAATGTATCGAGCCACACACCCTCCTTCCGCCCTGTGGTGCAACAGGTGTCCCTTTCTCCAAAAATGTACTCAATATGAACATAGTGTTGAACTACACAAAAGTTGACCTGCTGTGAGAAAATAATGAGTTAGTACAATTCAAACATGAAAATGGTCACTTTAAAATCAACATGAAAAACCATAATTCCAAAAGTATAAGACACAAAAAAATGCTTACTAAAGAAAGAAAATGTATCGTGCTACACACCCTCACCCGCCCTGTGGTGCAACTGATGTCCCTTTCTCTATAAATGTACTCAATGGGACCGTAATGTTGCAACCACACACTAGTTGACCTGCTGTGAGGAAATAACGAGTTAGTACATTTCGAACATGAAAAAGGTCACATTAAAATCAACATGAAAAACCCAAATTCCAAATATATAAAACACAAAAAATACATACCAAAGAAAGAATATGTATCGTCCTACACACTCTCCTCCCGCAGTGTGGTGCGAATGATGTCCCTTTCTCCATAAATGTACTCAATGGACCGTAAAGTTGCAACCACACACAGGATGACCTGCTGTGACGAAAATACGAGTTAGTAAATTTCAAACATGAAAAAGGTCATTTTAAAATCAAAATGAAAATCCAAAATTCCAAAAGTATAAAACACAAAAAATGCTTACCAAAGAAAGAAAATGTATCGTGCTACACACCCCCCTCCCGCCCTGTGGTGCAACTGAAGTCCCTTTCTCCATAAATGTACTCAATGGCACCGTAATGTTGCAACCACACACAAGTTGACCTGCTGTGAGGAAATATCGAGTTAGTAAATTTCAAAAACATGAAAAAGGTCATATTAAATACAACATGAAAAACCCAAATTCCAATTATATAAACACAAAAAATACATACCAAAGAAAAAAAATGTATCGTCCTACACACTCTCCTACCGCAGTGTGGTGCAACTGATGTCCCTTTCTCCATAAATGTACTCAATGGGACCGTAAAGTTGCAACCACACACAAGTTGACCTGCTATGAGGAAATAACGAGTTAGTACATTTCAAACATTAAAAAGGTCATATTAAATACAACATGAAAAACCCAAATTCCAAATGTATGAACCACAACAAATACATACCAAAGAAAGAAAATGTATCGTCCTACACACTCTCCTCCCGCAGTGTGGTGTGACTGATGTCCCTTTCTCCATAAATGTACTCAATGGGACCGTAAAGTTGCAACCACACACAAGTTGACCTGCTGTGACGAAAAAACGAGTTAGTAAATTTCAACCATGAAAAAGGTCATTTTAAAATCAACATGAAAAACCAAAATTCCAAAAGTATAAAACACAAAAGAATGCTTACAAAAGAAAGAAAATGTATCGTGCAACACACCCTCCTCCCACCCTGTGGTGCAACTGAAGTCCCTTTCTCCATAAATGTACTCAATGGGACCGTAAAGTTGCAACCACACACAAGTTGACCTGCTGTGAGGAAATAACGAGTTAGTAAATTTCAAACATGAAAAAGGTCATATTAAAATCAACATGAAAAACCCAAATTCCAAATATATAAAACACAAAAAATACATACCAAAGAAAGAAAATGTATCGTCCTACACACTCTCCTCCCGCAGTGTGGAGCGACTGATGTCCCTTTCTCCATAAATGTACTCAATGGAACCGTAAAGTTGCAACCACACACAAGTTGACCTGCTGTGAGGAAATAACGAGTTAGTACATTTCAAACATGAAAAAGGTCATATTCAAAACAACATGAAAAACCCAAATTCCAAATATATAAAACACAAAATATACATACCAAAGAAAGAAAATGTATCATCCTACACACTCTCCTCCCACAGTGTGGTGCAACTGATGTCCCTTTCTCCATAAATGTACTCAATGGGACCGTAATGTTGCAACCACACACAAGTTGACCTGCTGTGACGAAATTACGAGTTAGTAAATTTCAAACATGAAAAAGGTTATTTTAATATCAACATGAAAAACCAAAATTTCAAAAGTATAAAACACAAAAGAATGTTTACACAAGAAAGAAAATGTATCGTGCAACACACCCTCCTCCCACCCTGTGGTGCAACTGAAGTCCCTTTCTCCATAAATGTACTCAATGGGACCGTAAAGTTGCAACCACACACAAGTTGACCTGCTATGAGGAAATAACGAGTTAGTCCATTTCAAACATTAAAGAGGTTATATTAAATACAACATGAAAAACCCAAATTCCAAATGTATAAACCACAACAAATACATACCAAAGAAAGAAAATGTATCGTCCTACACACTCTCATCCCGCAGTGTGGTGTGACTGATGTCCCTTTCTCCATAAATGTACTCCATGGGACCGTAAAGTTGCAACCACACACAAGTTGACCTGCTGTGACGAAAAAACGAGTTAGTAAATTTCAAACATGAAAAAGGTCATTTTAAAATCAACATGAAAAACCAAAATTCCAAAAGTATAAAACACAAAAGAATGCTTACAAAAGAAAGATCATGTATCGTGCAACACATCCTCCTCCCACCCTGTGGTGCAACTGAAGTCCCTTTCTCCATAAATGTACTCAATGGGACCGTAAAGTTGCAACCACACAGAAGTTGACCTGCTGTGAGGAAACAACGAGTTAGTACATTTCAAACATGAAAAAGGTCATATTAAAATCAACATGAAAACCCCAAATTCCAAATATATAAAACACAAAAAATACATACCAAAGAAAGAAAATGTATAGTCCTACACACTCTCCTCCTGCAGTGTGGAGCGACTGATGTCCCTTTCTCCATAAATGTACTCAATGGAACCGTAAAGTTGCAACCACACACAAGTTGACCTGCTGTGAGGAAATAACGAGTTAGTACATTTCAAACATGAAAAAGGTCATATTAAAAACAACATGAAAAACCCAAATTCCAAATATATAAAACACAAAAAATACATACCAAAGGAAGAAAATGTATCGTCCTACACACTCTCCTCCCGCAGTGTGGTGCAACTGATGTCCCTGTCTCCATAAATGTACTCAATGGGACCGTAAAGTTGCAACCACACACAAGTTGACCTGCTGTGAGGAAATAACGAGTTAGTACATTTCAAACATGAAAAAGGTCATATTAAAATCAACATGAAAAACCCAAATTCCAAATATATAAAACACAAAAAATACATACCAAAGAAAGAAAATTTATCATCCTACACACTCTCCTCCCGCAGTGTGGTGCAACTGATGTCCCTTTCTCCATAAATGTACTCAATGGGACCGTAATGTTGCAACCACACACAAGTTGACCTGCTGTGAGGAAATAACGAGTTAGTACATTTCAAACATGAAAAAGGTCATATTAAAAACAACATGAAAAACCCAAATTCCAAATATATAAAACACAAAAAATACATACCAAAGAAAGAAAATGTATCGTCCTACACACTCTCCTCCCGCAGTGTGGAGCAACTGATGTCCCTTTCTCCATAAATGTACTCAATGGGACCGTAGTGTTGCAACCACACACAAGTTGACCTGCTGTGAGGAAATAACGAGTTAGTACATTTCAAACATGAAAAAGGTCATATTAAAATCAACATGAAAAACCCAAATTCCAAATGTATAAAACACAAAAAATACATACCAAAGAAAGAAAATGTATCGTCCTACGCACTCTCCTCCCGCAGTGTGGTGCAACTGATGTCCATTTCTCCATAAATGTACTCAATGGGACCGTAATGTTGCAACCACACACAAGTTGACCTGCTGTGAGGAAATAACGAGTTAGTACATTTCAAACATGAAAAAGGTCATTTTAAAATCAACATGAAAAACCCAAATTCCAAATATATAAAACACAAAAAATACATACCAAAGAAAGAAAATGTATAGTCCTACACACTCTCCTCCTGCAGTGTGGAGCGACTGATGTCCCTTTCTCCATAAATGTACTCAATGGAACCGTAAAGTTGCAACCACACACAAGTTGACCTGCTGTGAGGAAATAACGAGTTAGTACATTTCAAACATGAAAAAGGTCATATTAAAAACAACATGAAAAACCCAAATTCCAAATATATAAAACACAAAAAATACATACCAAAGGAAGAAAATGTATCGTCCTACACACTCTCCTCCCGCAGTGTGGTGCAACTGATGTCCCTTTCTCCATAAATGTACTCAATGGGACCGTAAAGTTGCAACCACACACAAGTTGACCTGCTGTGAGGAAATAACGAGTTAGTAAATTTCAAACATGAAAAAGGTCATATTAAAATCAACATGAAAAACCCAAATTCCAAATATATAAAACACAAAAAAATACATACAAAAGAAAGAAAATGTATCATCCTACACACTCTCCTCCCGCAGTGTGGCGCAACTGATGTCCCTTTCTCCATAAATGTACTCAATGTGACCGTAATGTTGGAACCACACACAAGTTGACCTGCTGTGAGGAAATAACGAGTTAGTAAATTTCAAACATGAAAAAGGTCATATTAAAATCAACATGGAAAACCCAAATTCCAAATATATAAAACACAAAAAATACATACCAAAGAAAGAAAATGTATCTTCCTACACACTCTCCTCCCGCAGTGTGGTGCAACTGATGTCCCTTTCTCCATAAATGTACTCAATGGGAATGTAATGTTGCAACCACACACAAGTTGACCTGCTGTGACGAAAAAACGAGTTAGTAAATTTCAAACATGAAAAAGGTCATTTTAAAATCAACATGAAAAACCAAAATTCCAAAAGTATAAAACACAAAAGAATGCTTACAAAAGAAAGATCATGTATCGTGCAACACACCCTCCTCCCACCCTGTGGTGCAACTGAAGTCCCTTTCTCCATAAATGTACTCAATGGGACCGTAATGTTGCAACCACACACAAGTTGACCTGCTGTGAGGAAATAACGAGTTAGTACATTTCAAACATGAAAAAGGTCATATTAAAAACAACATGAAAAACCCAAATTCCAAATATATAAAACACAAAAAATACATACCAAAGAAAGAAAATGTATCGTCCTACACACTCTCCTCCAGCAGTGTGGAGCAACTGATGTCCCTTTCTCCATAAATGTACTCAATGGGACCGTAGTGTTGCAACCACACACAAGTTGACCTGCTGTGAGGAAATAACGAGTTAGTACATTTCAAACATGAAAAAGGTCATATTAAAATCAACATGAAAAACCCAAATTCCAAATGTATAAAACACAAAAAATACATACCAAAGAAAGAAAATGTATCGTCCTACGCACTCTCCTCCCGCAGTGTGGTGCAACTGATGTCCCTTTCTCCATAAATGTACTCAATGGGACCGTAATGTTGCAACCACACACAAGTTGACCTGCTGTGAGGAAATAACGAGTTAGTACATTTCAAACATGAAAAAGGTCATATTAAAATCAACATGAAAAACCCAAATTCCAAATATATAAAACACAAAAAATATATACCAAAGAAAAAAATGTATCATCCTACGCACTCTCCTCCCGCAGTGTGGTGCAACTGATGTCCCTTTCTCCATAAATGTACTCAATGGGACCGTAATGTTGCAACCACACACAAGTTGACCTGCTGTGAGGAAATAACGAGTTAGTAAATTTCAAACATGAAAAAGGTCATATTAAAATCAACATGAAAAACCCAAATTCCAAATATATAAAACACAAAAAATACATACCAAAGAAAGAAAATTTATCATCCTACACACTCTCCTCCCGCAGTGTGGTGCAACTGATGTCCCTTTCGCCATAAATGTACTCAATGGGACCGTAATGTTGCAACCACACATAAGTTGACCTGCTGTGAGGAAATAACGAGTTAGTAAATTTCAAACATGAAAAAGGTCATATTAAAATCAACATGAAAAACCCAAATTCCAAATATATAAAACACAAAAAATACATACCAAAGAAAGAACATGTATCGTCCTACACACTCTCCTCCCGCAGTGTGGTGCAACTGATGTCCCTTTCTCCATAAATGTACTCAATGGGACCGTAATGTTGCAACCACACACAAGTTGACCTGCTGTGAGGAAATAACGAGTTAGTACATTTCAAACATGAAAAAGGTCATATTAAAAACAACATGAAAAACCCAAATTCCAAATATATAAAACACAAAAAATACATACCAAAGAAAGAAAATGTATCGTCCTACACACTCTCCTCCCGCAGTGTGGAGCAACTGATGTCCCTTTCTCCATAAATGTACTCAATGGGACCGTAGTGTTGCAACCACACACAAGTTGACCTGCTGTGAGGAAATAACGAGTTAGTACATTTCAAACAAGAAAAAGGTCATATTAAAATCAACATGAAAAACCCAAATTCCAAATGTATAAAACACAAAAAATACATACCAAAGAAAGAAAATGTATCGTCCTACGCACTCTCCTCCCGCAGTGTGGTGCAACTGATGTCCCTTTCTCCATAAATGTACTCAATGGGACCGTAATGTTGCAACCACACACAAGTTGACCTGCTGTGAGGAAATAACGAGTTAGTACATTTCAAACATGAAAAAGGTCATATTAAAATCAACATGAAAAACCCAAATTCCAAATATATAAAACACAAAAAATACATACCAAAGAAAGAAAATGTATAGTCCTACACACTCTCCTCCTGCAGTGTGGAGCGACTGATGTCCCTTTCTCCATAAATGTACTCAATGGAACCGTAAAGTTGCAACCACACACAAGTTGACCTGCTGTGAGGAAATAACGAGTTAGTACATTTCAAACATGAAAAAGGTCATATTAAAAACAACATGAAAAACCCAAATTCCAAATATATAAAACACAAAAAATACATACCAAAGGAAGAAAATGTATCGTCCTACACACTCTCCTCCCGCAGTGTGGTGCAACTGATGTCCCTTTCTCCATAAATGTACTCAATGGGACCGTAAAGTTGCAACCACACACAAGTTGACCTGCTGTGAGGAAATAACGAGTTAGTAAATTTCAAACATGAAAAAGGTCATATTAAAATCAACATGAAAAACCCAAATTCCAAATATATAAAACACAAAAAAATACATACCAAAGAAAGAAAATGTATCATCCTACACACTCTCCTCCCGCAGTGTGGCGCAACTGATGTCCCTTTCTCCATAAATGTACTCAATGTGACCGTAATGTTGGAACCACACACAAGTTGACCTGCTGTGAGGAAATAACGAGTTAGTAAATTTCAAACATGAAAAAGGTCATATTAAAATCAACATGAAAAACCCAAATGCCAAATATATAAAACACAAAAAATACATACCAAAGAAAGAAAATGTATCTTCCTACACACTCTCCTCCCGCAGTGTGGTGCAACTGATGTCCCTTTCTCCATAAATGTACTCAATGGGTCCGTAATGTTGCAACCACACACAAGTTGACCTGCTGTGAGGAAATAACGAGTTAGTAAATTTCAAACATGAAAAAGGTCATATTAAAATCAACATGAAAAACCCAAATTCCAAATGTATAAACAACAACAAATACATACCAAAGAAAGAATATGTATCATCCTACACACTCTCCTCCCGCAGTGTGGTGCAACTGATGTCCCTTTCTCCATAAATGTACTCAATGGGAATGTAATGTTGCAACCACACACAAGTTGACCTGCTGTGACGAAATTACGAGTTAGTAAATTTCAAACATGAAAAAGGTTATTTTAATATCAACATGAAAAACCAAAATTTCAAAAGTATAAAACACAAAAGAATGCTTACACAAGAAAGAAAATGTATCGTGCAACACACCCTCCTCCCACCCTGTGGTGCAACTGAAGTCCCTTTCTCCATAAATGTACTCAATGGGACCGTAAAGTTGCAACCACACACAAGTTGACCTGCTATGAGGAAATAACGAGTTAGTCCATTTCAAACATTAAAAAGGTAATACTAAATACAACATGAAAAACCCAAATTCCAAATGTATAAACCACAACAAATACATACCAAAGAAAGAAAATGTATCGTCCTACACACTCTCATCCCGCAGTGTGGTGTGAGTGATGTCCCTTTCTCCATAAATGTACTCAATGGGACCGTAAAGTTGCAACCACACACAAGTTGACCTGCTGTGACGAAAAAACGAGTTAGTAAATTTCAAACATGAAAAAGGTCATTTTAAAATCAACATGAAAAACCAAAATTCCAAAAGTATAAAACACAAAAGAATGCTTACAAAAGAAAGATCATGTATCGTGCAACACACCCTCCTCCCACCCTGTGGTGCAACTGAAGTCCCTTTCTCCATAAATGTACTCAATGGGACCGTAATGTTGCAACCACACACAAGTTGACCTGCTGTGAGGAAATAACGAGTTAGTACATTTCAAACATGAAAAAGGTCATATTAAAAACAACATGAAAAACCCAAATTCCAAATATATAAAACACAAAAAATACATACCAAAGAAAGAAAATGTATCGTCCTACTCACTCTCCTCCAGCAGTGTGGAGCAACTGATGTCCCTTTCTCCATAAATGTACTCAATGGGACCGTAGTGTTGCAACCACACACAAGTTGACCTGCTGTGAGGAAATAACGAGTTAGTAAATTTCAAACATGAAAAAGGTCATATTAAAATCAACATGAAAAACCCAAATTCCAAATATATAAAACACAAAAAATACATACCAAAGAAAGAAAATGTATCGTCCTACACACACTCCTCCCGCAGTGTGGTGCAACTGATGTCCCTTTCTCCATAAATGTACTCAATGGGACCGTAATGTTGCAACCACACACAAGTTGACCTGCTGTGAGGAAATAACGAGTTAGTACATTTCAAACATGAAAAAGGTCATATTAAAATCAACATGAAAAACCCAAATTCCAAATATATAAAACACAAAAAATATATACCAAAGAAAAAAATGTATCATCCTACGCACTCTCCTCCCGCAGTGTGGTGCAACTGATGTCCCTTTCTCCATAAATGTACTCAATGGGACCGTAATGTTGCAACCACACACAAGTTGACCTGCTGTGAGGAAATAACGAGTTAGTAAATTTCAAACATGAAAAAGGTCATATTAAAATCAACATGAAAAACCCAAATTCCAAATATATAAAACACAAAAAATACATACCAAAGAAAAAAAATTTATCATCCTACACACTCCCCTCCCGCAGTGTGGTGCAACTGATGTCCCTTTCTCCATAAATGTACTCAATGGGACCGTAATGTTGCAACCACACACAAGTTGACCTGCTGTGAGGAAATAACGAGTTAGTAAATTTCAAACATGAAAAAGGTCATATTAAAATCAACATGAAAAACCCAAATTCCAAATATATAAAACACAAAAAATACATACCAAAGAAAGAACATGTATCGTCCTACACACTCTCCTCCCGCAGTGTGGTGCAACTGATGTCCCTTTCTCCATAAATGTACTCAACGGGACCGTAATGTTGCAACCACACACAAGTTGACCTGCTGTGAGGAAATAACGAGTTAGTACATTTCAAACATGAAAAAGGTCATATTAAAATCAACATGAAAAACCCAAATTCCAAATATATAAAACACAAAAAATATATACCAAAGAAAAAAATGTATCATCCTACGCACTCTCCTCCCGCAGTGTGGTGCAACTGATGTCCCTTTCTCCATAAATGTACTCAATGGGACCGTAATGTTGCAACCACACACAAGTTGACCTGCTGTGAGGAAATAACGAGTTAGTAAATTTCAAACATGAAAAAGGTCATATTAAAATCAACATGAAAAACCCAAATTCCAAATATATAAAACACAAAAAATACATACCAAAGAAAGAAAATTTATCATCCTACACACTCTCCTCCCGCAGTGTGGTGCAACTGATGTCCCTTTCGCCATAAATGTACTCAATGGGACCGTAATGTTGCAACCACACATAAGTTGACCTGCTGTGAGGAAATAACGAGTTAGTAAATTTCAAACATGAAAAAGGTCATATTAAAATCAACATGAAAAACCCAAATTCCAAATATATAAAACACAAAAAATACATACCAAAGAAAGAACATGTATCGTCCTACACACTCTCCTCCCGCAGTGTGGTGCAACTGATGTCCCTTTCTCCATAAATGTACTCAATGGGACCGTAATGTTGCAACCACACACAAGTTGACCTGCTGTGAGGAAATAACGAGTTAGTACATTTCAAACATGAAAAAGGTCATATTAAAAACAACATGAAAAACCCAAATTCCAAATATATAAAACACAAAAAATACATACCAAAGAAAGAAAATGTATCGTCCTACACACTCTCCTCCCGCAGTGTGGAGCAACTGATGTCCCTTTCTCCATAAATGTACTCAATGGGACCGTAGTGTTGCAACCACACACAAGTTGACCTGCTGTGAGGAAATAACGAGTTAGTACATTTCAAACAAGAAAAAGGTCATATTAAAATCAACATGAAAAACCCAAATTCCAAATGTATAAAACACAAAAAATACATACCAAAGAAAGAAAATGTATCGTCCTACGCACTCTCCTCCCGCAGTGTGGTGCAACTGATGTCCCTTTCTCCATAAATGTACTCAATGGGACCGTAATGTTGCAACCACACACAAGTTGACCTGCTGTGAGGAAATAACGAGTTAGTACATTTCAAACATGAAAAAGGTCATATTAAAATCAACATGAAAAACCCAAATTCCAAATATATAAAACACAAAAAATACATACCAAAGAAAGAAAATGTATAGTCCTACACACTCTCCTCCTGCAGTGTGGAGCGACTGATGTCCCTTTCTCCATAAATGTACTCAATGGAACCGTAAAGTTGCAACCACACACAAGTTGACCTGCTGTGAGGAAATAACGAGTTAGTACATTTCAAACATGAAAAAGGTCATATTAAAAACAACATGAAAAACCCAAATTCCAAATATATAAAACACAAAAAATACATACCAAAGGAAGAAAATGTATCGTCCTACACACTCTCCTCCCGCAGTGTGGTGCAACTGATGTCCCTTTCTCCATAAATGTACTCAATGGGACCGTAAAGTTGCAACCACACACAAGTTGACCTGCTGTGAGGAAATAACGAGTTAGTAAATTTCAAACATGAAAAAGGTCATATTAAAATCAACATGAAAAACCCAAATTCCAAATATATAAAACACAAAAAAATACATACCAAAGAAAGAAAATGTATCATCCTACACACTCTCCTCCCGCAGTGTGGCGCAACTGATGTCCCTTTCTCCATAAATGTACTCAATGTGACCGTAATGTTGGAACCACACACAAGTTGACCTGCTGTGAGGAAATAACGAGTTAGTAAATTTCAAACATGAAAAAGGTCATATTAAAATCAACATGAAAAACCCAAATGCCAAATATATAAAACACAAAAAATACATACCAAAGAAAGAAAATGTATCTTCCTACACACTCTCCTCCCGCAGTGTGGTGCAACTGATGTCCCTTTCTCCATAAATGTACTCAATGGGTCCGTAATGTTGCAACCACACACAAGTTGACCTGCTGTGAGGAAATAACGAGTTAGTAAATTTCAAACATGAAAAAGGTCATATTAAAATCAACATGAAAAACCCAAATTCCAAATGTATAAACAACAACAAATACATACCAAAGAAAGAATATGTATCATCCTACACACTCTCCTCCCGCAGTGTGGTGCAACTGATGTCCCTTTCTCCATAAATGTACTCAATGGGAATGTAATGTTGCAACCACACACAAGTTGACCTGCTGTGACGAAATTACGAGTTAGTAAATTTCAAACATGAAAAAGGTTATTTTAATATCAACATGAAAAACCAAAATTTCAAAAGTATAAAACACAAAAGAATGCTTACACAAGAAAGAAAATGTATCGTGCAACACACCCTCCTCCCACCCTGTGGTGCAACTGAAGTCCCTTTCTCCATAAATGTACTCAATGGGACCGTAAAGTTGCAACCACACACAAGTTGACCTGCTATGAGGAAATAACGAGTTAGTCCATTTCAAACATTAAAAAGGTAATACTAAATACAACATGAAAAACCCAAATTCCAAATGTATAAACCACAACAAATACATACCAAAGAAAGAAAATGTATCGTCCTACACACTCTCATCCCGCAGTGTGGTGTGAGTGATGTCCCTTTCTCCATAAATGTACTCAATGGGACCGTAAAGTTGCAACCACACACAAGTTGACCTGCTGTGACGAAAAAACGAGTTAGTAAATTTCAAACATGAAAAAGGTCATTTTAAAATCAACATGAAAAACCAAAATTCCAAAAGTATAAAACACAAAAGAATGCTTACAAAAGAAAGATCATGTATCGTGCAACACACCCTCCTCCCACCCTGTGGTGCAACTGAAGTCCCTTTCTCCATAAATGTACTCAATGGGACCGTAATGTTGCAACCACACACAAGTTGACCTGCTGTGAGGAAATAACGAGTTAGTACATTTCAAACATGAAAAAGGTCATATTAAAAACAACATGAAAAACCCAAATTCCAAATATATAAAACACAAAAAATACATACCAAAGAAAGAAAATGTATCGTCCTACTCACTCTCCTCCAGCAGTGTGGAGCAACTGATGTCCCTTTCTCCATAAATGTACTCAATGGGACCGTAGTGTTGCAACCACACACAAGTTGACCTGCTGTGAGGAAATAACGAGTTAGTAAATTTCAAACATGAAAAAGGTCATATTAAAATCAACATGAAAAACCCAAATTCCAAATATATAAAACACAAAAAATACATACCAAAGAAAGAAAATGTATCGTCCTACACACACTCCTCCCGCAGTGTGGTGCAACTGATGTCCCTTTCTCCATAAATGTACTCAATGGGACCGTAATGTTGCAACCACACACAAGTTGACCTGCTGTGAGGAAATAACGAGTTAGTACATTTCAAACATGAAAAAGGTCATATTAAAATCAACATGAAAAACCCAAATTCCAAATATATAAAACACAAAAAATATATACCAAAGAAAAAAATGTATCATCCTACGCACTCTCCTCCCGCAGTGTGGTGCAACTGATGTCCCTTTCTCCATAAATGTACTCAATGGGACCGTAATGTTGCAACCACACACAAGTTGACCTGCTGTGAGGAAATAACGAGTTAGTAAATTTCAAACATGAAAAAGGTCATATTAAAATCAACATGAAAAACCCAAATTCCAAATATATAAAACACAAAAAATACATACCAAAGAAAAAAAATTTATCATCCTACACACTCCCCTCCCGCAGTGTGGTGCAACTGATGTCCCTTTCTCCATAAATGTACTCAATGGGACCGTAATGTTGCAACCACACACAAGTTGACCTGCTGTGAGGAAATAACGAGTTAGTAAATTTCAAACATGAAAAAGGTCATATTAAAATCAACATGAAAAACCCAAATTCCAAATATATAAAACACAAAAAATACATACCAAAGAAAGAACATGTATCGTCCTACACACTCTCCTCCCGCAGTGTGGTGCAACTGATGTCCCTTTCTCCATAAATGTACTCAACGGGACCGTAATGTTGCAACCACACACAAGTTGACCTGCTGTGAGGAAATAACGAGTTAGTACATTTCAAACATGAAAAAGGTCATATTAAAAACAACATGAAAAACCCAAATTCCAAATATATAAAACACAAAAAATACATACCAAAGAAAGAAAATGTATCGTCCTACACACTCTCCTCCAGCAGTGTGGAGCAACTGATGTCCCTTTCTCCATAAATGTACTCAATGGGACCGTAGTGTTGCAACCACACACAAGTTGACCTGCTGTGAGGAAATAACGAGTTAGTACATTTCAAACATGAAAAAGGTCATATTAAAATCAACATGAAAAACCCAAATTCCAAATGTATAAAACACAAAAAATACATACCAAAGAAAGAAAATGTATCGTCCTACGCACTCTCCTCCCGCAGTGTGGTGCAACTGATGTCCCTTTCTCCATAAATGTACTCAATGGGACCGTAATGTTGCAACCACACACAAGTTGACCTGCTGTGAGGAAATAACGAGTTAGTAAATTTCAAACATGAAAAAGGTCATATTAAAATCAACATGAAAAACCCAAATTCCAAATATATAAAACACAAAAAATACATACCAAAGAAAGAAAATGTATAGTCCTACACACTCTCCTCCTGCAGTGTGGAGCGACTGATGTCCCTTTCTCCATAAATGTACTCAATGGAACCGTAAAGTTGCAACCACACACAAGTTGACCTGCTGTGAGGAAATAACGAGTTAGTACATTTCAAACATGAAAAAGGTCATATTAAAAACAACATGAAAAACCCAAATTCCAAATATATAAAACACAAAAAATACATACCAAAGGAAGAAAATGTATCGTCCTACACACTCTCCTCCCGCAGTGTGGTGCAACTGATGTCCCTTTCTCCATAAATGTACTCAATGGGACTGTAAAGTTGCAACCACACACAAGTTGACCTGCTGTGAGGAAATAACGAGTTAGTAAATTTCAAACATGAAAAAGGTCATATTAAAATCAACATGAAAAACCCAAATTCCAAATATATAAAACACAAAAAAATACATACCAAAGAAAGAAAATGTATCATCCGACACATTCTCCTCCCGCAGTGTGGCGCAACTGATGTCCCTTTCTCCATAAATGTACTCAATGGGACCGTAATGTTGGAACCACACACAAGTTGACCTGCTGTGAGGAAATAACGAGTTAGTAAATTTCAAACATGAAATAGGTCATATTAAAATCAACATGAAAAACCCAAATTCCAAATATATAACACACAAAAAATACTTACCAAAGAAAGAAAATGTATCATCCTACACACTCTCCTCCCGCAGTGTGGCGCAACTGATGTCCCTTTCTCCATAAATGTACTCAATGGGACCGTAATGTTGCAACCACACACAAGTTGACCTGCTGTGAGGAAATAACGAGTTAGTACATTTCAAACATGAAAAAGGTCATATTAAAATCAACATGAAAAACCCAAATTCCAAATATATAAAACACAAAAAATACATACCAAAGAAAGAAAATGTATCATCCTACACACTCTCCTCCTGCAGTGTGGTGCAACTGATGTCCCTTTCTCCATTAATGTACTCAATGGGACCATAATGTTGCAACCACACACAAGTTGACATGCTGTGAGGAAATAACGAGTTAGTACATTTCAAACATGAAAAAGGTCATATTAAAAACAACATGAAAAACCCAAATTCCAAATATATAAAACACAAAAAATACATACCAAAGAAAGAAAATGTATCGTCCTACACACTTTCCTCCCGCAGTGTGGTGCAACTGATGTCCCTTTCTCCATAAATGTACTCAATGGGACCGTAATGTTGCAACCACACACAAGTTGACCTGCTGTGAGGAAATAACGAGTTAGTAAATTTCAAACATGAAAAAGGTCATATTAAAATCAACATGAAAAACCCAAATTCCAAATATATAAAACACAAAAAATACATACCAAAGAAAGAACATGTATCGTCCTACACACTCTCCTCCCGCAGTGTGGTGCAACTGATGTCCCTTTCTCCATAAATGTACTCAATGGGACCGTAATGTTGCAACCACACACAAGTTGACCTGCTGTGAGGAAATAACGAGTTAGTACATTTCAAACATGAAAAAGGTCATATTAAAATCAACATGAAAAACCCAAATTCCAAATATATAAAACACAAAAAATATATACCAAAGAAAGAACATGTATCATCCTACACACTCTCCTCCCGCAGTGTGGTGCAACTGATGTCCCTTTCTCCATAAATGTACTCAATGGGACCGTAATGTTGCAACCACACACAAGTTGACCTGCTGTGAGGAAATAACGAGTTAGTAAATTTCAAACATGAAAAAGGTCATATTAAAATCAACATGAAAAACCCAAATTCCAAATATATAAAACACAAAAAATACATACCAAAGAAAGAACATGTATCGTCCTACACACTCTCATCCCGCAGTGTGGTGCAACTGATGTCCCTTTCTCCATAAATGTACTCAATGGGACCGTAATGTTGCAACCACACACAAGTTGACCTGCTGTGAGGAAATAACGAGTTAGTACATTTCAAACATGAAAAAGGTCATATTAAAATCAACATGAAAAACCCAAATTCCAAATATATAAAACACAAAAAATATATACCAAAGAAAGAAAATGTATCATCCTACACACTCTCCTCCCGCAGTGTGGTGCAACTGATGTCCCTTTCTCCATAAATGTACTCAATGGGACCGTAATGTTGCAACCACACACAAGTTGACCTGCTGTGAGGAAATAACGAGTTAGTAAATTTCAAACATGAAAAAGGTCATATTAAAATCAACATGAAAAACCCAAATTCCAAATATATAAAACACAAAAAATACATACCAAAGAAAGAAAATGTATCGTCCTACACACTCTCCTCCCGCAGTGTGGAGCAACTGATGTCCCTTTCTCCATAAATGTACTCAATGGGACCGTAATGTTGCAACCACACACAAGTTGACCTGCTGTGAGGAAATAACGAGTTAGTACATTTCAAACATGAAAAAGGTCATATTAAAAACAACATGAAAAACCCAAATTCCAAATGTATAAAACACAAAAAATACATACCAAAGAAAGAAAATGTATCGTCCTACGCACTCTCCTCCCGCAGTGTGGTGCAACTGATATCCCTTTCTCCACAAATGTACTCAATGTGACCGTAATGTTGCAACCACACACAAGTTGACCTGCTGTGAGGAAATAACGAGTTAGTACATTTCAAACATGAAAAAGTCATATTAGAATCAACATGAAAAACCCAAATTCCAAATATATAAAACACAAAAAATACATACCAAAGAAAGAAAATGTATCATCCTACACACTCTCCTCCCGCAGTGTGGTGCAACTGATGTCCCTTTCTCCATAAATGTACTCAATGGGACCGTAATGTTGCAACCACACACAAGTTGACCTGCTGTGAGGAAATAACGAGTTAGTACATTTCAAACATGAAAAAGGTCATATTAAAAACAACATGAAAAACCCAAATTCCAAATATATAAAACACAAAAAATACATACCAAAGAAAGAAAATGTATCGTCCTACACTCTCTCCTCCCGCAGTGTGGAGCAACTGATGTCCCTTTCTCCATAAATATACTCAATGGGACCGTAATGTTGCAACCACACACAAGTTGACCTGCTGTGAGGAAATAACGAGTTAGTACATTTCAAACATGAAAAAGGTCATATTAAAAACAACATGAAAAACCCAAATTCCAAATGTATAAAACACAAAAAATACATACCAAAGAAAGAAAATGTATCGTCCTACGCACTCTCCTCCCGCAGTGTGGTGCAACTGATGTCCCTTTCTCCATAAATGTACTCAATGGGACCGTAATGTTGCAACCACACACAAGTTGACCTGCTGTGAGGAAATAACGAGTTAGTACATTTCAAACATGAAAAAGGTCATATTAAAAACAACATGAAAAACCCAAATTCCAAATGTATAAAACACAAAAAATACATACCAAAGAAAGAAAATGTATCGTCCTACGCACTCTCCTCCCGCAGTGTGGTGCAACTGATGTCCCTTTCTCCATAAATGTACTCAATGGGACCGTAAAGTTGCAACCACACACAAGTTGACCTGCTGTGAGGAAATAACGAGTTAGTAAATTTCAAACATGAAAAAGGTCATTTTAAAATCAACATGAAAAACCCAAATTCCAAATATATAAAACACAAAAAAATACATACCAAAGAAAGAAAATGTATCATCCTACACACTCTCCTCCTGCAGTGTGGTGCAACTGATGTCCCTTTCTCCATAAATGTACTCAATGGGACCATAATGTTGCAACCACACACAAGTTGACCTGCTGTGAGGAAATAACGAGTTAGTAAATTTCAAACATGAAAAAGGTCATATTAAAATCAACATGAAAAACCCAAATTCCAAATATATAAAACACAAAAAATACATACCAAAGAAAGAAAATGTATCGTCCTACACACACTCCTCCCGCAGTGTGGTGCAACTGATGTCCCTTTCTCCATAAATGTACTCAATGGGACCGTAATGTTGCAACCACACACAAGTTGACCTGCTGTGAGGAAATAACGAGTTAGTACATTTCAAACATGAAAAAGGTCATATTAAAATCAACATGAAAAACCCAAATTCCAAATATATAAAACACAAAAAATATATACCAAAGAAAAAAATGTATCATCCTACGCACTCTCCTCCCGCAGTGTGGTGCAACTGATGTCCCTTTCTCCATAAATGTACTCAATGGGACCGTAATGTTGCAACCACACACAAGTTGACCTGCTGTGAGGAAATAACGAGTTAGTAAATTTCAAACATGAAAAAGGTCATATTAAAATCAACATGAAAAACCCAAATTCCAAATATATAAAACACAAAAAATACATACCAAAGAAAGAAAATTTATCATCCTACACACTCTCCTCCCGCAGTGTGGTGCAACTGATGTCCCTTTCTCCATAAATGTACTCAATGGGACCGTAATGTTGCAACCACACACAAGTTGACCTGCTGTGAGGAAATAACGAGTTAGTAAATTTCAAACATGAAAAAGGTCATATTAAAATCAACATGAAAAACCCAAATTCCAAATATATAAAACACAAAAAATACATACCAAAGAAAGAACATGTATCGTCCTACACACTCTCCTCCCGCAGTGTGGTGCAACTGATGTCCCTTTCTCCATAAATGTACTCAATGGGACCGTAACGTTGCAACCACACACAAGTTGACCTGCTGTGAGGAAATAACGAGTTAGTACATTTCAAACATGAAAAAGTCATATTAAAAACAACATGAAAAACCCAAATTCCAAATATATAAAACACAAAAAATACATACCAAAGAAAGAAAATGTATCGTCCTACACACTCTCCTCCAGCAGTGTGGAGCAACTGATGTCCCTTTCTCCATAAATGTACTCAATGGGACCGTAGTGTTGCAACCACACACAAGTTGACCTGCTGTGAGGAAATAACGAGTTAGTACATTTCAAACATGAAAAAGGTCATATTAAAATCAACATGAAAAACCCAAATTCCAAATGTATAAAACACAAAAAATACATACCAAAGAAAGAAAATGTATCGTCCTACGCACTCTCCTCCCGCAGTGTGGTGCAACTGATGTCCCTTTCTCCATAAATGTACTCAATGGGACCGTAATGTTGCAACCACACACAAGTTGACCTGCTGTGAGGAAATAACGAGTTAGTAAATTTCAAACATGAAAAAGGTCATATTAAAATCAACATGAAAAACCCAAATTCCAAATATATAAAACACAAAAAATACATACCAAAGAAAGAAAATGTATAGTCCTACACACTCTCCTCCTGCAGTGTGGAGCGACTGATGTCCCTTTCTCCATAAATGTACTCAATGGAACCGTAAAGTTGCAACCACACACAAGTTGACCTGCTGTGAGGAAATAACGAGTTAGTACATTTCAAACATGAAAAAGGTCATATTAAATACAACATGAAAAACCCAAATTCCAAATATATAAAACACAAAAAATACATACCAAAGGAAGAAAATGTATCGTCCTACACACTCTCCTCCCGCAGTGTGGTGCAACTGATGACCCTTTCTCCATAAATGTACTCAATGGGACTGTAAAGTTGCAACCACACACAAGTTGACCTGCTGTGAGGAAATAACGAGTTAGTAAATTTCAAACATGAAAAAGGTCATATTAAAATCAACATGAAAAACCCAAATTCCAAATATATAAAACACAAAAAAATACATACCAAAGAAAGAAAATGTATCATCCTACACATTCTCCTCCCGCAGTGTGGCGCAACTGATGTCCCTTTCTCCATAAATGTACTCAATGTGACCGTAATGTTGGAACCACACACAAGTTGACCTGCTGTGAGGAAATAACGAGTTAGTAAATTTCAAACATGAAATAGGTCATATTAAAATCAACATGAAAAACCCAAATTCCAAATATATAACACACAAAAAATACTTACCAAAGAAAGAAAATGTATCATCCTACACACTCTCCTCCCGCAGTGTGGCGCAACTGATGTCCCTTTCTCCATAAATGTACTCAATGGGACCGTAATGTTGCAACCACACACAAGTTGACCTGCTGTGAGGAAATAACGAGTTAGTACATTTCAAACATGAAAAAGGTCATATTAAAATCAACATGAAAAACCCAAATTCCAAATATATAAAACACAAAAAATACATACCAAAGAAAGAAAATGTATCATCCTACACACTCTCCTCCTGCAGTGTGGTGCAACTGATGTCCCTTTCTCCATAAATGTACTCAATGGGACCATAATGTTGCAACCACACACAAGTTGACATGCTGTGAGGAAATAACGAGTTAGTACATTTCAAACATGAAAAAGGTCATATTAAAAACAACATGAAAAACCCAAATTCCAAATATATAAAACACAAAAAATACATACCAAAGAAAGAAAATGTATCGTCCTACACACTTTCCTCCCGCAGTGTGGTGCAACTGATGTCCCTTTCTCCATAAATGTACTCAATGGGACCGTAATGTTGCAACCACACACAAGTTGACCTGCTGTGAGGAAATAACGAGTTAGTAAATTTCAAACATGAAAAAGGTCTTATTAAAATCAATATGAAAAACCCAAATTCCAAATATATA
This sequence comes from Schistocerca nitens, assembly GCF_023898315.1. Taxonomy (NCBI): domain Eukaryota; kingdom Metazoa; phylum Arthropoda; class Insecta; order Orthoptera; family Acrididae; genus Schistocerca; species Schistocerca nitens. Next base: position 5,215,049 of record NW_026045914.1, read on the forward strand.
AAACACAAAAAATACATACCAAAGAAAGAACATGTATCGTCCTACACACTCTCCTCCCGCAGTGTGGTGCAACTGATGTCCCTTTCTCCATAAATGTACTCAATGGGACCGTAATGTTGCAACCACACACAAGTTGACCTGCTGTGAGGAAATAACGAGTTAGTACATTTCAAACATGAAAAAGGTCATATTAAAATCAACATGAAAAACCCAAATTCCAAATATATAAAACACAAAAAATATATACCAAAGAAAGAACATGTATCATCCTACACACTCTCCTCCCGCAGTGTGGTGCAACTGATGTCCCTTTCTCCATAAATGTACTCAATGGGACCGTAATGTTGCAACCACACACAAGTTGACCTGCTGTGAGGAAATAACGAGTTAGTAAATTTCAAACATGAAAAAGGTCATATTAAAATCAACATGAAAAACCCAAATTCCAAATATATAAAACACAAAAAATACATACCAAAGAAAGAACATGTATCGTCCTACACACTCTCATCCCGCAGTGTGGTGCAACTGATGTCCCTTTCTCCATAAATGTACTCAATGGGACCGTAATGTTGCAACCACACACAAGTTGACCTGCTGTGAGGAAATAACGAGTTAGTACATTTCAAACATGAAAAAGGTCATATTAAAATCAACATGAAAAACCCAAATTCCAAATATATAAAACACAAAAAATATATACCAAAGAAAGAAAATGTATCATCCTACACACTCTCCTCCCGCAGTGTGGTGCAACTGATGTCCCTTTCTCCATAAATGTACTCAATGGGACCGTAATGTTGCAACCACACACAAGTTGACCCGCTGTGAGGAAATAACGAGTTAGTAAATTTCAAACATGAAAAAGGTCATATTAAAATCAACATGAAAAACCCAAATTCCAAATATATAAAACACAAAAAATACATACCAAAGAAAGAAAATGTATCGTCCTACACACTCTCCTCCCGCAGTGTGGAGCAACTGATGTCCCTTTCTCCATAAATGTACTCAATGGGACCGTAATGTTGCAACCACACACAAGTTGACCTGCTGTGAGGAAATAACGAGTTAGTACATTTCAAACATGAAAAAGGTCATATTAAAAACAACATGAAAAACCCAAATTCCAAATGTATAAAACACAAAAAATACATACCAAAGAAAGAAAATGTATCGTCCTACGCACTCTCCTCCCGCAGTGTGGTGCAACTGATATCCCTTTCTCCACAAATGTACTCAATGTGACCGTAATGTTGCAACCACACACAAGTTGACCTGCTGTGAGGAAATAACGAGTTAGTACATTTCAAACATGAAAAAGTCATATTAGAATCAACATGAAAAACCCAAATTCCAAATATATAAAACACAAAAAATACATACCAAAGAAAGAAAATGTATCATCCTACACACTCTCCTCCCGCAGTGTGGTGCAACTGATGTCCCTTTCTCCATAAATGTACTCAATGGGACCGTAATGTTGCAACCACACACAAGTTGACCTGCTGTGAGGAAATAACGAGTTAGTACATTTCAAACATGAAAAAGGTCATATTAAAAACAACATGAAAAACCCAAATTCCAAATATATAAAACACAAAAAATACATACCAAAGAAAGAAAATGTATCGTCCTACACACTCTCCTCCCGCAGTGTGGAGCAACTGATGTCCCTTTCTCCATAAATGTACTCAATGGGACCGTAATGTTGCAACCACACACAAGTTGACCTGCTGTGAGGAAATAACGAGTTAGTACATTTCAAACATGAAAAAGGTCATATTAAAAACAACATGAAAAACCCAAATTCCAAATCTATAAAACACAAAAAATACATACCAAAGAAAGAAAATGTATCGTCCTACGCACTCTCCTCCCGCAGTGTGGTGCAACTGATGTCCCTTTCTCCATAAATGTACTCAATGGGACCGTAAAGTTGCAACCACACACAAGTTGACCTGCTGTGAGGAAATAACGAGTTAGTACATTTCAAACATGAAAAAGGTCATATTAAAAACAACATGAAAAACCCAAATTCCAAATATATAAAACACAAAAAATACATACCAAAGAAAGAAAATGTATCGTCCTACACACTCTCCTCCCGCAGTGTGGAGCAACTGATGTCCCTTTCTCCATAAATGTACTCAATGGGACCGTAATGTTGCAACCACACACAAGTTGACCTGCTGTGAGGAAATAACGAGTTAGTACATTTCAAACATGAAAAAGGTCATATTAAAAACAACATGAAAAACCCAAATTCCAAATGTATAAAACACAAAAAATACATACCAAAGAAAGAAAATGTATCGTCCTACGCACTCTCCTCCCGCAGTGTGGTGCAACTGATGTCCCTTTCTCCATAAATGTACTCAATGGGACCGTAAAGTTGCAACCACACACAAGTTGACCTGCTGTGAGGAAATAACGAGTTAGTAAATTTCAAACATGAAAAAGGTCATTTTAAAATCAACATGAAAAACCCAAATTCCAAATATATAAAACACAAAAAAATACATACCAAAGAAAGAAAATGTATCATCCTACACACTCTCCTCCTGCAGTGTGGTGCAACTGATGTCCCTTTCTCCATAAATGTACTCAATGGGACCATAATGTTGCAACCACACACAAGTTGACCTGCTGTGAGGAAATAACGAGTTAGTAAATTTCAAACATGAAAAAGGTCATATTAAAATCAACATGAAAAACCCAAATTCCAAATATATAAAACACAAAAAATACATACCAAAGAAAGAAAATGTATCGTCCTACACACACTCCTCCCGCAGTGTGGTGCAACTGATGTCCCTTTCTCCATAAATGTACTCAATGGGACCGTAATGTTGCAACCACACACAAGTTGACCTGCTGTGAGGAAATAACGAGTTAGTACATTTCAAACATGAAAAAGGTCATATTAAAATCAACATGAAAAACCCAAATTCCAAATATATAAAACACAAAAAATATATACCAAAGAAAAAAATGTATCATCCTACGCACTCTCCTCCCGCAGTGTGGTGCAACTGATGTCCCTTTCTCCATAAATGTACTCAATGGGACCGTAATGTTGCAACCACACACAAGTTGACCTGCTGTGAGGAAATAACGAGTTAGTACATTTCAAACATGAAAAAGGTCATATTAAAATCAACATGAAAAACCCAAATTCCAAATATATAAAACACAAAAAATACATACCAAAGAAAGAAAATTTATCATCCTACACACTCTCCTCCCGCAGTGTGGTGCAACTGATGTCCCTTTCTCCATAAATGTACTCAATGGGACCGTAATGTTGCAACCACACACAAGTTGACCTGCTGTGAGGAAATAACGAGTTAGTAAATTTCAAACATGAAAAAGGTCATATTAAAATCAACATGAAAAACCCAAATTCCAAATATGTAAAACACAAAAAATACATACCAAAGAAAGAACATGTATCGTCCTACACACTCTCCTCCCGCAGTGTGGTGCAACTGATGTCCCTTTCTCCATAAATGTACTCAATGGGACCGTAACGTTGCAACCACACACAAGTTGACCTGCTGTGAGGAAATAACGAGTTAGTACATTTCAAACATGAAAAAGGTCATATTAAAAACAACATGAAAAACCCAAATTCCAAATATATAAAACACAAAAAATACATACCAAAGAAAGAAAATGTATCGTCCTACACACTCTCCTCCAGCAGTGTGGAGCAACTGATGTCCCTTTCTCCATAAATGTACTCAATGGGACCGTAGTGTTGCAACCACACACACGTTGACCTGCTGTGAGGAAATAACGAGTTAGTACATTTCAAACATGAAAAAGGTCATATTAAAATCAACATGAAAAACCCAAATTCCAAATGTATAAAACACAAAAAATACATACCAAAGAAAGAAAATGTATCGTCCTACGCACTCTCCTCCCGCAGTGTGGTGCAACTGATGTCCCTTTCTCCATAAATGTACTCAATGGGACCGTAATGTTGCAACCACACACAAGTTGACCTGCTGTGAGGAAATAACGAGTTAGTACATTTCAAACATGAAAAAGGTCATATTAAAATCAACATGAAAAACCCAAATCCCAAATATATAAAACACAAAAAATACATACCAAAGAAAGAAAATGTATAGTCCTACACACTCTCCTCCTGCAGTGTGGAGCGACTGATGTCCCTTTCTCCATAAATGTACTCAATGGAACCGTAAAGTTGCAACCACACACAAGTTGACCTGCTGTGAGGAAATAACGAGTTAGTACATTTCAAACATGAAAAAGGTCATATTAAAAACAACATGAAAAACCCAAATTCCAAATATATAAAACACAAAAAATACATACCAAAGGAAGAAAATGTATCGTCCTACACACTCTCCTCCCGCAGTGTGGTGCAACTGATGTCCCTTTCTCCATAAATGTACTCAATGGGACTGTAAAGTTGCAACCACACACAAGTTGACCTGCTGTGAGGAAATAACGAGTTAGTAAATTTCAAACATGAAAAAGGTCATATTAAAATCAACATGAAAAACCCAAATTCCAAATATATAAAACACAAAAAAATACATACCAAAGAAAGAAAATGTATCATCCTACACATTCTCCTCCCGCAGTGTGGCGCAACTGATGTCCCTTTCTCCATAAATGTACTCAATGTGACCGTAATGTTGGAACCACACACAAGTTGACCTGCTGTGAGGAAATAACGAGTTAGTAAATTTCAAACATGAAATAGGTCATATTAAAATCAACATGAAAAACCCAAATTCCAAATATATAACACACAAAAAATACTTACCAAAGAAAGAAAATGTATCATCCTACACACTCTCCTCCCGCAGTGTGGTGCAACTGATGTCCCTTTCTCCATAAATGTACTCAATGGGACCGTAATGTTGCAACCACACACAAGTTGACCTGCTGTGAGGAAATAACGAGTTAGTACATTTCAAACATGAAAAAGGTCATATTAAAATCAACATGAAAAACCCAAATTCCAAATATATAAAACACAAAAAATACATACCAAAGAAAGAAAATGTATCATCCTACACACTCTCCTCCTGCAGTGTGGTGCAACTGATGTCCCTTTCTCCATAAATGTACTCAATGGGACCATAATGTTGCAACCACACACAAGTTGACATGCTGTGAGGAAATAACGAGTTAGTACATTTCAAACATGAAAAAGGTCATATTAAAAACAACATGAAAAACCCAAATTCCAAATATATAAAACACAAAAAATACATACCAAAGAAAGAAAATGTATCGTCCTACACACTTTCCTCCCGCAGTGTGGTGCAACTGATGTCCCTTTCTCCATAAATGTACTCAATGGGACCGTAATGTTGCAACCACACACAAGTTGACCTGCTGTGAGGAAATAACGAGTTAGTAAATTTCAAACATGAAAAAGGTCATATTAAAATCAACATGAAAAACCCAAATTCCAAATATATAAAACACAAAAAATACATACCAAAGAAAGAACATGTATCGTCCTACACACTCTCCTCCCGCAGTGTGGTGCAACTGATGTCCCTTTCTCCATAAATGTACTCAATGGGACCGTAATGTTGCAACCACACACAAGTTGACCTGCTGTGAGGAAATAACGAGTTAGTACATTTCAAACATGAAAAAGGTCATATTAAAATCAACATGAAAAACCCAAATTCCAAATATATAAAACACAAAAAATATATACCAAAGAAAGAACATGTATCATCCTACACACTCTCCTCCCGCAGTGTGGTGCAACTGATGTCCCTTTCTCCATAAATGTACTCAATGGGACCGTAATGTTGCAACCACACACAAGTTGACCTGCTGTGAGGAAATAACGAGTTAGTAAATTTCAAACATGAAAAAGGTCATATTAAAATCAACATGAAAAACCCAAATTCCAAATATATAAAACACAAAAAATACATACCAAAGAAAGAACATGTATCGTCCTACACACTCTCCTCCCGCAGTGTGGTGCAACTGATGTCCCTTTCTCCATAAATGTACTCAATGGGACCGTAGTGTTGCAACCACACACAAGTTGACCTGCTGTGAGGAAATAACGAGTTAGTACATTTCAAACATGAAAAAGGTCATATTAAAATCAACATGAAAAACCCAAATTCCAAATATATAAAACACAAAAAATATATACCAAAGAAAGAAAATGTATCATCCTACACACTCTCCTCCCGCAGTGTGGTGCAACTGATGTCCCTTTCTCCATAAATGTACTCAATGGGACCGTAATGTTGCAACCACACACAAGTTGACCTGCTGTGAGGAAATAACGAGTTAGTAAATTTCAAACATGAAAAAGGTCATATTAAAATCAACATGAAAAACCCAAATTCCAAATATATAAAACACAAAAAATACATACCAAAGAAAGAAAATGTATCGTCCTACACACTCTCCTCCCGCAGTGTGGAGCAACTGATGTCCCTTTCTCCATAAATGTACTCAATGGGACCGTAATGTTGCAACCACACACAAGTTGACCTGCTGTGAGGAAATAACGAGTTAGTACATTTCAAACATGAAAAAGGTCATATTAAAAACAACATGAAAAACCCAAATTCCAAATGTATAAAACACAAAAAATACATACCAAAGAAAGAAAATGTATCGTCCTAGGCACTCTCCTCCCGCAGTGTGGTGCAACTGATGTCCCTTTCTCCACAAATGTACTCAATGGGACCGTAATGTTGCAACCACACACAAGTTGACCTGCTGTGAGGAAATAACGAGTTAGTACATTTCAAACATGAAAAAGTCATATTAGAATCAACATGAAAAACCCAAATTCCAAATATATAAAACACAAAAAATACATACCAAAGAAAGAAAATGTATCATCCTACACACTCTCCTCCCGCAGTGTGGTGCAACTGATGTCCCTTTCTCCATAAATGTACTCAATGGGACCGTAATGTTGCAACCACACACAATTTGACCTGCTGTGAGGAAATAACGAGTTAGTACATTTCAAACATGAAAAAGGTCATATTAAAAACAACATGAAAAACCCAAATTCCAAATATATAAAACACAAAAAATACATACCAAAGAAAGAAAATGTATCGTCCTACACACTCTCCTCCCGCAGTGTGGAGCAACTGATGTCCCTTTCTCCATAAATGTACTCAATGGGACCGTAATGTTGCAACCACACACAAGTTGACCTGCTGTGAGGAAATAACGAGTTAGTACATTTCAAACATGAAAAAGGTCATATTAAAAACAACATGAAAAACCCAAATTCCAAATGTATAAAACACAAAAAATACATACCAAAGAAAGAAAATGTATCGTCCTACGCACTCTCCTCCCGCAGTGTGGTGCAACTGATGTCCCTTTCTCCATAAATGTACTCAATGGGACCGTAATGTTGCAACCACACACAAGTTGACCTGCTGTGAGGAAATAACGAGTTAGTAAATTTCAAACATGAAAAAGGTCATATTAAAATCAACATGAAAAACCCAAATTCCAAATATATAAAACACAAAAAATACATACCAAAGAAAGAAAATGTATCGTCCTACACACTCTCCTCCCGCAGTGTGGTGCAACTGATGTCCCTTTCTCCATAAATGTATTCAATGGGACCGTAATGTTGCAACCACACACAAGTTGACCTGCTGTGAGGAAATAATGAGTTAGTACATTTCAAACATGAAAAAGGTCATATTAAAAACAACATGAAAAACCCAAATTCCAAATATATAAAACACAAAAAATACATACCAAAGAAAGAAAATGTATCGTCCTACAAACTCTCCTCCCGCAGTGTGGTGCAACTGATGTCCCTTTCTCCATAAATGTACTCAATGGGACCGTAATGTTGCAACCACACACAAGTTGACCTGCTGTGAGGAAATAACGAGTTAGTAAATTTCAAACATGAAAAAGGTCATATTAAAATCAACATGAAAAACCCAAATTCCAAATATATAAAACACAAAAAATACATACCAAAGAAAGAACAAGTATCGTCCTACACACTCTCCTCCCGCAGTGTGGTGCAACTGATGTCCCTTTCTCCGTAAATGTACTCAATGGGACCGTAATGTTGCAACCACACACAAGTTGACCTGCTGTGAGGAAATAACGAGTTAGTACATTTCAAACATTAAAAAGGTCATATTAAAATCAACATGAAAAACCCAAATTCCAAATACATAAAACACAAAAAATACATACCAAAGAAAGAAAATGTATCATCCTACACACTCTCCTCCCGCAGTGTGGTGCAACTGATGTCCCTTTCTCCATAAATGTACTCAATGGGACCGTAATGTTGCAACCACACACAAGTTGACCTGCTGTGAGGAAATAACGAGTTAGTAAATTTCAAACATGAAAAAGGTCAAATTAAAATCAACATGAAAAACCCAAATTCCAAATATATAAAACACAAAAAATACATACCAAAGAAAGAAAATGTATCATCCTACACACTCTCCTCCCGCAGTGTGGTGCAACTGATGTCCCTTTCTCCATAAATGTACTCAATGGGACCGTAATGTTGCAACCACACACAAGTTGACCTGCTGTGAGGAAATAACGAGTTAGTACATTTCAAACATGAAAAAGATCATATTAAAATCAACATGCAAAACCCAAATTCCAAATATATAAAACACACAAAATACATACCAAAGAAAGAAAATGTATCATCCTACACACTCTCCTCCCGCAGTGTGGTGCAACTGATGTCCCTTTCTCCATAAATGTACTCAATGGGACCGTAATGTTGCAACCACACACAAGTTGCCCTTCTGTGAGGAAATAACGAGTTAGTAAATTTCAAACATGAAAAAGGTCATATTAAAATCAACATGAAAAACCCAAATTCCAAATATAGAAAACACAAAAAATACATACCAAAGAAAGAAAATGTATCATCCTACACACTCTCCTCCCGCAGTGTGGTGCAACTGATGTCCCTTTCTCCATAAATGTACTCAATGGGACCGTAATGTTGCAACCACACACAAGTTGACCTGCTGTGAGGAAATAACGAGTTAGTACATTTCAAACATGAGAAAGGTCATATTAAAATTAACATGAAAAACCCAAATTCCAAATATATAAAACACAAAAAATACATACCAAAGAAAGAACATGTATTGTCCTACACACTCTCCTCCCGCAGTGTGGTGCAACTGATGTCCCTTTCTCCATAAATGTACTCAATGGGACCGTAATGTTGCAACCACACACAAGTTGACCTGCTGTGAGGAAATAACGAGTTAGTAAATTTCAAACATGAAAAAGGTCATATTAAAAACAACATGAGAAACCCAAATTCCAAATATATAAAACACAAAAAATACATACCAAAGAAAGAAAATGTATCGTCCTACACACTCTCCTCCCGCAGTGTGGTGCAACTGATGTCCCTTTCTCCATAAATGTATTCAATGGGACCGTAATGTTGCAACCACACACAAGTTGACCTGCTGTGAGGAAATAATGAGTTAGTACATTTCAAACATGAAAAAGGTCATATTAAAAACAACATGAAAAACCCAAATTCCAAATATATAAAACACAAAAAATACATACCAAAGAAAGAAAATGTATCGTCCTACAAACTCTCCTCCCGCAGTGTGGTGCAACTGATGTCCCTTTCTCCATAAATGTACTCAATGGGACCGTAATGTTGCAACCACACACAAGTTGACCTGCTGTGAGGAAATAACGAGTTAGTAAATTTCAAACATGAAAAAGGTCATATTAAAATCAACATGAAAAACCCAAATTCCAAATATATAAAACACAAAAAATACATACCAAAGAAAGAACAAGTATCGTCCTACACACTCTCCTCCCGCAGTGTGGTGCAACTGATGTCCCTTTCTCCGTAAATGTACTCAATGGGACCGTAATGTTGCAACCACACACAAGTTGACCTGCTGTGAGGAAATAACGAGTTAGTACATTTCAAACATTAAAAAGGTCATATTAAAATCAACATGAAAAACCCAAATTCCAAATACATAAAACACAAAAAATACATACCAAAGAAAGAAAATGTATCATCCTACACACTCTCCTCCCGCAGTGTGGTGCAACTGATGTCCCTTTCTCCATAAATGTACTCAATGGGACCGTAATGTTGCAACCACACACAAGTTGACCTGCTGTGAGGAAATAACGAGTTAGTAAATTTCAAACATGAAAAAGGTCATATTAAAATCAACATGAAAAACCCAAATTCCAAATATATAAAACACAAAAAATACATACCAAAGAAAGAAAATGTATCATCCTACACACTCTCCTCCCGCAGTGTGGTGCAACTGATGTCCCTTTCTCCATAAATGTACTCAATGGGACCGTAATGTTGCAACCACACACAAGTTGACCTGCTGTGAGGAAATAACGAGTTAGTACATTTCAAACATGAAAAAGATCATATTAAAATCAACATGCAAAACCCAAATTCCAAATATATAAAACACACAAAATACATACCAAAGAAAGAAAATGTATCATCCTACACACTCTCCTCCCGCAGTGTGGTGCAACTGATGTCCCTTTCTCCATAAATGTACTCAATGGGACCGTAATGTTGCAACCACACACAAGTTGCCCTTCTGTGAGGAAATAACGAGTTAGTAAATTTCAAACATGAAAAAGGTCATATTAAAATCAACATGAAAAACCCAAATTCCAAATATAGAAAACACAAAAAATACATACCAAAGAAAGAAAATGTATCATCCTACACACTCTCCTCCCGCAGTGTGGTGCAACTGATGTCCCTTTCTCCATAAATGTACTCAATGGGACCGTAATGTTGCAACCACACACAAGTTGACCTGCTGTGAGGAAATAACGAGTTAGTACATTTCAAACATGAGAAAGGTCATATTAAAATTAACATGAAAAACCCAAATTCCAAATATATAAAACACAAAAAATACATACCAAAGAAAGAACATGTATTGTCCTACACACTCTCCTCCCGCAGTGTGGTGCAACTGATGTCCCTTTCTCCATAAATGTACTCAATGGGACCGTAATGTTGCAACCACACACAAGTTGACCTGCTGTGAGGAAATAACGAGTTAGTAAATTTCAAACATGAAAAAGGTCATATTAAAAACAACATGAGAAACCCAAATTCCAAATATATAAAACACAAAAAATACATACCAAAGAAAGAAAATGTATCGTCCTACACACTCTCCTCCCGCAGTGTGGAGCAACTGATGTCCCTTTCTCCATAAATGTACTCAATGGGACCGTAATGTTGCAACCACACACAAGTTGACCTGCTGTGAGGAAATAACGAGTTAGTACATTTCAAACATGAAAAAGGTCATATTAAAAACAACATGAAAAACCCAAATTCCAAATGTATAAAACACAAAAAATACATACCAAAGAAAGAAAATGTATCGTCCTACGCACTCTCCTCCCGCAGTGTGGTGCAACTGATGTCCCTTTCTCCATAAATGTACTCAATGGGACCGTAATGTTGCAACCACACACAAGTTGACCTGCTGTGAGGAAATAACGAGTTAGTAAATTTCAAACATGAAAAAGGTCATATTAAAATCAACATGAAAAACCCAAATTCCAAATATATAAAACACAAAAAATACATACCAAAGAAAGAAAATAGAAAATGTATCGTCCTACACACTCTCCTCCCGCAGTGTGGTGCAACTGATGTCCCTTTCTCCATAAATGTACTCAATGGGACCGTAATGTTGCAACCACACACAAGTTGACCTGCTGTGAGGAAATAACGAGTTAGTACATTTCAAACATGAAAAAGGTCATATTAAAAACAACATGAAAAACCCAAATTCCAAATATATAAAACACAAAAAATACATACCAAAGAAAGAAAATGTATCGTCCTACACACTCTCCTCCCGCAGTGTGGAGCAACTGATGTCCCTTTCTCCATAAATGTACTCAATGGGACCGTAATGTTGCAACCACACACAAGTTGACCTGCTGTGAGGAAATAACGAGTTAGTACATTTCAAACATGAAAAAGGTCATATTAAAAACAACATGAAAAACCCAAATTCCAAATGTATAAAACACAAAAAATACATACCAAAGAAAGAAAATGTATCGTCCTACACACTCTCCTCCCGCAGTGTGGTGCAACTGATGTCCCTTTCTCCATAAATGTACTCAATGGGACCGTAATGTTGCAACCACACACAAGTTGACCTGCTGTGAGGAAATAACGAGTTAGTAAATTTCAAACATGAAAAAGGTCATATTAAAATCAACATGAAAAACCCAAATTCCAAATATATAAAACACAAAAAATACATACCAAAGAAAGAAAATGTATCGTCCTACACACTCTCCTCCCGCAGTGTGGTGCAACTGATGTCCCTTTCTCCATAAATGTACTCAATGGGACCGTAATGTTGCAACCACACACAAGTTGACCTGCTGTGAGGAAATAACGAGTTAGTACATTTCAAACATGAGAAAGGTCATATTAAAATTAACATGAAAAACCCAAATTCCAAATATATAAAACACAAAAAATACATACCAAAGAAAGAACATGTATTGTCCTACACACTCTCCTCCCGCAGTGTGGTGCAACTGATGTCCCTTTCTCCATAAATGTACTCAATGCGACCGTAATGTTGCAACCACACACAAGTTGACCTGCTGTGAGGAAATAACGAGTTAGTAAATTTCAAACATGAAAAAGGTCATATTAAAAACAACATGAGAAACCCAAATTCCAAATATATAAAACACAAAAAATACATACCAAAGAAAGAAAATGTATCGTCCTACACACTCTCCTCCCGCAGTGTGGTGCAACTGATGTCCCTTTCTCCATAAATGTATTCAATGGGACCGTAATGTTGCAACCACACACAAGTTGACCTGCTGTGAGGAAATAATGAGTTAGTACATTTCAAACATGAAAAAGGTCATATTAAAAACAACATGAAAAACCCAAATTCCAAATATATAAAACACAAAAAATACATACCAAAGAAAGAAAATGTATCGTCCTACAAACTCTCCTCCCGCAGTGTGGTGCAACTGATGTCCCTTTCTCCATAAATGTACTCAATGGGACCGTAATGTTGCAACCACACACAAGTTGACCTGCTGTGAGGAAATAACGAGTTAGTAAATTTCAAACATGAAAAAGGTCATATTAAAATCAACATGAAAAACCCAAATTCCAAATATATAAAACACAAAAAATACATACCAAAGAAAGAACAAGTATCGTCCTACACACTCTCCTCCCGCAGTGTGGTGCAACTGATGTCCCTTTCTCCGTAAATGTACTCAATGGGACCGTAATGTTGCAACCACACACAAGTTGACCTGCTGTGAGGAAATAACGAGTTAGTACATTTCAAACATTAAAAAGGTCATATTAAAATCAACATGAAAAACCCAAATTCCAAATACATAAAACACAAAAAATACATACCAAAGAAAGAAAATGTATCATCCTACACACTCTCCTCCCGCAGTGTGGTGCAACTGATGTCCCTTTCTCCATAAATGTACTCAATGGGACCGTAATGTTGCAACCACACACAAGTTGACCTGCTGTGAGGAAATAACGAGTTAGTAAATTTCAAACATGAAAAAGGTCATATTAAAATCAACATGAAAAACCCAAATTCCAAATATATAAAACACAAAAAATACATACCAAAGAAAGAAAATGTATCATCCTACACACTCTCCTCCCGCAGTGTGGTGCAACTGATGTCCCTTTCTCCATAAATGTACTCAATGGGACCGTAATGTTGCAACCACACACAAGTTGACCTGCTGTGAGGAAATAACGAGTTAGTACATTTCAAACATGAAAAAGATCATATTAAAATCAACATGCAAAACCCAAATTCCAAATATATAAAACACACAAAATACATACCAAAGAAAGAAAATGTATCATCCTACACACTCTCCTCCCGCAGTGTGGTGCAACTGATGTCCCTTTCTCCATAAATGTACTCAATGGGACCGTAATGTTGCAACCACACACAAGTTGCCCTTCTGTGAGGAAATAACGAGTTAGTAAATTTCAAACATGAAAAAGGTCATATTAAAATCAACATGAAAAACCCAAATTCCAAATATAGAAAACACAAAAAATACATACCAAAGAAAGAAAATGTATCATCCTACACACTCTCCTCCCGCAGTGTGGTGCAACTGATGTCCCTTTCTCCATAAATGTACTCAATGGGACCGTAATGTTGCAACCACACACAAGTTGACCTGCTGTGAGGAAATAACGAGTTAGTACATTTCAAACATGAGAAAGGTCATATTAAAATTAACATGAAAAACCCAAATTCCAAATATATAAAACACAAAAAATACATACCAAAGAAAGAACATGTATTGTCCTACACACTCTCCTCCCGCAGTGTGGTGCAACTGATGTCCCTTTCTCCATAAATGTACTCAATGGGACCGTAATGTTGCAACCACACACAAGTTGACCTGCTGTGAGGAAATAACGAGTTAGTAAATGTCAAACATGAAAAAGGTCATATTAAAAACAACATGAGAAACCCAAATTCCAAATATATAAAACACAAAAAATACATACCAAAGAAAGAAAATGTATCGTCCTACACACTCTCCTCTCGCAGTGTGGAGCAACTGATGTCCCTTTCTCCATAAATGTACTCAATGGGACCGTAATGTTGCAACCACACACAAGTTGACCTGCTGTGAGGAAATAACGAGTTAGTACATTTCAAACATGAAAAAGGTCATATTAAAAACAACATGAAAAACCCAAATTCCAAATGTATAAAACACAAAAAATACATACCAAAGAAAGAAAATGTATCGTCCTACGCACTCTCCTCCCGCAGTGTGGTGCAACTGATGTCCCTTTCTCCATAAATGTACTCAATGGGACCGTAATGTTGCAACCACACACAAGTTGACCTGCTGTGAGGAAATAACGAGTTAGTAAATTTCAAACATGAAAAAGGTCATATTAAAATCAACATGAAAAACCCAAATTCCAAATATATAAAACACAAAAAATACATACCAAAGAAAGAAAATAGAAAATGTATCGTCCTACACACTCTCCTCCCGCAGTGTGGTGCAACTGATGTCCCTTTCTCCATAAATGTACTCAATGGGACCGTAATGTTGCAACCACACACAAGTTGACCTGCTGTGAGGAAATAACGAGTTAGTACATTTCAAACATGAAAAAGGTCATATTAAAAACAACATGAAAAACCCAAATTCCAAATATATAAAACACAAAAAATACATACCAAAGAAAGAAAATGTATCGTCCTACACACTCTCCTCCCGCAGTGTGGAGCAACTGATGTCCCTTTCTCCATAAATGTACTCAATGGGACCGTAATGTTGCAACCACACACAAGTTGACCTGCTGTGAGGAAATAACGAGTTAGTACATTTCAAACATGAAAAAGGTCATATTAAAAACAACATGAAAAACCCAAATTCCAAATGTATAAAACACAAAAAATACATACCAAAGAAAGAAAATGTATCGTCCTACACACTCTCCTCCCGCAGTGTGGTGCAACTGATGTCCCTTTCTCCATAAATGTACTCAATGGGACCGTAATGTTGCAACCACACACAAGTTGACCTGCTGTGAGGAAATAACGAGTTAGTAAATTTCAAACATGAAAAAGGTCATATTAAAATCAACATGAAAAACCCAAATTCCAAATATATAAAACACAAAAAATACATACCAAAGAAAGAAAATGTATCGTCCTACACACTCTCCTCCCGCAGTGTGGTGCAACTGATGTCCCTTTCTCCATAAATGTACTCAATGGGACCGTAATGTTGCAACCACACACAAGTTGACCTGCTGTGAGGAAATAACGAGTTAGTACATTTCAAACATGAAAAAGGTCATATTAAAAACAACATGAAAAACCCAAATTCCAAATATATAAAACACAAAAAATACATACCAAAGAAAGAAAATGTATCGTCCTACAAACTCTCCTCCCGCAGTGTGGTGCAACTGATGTCCCTTTCTCCATAAATGTACTCAATGGGACCGTAATGTTGCAACCACACACAAGTTGACCTGCTGTGAGGAAATAACGAGTTAGTAAATTTCAAACATGAAAAAGGTCATATTAAAATCAACATGAAAAACCCAAATTCCAAATATATAAAACACAAAAAATACATACCAAAGAAAGAACAAGTATCCTCCTACACACTCTCCTCCCGCAGTGTGGTGCAACTGATGTCCCTTTCTCCGTAAATGTACTCAATGGGACCGTAATGTTGCAACCACACACAAGTTGACCTGCTGTGAGGAAATAACGAGTTAGTACATTTCAAACATGAAAAAGGTCATATTAAAATCAACATGAAAAACCCAAATTCCAAATATATAAAACACAAAAAATACATACCAAAGAAAGAAAATGTATCATCCTACACACTCTCCTCCCGCAGTGTGGTGCAACTGATGTCCCTTTCTCCATAAATGTACTCAATGGGACCATAATGTTGCAACCACACACAAGTTGACCTGCTGTGAGGAAATAACGAGTTAGTACATTTCAAACATGAAAAAGATCATATTAAAATCAACATGCAAAACCCAAATTCCAAATATATAAAACACAAAAAATACATACCAAAGAAAGAAAATGTATCTTCCTACACACTCTCCTCCCGCAGTGTGGTGCAACTGATGTCCCTTTCTCCATAAATGTACTCAATGGGACCGTAATGTTGCAACCACACACAAGTTGACCTGCTGTGAGGAAATAACGAGTTAGTAAATTTCAAACATGAAAAAGGTCATATTAAAATCAACATGAAAAACCCAAATTCCAAATATATAAAACACAAAAAATACATACCAAAGAAAGAAAATGTATCATCCTACACACTCTCCTCCCGCAGTGTGGTGCAACTGATGTCCCTTTCTCCATAAATGTACTCAATGGGACCGTAATGTTGCAACCACACACAAGTGGACCTGCTGTGAGGAAATAACGAGTTAGTACATTTCAAACATGAAAAAGGTCATATTAAAAACAACATGAAAAACCCAAATTCCAAATATATAAAACACAAAAAATACATACCAAAGAAAGAACATGTATCGTCCTACACACTCTCCTCCCGCAGTGTGGTGCAACTGATGTCCCTTTCTCCATAAATGTACTCAATGGGACCGTAATGTTGCAACCACACACAAGTTGACCTGCTGTGAGGAAATAACGAGTTAGTACATTTCAAACATGAAAAAGGTCATATTAAAAACAACATGAAAAACCCAAATTCCAAATATATAAAACACAAAAAATACATACCAAAGAAAGAAAATGTATCGTCCTACACACTCTCCTCCCGCAGTGTGGAGCAACTGATGTCCCTTTCTCCATAAATGTACTCAATGGGACCGTAATGTTGCAACCACACACAAGTTGACCTGCTGTGAGGAAATAACGAGTTAGTAAATTTCAAACATGAAAAAGGTCATATTAAAATCAACATGAAAAACCCAAATTCCAAATATATAAAACACAAAAAATACATACCAAAGAAAGAAAATGTATCTTCCTACACACTCTCCTCCCGCAGTGTGGTGCAACTGATGTCCCTTTCTCCATAAATGTACTCAATGGGACCGTAATGTTGCAACCACACACAAGTTGACCTGCTGTGAGGTAATAACGAGTTAGTAAATTTCAAACATGAAAAAGGTCATATTAAAATCAACATGAAAAACCCAAATTCCAAATATATAAAACACAAAAAATACATACCAAAGAAAGAAAATTTATCATCCTACACACTCCCCTCCCGCAGTGTGGTGCAACTGATGTCCCTTTCTCCATAAATGTACTCAATGGGACCGTAATGTTGCAACCACACACAAGTTGACCTGCTGTGAGGAAATAACGAGTTAGTACATTTCAAACATGAAAAAGATCATATTAAAATCAACATGCAAAACCCAAATTCCAAATATATAAAACACAAAAAATACATACCAAAGAAAGAAAATGTATCATCCTACACACTCTCCTCCCGCAGTGTGGTGCAACTGATGTCCCTTTCTCCGTAAATGTACTCAATGGGACCGTAATGTTGCAACCACACACAAGTTGACCTGCTGTGAGGAAATAACGAGTTAGTAAATTTCAAACATGAAAAAGGTCATATTAAAATCAACATGAAAAACCCAAATTCCAAATATATAAAACACAAAAAATACATACCAAAGAAAGAAAATGTATCATCCTACACACTCTCCTCCCGCACTGTGGTGCAACTGATGTCCCTTTCTCCATAAATGTACTCAATGGGACCGTAATGTTGCAACCACACACAAGTTGACCTGCTGTGAGGAAATAACGAGTTAGTACATTTCAAACATGAAAAAGGTCATATTAAAAACAACATGAAAAACCCAAATTCCAAATATATAAAACACAAAAAATACATACCAAAGAAAGAACATGTATCGTCCTACACACTCTCCTCCCGCAGTGTGGTGCAACTGATGTCCCTTTCTCCATAAATGTACTCAATGGGACCGTAATGTTGCAACCACACACAAGTTGACCTGCTGTGAGGAAATAACGAGTTAGTACATTTCAAACATGAAAAAGGTCATATTAAAAACAACATGAAAAACCCAAATTCCAAATATATAAAACACAAAAAATACATACCAAAGAAAGAAAATGTATCGTCCTACACACTCTCCTCCCGCAGTGCGGAGCAACTGATGTCCCTTTCTCCATAAATGTACTCAATGGGACCGTAATGTTGCAACCACACACAAGTTGACCTGCTGTGAGGAAATAACGAGTTAGTAAATTTCAAACATGAAAAAGGTCATATTAAAATCAACATGAAAAACCCAAATTCCAAATATATAAAACACAAAAAATACATACCAAAGAAAGAAAATGTATCTTCCTACACACTCTCCTCCCGCAGTGTGGTGCAACTGATGTCCCTTTCTCCATAAATGTACTCAATGGGACCGTAATGTTGCAACCACACACAAGTTGACCTGCTGTGAGGTAATAACGAGTTAGTAAATTTCAAACATGAAAAAGGTCATATTAAAATCAACATGAAAAACCCAAATTCCAAATATATAAAACACAAAAAATACATACCAAAGAAAGAAAATTTATCATCCTACACACTCCCCTCCCGCAGTGTGGTGCAACTGATGTCCCTTTCTCCATAAATGTACTCAATGGGACCGTAATGTTGCAACCACACACAAGTTGACCTGCTGTGAGGAAATAACGAGTTAGTACATTTCAAACATGAAAAAGATCATATTAAAATCAACATGCAAAACCCAAATTCCAAATATATAAAACACAAAAAATACATACCAAAGAAAGAAAATGTATCATCCTACACACTCTCCTCCCGCAGTGTGGTGCAACTGATGTCCCTTTCTCCATAAATGTACTCAATGGGACCGTAATGTTGCAACCACACACAAGTTGACATGCTGTGAGGAAATAACGAGTTAGTAAATTTCAAACATGAAAAAGGTCATATTAAAATCAACATGAAAAACCCAAATTCCAAATATATAAAACACAAAAAATACATACCAAAGAAAGAAAATGTATCATCCTACACACTCTCCTCCCGCACTGTGGTGCAACTGATGTCCCTTTCTCCATAAATGTACTCAATGGGACCGTAATGTTGCAACCACACACAAGTTGACCTGCTGTGAGGAAATAACGAGTTAGTACATTTCAAACATGAAAAAGGTCATATTAAAAACAACATGAAAAACCCAAATTCCAAATATATAAAACACAAAAAATACATACCAAAGAAAGAACATGTATCGTCCTACAAACTCTCCTCCCGCAGTGTGGTGCAACTGATGTCCCTTTCTCCATAAATGTACTCAATGGGACCGTAATGTTGCAACCACACACAAGTTGACCTGCTGTGAGGAAATAACGAGTTAGTACATTTCAAACATGAAAAAGGTCATATTAAAAACAACATGAAAAACCCAAATTCCAAATATATAAAACACAAAAAATACATACCTAAGAAAGAAAATGTATCGTCCTACACACTCTCCTCCCGCAGTGTGGAGCAGCTGATGTCCCTTTCTCCATAAATGTACTCAATGGGACCGTAATGTTGCAACCACACACAAGTTGACCTGCTGTGAGGAAATAACGAGTTAGTACATTCCAACATGAAAAAGGTCATATTAAAATCAACATGAAAAACCCAAATTCCAAATGTATAAAACACAAAAAATACATACCAAAGAAAGAAAATGTATCGTCCTACACACTCTCCTCCCGCAGTGTGGTGCAACTGATGTCCCTTTCTCCATAAATGTACTCAATGGGACCGTAATGTTGCAACCACACACAAGTTGACCTGCTCTGAGGAAATAACGAGTTAGTAAATTTCAAACATGAAAAAGGTCATATTAAAAACAACATGAAAAACCCAAATTCCAAATGTATAAACCACAAGAAATACATACCAAAGAAAGAATATGTATCGTCCTACACACTCTCCTCCCGCAGTGTGGTGCAACTGATGTCCCTTTCTCCATAAATGTACTCAATGGGAACGTAATGTTGCAACCACACACAAGTTGACCTGCTGTGACGAAAATACGAGTTAGTAAATTTCAAACATGAAAAAGGTCATTTTAATATCAACATGAAAAACCAAAATTTCAAAAGTATAAAACACAAAAGAATGCTTACACAAGAAAGAAAATGTATCGTGCAACACACCCTCCTCCCACCCTGTGGTGCAACTGAAGTCCCTTTCTCCATAAATGTACTCAATGGGACCGTAAAGTTGCAACCACACACAAGTTGACCTGCTATGAGGAAATAATGAGCTAGTACATTTCAAACATTAAAAAGGTTATATTAAATACAACATGAAAAACCCAAATTCCAAATGTATAAACCATAACAAATACATACCAAAGAAAGAAAATGTATCGTCCTACACACTCTCATCCCGCAGTGTGGTGTGACTGATGTCCCTTTCTCCATAAATGTACTCAATGGGACCGTAAAGTTGCAACCACACACAAGTTGACCTGCTGTGATGAAAAAACGAGTTAGTAAATTTCAAACATGAAAACGGTCATTTTAAAATCAACATGAAAAACCAAAATTCCAAAAGTATAAAACACAAAAGAATGCTTACAAAAGAAAGAAAATGTATCGTGCAACACACCCTCCTCCCACCCTGTGGTGCAACTGAAGTCCCTTTCTCCATAAATGTACTCAATGGGACTGTAAAGTTGCAACCACACAGAAGTTGACCTGCTGTGAGGAAATAACGAGTTAGTACATTTCAAACATGAAAAAGGTCATATTAAAATCAACATGAAAAACCCAAATTCCAAATATATAAAACACAAAAAATACATACCAAAGAAAGAAAATGTATAGTCCTACACACTCTCCTCCTGCAGTGTGGAGCGACTGATGTCCCTTTCTCCATAAATGTACTCAATGGAACCGTAAAGTTGCAACCACACACAAGTTGACCTGCTGTGAGGAAATAACGAGTTAGTACATTTCAAACATGAAAAAGGTCATATTAAAAACAACATGAAAAACCCAAATTCCAAATATATAAAACACAAAAAATACATACCAAAGGAAGAAAATGTATCGTCCTACACACTCTCCTCCCGCAGTGTGGTGCAACTGATGTCCCTTTCTCCATAAATGTACTCAATGGGACTGTAAAGTTGCAACCACACACAAGTTGACCTGCTGTGAGGAAATAACGAGTTAGTAAATTTCAAACATGAAAAAGGTCATATTAAAATCAACATGAAAAACCCAAATTCCAAATATATAAAACACAAAAAAATACATACCAAAGAAAGAAAATGTATCATCCTACACATTCTCCTCCCGCAGTGTGGCGCAACTGATGTCCCTTTCTCCATAAATGTACTCAATGTGACCGTAATGTTGGAACCACACACAAGTTGACCTGCTGTGAGGAAATAACGAGTCAGTAAATTTCAAACATGAAATAGGTCATATTAAAATCAACATGAAAAACCCAAATTCCAAATATATAACACACAAAAAATACTTACCAAAGAAAGAAAATGTATCATCCTACACACTCTCCTCCCGCAGTGTGGTGCAACTGATGTCCCTTTCTCCATAAATGTACTCAATGGGACCGTAACGTTGCAACCACACACAAGTTGACCTGCTGTGAGGAAATAACGAGTTAGTACATTTCAAACATGAAAAAGGTCATATTAAAATCAACATGAAAAACCCAAATTCCAAATATATAAAACACAAAAAATACATACCAAAGAAAGAAAATGTATCATCCTACACACTCTCCTCCTGCAGTGTGGTGCAACTGATGTCCCATTCTCCATAAATGTACTCAATGGGACCATAATGTTGCAACCACACACAAGTTGACATGCTGTAAGGAAATAACGAGTTAGTACATTTCAAACATGAAAAAGGTCATATTAAAAACAACATGAAAAACCCAAATTCCAAATATATAAAACACAAAAAATACATACCAAAGAAAGAAAATGTATCGTCCTACACACTTTCCTCCCGCAGTGTGGTGCAACTGATGTCCCTTTCTCCATAAATGTACTCAATGGGACCGTAATGTTGCAACCACACACAAGTTGACCTGCTGTGAGGAAATAACGAGTTAGTAAATTTCAAACATGAAAAAGGTCATATTAAAATCAACATGAAAAACCCAAATTCCAAATATATAAAACACAAAAAATACATACCAAAGAAAGAACATGTATCGTCCTACACACTCTCCTCCCGCAGTGTGGTGCAACTGATGTCCCTTTCTCCATAAATGTACTCAATGGGACCGTAATGTTGCAACCACACACAAGTTGACCTGCTGTGAGGAAATAACGAGTTAGTACATTTCAAACATGAAAAAGGTCATATTAAAATCAACATGAAAAACCCAAATTCCAAATATATAAAACACAAAAAATATATACCAAAGAAAGAACATGTATCATCCTACACACTCTCCTCCCGCAGTGTGGTGCAACTGATGTCCCTTTCTCCATAAATGTACTCAATGGGACCGTAATGTTGCAACCACACACAAGTTGACCTGCTGTGAGGAAATAACGAGTTAGTAAATTTCAAACATGAAAAAGGTCATATTAAAATCAACATGAAAAACCCAAATTCCAAATATATAAAACACAAAAAATACATACCAAAGAAAGAACATGTATCGTCCTACACACTCTCCTCCCGCAGTGTGGTGCAACTGATGTCCCTTTCTCCATAAATGTACTCAATGGGACCGTAATGTTGCAACCACACACAAGTTGACCTGCTGTGAGGAAATAACGAGTTAGTACATTTCAAACATGAAAAAGGTCATATTAAAATCAACATGAAAAACCCAAATTCCAAATATATAAAACACAAAAAATATATACCAAAGAAAGAAAATGTATCGTCCTACACACTCTCCTCCCGCAGTGTGGAGCAACTGATGTCCCTTTCTCCATAAATGTACTCAATGGGACCGTAATGTTGCAACCACACACAAGTTGACCTGCTGTGAGGAAATAACGAGTTAGTACATTTCAAACATGAAAAAGGTCATATTAAAAACAACATGAAAAACCCAAATTCCAAATGTATAAAACACAAAAAATACATACCAAAGAAAGAAAATGTATCGTCCTACGCACTCTCCTCCCGCAGTGTGGTGCAACTGATGTCCCTTTCTCCACAAATGTACTCAATGGGACCGTAATGTTGCAACCACACACAAGTTGACCTGCTGTGAGGAAATAACGAGTTAGTACATTTCAAACATGAAAAAGTCATATTAGAATCAACATGAAAAACCCAAATTCCAAATATATAAAACACAAAAAATACATACCAAAGAAAGAAAATGTATCATCCTACACACTCTCCTCCCGCAGTGTGGTGCAACTGATGTCCCTTTCTCCATAAATGTACTCAATGGGACCGTAATGTTGCAACCACACACAAGTTGACCTGCTGTGAGGAAATAACGAGTTAGTACATTTCAAACATGAAAAAGGTCATATTAAAAACAACATGAAAAACCCAAATTCCAAATATATAAAACACAAAAAATACATACCAAAGAAAGAAAATGTATCGTCCTACACACTCTCCTCCCGCAGTGTGGAGCAACTGATGTCCCTTTCTCCATAAATGTACTCAATGGGACCGTAATGTTGCAACCACACACAAGTTGACCTGCTGTGAGGAAATAACGAGTTAGTACATTTCAAACATGAAAAAGGTCATATTAAAAACAACATGAAAAACCCAAATTCCAAATGTATAAAACACAAAAAATACATACCAAAGAAAGAAAATGTATCGTCCTACGCACTCTCCTCCCGCAGTGTGGTGCAACTGATGTCCCTTTCTCCATAAATGTACTCAATGGGACCGTAATGTTGCAACCACACACAAGTTGACCTGCTGTGAGGAAATAACGAGTTAGTAAATTTCAAACATGAAAAAGGTCATATTAAAATCAACATGAAAAACCCAAATTCCAAATATATAAAACACAAAAAATACATACCAAAGAAAGAAAATGTATCGTCCTACACACTCTCCTCCCGCAGTGTGGTGCAACTGATGTCCCTTTCTCCATAAATGTACTCAATGGGACCGTAATGTTGCAACCACACACAAGTTGACCTGCTGTGAGGAAATAATGAGTTAGTACATTTCAAACATGAAAAAGGTCATATTAAAAACAACATGAAAAACCCAAATTCCAAATATATAAAACACAAAAAATACATACCAAAGAAAGAAAATGTATCGTCCTACAAACTCTCCTCCCGCAGTGTGGTGCAACTGATGTCCCTTTCTCCATAAATGTACTCAATGGGACCGTAATGTTGCAACCACACACAAGTTGACCTGCTGTGAGGAAATAACGAGTTAGTAAATTTCAAACATGAAAAAGGTCATATTAAAATCAACATGAAAAACCCAAATTCCAAATATATAAAACACAAAAAATACATACCAAAGAAAGAACAAGTATCCTCCTACACACTCTCCTCCCGCAGTGTGGTGCAACTGATGTCCCTTTCTCCGTAAATGTACTCAATGGGACCGTAATGTTGCAACCACACACAAGTTGACCTGCTGTGAGGAAATAACGAGTTAGTACATTTCAAACATTAAAAAGGTCATATTAAAATCAACATGAAAAACCCAAATTCCAAATATATAAAACACAAAAAATACATACCAAAGAAAGAAAATGTATCTTCCTACACACTCTCCTCCCGCAGTGTGGTGCAACTGATGTCCCTTTCTCCATAAATGTACTCAATGGGACCGTAATGTTGCAACCACACACAAGTTGACCTGCTGTGAGGAAATAACGAGTTAGTAAATTTCAAACATGAAAAAGGTCATATTAAAATCAACATGAAAAACCCAAATTCCAAATATATAAAACACAAAAAATACATACCAAAGAAAGAAAATGTATCATCCTACACACTCTCCTCCCGCAGTGTGGTGCAACTGATGTCCCTTTCTCCATAAATGTACTCAATGGGACCGTAATGTTGCAACCACACACAAGTTGACCTGCTGTGAGGAAATAACGAGTTAGTACATTTCAAACATGAAAAAGATCATATTAAAATCAACATGCAAAACCCAAATTCCAAATATATAAAACACAAAAAATACATACCAAAGAAAGAAAATGTATCATCCTACACACTCTCCTCCCGCAGTGTGGTGCAACTGATGTCCCTTTCTCCATAAATGTACTCAATGGGACCGTAATGTTGCAACCACACACAAGTTGACCTGCTGTGAGGAAATAACGAGTTAGTAAATTTCAAACATGAAAAAGGTCATATTAAAATCAACATGAAAAACCCAAATTCCAAATATATAAAACACAAAAAATACATACCAAAGAAAGAAAATGTATCATCCTACACACTCTCCTCCCGCAGTGTGGTGCAACTGATGTCCCTTTCTCCATAAATGTACTCAATGGGACCGTAATGTTGCAACCACACACAAGTTGACCTGCTGTGAGGAAATAACGAGTTAGTAAATTTCAAACATGAGAAAGGTCATATTAAAATTAACATGAAAAACCCAAATTCCAAATATATAAAACACAAAAAATACATACCAAAGAAAGAACATGTATTGTCCTACACACTCTCCTCCCGCAGTGTGGTGCAACTGATGTCCCTTTCTCCATAAATGTACTCAATGGGACCGTAATGTTGCAACCACACACAAGTTGACCTGCTGTGAGGAAATAACGAGTTAGTACATTTCAAACATGAAAAAGGTCATATTAAAAACAACATGAGAAACCCAAATTCCAAATATATAAAACACAAAAAATACATACCAAAGAAAGAAAATGTATCGTCCTACACACTCTCCTCCCGCAGTGTGGAGCAACTGATGTCCCTTTCTCCATAAATGTACTCAATGGGACCGTAATGTTGCAACCACACACAAGTTGACCTGCTGTGAGGAAATAACGAGTTAGTACATTTCAAACATGAAAAAGGTCATATTAAAAACAACATGAAAAACCCAAATTCCAAATGTATAAAACACAAAAAATACATACCAAAGAAAGAAAATGTATCGTCCTACGCACTCTCCTCCCGCAGTGTGGTGCAACTGATGTCCCTTTCTCCATAAATGTACTCAATGGGACCGTAATGTTGCAACCACACACAAGTTGACCTGCTGTGAGGAAATAACGAGTTAGTAAATTTCAAACATGAAAAAGGTCATATTAAAATCAACATGAAAAACCCAAATTCCAAATATATAAAACACAAAAAATACATACCAAAGAAAGAAAATAGAAAATGTATCGTCCTACACACTCTCCTCCCGCAGTGTGGTGCAACTGATGTCCCTTTCTCCATAAATGTACTCAATGGGACCGTAATGTTGCAACCACACACAAGTTGACCTGCTGTGAGGAAATAACGAGTTAGTACATTTCAAACATGAAAAAGGTCATATTAAAAACAACATGAAAAACCCAAATTCCAAATATATAAAACACAAAAAATACATACCAAAGAAAGAAAATGTATCGTCCTACACACTCTCCTCCCGCAGTGTGGAGCAACTGATGTCCCTTTCTCCATAAATGTACTCAATGGGACCGTAATGTTGCAACCACACACAAGTTGACCTGCTGTGAGGAAATAACGAGTTAGTACATTTCAAACATGAAAAAGGTCATATTAAAAACAACATGAAAAACCCAAATTCCAAATGTATAAAACACAAAAAATACATACCAAAGAAAGAAAATGTATCGTCCTACACACTCTCCTCCCGCAGTGTGGTGCAACTGATGTCCCTTTCTCCATAAATGTACTCAAT
Source organism: Schistocerca nitens (assembly GCF_023898315.1). NCBI lineage: Eukaryota > Metazoa > Arthropoda > Insecta > Orthoptera > Acrididae > Schistocerca > Schistocerca nitens. The sequence continues at coordinate 5,242,534 of NW_026045914.1, forward strand.
GGGACCTTAATGTTGCAACCACACACAAGTTGACCTGCTGTGAGGAAATAACGAGTTAGTAAATTTCAAACATGAAAAAGGTCATATTAAAATCAACATGAAAAACCCAAATTCCAAATATATAAAACACAAAAAATACATACCAAAGAAAGAAAATACAAAATGTATCGTCCTACACACTCTCCTCCCGCAGTGTGGTGCAACTGATGTCCCTTTCTCCATAAATGTACTCAATGGGACCGTAATGTTGCAACCACACACAAGTTGACCTGCTGTGAGGAAATAACGAGTTAGTACATTTCAAACATGAAAAAGGTCATATTAAAAACAACATGAAAAACCCAAATTCCAAATATATAAAACACAAAAAATACATACCAAAGAAAGAAAATGTATCGTCCTACAAACTCTCCTCCCGCAGTGTGGTGCAACTGATGTCCCTTTCTCCATAAATGTACTCAATGGGACCGTAATGTTGCAACCACACACAAGTTGACCTGCTGTGAGGAAATAACGAGTTAGTAAATTTCAAACATGAAAAAGGTCATATTAAAATCAACATGAAAAACCCAAATTCCAAATATATAAAACACAAAAAATACATACCAAAGAAAGAACATGTATTGTCCTACACACTCTCCTCCCGCAGTGTGGTGCAACTGATGTCCCTTTCTCCGTAAATGTACTCAATGGGACCGTAATGTTGCAACCACACACAAGTTGACCTGCTGTGAGGAAATAACGAGTTAGTAAATTTCAAACATGAAAAAGGTCATATTAAAATCAACATGAAAAACCCAAATTCCAAATATATAAAACACAAAAAATACATACCAAAGAAAGAAAATGTATCATCCTACACACTCTCCTCCCGCAGTGTGGTGCAACTGATGTCCCTTTCTCCATAAATGTACTCAATGGGACCGTAATGTTGCAACCACACACAAGTTGACCTGCTGTGAGGAAATAACGAGTTAGTACATTTCAAACATGAAAAAGGTCATATTAAAAACAACATGAAAAACCCAAATTCCAAATATATAAAACACAAAAAATACATACCAAAGAAAGAACATGTATCGTCCTACACACTCTCCTCCCGCAGTGTGGTGCAACTGATGTCCCTTTCTCCATAAATGTACTCAATGGGACCGTAATGTTGCAACCACACACAAGTTGACCTGCTGTGAGGAAATAACGAGTTAGTACATTTCAAACATGAAAAAGGTCATATTAAAAACAACATGAAAAACCCAAATTCCAAATATATAAAACACAAAAAATACATACCAAAGAAAGAAAATGTATCGTCCTACACACTCTCCTCCCGCAGTGTGGAGCAACTGATGTCCCTTTCTCCATAAATGTACTCAATGGGACCGTAATGTTGCAACCACACACAAGTTGACCTGCTGTGAGGAAATAACGAGTTAGTAAATTTCAAACATGAAAAAGGTCATATTAAAATCAACATGAAAAACCCAAATTCCAAATATATAAAACACAAAAAATACATACCAAAGAAAGAAAATGTATCATCCTCCACACTCTCCTCCCGCAGTGTGGTGCAACTGATGTCCCTTTCTCCATAAATGTACTCAATGGGACCGTAATGTTGCAACCACACACAAGTTGACCTGCTGTGAGGTAATAACGAGTTAGTAAATTTCAAACATGAAAAAGGTCATATTAAAATCAACATGAAAAACCCAAATTCCAAATATATAAAACACAAAAAATACATACCAAAGAAAGAAAATTTATCATCCTACACACTCCCCTCCCGCAGTGTGGTGCAACTGATGTCCCTTTCTCCATAAATGTACTCAATGGGACCGTAATGTTGCAACCACACACAAGTTGACCTGCTGTGAGGAAATAACGAGTTAGTACATTTCAAACATGAAAAAGATCATATTAAAATCAACATGCAAAACCCAAATTCCAAATATATAAAACACAAAAAATACATACCAAAGAAAGAAAATGTATCATCCTACACACTCTCCTCCCGCAGTGTGGTGCAACTGATGTCCCTTTCTCCATAAATGTACTCAATGGGACCGTAATGTTGCAACCACACACAAGTTGACCTGCTGTGAGGAAATAACGAGTTAGTAAATTTCAAACATGAAAAAGGTCATATTAAAATCAACATGAAAAACCCAAATTCCAAATATATAAAACACAAAAAATACATACCAAAGAAAGAAAATGTATCATCCTACACACTCTCCTCCCGCACTGTGGTGCAACTGATGTCCCTTTCTCCATAAATGTACTCAATGGGACCGTAATGTTGCAACCACACACAAGTTGACCTGCTGTGAGGAAATAACGAGTTAGTACATTTCAAACATGAAAAAGGTCATATTAAAAACAACATGAAAAACCCAAATTCCAAATATATAAAACACAAAAAATACATACCAAAGAAAGAACATGTATCGTCCTACACACTCTCCTCCCGCAGTGTGGTGCAACTGATGTCCCTTTCTCCATAAATGTACTCAATGGGACCGTAATGTTGCAACCACACACAGGTTGACCTGCTGTGAGGAAATAACGAGTTAGTACATTTCAAACATGAAAAAGGTCATATTAAAAACAACATGAAAAACCCAAATTCCAAATATATAAAACACAAAAAATACATACCTAAGAAAGAAAATGTATCGTCCTACACACTCTCCTCCCGCAGTGTGGAGCAACTGATGTCCCTTTCTCCATAAATGTACTCAATGGGACCGTAATGTTGCAACCACACACAAGTTGACCTGCTGTGAGGAAATAACGAGTTAGTACATTTCAAACATGAAAAAGGTCATATTAAAATCAACATGAAAAACCCAAATTCCAAATGTATAAAACACAAAAAATACATACCAAAGAAAGAAAATGTATCGTCCTACACACTCTCCTCCCGCAGTGTGGTGCAACTGATGTCCCTTTCTCCATAAATGTACTCAATGGGACCGTAATGTTGCAACCACACACAAGTTGACCTGCTCTGAGGAAATAACGAGTTAGTAAATTTCAAACATGAAAAAGGTCATATTAAAAACAACATGAAAAACCCAAATTCCAAATGTATAAACCACAACAAATACATACCAAAGAAAGAATATGTATCGTCCTACACACTCTCCTCCCGCAGTGTGGTGCAACTGATGTCCCTTTCTCCATAAATGTACTCAATGGGAACGTAATGTTGCAACCACACACAAGTTGACCTGCTGTGACGAAAATACAAGTTAGTAAATTTCAAACATGAAAAAGGTCATTTTAATATCAACATGAAAAACCAAAATTTCAAAAGTATAAAACACAAAAGAATGCTTACACAAGAAAGAAAATGTATCGTGCAACACACCCTCCTCCCACCCTGTGGTGCAACTGAAGTCCCTTTCTCCATAAATGTACTCAATGGGACCGTAAAGTTGCAACCACACACAAGTTGACCTGCTATGAGGAAATAATGAGCTAGTACATTTCAAACATTAAAAAGGTTATATTAAATACAACATGAAAAACCCAAATTCCAGATGTATAAACCATAACAAATACATACCAAAGAAAGAAAATGTATCGTCCTACACACTCTCATCCCGCAGTGTGGTGTGACTGATGTCCCTTTCTCCATAAATGTACTCAATGGGACCGTAAAGTTGCAACCACACACAAGTTGACCTGCTGTGATGAAAAAACGAGTTAGTAAATTTCAAACATGAAAACGGTCATTTTAAAATCAACATGAAAAACCAAAATTCCAAAAGTATAAAACACAAAAGAATGCTTACGAAAGAAAGAAAATGTATCGTGCAACACACCCTCCTCCCACCCTGTGGTGCAACTGAAGTCCCTTTCTCCATAAATGTACTCAATGGGACTGTAAAGTTGCAACCACACAGAAGTTGACCTGCTGTGAGGAAATAACGAGTTAGTACATTTCAAACATGAAAAAGGTCATATTAAAATCAACATGAAAAACCCAAATTCCAAATATATAAAACACAAAAAATACATACCAAAGAAAGAAAATGTATAGTCCTACACACTCTCCTCCTGCAGTGTGGAGCGACTGATGTCCCTTTCTCCATAAATGTACTCAATGGAACCGGAAAGTTGCAACCACACACAAGTTGACCTGCTGTGAGGAAATAACGAGTTAGTACATTTCAAACATGAAAAAGGTCATATTAAAAACAACATGAAAAACCCAAATTCCAAATATATAAAACACAAAAAATACATACCAAAGAATGAAAATTTATCATCCTACACACTCTCCTTCCGCAGTGTGGTGCAACTGATGTCCCTTTCTCCATAAATGTACTCAATGGGACCGTAATGTTGCAACCACACACAAGTTGACCTACTGTGAGGAAATAACGAGTTAGTACATTTCAAACATGAAAAAGATCATATTAAAATCAACATGCAAAACCCAAATTCCAAATATATAAAACACAAAAAATACATACCAAAGAAAGAAAATGTATCATCCTACACACTCTCCTCCCGCAGTGTGGTGCAACTGATGTCCCTTTCTCCATAAATGTACTCAATGGGACCGTAATGTTGCAACCACACACAAGTTGACCTGCTGTGAGGAAATAACGAGTTAGTAAATTTCAAACATGAAAAAGGTCATATTAAAATCAACATGAAAAACACAAATTCCAAATATATAAAACACAAAAAATACATACCAAAGAAAGAAAATAGAAAATGTATCGTCCTACACACTCTCCTCCCGCAGTGTGGTGCAACTGATGTCCCTTTCTCCATAAATGTACTCAATGGGACCGTAATGTTGCAACCACACACAAGTTGACCTGCTGTGAGGAAATAACGAGTTAGTACATTTCAAACATGAAAAAGATCATATTAAAATCAACATGCAAAACCCAAATTCCAAATATATAAAACACAAAAAATACATACCAAAGAAAGAAAATGTATCATCCTACACACTCTCCTCCCGCAGTGTGGTGCAACTGATGTTCCTTTCTCCATAAATGTACTCAATGGGACCGTAATGTTGCAACCACACACAAGTTGACCTGCTGTGAGGAAATAACGAGTTAGTAAATTTCAAACATGAAAAAGGTCATATTAAAATCAACATGAAAAACACAAATTCCAAATATATAAAACACAAAAAATACATACCAAAGAAAGAAAATAGAAAATGTATCGTCCTACACACTCTCCTCCCGCAGTGTGGTGCAACTGATGTCCCTTTCTCCATAAATGTACTCAATGGGACCGTAATGTTGCAACCACACACAAGTTGACCTGCTGTGAGGAAATAACGAGTTAGTACATTTCAAACATGAAATAGGTCATATTAAAAACAACATGAAAAACCCAAATTCCAAATATATAAAACACAAAAAATACATACCAAAGAAAGAAAATGTATCGTCCTACACACTCTCCTCCCGCAGTGTGGAGCAACTGATGTCCCTTTCTCCATAAATGTACTCAATGGGACCGTAATGTTGCAACCACACACAAGTTGACCTGCTGTGAGGAAATAACGAGTTAGTAAATTTCAAACATGAAAAAGGTCATATTAAAATCAACATAAAAAACCCAAATTCCAAATATATAAAACACAAAAAATACATACCAAAGAAAGAAAATAGAAAATGTATCGTCCTACACACTCTCCTCCCGCAGTGTGGTGCAACTGATGTCCCTTTCTCCATAAATGTACTCAATGGGACCGTAATGTTGCAACCACACACAAGTTGACCTGCTGTGAGGAAATAACGAGTTAGTACATTTCAAACATGAAAAAGGTCATATTAAAAACAACATGAAAAACCCAAATTCCAAATATATAAAACACAAAAAATACATACCAAAGAAAGAAAATGTATCGTCCTACACACTCTCCTCCCGCAGTGTGGAGCAACTGATGTCCCTTTCTCCATAAATGTACTCAATGGGACCGTAATGTTGCAACCACACACAAGTTGACCTGCTGTGAGGAAATAACGAGTTAGTACATTTCAAACATGAAAAAGGTCATATTAAAAACAACATGAAAAACCCAAATTACAAATGTATAAAACACAAAAGAATGCTTACAAAAGAAAGAAAATGTATCGTGCAACACACCCTCCTCCCACCCTGTGGTGCAACTGAAGTCCCTTTCTCCATAAATGTACTCAATGGGACTGTAAAGTTGCAACCACACAGAAGTTGACCTGCTGTGAGGAAATAACGAGTTAGTACATTTCAAACATGAAAAAGGTCATATTAAAATCAACATGAAAAACCCAAATTCCAAATATATAAAACACAAAAAATACATACCAAAGAAAGAAAATGTATAGTCCTACACACTCTCCTCCTGCAGTGTGGAGCGACTGATGTCCCTTTCTCCATAAATGTACTCAATGGAACCGGAAAGTTGCAACCACACACAAGTTGACCTGCTGTGAGGAAATAACGAGTTAGTACATTTCAAACATGAAAAAGGTCATATTAAAAACAACATGAAAAACCCAAATTCCAAATATATAAAACACAAAAAATACATACCAAAGAATGAAAATGTATCATCCTACACACTCTCCTTCCGCAGTGTGGTGCAACTGATGTCCCTTTCTCCATAAATGTACTCAATGGGACCGTAATGTTGCAACCACACACAAGTTGACCTACTGTGAGGAAATAACGAGTTAGTACATTTCAAACATGAAAAAGATCATATTAAAATCAACATGCAAAACCCAAATTCCAAATATATAAAACACAAAAAATACATACCAAAGAAAGAAAATGTATCATCCTACACACTCTCCTCCCGCAGTGTGGTGCAACTGATGTCCCTTTCTCCATAAATGTACTCAATGGGACCGTAATGTTGCAACCACACACAAGTTGACCTGCTGTGAGGAAATAACGAGTTAGTAAATTTCAAACATGAAAAAGGTCATATTAAAATCAACATGAAAAACACAAATTCCAAATATATAAAACACAAAATATACATACCAAAGAAAGAAAATAGAAAATGTATCGTCCTACACACTCTCCTCCCGCAGTGTGGTGCAACTGATGTCCCTTTCTCCATAAATGTACTCAATGGGACCGTAATGTTGCAACCACACACAAGTTGACCTGCTGTGAGGAAATAACGAGTTAGTACATTTCAAACATGAAAAAGATCATATTAAAATCAACATGCAAAACCCAAATTCCAAATATATAAAACACAAAAAATACATACCAAAGAAAGAAAATGTATCATCCTACACACTCTCCTCCCGCAGTGTGGTGCAACTGATGTCCCTTTCTCCATAAATGTACTCAATGGGACCGTAATGTTGCAACCACACACAAGTTGACCTGCTGTGAGGAAATAACGAGTTAGTAAATTTCAAACATGAAAAAGGTCATATTAAAATCAACATGAAAAACACAAATTCCAAATATATAAAACACAAAAAATACATACCAAAGAAAGAAAATAGAAAATGTATCGTCCTACACACTCTCCTCCCGCAGTGTGGTGCAACTGATGTCCCTTTCTCCATAAATGTACTCAATGGGACCGTAATGTTGCAACCACACACAAGTTGACCTGCTGTGAGGAAATAACGAGTTAGTACATTTCAAACATGAAAAAGGTCATATTAAAAACAACATGAAAAACCCAAATTCCAAATATATAAAACACAAAAAATACATACCAAAGAAAGAAAATGTATCGTCCTACACACTCTCCTCCCGCAGTGTGGAGCAACTGATGTCCCTTTCTCCATAAATGTACTCAATGGGACCGTAATGTTGCAACCACACACAAGTTGACCTGCTGTGAGGAAATAACGAGTTAGTAAATTTCAAACATGAAAAAGGTCATATTAAAATCATCATAAAAAACCCAAATTCCAAATATATAAAACACAAAAAATACATACCAAAGAAAGAAAATAGAAAATGTATCGTCCTACACACTCTCCTCCCGCAGTGTGGTGCAACTGATGTCCCTTTCTCCATAAATGTACTCAATGGGACCGTAATGTTGCAACCACACACAAGTTGACCTGCTGTGAGGAAATAACGAGTTAGTACATTTCAAACATGAAAAAGGTCATATTAAAAACAACATGAAAAACCCAAATTCCAAATATATAAAACACAAAAAATACATACCAAAGAAAGAAAATGTATCGTCCTACACACTCTCCTCCCGCAGTGTGGAGCAACTGATGTCCCTTTCTCCATAAATGTACTCAATGGGACCGTAATGTTGCAACCACACACAAGTTGACCTGCTGTGAGGAAATAACGAGTTAGTACATTTCAAACATGAATAAGGTCATATTAAAAACAACATGAAAAACCCAAATTCCAAATGTATAAAACACAAAAAATACATACCAAAGAAAGAAAATGTATCGTCCTACGCACTCTCCTCCCGCAGTGTGGTGCAACTGATGTCCCTTTCTCCATAAATGTACTCAATGGGACCGTAATGTTGCAACCACACACAAGTTGACCTGCTGTGAGGAAATAACGAGTTAGTAAATTTCAAACATGAAAAAGGTCATATTAAAATCAACATGAAAAACCCAAATTCCAAATATATAAAACACAAAAAATACATACCAAAGAAAGAAAATAGAAAATGTATCGTCCTACACACTCTCCTCCCGCAGTGTGGTGCAACTGATGTCCCTTTCTCCATAAATGTACTCAATGGGACCGTAATGTTGCAACCACACACAAGTTGACCTGCTGTGAGGAAATAACGAGTTAGTACATTTCAAACATGAAAAAGGTCATATTAAAAACAACATGAAAAACCCAAATTCCAAATATATAAAACACAAAAAATACATACCAAAGAAAGAAAATGTATCGTCCTACAAACTCTCCTCCCGCAGTGTGGTGCAACTGATGTCCCTTTCTCCATAAATGTACTCAATGGGACCGTAATGTTGCAACCACACACAAGTTGACCTGCTGTGAGGAAATAACGAGTTAGTAAATTTCAAACATGAAAAAGGTCATATTAAAATCAACATGAAAAACCCAAATTCCAAATATATAAAACACAAAAAATACATACCAAAGAAAGAACATGTATAGTCCTACACAGTCTCCTCCTGCAGTGTGGAGCGACTGATGTCCCTTTCTCCATAAATGTACTCAATGGAACCGGAAAGTTGCAACCACACACAAGTTGACCTGCTGTGAGGAAATAATGAGTTAGTACATTTCAAACATGAAAAAGGTCATATTAAAAACAACATGAAAAACCCAAATTCCAAATATATAAAACACAAAAAATACATACCAAAGAAAGAAAATGTATCATCCTACACACTCTCCTCCCGCAGTGTGGTGCAACTGATGTCCCTTTCTCCATAAATGTACTCAATGGGACCGTAATGTTGCAACCACACACAAGTTGACCTGCTGTGAGGAAATAACGAGTTAGTACATTTCAAACATGAAAAAGATCATATTAAAATCAACATGCAAAACCCAAATTCCAAATATATAAAACACAAAAAATACATACCAAAGAAAGAAAATGTATCATCCTACACACTCTCCTCCCGCAGTGTGGTGCAACTGATGTCCCTTTCTCTATAAATGTACTCAATGGGACCGTAATGTTGCAACCACACACAAGTTGACCTGCTGTGAGGAAATAACGAGTTAGTACATTTCAAACATGAAAAAGGTCATATTAAAAACAACATGAAAAACCCAAATTCCAAATATATAAAACACAAAAAATACATACCAAAGAAAGAAAATGTATCGTCCTACACACTCTCCTCCCGCAGTGTGGAGCAACTGATGTCCCTTTCTCCATAAATGTACTCAATGGGACCGTAATGTTGCAACCACACACAAGTTGACCTGCTGTGAGGAAATAACGAGTTAGTACATTTCAAACATGAAAAAGGTCATATTAAAAACAACATGAAAAACCCAAATTCCAAATGTATAAAACACAAAAAATACATACCAAAGAAAGAAAATGTATCGTCCTACGCACTCTCCTCCCGCAGTGTGGTGCAACTGATGTCCCTTTCTCCATAAATGTACTCAATGGGACCGTAATGTTGCAACCACACACAAGTTGACCTGCTGTGAGGAAATAACGAGTTAGTAAATTTCAAACATGAAAAAGGTCATATTAAAATCAACATGAAAAACCCAAATTCCAAATATATAAAACACAAAAAATACATACCAAAGAAAGAAAATAGAAAATGTATCGTCCTACACACTCTCCTCCCGCAGTGTGGTGCAACTGATGTCCCTTTCTCCATAAATGTACTCAATGGGACCGTAATGTTGCAACCACACACAAGTTGACCTGCTGTGAGGAAATAACGAGTTAGTACATTTCAAACATGAAAAAGGTCATATTAAAAACAACATGAAAAACCCAAATTCCAAATATATAAAACACAAAAAATACATACCAAAGAAAGAAAATGTATCGTCCTACACACTCTCCTCCCGCAGTGTGGAGCAACTGATGTCCCTTTCTCCATAAATGTACTCAATGGGACCGTAATGTTGCAACCACACACAAGTTGACCTGCTGTGAGGAAATAACGAGTTAGTACATTTCAAACATGAAAAAGGTCATATTAAAAACAACATGAAAAACCCAAATTCCAAATGTATAAAACACAAAAGAATGCTTACAAAAGAAAGAAAATGTATCGTGCAACACACCCTCCTCCCACCCTGTGGTGCAACTGAAGTCCCTTTCTCCATAAATGTACTCAATGGGACTGTAAAGTTGCAACCACACAGAAGTTGACCTGCTGTGAGGAAATAACGAGTTAGTACATTTCAAACATGAAAAAGGTCATATTAAAATCAACATGAAAAACCCAAATTCCAAATATATAAAACACAAAAAATACATACCAAAGAAAGAAAATGTATCATCCTACACACTCTCCTCCCGCAGTGTGGTGCAACTGATGTCCCTTTCTCTATAAATGTACTCAATGGGACCGTAATGTTGCAACCACACACAAGTTGACCTGCTGTGAGGAAATAACGAGTTAGTACATTTCAAACATGAAAAAGGTCATATTAAAAACAACATGAAAAACCCAAATTCCAAATATATAAAACACAAAAAATACATACCAAAGAAAGAAAATGTATCGTCCTACACACTCTCCTCCCGCAGTGTGGAGCAACTGATGTCCCTTTCTCCATAAATGTACTCAATGGGACCGTAATGTTGCAACCACACACAAGTTGACCTGCTGTGAGGAAATAACGAGTTAGTACATTTCAAACATGAAAAAGGTCATATTAAAAACAACATGAAAAACCCAAATTCCAAATGTATAAAACACAAAAAATACATACCAAAGAAAGAAAATGTATCGTCCTACGCACTCTCCTCCCGCAGTGTGGTGCAACTGATGTCCCTTTCTCCATAAATGTACTCAATGGGACCGTAATGTTGCAACCACACACAAGTTGACCTGCTGTGAGGAAATAACGAGTTAGTAAATTTCAAACATGAAAAAGGTCATATTAAAATCAACATGAAAAACCCAAATTCCAAATATATAAAACACAAAAAATACATACCAAAGAAAGAAAATAGAAAATGTATCGTCCTACACACTCTCCTCCCGCAGTGTGGTGCAACTGATGTCCCTTTCTCCATAAATGTACTCAATGGGACCGTAATGTTGCAACCACACACAAGTTGACCTGCTGTGAGGAAATAACGAGTTAGTACATTTCAAACATGAAAAAGGTCATATTAAAAACAACATGAAAAACCCAAATTCCAAATATATAAAACACAAAAAATACATACCAAAGAAAGAAAATGTATCGTCCTACACACTCTCCTCCCGCAGTGTGGAGCAACTGATGTCCCTTTCTCCATAAATGTACTCAATGGGACCGTAATGTTGCAACCACACACAAGTTGACCTGCTGTGAGGAAATAACGAGTTAGTACATTTCAAACATGAAAAAGGTCATATTAAAAACAACATGAAAAACCCAAATTCCAAATGTATAAAACACAAAAGAATGCTTACAAAAGAAAGAAAATGTATCGTGCAACACACCCTCCTCCCACCCTGTGGTGCAACTGAAGTCCCTTTCTCCATAAATGTACTCAATGGGACTGTAAAGTTGCAACCACACAGAAGTTGACCTGCTGTGAGGAAATAACGAGTTAGTACATTTCAAACATGAAAAAGGTCATATTAAAATCAACATGAAAAACCCAAATTCCAAATATATAAAACACAAAAAATACATACCAAAGAAAGAAAATGTATCATCCTACACACTCTCCTCCTGCAGTGTGGAGCGACTGATGTCCCATTCTCCATAAATGTACTCAATGGAACCGGAAAGTTGCAACCACACACAAGTTGACCTGCTGTGAGGAAATAACGAGTTAGTACATTTCAAACATGAAAAAGGTCATATTAAAAACAACATGAAAAACCCAAATTCCAAATATATAAAACACAAAAAATACATACCAAAGAATGAAAATGTATCATCCTACACACTCTCCTTCCGCAGTGTGGTGCAACTGATGTCCCTTTCTCCATAAATGTACTCAATGGGACCGTAATGTTGCAACCACACACAAGTTGACCTACTGTGAGGAAATAACGAGTTAGTACATTTCAAACATGAAAAAGATCATATTAAAATCAACATGCAAAACCCAAATTCCAAATATATAAAACACAAAAAATACATACCAAAGAAAGAAAATGTATCATCCTACACACTCTCCTCCCGCAGTGTGGTGCAACTGATGTCCCTTTCTCCATAAATGTACTCAATGGGACCGTAATGTTGCAACCACACACAAGTTGACCTGCTGTGAGGAAATAACGAGTTAGTAAATTTCAAACATGAAAAAGGTCATATTAAAATCAACATGAAAAACACAAATTCCAAATATATAAAACACAAAAAATACATACCAAAGAAAGAAAATAGAAAATGTATCGTCCTACACACTCTCCTCCCGCAGTGTGGTGCAACTGATGTCCCTTTCTCCATAAATGTACTCAATGGGACCGTAATGTTGCAACCACACACAAGTTGACCTGCTGTGAGGAAATAACGAGTTAGTACATTTCAAACATGAAAAAGATCATATTAAAATCAACATGCAAAACCCAAATTCCAAATATATAAAACACAAAAAATACATACCAAAGAAAGAAAATGTATCATCCTACACACTCTCCTCCCGCAGTGTGGTGCAACTGATGTCCCTTTCTCCATAAATGTACTCAATGGGACCGTAATGTTGCAACCACACACAAGTTGACCTGCTGTGAGGAAATAACGAGTTAGTAAATTTCAAACATGAAAAAGGTCATATTAAAATCAACATGAAAAACACAAATTCCAAATATATAAAACACAAAAAATACATACCAAAGAAAGAAAATAGAAAATGTATCGTCCTACACACTCTCCTCCCGCAGTGTGGTGCAACTGATGTCCCTTTCTCCATAAATGTACTCAATGGGACCGTAATGTTGCAACCACACACAAGTTGACCTGCTGTGAGGAAATAACGAGTTAGTACATTTCAAACATGAAAAAGGTCATATTAAAAACAACATGAAAAACCCAAATTCCAAATATATAAAACACAAAAAATACATACCAAAGAAAGAAAATGTATCGTCCTACACACTCTCCTCCCGCAGTGTGGAGCAACTGATGTCCCTTTCTCCATAAATGTACTCAATGGGACCGTAATGTTGCAACCACACACAAGTTGACCTGCTGTGAGGAAATAACGAGTTAGTAAATTTCAAACATGAAAAAGGTCATATTAAAATCATCATAAAAAACCCAAATTCCAAATATATAAAACACAAAAAATACATACCAAAGAAAGAAAATAGAAAATGTATCGTCCTACACACTCTCCTCCCGCAGTGTGGTGCAACTGATGTCCCTTTCTCCATAAATGTACTCAATGGGACCGTAATGTTGCAACCACACACAAGTTGACCTGCTGTGAGGAAATAACGAGTTAGTACATTTCAAACATGAAAAAGGTCATATTAAAAACAACATGAAAAACCCAAATTCCAAATATATAAAACACAAAAAATACATACCAAAGAAAGAAAATGTATCGTCCTAAACACTCTCCTCCCGCAGTGTGGAGCAACTGATGTCCCTTTCTCCATAAATGTACTCAATGGGACCGTAATGTTGCAACCACACACAAGTTGACCTGCTGTGAGGAAATAACGAGTTAGTACATTTCAAACATGAATAAGGTCATATTAAAAACAACATGAAAAACCCAAATTCCAAATGTATAAAACACAAAAAATACATACCAAAGAAAGAAAATGTATCGTCCTACGCACTCTCCTCCCGCAGTGTGGTGCAACTGATGTCCCTTTCTCCATAAATGTACTCAATGGGACCGTAATGTTGCAACCACACACAAGTTGACCTGCTGTGAGGAAATAACGAGTTAGTAAATTTCAAACATGAAAAAGGTCATATTAAAATCAACATGAAAAACCCAAATTCCAAATATATAAAACACAAAAAATACATACCAAAGAAAGAAAATAGAAAATGTATCGTCCTACACACTCTCCTCCCGCAGTGTGGTGCAACTGATGTCCCTTTCTCCATAAATGTACTCAATGGGACCGTAATGTTGCAACCACACACAAGTTGACCTGCTGTGAGGAAATAACGAGTTAGTACATTTCAAACATGAAAAAGGTCATATTAAAAACAACATGAAAAACCCAAATTCCAAATATATAAAACACAAAAAATACATACCAAAGAAAGAAAATGTATCGTCCTACAAACTCTCCTCCCGCAGTGTGGTGCAACTGATGTCCCTTTCTCCATAAATGTACTCAATGGGACCGTAATGTTGCAACCACACACAAGTTGACCTGCTGTGAGGAAATAACGAGTTAGTAAATTTCAAACATGAAAAAGGTCATATTAAAATCAACATGAAAAACCCAAATTCCAAATATATAAAACACAAAAAATACATACCAAAGAAAGAACATGTATAGTCCTACACACTCTCCTCCTGCAGTGTGGAGCGACTGATGTCCCTTTCTCCATAAATGTACTCAATGGAACCGGAAAGTTGCAACCACACACAAGTTGACCTGCTGTGAGGAAATAATGAGTTAGTACATTTCAAACATGAAAAAGGTCATATTAAAAACAACATGAAAAACCCAAATTCCAAATATATAAAACACAAAAAATACATACCAAAGAAAGAAAATGTATCATCCTACACACTCTCCTCCCGCAGTGTGGTGCAACTGATGTCCCTTTCTCCATAAATGTACTCAATGGGACCGTAATGTTGCAACCACACACAAGTTGACCTGCTGTGAGGAAATAACGAGTTAGTACATTTCAAACATGAAAAAGATCATATTAAAATCAACATGCAAAACCCAAATTCCAAATATATAAAACACAAAAAATACATACCAAAGAAAGAAAATGTATCATCCTACACACTCTCCTCCCGCAGTGTGGTGCAACTGATGTCCCTGTCTCTATAAATGTACTCAATGGGACCGTAATGATGCAACCACACACAAGTTGACCTGCTGTGAGGAAATAACGAGTTAGTACATTTCAAACATGAAAAAGGTCATATTAAAAACAACATGAAAAACCCAAATTCCAAATATATAAAACACAAAAAATACATACCAAAGAAAGAAAATGTATCGTCCTACACACTCTCCTCCCGCAGTGTGGAGCAACTGATGTCCCTTTCTCCATAAATGTACTCAATGGGACCGTAATGTTGCAACCACACACAAGTTGACCTGCTGTGAGGAAATAACGAGTTAGTACATTTCAAACATGAAAAAGGTCATATTAAAAACAACATGAAAAACCCAAATTCCAAATGTATAAAACACAAAAAATACATACCAAAGAAAGAAAATGTATCGTCCTACGCACTCTCCTCCCGCAGTGTGGTGCAACTGATGTCCCTTTCTCCATAAATGTACTCAATGGGACCGTAATGTTGCAACCACACACAAGTTGACCTGCTGTGAGGAAATAACGAGTTAGTAAATTTCAAACATGAAAAAGGTCATATTAAAATCAACATGAAAAACCCAAATTCCAAATATATAAAACACAAAAAATACATACCAAAGAAAGAAAATAGAAAATGTATCGTCCTACACACTCTCCTCCCGCAGTGTGGTGCAACTGATGTCCCTTTCTCCATAAATGTACTCAATGGGACCGTAATGTTGCAACCACACACAAGTTGACCTGCTGTGAGGAAATAACGAGTTAGTACATTTCAAACATGAAAAAGGTCATATTAAAAACAACATGAAAAACCCAAATTCCAAATATATAAAACACAAAAAGTACATACCAAAGAAAGAAAATGTATCGTCCTACAAACTCTCCTCCCGCAGTGTGGTGCAACTGATGTCCCTTTCTCCATAAATGTACTCAATGGGACCGTAATGTTGCAACCACACACAAGTTGACCTGCTGTGAGGAAATAACGAGTTAGTAAATTTCAAACATGAAAAAGGTCATATTAAAATCAACATGAAAAACCCAAATTCCAAATATATAAAACACAAAAAATACATACCAAAGAAAGAACATGTATAGTCCTACACACTCTCCTCCTGCAGTGTGGAGCGACTGATGTCCCTTTCTCCATAAATGTACTCAATGGAACCGGAAAGTTGCAACCACACACAAGTTGACCTGCTGTGAGGAAATAATGAGTTAGTACATTTCAAACATGAAAAAGGTCATATTAAAAACAACATGAAAAACCCAAATTCCAAATATATAAAACACAAAAAATACATACCAAAGAAAAAAATGTATCATCCTACACACTCTCCTCCCGCAGTGTGGTGCAACTGATGTCCCTTTCTCCATAAATGTACTCAATGGGACCGTAATGTTGCAACCACACACAAGTTGACCTGCTGTGAGGAAATAACGAGTTAGTACATTTCAAACATGAAAAAGATCATATTAAAATCAACATGCAAAACCCAAATTCCAAATATATAAAACACAAAAAATACATACCAAAGAAAGAAAATGTATCATCCTACACACTCTCCTCCCGCAGTGTGGTGCAACTGATGTCCCTTTCTCCATAAATGTACTCAATGGGACCGTAATGTTGCAACCACACACAAGTTGACCTGCTGTGAGGAAATAACGAGTTAGTAAATTTCAAACATGAAAAATGTCATATTAAAATCAACATGAATAACACAAATTCCAAATATATAAAACACAAAAAATACATACCAAAGAAAGAAAATAGAAAATGTATCGTCCTACACACTCTCCTCCCGCAGTGTGGTGCAACTGATGTCCCTTTCTCCATAAATGTACTCAATGGGACCGTAATGTTGCAACCACACACAAGTTGACCTGCTGTGAGGAAATAACGAGTTAGTACATTTCAAACATGAAAAAGGTCATATTAAAAACAACATGAAAAACCCAAATTCCAAATATATAAAACACAAAAAATACATACCAAAGAAAGAAAATGTATCGTCCTACACACTCTCCTCCCGCAGTGTGGAGCAACTGATGTCCCTTTCTCCATAAATGTACTCAATGGGACCGTAATGTTGCAACCACACACAAGTTGACCTGCTGTGAGGAAATAACGAGTTAGTACATTTCAAACATGAAAAAGGTCATATTAAAAACAACATGAAAAACCCAAATTCCAAATGTATAAAACACAAAAAATACATACCAAAGAAAGAAAATGTATCGTCCTACGCACTCTCCTCCCGCAGTGTGGTGCAACTGATGTCCCTTTCTCCATAAATGTACTCAATGGGACCGTAATGTTGCAACCACACACAAGTTGACCTGCTGTGAGGAAATAACGAGTTAGTACATTTCAAACATGAAAAAGGTCATATTAAAATCAACATGAAAAACCCAAATTCCAAATATATAAAACACAAAAAATACATACCAAAGAAAGAAAATAGAAAATGTATCGTCCTACACACTCTCCTCCCGCAGTGTGGTGCAACTGATGTCCCTTTCTCCATAAATGTACTCAATGGGACCGTAATGTTGCAACCACACACAAGTTGACCTGCTGTGAGGAAATAACGAGTTAGTAAATTTCAAACATGAAAAAGGTCATATTAAAATCAACATGAAAAACCCAAATTCCAAATATATAAAACACAAAAAATACATACCAAAGAAAGAAAATAGAAAATGTATCGTCCTACACACTCTCCTCCCGCAGTGTGGTGCAACTGATGTCCCTTTCTCCATAAATGTACTCAATGGGACCGTAATGTTGCAACCACACACAAGTTGACCTGCTGTGAGGAAATAACGAGTTAGTACATTTCAAACATGAAAAAGGTCATATTAAAATCAACATGAAAAACCCAAATTCCAAATATATAAAACACAAAAAATACATACCAAAGAAAGAAAATGTATCATCCTACAAACTCTCCTCCCGCAGTGTGGTGCAACTGATGTCCCTTTCTCCATAAATGTACTCAATGGGACCGTAATGTTGCAACCACACACAAGTTGACCTGCTGTGAGGAAATAACGAGTTAGTAAATTTCAAACATGAAAAAGGTCATATTAAAATCAACATGAAAAACCCAAATTCCAAATATATAAAACACAAAAAATACATACCAAAGAAAGAAAATGTATCGTCCTACACACTCTCCTCCCGCAGTGTGGTGCAACTGATGTCCCTTTCTCCGTAAATGTACTCAATGGGACCGTAATGTTGCAACCACACACAAGTTGACCTGCTGTGAGGAAATAACGAGTTAGTACATTTCAAACATGAAAAAGGTCATATTAAAATCAACATGAAAAACCCAAATTCCAAATCTATAAAACACAAAAAATACATACCAAAGAAAGAAAATGTATCATCCTACACACTCTCCTCCCGCAGTGTGGTGCAACTGATGTCCCTTTCTCCATAAATGTACTCAATGGGACCGTAATGTTGCAACCACACACAAGTTGACCTGCTGTGAGGAAATAACGAGTTAGTAAATTTCAAACATGAAAAAGGTCATATTAAAATCAACATGAAAAACCCAAATTCCAAATATATAAAACACAAAAAATACATACCAAAGAAAGAAAATGTATCATCCTACACACTCTCCTCCCGCAGTGTGGTGCAACTGATGTCCCTTTCTCCATAAATGTACTCAATGGGACCGTAATGTTGCAACCACACACAAGTTGACCTGCTGTGAGGAAATAACGAGTTAGTACATTTCAAACATGAAAAAGGTCATATTAAAATCAACATGCAAAACCCAAATTCCAAATATATAAAACACAAAAAATACATACCAAAGAAAGAAAATGTATCATCCTACACACTCTCCTCCCGCAGTGTGGTGCAACTGATGTCCCTTTCTCCATAAATGTACTCAATGGGACCGTAATGTTGCAACCACACACAAGTTGACCTGCTGTGAGGAAATAACGAGTTAGTAAATTTCAAACATGAAAAAGGTCATATTAAAATCAACATGAAAAACCCAAATTCCAAATATATAAAACACAAAAAATACATACCAAAGAAAGAAAATGTATCATCCTACACACTCTCCTCCCGCAGTGTGGTGCAACTGATGTCCCTTTCTCCATAAATGTACTCAATGGGACCGTAATGTTGCAACCACACACAAGTTGACCTGCTGTGAGGAAATAACGAGTTAGTACATTTCAAACATGAAAAAGGTCATATTAAAAACAACATGAAAAACCCAAATTCCAAATATATAAAACACAAAAAATACATACCAAAGAAAGAACATGTATCGTCCTACACACTCTCCTCCCGCAGTGTGGTGCAACTGATGTCCCTTTCTCCATAAATGTACTCAATGGGACCGTAATGTTGCAACCACACACAAGTTGACCTGCTGTGAGGAAATAACGAGTTAGTAAATTTCAAACATGAAAAAGGTCATTTTAATATCAACATGAAAAACCAAAATTTCAAAAGTATAAAACACAAAAGAATGCTTACACAAGAAAGAAAATGTATCGTGCAACACACCCTCCTCCCACCCTGTGGTGCAACTGAAGTCCCTTTCTCCATAAATGTACTCAATGGGACCGTAAAGTTGCAACCACACACAAGTTGACCTGCTATGAGGAAATAACGAGTTAGTACATTTCAAACATTAAAAAGGTTATATTAAATACAACATGAAAAACCCAAATTCCAAATGTATAAACCATAACAAATACATACCAAAGAAAGAAAATGTATCGTCCTACACACTCTCATCCCGCAGTGTGGTGTGACTGATGTCCCTTTCTCCATAAATGTACTCAATGGGACCGTAAAGTTGCAACCACACGCAAGTTGACCTGCTGTGAGGAAATAACGAGTTAGTACATTTCAAACATGAAAAAGGTCATATTAAAAACAACATGAAAAACCCAAATTCCAAATGTATAAAACACAAAAAATACATACCAAAGAAAGAAAATGTATCGTCCTACGCACTCTCCTCCCGCAGTGTGGTGCAACTGATGTCCCTTTCTCCATAAATGTACTCAATGGGACCGTAATGTTGCAACCACACACAAGTTGACCTGCTGTGAGGAAATAACGAGTTAGTAAATTTCAAACATGAAAAAGGTCATATTAAAATCAACATGAAAAACCCAAATTCCAAATATATAAAACACAAAAAATACATACCAAAGAAAGAAAATAGAAAATGTATCGTCGTACACACTCTCCTCCCGCAGTGTGGTGCAACTGATGTCCCTTTCTCCATAAATGTACTCAATGGGACCGTAATGTTGCAACCACACACAAGTTGACCTGCTGTGAGGAAATAACGAGTTAGTACATTTCAAACATGAAAAAGGTCATATTAAAATCAACATGAAAAACCCAAATTCCAAATATATAAAACACAAAAAATACATACCAAAGAAAGAAAATGTATCGTCCTACACACTTTCCTCCCGGAGTGTGGTGCAACTGATGTCCCTTTCTCCATAAATGTACTCAATGGGACCGTAATGTTGCAACCACACACAAGTTGACCTGCTGTGAGGAAATAACGAGTTAGTACATTTCAAACATGAAAAAGGTCATATTAAAAACAACATGAAAAACCCAAATTCCAAATATATAAAACACAAAAAATACATACCAAAGAAAGAAAATGTATCATCCTACACACTCTCCTCCCGCAGTGTGGTGCAACTGATGTCCCTTTCTCCATAAATGTACTCAATGGGACCGTAATGTTGCAACCACACACAAGTTGACCTGCTGTGAGGAAATAACGAGTTAGTAAATTTCAAACATGAAAAAGGTCATATTAAAATCAACATGAAAAACCCAAATTCCAAATATATAAAACACAAAAAATACATACCAAAGAAAGAACTTGTATCGTCCTACACACTCTCCTCCCGCAGTGTGGTGCAATTGATGTCCCTTTTTCCATAAATGTACTCAATGGGACCGTAATGTTGCAACCACACACAAGTTGACCTGCTGTGAGGAAATAACGAGTTAGTACATTTCAAACATGAAAAAGGTCATATTAAAATCAACATGAAAAACCCAAATTCCAAATATATAAAACACAAAAAATATATACCAAAGAAAGAAAATGTATCATCCTACACACTCTCCTCCCGCAGTGTGGTGCAACTGATGTCCCTTTCTCCATAAATGTACTCAATGGGACCGTAATGTTGCAACCACACACAAGTTGACCTGCTGTGAGGAAATAACGAGTTAGTAAATTTCAAACATGAAAAAGGTCATATTAAAATCAACATGAAAAACCCAAATTCCTAATATATAAAACACAAAAAATTCATACCAAAGAAAGAAAATGTATCATCCTACACACTCTCCTCCCGCAGTGTGGTGCAACTGATGTCCCTTTCTCCATAAATGTACTCAATGGGACCGTAATGTTGCAACCACACACAAGTTGACCTGCTGTGAGGAAATAACGAGTTAGTAAATTTCAAACATGAAAAAGGTCATATTAAAATCAACATGAAAAACCCAAATTCCAAATATATAAAACACAAAAAATACATACCAAAGAAAGAAAATGTATCATCCTACACACTCTCCTCCCGCAGTGTGGTGCAACTGATGTCCCTTTCTCCATAAATGTACTCAATGGGACCGTAATGTTGCAACCACACACAAGTTGACCTGCTGTGAGGAAATAACGAGTTAGTACATTTCAAACATGAAAAAGGTCATATTAAAATCAACATGAAAAACCCAAATTCCAAATATATAAAACACAAAAAATACATACCAAAGAAAGAAAATGTATCATCCTACACACTCTCCTCCCGCAGTGTGGTGCAACTGATGTCCCTTTCTCCATAAATGTACTCAATGGGACCGTAATGTTGCAACCACACACAAGTTGACCTGCTGTGAGGAAATAACGAGTTAGTAAATTTCAAACATGAAAAAGGTCATATTAAAATCAACATGAAAAACCCAAATTCCAAATATATAAAACACAAAAAATACATACCAAAGAAAGAACATGTATCGTCCTACACACTCTCCTCCCGCAGTGTGGTGCAACTGATGTCCCTTTCTCCATAAATGTACTCAATGGGACCGTAATGTTGCAACCACACACAAGTTGACCTGCTGTGACGAAAATACGAGTTAGTAAATTTCAAACATGAAAAAGGTCATTTTAATATCAACATGAAAAACCAAAATTTCAAAAGTATAAAACACAAAAGAATGCTTACACAAGAAAGAAAATGTATCGTGCAACACACCCTCCTCCCACCCTGTGGTGCAACGGAAGTCCCTTTCTCCATAAATGTACTCAATGGGACCGTAAAGTTGCAACCACACACAAGTTGACCTGCTATGAGGAAATAACGAGTTAGTACATTTCAAACATTAAAAAGGTTATATTAAATACAACATGAAAAACCCAAATTCCAAATATATAAAACACAAAAAATACATACCAAAGAAAGAAAATGTATCGTCCTACACACTCTCCTCCCGCAGTGTGGTGCAACTGATGTCCCTTTCTCCATAAATGTACTCAATGGGACCGTAAAGTTGCAACCACACACAAGTTGACCTGCTGTGAGGAAATAACGAGTTAGTAAATTTCAAACATGAAAAAGGTCATATTAAAATCAACATGAAAAACCCAAATTCCAAATATATAAAATACAAAAAAATACATACCAAAGAAAGAAAATGTATCATCCTACACACTCTCCTCCCGCAGTGTGGTGCAACTGATGTCCCTTTCTCCATAAATGTACTCAATGGGACCGTAATGTTGCAACCACACACAAGTTGACCTGCTGTGAGGAAATAACGAGTTAGTAAATTTCAAACATGAAAAAGGTCATATTAAAATCAACATGAAAAACCCAAATTCCAAATATATAACACACAAAAAATACATACCAAAGAAAGAAAATGTATCATCCTACACACTCTCCTCCCGCAGTGTGGTGCAACTGATGTCCCTTTCTCCATAAATATACTCAATGGGACCGTAATGTTGCAACCACACACAAGTTGACCTGCTGTGACGAAATAACGAGTTAGTACATTTCAAACATGAAAAAGGTCATATTAAAATCAACATGAAAACCCAAATTCCAAATATATAAAACACAAAAAATACATACCAAAGAAAGAAAATGTATCATCCTACACACTCTCCTCCCGCAGTGTGGTGCAACTGATGTCCCTTTCTCCATAAATATACTCAATGGGACCGTAATGTTGCAACCACACACAAGTTGACCTGCTGTGAGGAAATAACGAGTTAGTACATTTCAAACATGAAAAAGGTCATATTAAAATCAACATGAAAACCCAAATTCCAAATATATAAAACACAAAAAATACATACCAAAGAAAGAAAATGTATCATCCTACACACTCTCCTCCCGCAGTGTGGTGCAACTGATGTCCCTTTCTCCATAAATGTACTCAATGGGACCATAATGTTGCAACCACACACAAGTTGACCTGCTGTGAGGAAATAACGAGTTAGTAAATTTCAAACATGAAAAAGGTCATATTAAAATCAACATGAAAAACCCAAATTCCAAATATATAAAACACAAAAAATACATACCAAAGAAAGAAAATGTATCATCCTACACACTCTCCTCCCGCAGTGTGGTGCAACTGATGTCCCTTTCTCCATAAATGTACTCAATGGGACCGTAATGTTGCAACCACACACAAGTTGACCTGCTGTGAGGAAATAACGAGTTAGTACATTTCAAACATGAAAAAGGTCATATTAAAATCAACATGCAAAACCCAAATTCCAAATATATAAAACACAAAAAATACATACCAAAGAAAGAAAATGTATCATCCTACACACTCTCCTCCCGCAGTGTGGTGCAACTGATGTCCCTTTCTCCATAAATGTACTCAATGGGACCGTAATGTTGCAACCACACACAAGTTGACCTGCTGTGAGGAAATAACGAGTTAGTAAATTTCAAACATGAAAAAGGTCATATTAAAATCAACATGAAAAACCCAAATTCCAAATATATAAAACACAAAAAATACATACCAAAGAAAGAAAATGTATCATCCTACACACTCTCCTCCCGCAGTGTGGTGCAACTGATGTCCCTTTCTCCATAAATGTACTCAATGGGACCGTAATGTTGCAACCACACACAAGTTGACCTGCTGTGAGGAAATAACGAGTTAGTACATTTCAAACATGAAAAAGGTCATATTAAAAACAACATGAAAAACCCAAATTCCAAATATATAAAACACAAAAAATACATACCAAAGAAAGAACATGTATCGTCCTACACACTCTCCTCCCGCAGTGTGGTGCAACTGATGTCCCTTTCTCCATAAATGTACTCAATGGGACCGTAATGTTGCAACCACACACAAGTTGACCTGCTGTGAGGAAATAACGAGTTAGTAAATTTCAAACATGAAAAAGGTCATTTTAATATCAACATGAAAAACCAAAATTTCAAAAGTATAAAACACAAAAGAATGCTTACACAAGAAAGAAAATGTATCGTGCAACACACCCTCCTCCCACCCTGTGGTGCAACTGAAGTCCCTTTCTCCATAAATGTACTCAATGGGACCGTAAAGTTGCAACCACACACAAGGTGACCTGCTATGAGGAAATAACGAGTTAGTACATTTCAAACATTAAAAAGGTTATATTAAATACAACATGAAAAACCCAAATTCCAAATGTATAAACCATAACAAATACATACCAAAGAAAGAAAATGTATCGTCCTACACACTCTCATCCCGCAGTGTGGTGTGACTGATGTCCCTTTCTCCATAAATGTACTCAATGGGACCGTAAAGTTGCAACCACACGCAAGTTGACCTGCTGTGAGGAAATAACGAGTTAGTACATTTCAAACATGAAAAAGGTCATATTAAAAACAACATGAAAAACCCAAATTCCAAATGTATAAAACACAAAAAATACATACCAAAGAAAGAAAATGTATCGTCCTACGCACTCTCCTCCCGCAGTGTGGTGCAACTGATGTCCCTTTCTCCATAAATGTACTCAATGGGACCGTAATGTTGCAACCACACACAAGTTGACCTGCTGTGAGGAAATAACGAGTTAGTAAATTTCAAACATGAAAAAGGTCATAATAAAATCAACATGAAAAACCCAAATTCCAAATATATAAAACACAAAAAATACATACCAAAGAAAGAAAATAGAAAATGTATCGTCGTACACACTCTCCTCCCGCAGTGTGGTGCAACTGATGTCCCTTTCTCCATAAATGTACTCAATGGGACCGTAATGTTGCAACCACACACAAGTTGACCTGCTGTGAGGAAATAACGAGTTAGTACATTTCAAACATGAAAAAGGTCATATTAAAATCAACATGAAAAACCCAAATTCCAAATATATAAAACACAAAAAATACATACCAAAGAAAGAAAATGTATCGTCCTACACACTTTCCTCCCGGAGTGTGGTGCAACTGATGTCCCTTTCTCCATAAATGTACTCAATGGGACCGTAATGTTGCAACCACACACAAGTTGACCTGCTGTGAGGAAATAACGAGTTAGTACATTTCAAACATGAAAAAGGTCATATTAAAAACAACATGAAAAACCCAAATTCCAAATATATAAAACACAAAAAATACATACCAAAGAAAGAAAATGTATCATCCTACACACTCTCCTCCCGCAGTGTGGTGCAACTGATGTCCCTTTCTCCATAAATGTACTCAATGGGACCGTAATGTTGCAACCACACACAAGTTGACCTGCTGTGAGGAAATAACGAGTTAGTAAATTTCAAACATGAAAAAGGTCATATTAAAATCAACATGAAAAACCCAAATTCCAAATATATAAAACACAAAAAATACATACCAAAGAAAGAACTTGTATCGTCCTACACACTCTCCTCCCGCAGTGTGGTGCAATTGATGTCCCTTTTTCCATAAATGTACTCAATGGGACCGTAATGTTGCAACCACACACAAGTTGACCTGCTGTGAGGAAATAACGAGTTAGTAAATTTCAAACATGAAAAAGGTCATATTAAAATCAACATGAAAAACCCAAATTCCAAATATATAAAACACAAAAAATATATACCAAAGAAAGAAAATGTATCATCCTACACACTCTCCTCCCGCAGTGTGGTGCAACTGATGTCCCTTTCTCCATAAATGTACTCAATGGGACCGTAATGTTGCAACCACACACAAGTTGACCTGCTGTGAGGAAATAACGAGTTAGTAAATTTCAAACATGAAAAAGGTCATATTAAAATCAACATGAAAAACCCAAATTCCTAATATATAAAACACAAAAAATTCATACCAAAGAAAGAAAATGTATCATCCTACACACTCTCCTCCCGCAGTGTGGTGCAACTGATGTCCCTTTCTCCATAAATGTACTCAATGGGACCGTAATGTTGCAACCACACACAAGTTGACCTGCTGTGAGGAAATAACGAGTTAGTAAATTTCAAACATGAAAAAGGTCATATTAAAATCAACATGAAAAACCCAAATTCCAAATATATAAAACACAAAAAATACATACCAAAGAAAGAAAATGTATCATCCTACACACTCTCCTCCCGCAGTGTGGTGCAACTGATGTCCCTTTCTCCATAAATGTACTCAATGGGACCGTAATGTTGCAACCACACACAAGTTGACCTGCTGTGAGGAAATAACGAGTTAGTACATTTCAAACATGAAAAAGGTCATATTAAAATCAACATGAAAAACCCAAATTCCAAATATATAAAACACAAAAAATACATACCAAAGAAAGAAAATGTATCATCCTACACACTCTCCTCCCGCAGTGTGGTGCAACTGATGTCCCTTTCTCCATAAATGTACTCAATGGGACCGTAATGTTGCAACCACACACAAGTTGACCTGCTGTGAGGAAATAACGAGTTAGTAAATTTCAAACATGAAAAAGGTCATATTAAAATCAACATGAAAAACCCAAATTCCAAATATATAAAACACAAAAAATACATACCAAAGAAAGAACATGTATCGTCCTACACACTCTCCTCCCGCAGTGTGGTGCAACTGATGTCCCTTTCTCCATAAATGTACTCAATGGGACCGTAATGTTGCAACCACACACAAGTTGACCTGCTGTGACGAAAATACGAGTTAGTAAATTTCAAACATGAAAAAGGTCATTTTAATATCAACATGAAAAACCAAAATTTCAAAAGTATAAAACACAAAAGAATGCTTACACAAGAAAGAAAATGTATCGTGCAACACACCCTCCTCCCACCCTGTGGTGCAACGGAAGTCCCTTTCTCCATAAATGTACTCAATGGGACCGTAAAGTTGCAACCACACACAAGTTGACCTGCTATGAGGAAATAACGAGTTAGTACATTTCAAACATTAAAAAGGTTATATTAAATACAACATGAAAAACCCAAATTCCAAATATATAAAACACAAAAAATACATACCAAAGAAAGAAAATGTATCGTCCTACACACTCTCCTCCCGCAGTGTGGTGCAACTGATGTCCCTTTCTCCATAAATGTACTCAATGGGACCGTAAAGTTGCAACCACACACAAGTTGACCTGCTGTGAGGAAATAACGAGTTAGTAAATTTCAAACATGAAAAAGGTCATATTAAAATCAACATGAAAAACCCAAATTCCAAATATATAAAATACAAAAAAATACATACCAAAGAAAGAAAATGTATCATCCTACACACTCTCCTCCCGCAGTGTGGTGCAACTGATGTCCCTTTCTCCATAAATGTACTCAATGGGACCGTAATGTTGCAACCACACACAAGTTGACCTGCTGTGAGGAAATAACGAGTTAGTAAATTTCAAACATGAAAAAGGTCATATTAAAATCAACATGAAAAACCCAAATTCCAAATATATAACACACAAAAAATACATACCAAAGAAAGAAAATGTATCATCCTACACACTCTCCTCCCGCAGTGTGGTGCAACTGATGTCCCTTTCTCCATAAATATACTCAATGGGACCGTAATGTTGCAACCACACACAAGTTGACCTGCTGTGAGGAAATAACGAGTTAGTACATTTCAAACATGAAAAAGGTCATATTAAAATCAACATGAAAACCCAAATTCCAAATATATAAAACACAAAAAATACATACCAAAGAAAGAAAATGTATCATCCTACACACTCTCCTCCCGCAGTGTGGTGCAACTGATGTCCCTTTCTCCATAAATGTACTCAATGGGACCGTAATGTTGCAACCACACACAAGTTGACCTGCTGTGAGGAAATAACGAGTTAGTAAATTTCAAACATGAAAAAGGTCATATTAAAATCAACATGAAAAACCCAAATTCCAAATATATAAAACACAAAAAATACATACCAAAGAAAGAAAATGTATCATCCTACACACTCTCCTCCCGCAGTGTGGTGCAACTGATGTCCCTTTCTCCATAAATGTACTCAATGGGACCGTAATGTTGCAACCACACACAAGTTGACCTGCTGTGAGGAAATAACGAGTTAGTAAATTTCAAACATTAAAAAGGTCATATTAAAATCAACATGAAAAACCCAAATTCCAAATATATAAAACACAAAAAATACATACCAAAGAAAGAAAATGTATCATCCTACACACTCTCCTCCCGCAGTGTGGTGCAACTGATGTCCCTTTCTCCATAAATGTACTCAATGGGACCGTAATGTTGCAACCACACACAAGTTGACCTGCTGTGAGGAAATAACGAGTTAGTAAATTTCAAACATGAAAAAGGTCATATTAAAATCAACATGAAAAACCCAAATTCCAAATATATAAAACACAAAACATACATACCAAAGAAAGAACATGTATCGTCCTACACACTCTCCTCCCGCAGTGTGGTGCAACTGATGTCCCTTTCTCCATAAATGTACTCAATGGGACCGTAATGTTGCAACCACACACAAGTTGACCTGCTGTGAGGAAATAACGAGTTAGTACATTTCAAACATGAAAAAGGTCATATTAAAATCAACATGGAAAACCCAAATTCCAAATATATAAAACACAAAAAATACATACCAAAGAAAGAAAATGTATCATCCTACACACTCTCCTCCCGCAGTGTGGTGCAACTGATGTCCCTTTCTCCATAAATGTACTCAATGGGTCCGTAATGTTGCAACCACACACAAGTTGACCTGCTGTGAGGAAATAACGAGTTAGTAAATTTCAAACATGAAAAAGGTCATATTAAAATCAACATGAAAAACCCAAATTCCAAATGTATAAAACACAAAAAATACATACCAAAGAAAGAAAATGTATCATCCTACACACTCTCCTCCCGCAGTGTGGTGCAACTGATGTCCCTTTCTCCATAAATGTACTCAATGGGACCGTAATGTTGCAACCACACACAAGTTGACCTGCTGTGAGGAAATAACGAGTTAGTAAATTTCAAACATGAAAAAGGTCATATTAAAATCAACATGAAAAACCCAAATTCCAAATATATAAAACACAAAAAATACATACCAAAGAAAGAAAATGTATCATCCTACACACTCTCCTCCCGCAGTGTGGTGCAACTGATGTCCCTTTCTCCATAAATGTACTCAATGGGACCGTAATGTTGCAACCACACACAAGTTGACCTGCTGTGAGGAAATAACGAGTTAGTAAATTTCAAACATGAAAAAGGTCATATTAAAATCAACATGAAAAACCCAAATTCCAAATACATAAAACACAAAAAATACATACCAAAGAAAGAACATGTATCGTCCTACACACTCTCCTCCCGCAGTGTGGTGCAACTGATGTCCCTTTCTCCATAAGTGTACTCAATGGGACTGTAATGTTGCAACCACACACAAGTTGACCTGCTGTGAGGAAATAACGAGTTAGTACATTTCAAACATGAAAAAGGTCATATTAAAAACAACATGAAAAACCCAAATTCCAAATATATAAAACACAAAAAATACATACCAATGAAAGAAAATGTATCATCCTACACACTCTCCTCCCGCAGTGTGGAGCAACTGATGTCCCTTTCTCCATAAATGTACTCAATGGGACCGTAATGTTGCAACCACACACAAGTTGACCTGCTGTGAGGAAATAACGAGTTAGTAAATTTCAAACATGAAAAAGGTCATATTAAAATCAACATGAAAAACCCAAATTCCAAATATATAAAACACAAAAAATACATACCAAAGAAAGAAAATGTATCATCCTACACACTCTCCTCCCGCAGTGTGGTGCAACTGATGTCCCTTTCTCCATAAATGTACTCAATGGGACCGTAATGTTGCAACCACACACAAGTTGACCTGCTGTGAGGAAATAACGAGTTAGTACATTTCAAACATGAAAAAGGTCATATTAAAATCAACATGAAAAACCCAAATTCCAAATATATAAAACACAAAAAATACATACCAAAGAAAGAAAATGTATCATCCTACACACTCTCCTCCCGCAGTGTGGTGCAACTGATGTCCCTTTCTCCATAAATGTACTCAATGGGACCGTAATGTTGCAACCACACACAAGTTGACCTGCTGTGAGGAAATAACGAGTTAGTAAATTTCAAACATGAAAAAGGTCATATTAAAATCAACATGAAAAACCCAAATTCCAAATATATAAATCACAAAAAATACATACCAAAGAAAGAAAATGTATCATCCTACACACTCTCCTCCCGCAGTGTGGTGCAACTGATGTCCCTTTCTCCATAAATGTACTCAATGGGATCGTAATGTTGCAACCACACACAATTTGACCTGCTGTGAGGAAATAACGAGTTAGTAAATTTCAAACATGAAAAAGGTCATATTAAAATCAACATGAAAAACCCAAATTCCAAATATATAAAACACAAAAAATACATACCAAAGAAAGAACATGTATCGTCCTACACACTCTCCTCCCGCAGTGTGGTGCAACTGATGTCCCTTTCTCCATAAATGTACTCAATGGGACCGTAATGTTGCAACCACACACAAGTTGACCTGCTGTGAGGAAATAATGAGTTAGTACATTTCAAACATTAAAAAGGTCATATTAAAATCAACATGAAAAACCCAAATTCCAAATGTATAAAACACAAAAAATACATACCAAAGAAAGAAAATGTATCGTCTTACGCACTCTCCTCCCGCAGTGTGGTGCGACTGATGTCCCTTTCTCCATAAATATACTCAATGGGACCGTAATGTTGCAACCACACACAAGTTGACCTGCTCTGAGGAAATAACGAGTTAGTACATTTCAAACATGAAAAAGGTCATATTAAAAACAACATGAAAAACCCAAATTCCAAATATATAAAACACAAAAAATACATACCAAAGAAAGAACATGTATCGTCCTACACATTCTCCTCCCGCAGTGTGGTGCGACTGATGTCCCTTTCTCCATAAATGTACTCAGTGGGACCGTAAAGTCGCAACCACACACAAGTTGACCTGCTGTGAGGAAATAAAGAGTTAGTACATTTCAAACATGAAAAAGAACATATTAAAAACAACATGAAAAACCCAAATTCCAAACATATAAAACACAAAAAATACATACCAAAGAAAGAAAATGTATCGTCCTACACACTCTCCTCCCGCAGTGTGGTGCAACTGATGTCCCTTTCTCCATAAATGTACTCAATGGGACCGTAATGTTGCAACCACACACAAGTTGACCGGCTGTGAGGAAATAACGAGTTAGTACATTTCAAACATGAAAAAGGTCATATTAAAAACAACATGAAAAACCCAAATTCCAAATATATAAAGCACAAAAAATACATACCAAAGAAAGAAAATGTATCGTCCTACACATTCTCCTCCCGCAGTGTGGTGCGACTGATGTCCCTTTCTCCATAAATGTACTCAATGGGACCGTAAAGTTGCAACCACACACAAGTTGACCTGCTGTGAGGAAATAATGAGTTAGTAAATTTCAAACATGAAAAAGGTCATATTAAAATCAACATGAAAAACCCAAATTCCAAACATATAAAACACAAAAAATACATACCAAAGAAAGAAAATGTATCATCCTACACATTCTCCACCCGCAGTGTGGTGCAACTGATGTCCCTTTCTCCATAAGTGTACTCAATGGGACCGTAAAGTTGCAACCACACACAAGTTGACCTGCTGTGAGGAAAATACGAGTTAGTAAATTTCAAATATGAAAAAGGTCACATTAAAATCAACATGAAAAACCCAAATTCCAAACGTATAAAACACAAAAAATACATACCAAAGAAAGAAAATGTAACGTCCTACACACTCTCCACCCGCAGTGTGGTGCAACTGATGTCCCTTTCTCCATAAATGTACTCAATGGGACCGTAATGTTGCAACCACACACAAGTTGACCTGCTGTGAGGAAATAACGAGTTACTTCATTTCAAACATGAAAAAGGTCATATTAAGATCAATATGAAAAACCCAAATTCCAAATATATAAAACACAAAAAATACATACCAAAGAAAGAAAATGTATCATCCTACACACTCTCCTCCCGCAGTGTGGTGCAACTGATGTCCCTTTCTCCATAAATGTACTCAATGGGACCGTAATGTTGCAACCACACACAAGTTGACCTGATGTGAGGAAATAACGAGTTAGTAAATTTCAAACATGAAAAAGGTCATATTAAAATCAACATGAAAAACCCAAATTCCAAATATATAAAACACAAAAAATACATACCAAAGAAAGAAAATGTATCGTCCTACACACTCTCCTCCCGCAGTGTGGTGCAACTGATGTCCCTTTGTCCATAAATGTACTCAATGGGACCGTAATGTTGCAACCACACACAAGTTGACCTGCTGTGAGGAAATAACGAGTTAGTACATTTCAAACATGAAAAAGGTCATATTAAAAACAACATGAAAAACCCAAATTCCAAATATATAAAACACAAAAAATACATACCAAA